>NC_092502.1:99907287-101107287 GCF_047511675.1 Marmota flaviventris
CAGCAGAACTACAAACCATCCTCCTTGGCTGAGGAACAATAGAATCCAAGAGGTAAGAACTCACAGTGGATCTATGAATTATTCATAAGATCATACATGTCATTCGCATCTGTACGTTAAAAAAAAAACTCACTAGAGTGTAACAGCACATTAGTAATGCAAATTACAGAAGTGCAGACTTTATTCTGGCTTAGTGATGATATTCATAATTCAGTCCAAAAAGCATCCTTACTAGCAATGAAGTGCCTGTTTTTTATTCTTTAAAGTTACTAAGATTGGTTTTACTTGGCCAGGTCAATAATCAGGGCATCTTTATTTTGCTTAGTGTTTATTTACCCATTTTTATCAACTTCTAATGCATTTTAGCAACATTGATTAAATCACTCCCATAATTTCTCTGAGGTGTGGAATGTGCATTTATTATTAAATTCACATATTTTAAATGCACAAATTAATGCCTTAACAGTTTGTTTTTCACTTTTTCCCTTTCTCTGCTCTTTGCCTCCTATTTAGTACCTTTGCCATCCTTAAAAGGTTCTACCCTTTAAGGGTCCTTTATGTCCCTGGTCACCAAACGAAAGCATCAGATAAACATAATGTGTGCTGTATATTCCCAGAATATTTTCATCTGGGGAAAGGCAATGTCTGGGGAAGTAACAAACTAGGAAATCTCTGAGCAGAAGATGTTCCTGTAGCTCTGTGATTATTAATGACATAGAGACATTTATTCCATTTGCTTTTTTCTTGCTCATTTCAACTTCTGGCATTACTACTTTATCCTGATATGTCAAATACTAGAGGTACACTATGCACATTATGCATAGAACAGATTTGGCCAAGAAGACTTTTACATTATATATCAGAGTGTACATCTTTGGGGGCTTTAGTTGTTGTAACTATTATTGTTTAGACCTGGAAATAAATGTAAAATGTAGTCAAAAGAGCCTAGGATTAAGAGTTGGAAAAACTAATAAAAGTTCCACATTACTCAAGTTACAAAATCTCTCCACACTTCATTTGCAAAAAAAGCATGAAGCTCACCCCATGTCTTAATAATTATTCTTTGTGATAATAACACTTTGTGATAATATTAATAACAACATACCCTTCCTAGGTCACAGGTTTGCAGTTGAAGACCAAAAAAAGATAATGTTTATGAAAGTGCTTTATCATCTCTAACATGTGAAGTAAATATGAAGCAAGAGACTAGCTGTGATTGTTGATTTTGTGTCAACTTGACCTGGCCATGAAACATTAAACATTATTCTGGTTGTGTCTATGAGCGTGTTTCTGGATGAAATTAAAATTCGGATCTGTAGCCCAAGTAAAGCGGATTGCCCTCAATGACATGCATCAATTTCATTCAGTCTGTTGAAGGACTGAACAGAACCAAAGACTGAATAAGGAAATATTTTGAGCATGTCCACACCCCACAGACCCACACCCCTGCACTGCCCCTGTCCAGCTTCAGACTCTGACTCAGTCAGGAACTTATCCCATCAGCTCTCCTGGTTCTCAGGTCTTCAAACTCAGACTTGGAATTATACCACTGTGGATTACAGATGTCAGGATTCCTCAGCTTCCATAAACACATATGCCAATTTTCTATAATAAATTTATTTATGCATATACTATTGATTCTGTTTCTCCAGAGAATCTTGACTAATATACTAGCTATGAAAAAAAAATGTGGATTCTTTATATCTGTTAGTTGGGTAATTTATAATAATGACTAGTGGGCAGTTATGGCAGTCAACCAATTTCATGGCAATATCTATGCCCAATGATCTGTCTGAAAAGTTTATACCACTTATCACATTCTAAAACTATGAAAAGGGCTGAGGATTCTGAAGTAGGATAGAACTTCCCTGTCGAAACAATGCTGAGTGGGTTTCTGGGACAGACCACTTTTACTCAGCTTGTCTTCTTGATCCCTAGGCTATTGCACAGTCACACAAAAGGGAAGGAAATGATATTTCATAATTTAAAACATGAGAAATTACCCGGCACTGAATTAGATATAAGTTGGAATTATGAATTCAATTTACTTCACTTTGACAATGTCTCATGAATTTTCTGTTTCTTTTTAAAAGGTTTCTGCATGTTCCTCATCATTACCATGTTCTTATAGTAATACTTGTTTTTCAATAACATATCTATAATCACCATATGACATTCATTATTTTCACAGGTTCTTTTTGTTCTGTTCACCTTAAATCTCAACTAAATTAAGTATTTAAGACACTATATGCCTGGAGGACAAATAAGGACATGCCACCTGGGGCCCAGTCCCCATCAGTGATAATGAAACGATGTCACAATTTTATTCACTTGTAGGATTCTACTTCGATGATGCTTCATGTCAAGTACAATGCATTAGATTCTCATTTGAGGGGGGAAAAAGGTCTAGGTTAGTCTGCCCTCTAGCGTAGCTTACTTGTTCCTTAAGTCTAGAGAAAAACGCGTCCAAGAAGCTGATTGTGTGATTCTGTCAGGATGGCAAGCTGCCATCTTTGCCAGCACCACATTTCCCAGCTCCCTCCTCCTTGGGAGAGACAGGCTTTTCTAGCATTAGGTCATATTTCTAATCCAGTTTGAAGGAAAAATACATAGGAGCCACACCCTCCTGAAAATATAACTGCATGAAGATGATGCTATATGTATATCCTTGACATTGTTTTGCCATTCGCTCCCCTTTGAGAAGAATAGGGATGAAAATAAATAAAAGAACGGATTTCTGAGATCAAAAATGAGGGCTTTACAAAGGATTTCTGAAATGGAGTCTGGGAACTGTTATTCATGTGGGCTGATCTCAGGAACAGCCGGGCCTGTCCACATAACAAGGCCCCCTCCTCCTCCTGAAAGTGAGCTTACTGTAGCATAGAGCTTTTGCCGGAATCCAGGGGCTATGTGAGCAGGGAAGAAGCATCTTTAAGGTCCTGTTTTATATCTTCACTCAAATTCTGCTTTAGAGTGAGAAACTAAAGTGCCTTGGGGGATAGTTTCTTGAAAAATCTGTAGTTTATACTCAACTACATAAATAGTCCCTTGTTTTCTTACAAGAAAGTCTACTTCTTACAAGTGGTGTGCTCAAGTAGGCCTGAAAGTGCTCTGGTTACGGATCCATTACAAATTTATTTCAAACAAATAAATACAATGTTAAATTACCTTCTAGATTTTCTTCAGGACCCGATATATATGCTTACCTGGAAAATTCAACTTTCTTGGTTGATCATAATCTGTCCTGTATTTCCCTATTCTTTCCACCCCCTTCATCCAGATTACAAAGCACTTTGGCAAAGAAGTGATAGCCCTTTGTTTCTTGGCACCCTCAACCATGGCTAATTTTAGTAAATATCAGGTACTGACCTTCAAAATAAAAAGAAATAAAGGAAATACCTTTTTTTGTATCAACATAGATTATATGTAGATTACATGCATCTCTCTCTCTTTGTCTGTATATATGTGTGTGTGTGTGTGTACACATTGTAAGTCTGTAAAACATAAGAATATCCTCCTAATTCTGTCATCAAAGCCAACAGTCCACTATTGGCTAGGCAGAATATCCAAGAGCACAATAGTCCTGAGAGAACACTGTCATAGGTTACCTGACTGATGGTTGGCACAGTGACATCCTTAAACAACCCAGCTGGGTTCCTTCACAATGTAAGTGTAAATACAACTTTGACCTGTTTCTTAATTGCTCTTCCATGGACAGTAATATGCCTGAAGTAGGACAGAAGAGGCTGGACACCTGAGGAATTTTCAGGAAGCAGGTTTATTGATGACAGGGTCCAGAGATGGCTCTCGCCTAAGAATTCTTCCTCTGAACAAAGATCTTGGAAATTTTTTGAACTTTATACCCAGTGGGGGTGGGGGGGAATTGGAGGTTCACATGACAAATGCTCTCTGTTCCATCCCCTAGACCAGACATGGGTTTTGTAAGTTTTAACTACGAAAATAGAGGTAATATCTTTGTGCACAACAAGCTTGTAGACTAATTCTACCACATATTTTGTGTGCAAATCTGGCATTTACAAGAAAGAGAAAGCTACCAACCCCAATAACCTCTGCAGACATCCTGCTGATCTGACAAGAGGAGAAGCTTGATTATGGCAAGGTCTTTGGGGTAGAGGTCTCTGGCCTGCTTCATGACCACACATGTACACAAGCTTTGAGGCTCTAACAATGCTTACTAAAATGAATGGAAAGGAATTTAAAAGGAGAGGCAATATAAAGTAATAGACAGACCTAGATTCTAACTGTGGTCCTGTTGCCAACAAGGCTATTGACTGGAGTATGTCACTTTACAGTTCTGGAGATTTCCTTTGCTCATCTGTGATAGGCATGGCTGGACTTAGATTAAATCAGAGGAATCTGAATTTTTATCTCTGAACTTCCTATTCTAACCACATCTGTGCCTTTACAGGCACATCTGTGTTTGAATGTATTTTTGACACAAAATATAACAGATCTAAGTTTGCCAACCCAGGGACAGTGTTACCCAAATACCATGTTCTTACTGACTCTGGTTCCCAGTCTAATCCACACCCTTGGCATGTTTGTCATTTGCTGTATTGATTTTCCAGCTTGTTTTCTTTACTCAAGTCTCTGAAAGACATTAGGAACTTAATCATTGTCATGAAGAGAAAATGAAAGACTGCAAACTTTCTGATTAGTCTTTTGCATATTTTTTTCATAAAATTTCAAAGAGCACATATAACTCACTTGTTCCCTATCAGCATTTCCTCTTGCTCCTTTAGTTTGCTGACAGGTGATTTTTGAGTCATTTTTGGAAATCTGAAACCTGTTAGAGATTGCAGATGCCAAGATCTGCATGACTGCTATAGCTTTGGCAGAGTCTTCTCTTTTAAGACAACAAAGCAAATAAGTAGAAATTTGCTTTTCTCTGTCTCTAGTCTTTTCCAAAAGAAAAAAAAATAATAATAATCTCTGTGTGGATACAGGGCATTTAATAAGATTTTTAGCCTTCTTGGTTTAAACTGGTTTTATTCAACCTAGCATTTTGGCTTTTTGTCTTAAAAACTACAAGTCTATTCCTGTTATCAGCTTCCACTAACTGCATAGTTTTGTAATCTTCTTTAATGTCTGTGATTTTCTTTAATAAAACTCATAATCCAAGTGCCAAAGGTTGGCAGCAGTAAAAATATGTTTCTTCCAATATGAACAACTATTTGATTCATCTGAACTCTAACCATGGCCAAATCCCTATGTCTTCGTGTCATTTAAGTCAGTTTCTAAAGAGGCAAAGCAAAAACAAAACAAAGCAAAAAAAAAAAAAAAAAAAAAAACAACAACAAAAAAAAACTGACCGAAGATGTACATCTAAATCAGCACACGGTTGAAAAGAGACATCGGACTTAAGTGTATGTGGGGAAGTGAATGCTTTGAGGCCTTCAAGATTGGGTATAATTTCAATGCAGCGAAATGAGAGAGACAGAGTAGGATAGCAATAAGAAAAGCAAATGTGAAGTGACAAGAAAGGGACAAACATGTTGCAGAACAGCCAGGATTTCAGTTTTGTTATAGACTTAGTGTGTGGTAACACCACATGCTGAGAGAGAGAGAGTTGGAAAGATGGCTTGCAGTCAGATTGAATCACATGAAAAAAGAGGTCTGTACATGGTTGGTGAACAATAGAGAGAGTCAATGAAAGTTTAAAATAAAGGAGTAACTCCAAAACATACAGAGGAATTGGGCAGATGTGTTCAAGGAGGAGGATAGGGGCAGAAAGTACAACACACCTTGTTAGAATAATTATTGCAATGGGCTAAGGAAAAGCAATGAGAATGAAAATAAAGGAACAGCAATATGGGGCTGTGGTTACTCTTGGATGTGAGGAATCATTGGCAAGGTTTTTTTTTTTTTTCGTTTTGTTTTGTTTTTGGTAGAGCCCTTCTCTATATGAACAACCTGATTTACAACAACAACAAAATCTTCTGCAGAATTCATAGACTCCTGAAATATAGCTATTGATTGAAAACTTAGAACAATGGATGGAGAAGTACACATAAATTTTTTTATTGTCTACTCAGTACATGTGAGGATTTTGTGTAGTGTCCAGGGACCACCTCTTTTTATTGTCACATGCACTGTCTAATTTCCTATTTCTACCACAGGAAAAGGTGGGATGCTGTTAACACAATGCCGTGACTCTTCAGAATCTATTTGTATTTAAACAATAGGCCCTTTTGGCCACTGGTTCCCTTATACCATTTGCTGAGCGCTATTACATCATTATTTAAGATGCTGAGTCATCCACTGTGTTTCCCTAGAACAGCAGAGTCCAATGACTCTCAAATATTGTTATGATCCTTTATTGATGGTGCAAGTCTCACATAGTTTGTTTGAAAGATGAACAATACTTTGCGTTCTAGTCGTTTTCAGTTTACCATTTGGGATTTTATAGTGTAAACATAGAACAATTCATCTTCCCATCTCATCTTCTCTGGAATCCTTTGGTTTGTAGTCATTATATTTTTAGAATGTGATTTATTTCAACCTATTTTTAAAGCCAATCATAGCAAGAAAGACAGATAAGGGGCCCAGGCAGAGAAAAAGTTGTTTCATTCATGCCACAAATTTATGTTCCTCATCTTTTCTGGCTTAAGACTGACTCAGGATAACACAGCATCTGCACATCAATCCAAAACAAGAGAAGATACCCTTGAGATTAGCCTGTTAGCATTGGGAAACAGTAGTCTTACAAGCCCTTAGATGTATTAGGTGTGGCCACCCCAGATCTCTGATCTAGAGCACCAACGTCAATGTAGTGACCATTCTGGTTCCAGCAGTGGAAAGACACATGGAGAAAGGAGTACCAGTGCCATTCCTACTGTAGCACTAATAACCAGAACATAGTTGGGTAAAATCCAATGCACGGCTCACAATCATGGTTGGCAATGGACCAGAGTCTGGAATTCATCTTGTGTATCCCACAGGTGGTAGTAACTCCAAATCAGTTTGAAGCACCTTTCTTGAAGCCCAATTTTGTACAATCCCAAGAAAGCAATATGCTGACTAGCAAGAGTATGGTATCTTTTCTAAGAGACCTTATAGGCACAAGTCCAGAAGTTCCTTAGGGCCTGTGCTTACCTATGCAAATGATGAGGGTCAGAGATTTTTCTTAAGGACAGAGAACAGCTAGTACATGGACTTGGGGACACTCCAGGAATACCATTTATGGCCCAAGCCAGCTCCAGAAACCAGAAGGAAACTTAGAAAAGATTGAGGAAGGCATTCTAAAGTATGGGGGCCCTGAGCTGTGAGACCCAGGACAGAGATACCACGTGCCTAGGTCTAAGGGCAGTACTTTGAGGGACTTGCAGAATGACAATAGGAACTGAAGCATGCACACATAGTGGAGAGAGGCATAGAACATATGAAGAACATATAACAGTGAAGTTTTGCGCCTGGGGACTAAAATATTCAGTGGCATTTTTCAAGAGCTTCAGTTTCCCTCTTTACAGTGTGTTAGGCTTTTACCCCTGAGACTTTTCAACAAAATGAAGGAGAAAAAAATGTGACTGTGGTAAATTACTTAACTTCTCTGTCTCAATTTTTACCTGCAAAATGGGAATAATATGGCTTTTCATGTTTATCAAGAGTATCTAGTTAATATTTGTAAGTGACTTGGAACAGTGCCTAGCACAGAGTGCTATTTAAGTGGTTGTTAAATATATGATGTCTTGCTTTTCCAGAACCCTTCTTCACACATAAACCACCTAAACCAGGGAGCTAAGGAATTGCAAAGATAACCAAAACTTTAGAGCCTCAATATACAACTACCTTATCCTTCTAGAAGTTCTTTCTTCCCTCAGGAAGGGGCAAAGGGGAATGGAATTTTTTCCTGCCCTAAAATAATAGTCCTCATGTAAATTTGTATGTCCTCCAACTAATTCATCTGAGAATCAAGCTTGAACACACATTACCACTAGCCTTCAAAAACCCTCTGCTATAACAATCCAAATCTAGAAATTTGATACATGGTTTGTGCCTGTAATGGAACATGGTAGCCAAGATTTCTTTTCTTCCTCTACCATAACATCAGCTCCTTTTTACCATACAGAGTAGCACACATATGTAGATGTCTGCCTGCCCTTGTTAGACTGTAAGTTCCTTGTGGCCTGGGGCTGTGATGGATTCATCTTTCTATCCCTCAGCAGAGGGTAGCACACAGTGTTTACACATGGCACATACTCACAAGCTCTGTGCTGAGCAAATCTGATTCAGGAAAAGCACACAAATGACATGTGTGTACAAACACTTTCAAGTAGATGCAAACAGGTTTCCTTGTAAAATCCAGAACCTGTGTATGTGAGGGTATCTGGCTGAGTGCTTCGTCTGTGACGGGGCCTGAATCACCTGTTTTGTCTGAAGGCTAAACTTTTAACCTCAGCCCCACATTACAGCACAATGTGACAATGTAAATGAAGCCATGTGGTCTAGCATCCCTAACAAATAGCAGTCTCATTTCTTCTGCTGCTTTAAAGCCTTGAAGTTTCACATGACTGCAGCCTGTTAGAATTATTTGAAGTATGTTTCCAAAGTCTTGCCTCTGCCTTCTTTGAAAATAACTCATATCCAGCTGCACTTCCTGCCACGTTGTGGTATAGTTAAAACACATTTAGCTTTGTTTTCTATTAATGTAGAAAACCTGAGTTCTGAATCCTCGACAAGCATCTACAATATCAGAGAGATTTAAAGCAGAAAAGACCTCAGAGATCAGGTGGTAGGAATTCCTTATTTTTTCTGAATGAAGATCCATAAATACAAATGTTAAGATAACTCCTACTTACCCATATATCTCAACAAATTACATTTCAAGGAGTGTGAGATGGCAAGGAAAATCAACTTTTAGTTCAGAGATATGTGGGATTTTCATCTGGGGTTGAAAATGTTTTGTGTTTCATTCTGTTTTGGGGGGTGTGTGTCTATGTGTGTGTTCACCGCCATCCCATTCTTTCCTGGTTTTCCTTCAACATTTCAGCCTATTTTTCTGAACTTGTCTCCTCTCTCTCTCCTGGTTTCCTGTAAATACTGATGTTCCTTTTCTCCTCTCTCTACCTCCCTCTCCAGAAGAGCCCACCTAAGCTCTGACCTCACCAAGCACTATTTTTTGATGGCTTCTAATTATTTTCAACCCCAGAACTACTTTCTGAATCACAGACTCTTCTGTCTTGAAGACCACGCCCACCTGAGTGTTGTCCAGAACTGCCTCATTCCAGGTACAGTACAATTTCTTCCACCCATGGCATTGAGGATTCCCATAACTTTGGCTGGCCTTCTCTAGGCTCATGTTTTACCTCCCTCCCCTCACACCTACCCAGGCTTTCATAACAACCTGTTCGTATTTCCTTGAACATGCGGTATCCTTTGTCCCCACCATTCCTTTGTATTTGGTGCATCTTCTGCCTGGAAACCTCATCTACCTTCCTCACTGGTTAACTCCCATTCAATTTTTCATACATGGGTCAAAGGTCATCACCTCTATGATAGCTTTTGCCTCCCTTATCTGTGTGGTACCACTCTCCCTTCTCACATGCTTCCTGTGATCACTTGGTTAAGGAGGCCAGCTGTCTCCACTGTAGAATTACTATTTTTTCCTTTATACTTAAGAACTATGGGCAGGAAGAAACTTTGAAACACTTTATCCTGACATATTAATAAGCATATATATATATATATATATATATATACTGGTGAGGATGTGGAGAAAAAGAAACACTTATACACTATGGGTGTGAATGTAAATAAGTATAGAGGTTTTTCAAAGGACTAAAAAGAATTACCACATGATTCAGCTATCTTATTATTCAACAAGCATCTATAATATCCTCCTAAAGAAATGAAATCTGCATAGAAAAGAGACACCTGCATAACCAAGTTTATTACAGCATTATTCACAAAGCTGTGATGTGGAATCACACTGTGCACATGATTACAGGAATGAATAAAAAATTATGGTATATATTCAAAATGGAACATTATTTAGTCATAAAGAAGAATGAAATTGTGTCATTCACAGAAAAAAATGGATGAAACTGTAGATCATAATGTTAAGCAAAATAAGCCTGAAAGAAAGATAAGTATATGTGGAAACTAAAAAAACAAAATTAATTAATAAAAATAAAAGGATTTGGAAATAGAAGAGGAAACATTAGGGGAAAGGAACAGGACTAGGGGGAGAGGATAGAAGGGAGAGTGGAATGTATGGAAATGTCACAGTGAAACCCACTAATTTGAACATTAATACGCATTAATATTACAATGAAAAAAAGAAAGTAGAGCATTTCTCTATTTCTGAGATGAAAAAATATCTTAGGTTCATTCTGTAATTTTTCTAGCATAGAGCTGGAATTTGCCATTTCTCCTGATTCTTTTTTTAATCAGGTTTTTTTTTTTTTTTTAGAAATAATTCACATATATAAAACTCACACAACTGTGCAGCCCAATGTGAACACAGTTTTGCAAACACTGCTTTGGTCAAGTCATTTTCATCACCTCGGAAACTTCCCTGCACACTTTCCTGTTAATCCCCTCCATTCCTCTGCTCCTGGCCACAGTTGATCTGTTTTCTGTCGCTATAGTTCTGTCATTTACAGAATTTTGGGTAAATGATATTATTCCATTGTCCTCTATTATAATGAAATACCTGACACTATGTACCTTATAAAGCAGAGATTATTTACCTCACAGTTTTGGAGGCTGAAAATCCAAACAGTATGGCACCAGTTCTGATGAGGACCCTCTTGGCTCCATCACCTCATGGTGGATGGAATCATAGTTGGAGCACAGAGTAGAAGGAGAGATTACATGCTAGACAGGAAGTGGAGGGTGGGGGTCAAACTCATTCTTTTATAAAAACCATCTAGAGATAACTAACTCAGAATCCTGTCCTGTCCCATGAGAACTACCTTAATCCTACCAGAGTGCAGTGACCCTTATAACCTTCCACTAAGCCCCACCTCTTAAAGATCCCACCAGTTATAACATTGCCACACTGGGGACCAAGCTTCCAACACCAAACCTTTAGTGGACAAACCACATCAAAATCAGAGCATAGTACCATGTAATACTCATTGTTTTATGCCTGTTTTCTTTCTTTTCACTCACTTGGCATGATGCTTTGAAATTTTATCCATGTTGTCACATGAATCAGTAGTCTCTCCCTTTTTCTTGCCGAATAGCATCCCAATATATGGATATATCACAATTAGTTCAAGGCTATTACAAGTGAACATGCTATGAACTTTCATAAATATATCTTTATGTGGACATAGGTTTTATTTAATTGAGGAAAATACATAGGGTAAGTGTTTGTTTACCTCTTTAAGAAATTGCCTAACTTTATCCAAACTGGCTGCCATTTTGCATTCCCACCAGTGATATATGAGTGTATTAGCTGTTCCATATCATACCAACAATGGGTATTTTCAATCTTTCTAAATAGCTATTTAAATAGCTATTTATTTATGTAGCTATTCTAGTGCATAAGTATGAGTATTTTATTGTGGTTTTATTTTGCATTTTCCTAATGTTTAATGATACTGAGTATCTTTTGCTATGCTTTTTTTTCCTTTGAATATCTTTTTTGAAGAAAATATCTGTCCAAATTTTTGTTCATTTTTAAATTAAGTTTTTTTTTTACTCTTCTTACTGAGATAAAATATTTTTCACGTATTCTGGGTTCAAACCCTTTATCAGACATTTATTGTTTGTTTTGTTTTGTTTGTGGTACTGGGGATGAAACCCAGGGTACTTTACCACTGAGCTACATCCCTCAAACCTCAAACATACATATTTTCCATTCTTATTGGAATGAGATGAAATTTTTAGAGTATTTTTGATTTGCAGTTCTCTAATTGCTAGAAATGTGAACATTTTCTCATATATATATATATATATATATATATATATATTACATACACACACATACAAACACACATTAAATATATATTGCTACTTCTATTAGTTTGTGGTTTGTATATAATAATATAATTGAATTTTGTATATTGACTTTATGTATTTTGACATTGTTAAACTTACTTATTTCAAAAAGCTTCTTCTAGGGGCTGGGATTGTGGCTCAGTGGCAGCTCACTTACCTAGCATGTCTGAGGCACCAGGTTCTATACTCAGTACCACATATAAATAAATAAAAAATAAAGGTACATCAATAACTAAAAAATATTTTTAAAATATCTTCTTCTATAGCTATTTTATTTACTACTGATGACTGAAAAAGTCTTCTTCCTCTTCAAGATCTGTAGACAGTCTATTTCACTTTTCATAAATTTCACAAGGATCTCCCAGTACAAACTGATCATAAGTGGTGACAGCACATGTTCTTGCTTTTGTTCTTGATCTTAGGGGTAATGTTTTCAGATTTTCAACATTGAATATTATGTAGCTGAAGCCTTGAAGTGCTTGTTTATTTGTTTACATTTGCTAGATGTTGTATATTAGATTAAGTTCCCTTCAAATATAATTTGCTAAGAATTTCTTATCATAAGCAGACAATGAATTGTGTCTAACCTTTTTTCATATCTACTAAGATTGAGCACACACATATGTAATAGATTAAATTGATTGATTTACATTACTAAATATCAACCTGTAAGTACCTAGTTTAAAGATATCTTAGGAGTGATCTATTATTCTTTTTTATATACCTGAAGATTGGATTCATCAAAATGTTATTAATATTTTTGGTTTTATTTAGTTTTTAGTTGTTTGCTTCTTAATGTTCAGAAAGATATTACTTTATAATTTTCTATCCTTGTGTTGCTTTCATCTGCTTTTACTACCAGAGTAACCTTATAAAATAACTAACCTTATAAAATAAATTGAGAAATACTTTCTCCTATTTTCCAAAAGATTTTGCATACAAATATTATTTCTTCATTAAATTTTGGAAGTTTTCTCCACTAAAGTTATCTGAGCCTGGAGAATTTTAGATGGGAGGATTTTTAACTATGAAATTCAATTATTTATAGATTATAGGACTATTTAGGTCATCTGTTTCTTTTTGAGTAAGCTCTGATGGTATATATCATGAAATCAGTTAATTTAATCTAAGTTGTCAAATTTATTGGTATAAATTTTTTTCTTATTTTTTAGAATGAATTTGAATAAATTCTAAAGACTTATGATGATATTCTGCCTTTAATTTCTGCCATTTTAAATTTGTGTCTTATTTTTTATTCATCCATCTGAATAGAAGTTTATCATTTTCATTGATTTTATTGACTCTTTAATGCACCAACTTTTTATGGTTTCTATTTCATTTATTTTTTTCTCTGTTTATATTTAACTTGTTTTTTTTACTACTTTCTGAAAATAAAATGTTAGATCTCTGAATTGATGCTTTTTCTTTCCTGAGATCATTAATATTATAAATTTATTCTTAAGTACTTCTTTATCCCTATTTCACAAATTTTGATATGCTGGGTTTTTATTATTCAGTTGTAAATTCTCTGTGAATTATTTTTGATCCATGGAATATTTAGAAATATATTTTTTAATTTTCAAGTATTCAAAGATATTCTTATTTTCTTTCATTTTTTTCTGCTTAATTCTTCTGTAGTCAGAAAATGTAACTGAAGAGAATGTGATTTCTTTCCTCTTATTTTATTTGTTGAGATTTGGTTATTGAATCGATATGATCTGGCTTGATGAATTTTCCATTGCATAGAAAAAAAGGTGCAATTTTCTTTTTGGGGTAGAATAATCTGTGAATGTCAATTAGGTCAAATTAGTTGATGGTCTTATTTAAATCTCCTACCTTACAATTTGTATGTCTGTATCTGGAGTTTACTGGGGATTGAACTCAGAAGCAAGCACTTTACCACAGAATTACATTCTAGCCCTTGTTTCATTTTTTATTTTGAGATAATGTCTTACTAAGTTGCCCAGGCTAGCTTTCAACTTGCAATCATCCTGTCTCAACCTCCTGAGTATCTTGAATTATAGATGTATATCACCACACTCTATAGAATTTTTTGTTTTTTGTTCTGTCAAATTACTAAAAAAGAAGTGTTGAAATTTCCTGTTGTAATTGAGTTTTGTTTGTTTGCCTTTTCAGTTATATCAAGCTATGGTTGATGAAATTTAATGTTCTTTCATTAGTTGCACATAAATTTAGGATTATTATTTATTCTTGAGTATTGAGATGTTTATTTTCATGAAATTTCTCTATCTTTGGCAGTATTTCTTGTTTTGAAATCTTCTTGGCTAATACTAATAGAGCCATTTCAGGTTTTTTAAAAATTTTTATATTATTTTCATAATATGTCTTTTTTTCTGTTCCTTTACTTTTAACTTACCTATGTCTTTATATAGGGTTTCTTTTAGACAGTATATTGTTTGGTCTTCCTTTTAAATCCAAAATGGCAACCTCTGTCATTAATAAGGATTGTGGACGACTTTCATTTAATGCAACTATTCATGAGGTTAAGTTTTAATCTACCATTGGGTTTTTGTTTGTTTCTTTATCTCATAATTTTTTTAAAAACTTTTGCTCTTTTTCTGCCTTTATGTTTGATAGTTTTGACCTTGTTTTATTTCTTTTCTTTTGCTGACTATTTTAGTTAAATCTCCTTGTTGTGTTACTATAGTGGGTGCTTTAAGGTTTATAATACACATCCTTAACCTACCATAATCTACCTTACCATAATGTTACATCATTTTATGTATAAGAATCTTCCAACAGAGTACATTGATCTATCAGTGTATACCAAAACACCAAATTCCAAAATCTGCAGATGGTCAAGTCTCATGTATTAAATGGTATATTATTTGCATGGAGCCTAAGCACATCCTCCTATATACTTTAAATATCTAGATTACTTATATAGCTAATGTAATGTAAAGCTATGTTAAATGTAAATAGTTCTTACATTGTTTAGGTGATAATGGCAAGGAAGAAAAATTCCACAGATTTAGCACAGATGCAATTATTTTTCCTGATTATTTTTGGTCTTGTTTGGTTGAGTTACAGATGTGAAACTCATGGATACAGAGAGCAAGAGGCCCAATCATACTTCTACTTCCCTTCTTCTCTTTTCTGCCATTCTGGACATATATTTCTGAATTATAAATCCTGCAGTACATTGTTATTATTTTCCCCTTAAAATAGTCATTTTTTTAAAAATTTCTTTATTTGTTCTAATTAGCTATACATGACAGTAGAATGCATTTTGACACAATCATACATAAATGGAGTACAATTCATTCTTCTGGTTGTACATGTTGTAACATCACACCAGACATGTATAATTATATATGTACATAGGGTAATAATATCCAATTTACTCTACTAGTTTTTCTACCCTCATACCCCTTCCCCTCCTTTCACTCCCCTCTGACAAATCCAAAGTACCTCTATTTTTCCATAGCACCACCCCTTATTGTGAACTAGCACCCATATATCAAAGAAAACACTCAGTTTTTTGGTATTGGCTTATTTCACTTAGCATGATATTCTCTAGCTCCGTCCATTTACCTGAAAATGCCATAATTTCATTCTTATTTAAGGCCATGTAATATTCTGTTGTGTATATATAACACATTTTCTTTTTCCACTCATCTAAAGAACTCAAGAAACTTAACACCAAAAACAAACAAACAAATCCCAATCAATAAATAGGTTAAGAAACTGAACAGACAGTTCACAGAAGAAGAATACAGTCAATCAACAAATATATGAAAAAAAAAATGTTCACATTTTTAGCAATTAGAGAACTGCAGATGAAAAATACTTTTAAGATTTCATCTCACTCCAGTAAGAATGGCAATTATCAAGTACAAAAGCAACAATAAATTTTGGCGAGGAGATGGGGAAAAGAGTACACTCATACATTGCTGGTGGGACTGCAAATTGGTGCAACAATTATAGAAGGCAGTATGGAGATTCCTCAGAAAACTTGAAATGGAATCACCATTTGACCCAGCTATTACATTCCTTGCTTTATACCCAAAGAATTTTAAATCAGCATACTACAGTGACACAGCCACATCAATATTTATAGCAACTCAATTCCCAATGATCAATTATCTTTTAATGAGATTGAAACTAAGATCAAGGTATTTTTTATGCATACATAGTTACCTTTTGCTCCTCTTCACTCCATCCTGAAGTTCTAGATTTCCACCTGGAATCATTTTTTTTTTAACAAGGAAAAAATATTTCTTTAATGTTTCCTACAGAGCAGATCTACTGGTTGTGAATTCTCTCCTATTTGGTTGGTCTGAAATTTTTTAAAATTTTGCCTCCATTTCTGAAAGATGTTTTTTTCCAGGTACAGAATTCTGAATTGAAAGCATTTTACTTTATACTTTACAAATATTGTTCCATTGCCTTTTTTTATTGGTTGCTCAATACATTACAATGATCTTGACATATATCATGCATTTGATTCAAATGGGGTATGAATTCTTATTTTTCCCACGTGTACAGATTGCAGGATCACATTGGTTATACATCCATGTTTATACATACTGCCATACTAGTGTCTGTTGTATTCTGCTGCCCTTCCTATCCCCTTCCAATCCCCCCTCCCATCCCCTTCCCTTCCATCATCTCTCTCTATCCCATCTACTGTAACTCATTTCTCTCTTTTTTTTTCCCCTTCCCCCTCACATCCTCTTATATGTAATTTTGTATAACAATGAGGGTCTCCTTCCATCTTCTGCGCAATTCCCCTTCTCTCTCCCATTCCCTCCCACCTCTCGTCCCTGCTTAATGGTAATCTTCTTCTCATGCTCTTCCTCCCTGCTCTGTTTTGAGTTGCCCCCCTTATATCAAAGAAGACATTTGGCATTTGTTTTTTAGGGATTGGCTAACTTCACTTAGCATAATCTGCTCTAATGCCATCCATTTCCCTGCAAATGCCATGATTTTGTTATTTTTTAGTGCTGAGTAACATTCCATTGTATATAAATGCCACTTTTTTTTATCATTCATCTCTGTATGCTTTCTAACAAAAAATGCTATGATTTTCTCAACAATTCAGCATTGGGTTTATCAGATTTGGTGAAGTGGTAGGGTAATGGGAAAGAAAATGTTGAGAGCCACAGCCGAAGGGGCCCCAGCAAACTTTCAGACTGCCAGCTGATGATTGGCTCACAGCGGCCCCAGCAAAATCTAGCTGATTGGCTCCTCTGTGGTGATGCTCATTGGAGATGCTCATTGAGCTGTTTCCCTGCCCTTTCAGACTGCCAGCTGATGATTGGCTCACAGCGGCCCCAGCAACATCTAGCTGATTGGCTCCTCTGCGGTGATGCTCATTGGGCTGTTTCCCTGCCCTTTCAGACCACGGAGCTGCTCATTGGGGGACTTTTTTGGCTCCGCCCACGTGACCCAGCCAATCGGCCTCAAGAGCAGGAGGAGTGGGGGAGGGAGAGGCTTGTGGGAAGCCAGTGGTGGCAGTTAGGCTCTGAGGGTTTTTCCTGAGGAGCTGTTTTGTTTGGCTTGTGTGGTTCTAAAAATAAAGTTCCTTTCTTTTGACAAGTGGCTCCTGAATTGTGCCCAGGCAGACTGCGGCAGAGATAGGTGATCAAACTATATCTGAAATAATTCTGTAAGTATAGGAGTGATAAGAAATGGTTTATGACTCTGAAGACAGGGGATTGGTTGGACATACAGTGACTTTTTCTTTTGAACTCTGAAGTCATAAAAGTTGCCTTCCTAAGGACAGGTCTTCTCATCTAGTAACTAAGCATCATTGCCAATATAGATGATAACAAGAACTAGAGGTGTATCAAGGTAAACAGACAATGCAGAATAATTAAAGGAAAGAGAAAGAGTAAATGTAGCAGTAGAAAAGTAAAGCAATCACATCCATTTACAAGGAGTATTTACTTACAATAATGTCTTTGCCTGCTTATGTATCAGGTTGATTTTGTGAAGATTCAGTTGTTTGTAATCATTGACTCTTAATGATTGCTTATCCTCCTACCACTTACATCTTAATATCTTATATTTCATACTAATTTCTAAATAATATAGTAAAAGATTTTTCTGCCTTCCTAAAAGCCATTTGGGAAATTTATCGATCCATTTTTGTGATATAAGATGTTACTGTTTCTCAACGTTTACAATGCCAATAGCCATTCTCACTGAAGTAGCTCTAAGTTAGATGGTATAAAGCAATGTTTCGCAAACTTAAATACTCATAAAAATTACCTGGGGAATTTATTTAAAATGAAAGTTTCCTACCCCATTCCAAATATTCAGATTCAGTAAAACAGAGTAAATCTCCAGAGAATGTGTCAACAAGAATCCCTCCAAAATTTTATATAGGTGATGTGAAGAGCACACTTTGAGAAATTGCTGGGTTTGAACTGACTGGAAGATACATGCAGAGATTCAAAAGAGGCAAGTTTGCTTGACATTCATTTCTTTTCTTTTCTTTTTTTTAAAATCCATTTTTCTTTCTTATTAGTGCATTTTAATTATAAAAAATAATGAGTTTCAGTGTGACATATTCTTATATGCAAATAACATACTTTGATCTTATCTCCACCCTATTCTCCCTTGTCTCCTCACCCTCTCCCCCTGACTCCCTTCTTTTCTCTAATAGTCTTGCAGATACTTTCACGTCTCCTCCCTCCCCACATAAAGTACACGCAGGAGAGAAAACTCATGGCACTAGTCTTTCTGTTTCTGGTTTATTTCACTTAACATTCCATCCATTCATTTTACTGCAAACGAAATGATTTCATCCTTTATTTCTAAAGCTGCATAAAACTTCATTGCGTCCATCTGCTACACTTTTAAAGTTTTTATTTACAACTACTACATTATCTTTATAATCTATTGATGGACACTACCTGATTCTTGACAATAGTGCCAAAAATGTACATTAGAGAAAAGATTACCTTTTAAACAAATGGGTCTGAGAAAATTAGATATATGTAGAGGATTGATACTAAATCACTACCTCTTGCCCTATACAAAAATAAACTCAAAATGAATCAAAGACCTAAATGTGATACCTGAAAATTTGAAATTGCTAGAAGAAATCATAGGGTAAATACTTCAAGACAGGCACAGGCAATGACTTCCTGACTAGAACTGCAATGGTTCAGGAAATAATAGCAAGAATGAACAAATGGGACTTTATCAAACTAAAAACTTCTGCACAGCAAAGACAAAATTTAACAGAGCAAAGAAACAGTCCACAGAATGGGAGAAAACCTTTGCCAGCAAATATTCTGACAGAGCATTAATACTCAAAATAGATAAAGAACTCAAAAAAAATTAACACCCAAAACAAATAACCCAATCAATAATTGGACAAAAGAACCAAACAGACACTTCTTAAAAGACATACAGTGGTCAATAATTATATTGTAAAATGGTCAACATCTTTGGACATCAGGAAAATTCAAATCAAGACTATGTTGAGATTTTATCTCCCCTCAGTCAGAATGGCAATCAACAAGAATACAACAAAACAAAACAAAACAAAAAAAATCATTAAATGCTAGCAAGGATGAGGAGAGAAAGGAAAGCTCATACACTTTGAGTGGGGATGTAAATTGGTGCAGCCACTATAAAAATCAGCAGGGAAGTTCTTCAAAATACTAACAATAGAACTGCCATGTGATCTAGCTGTATCACTCCTTGGAATATACCTGAAGGAATTAAAGTCAGCATACTGTAGAGACACCTGCATATCCATGTTTACTGCAGCACAATTCATAGTACTCAAGATACAGAATCAGCCCAGGTGCCCATCCATAGACGTATGTATGGATAAAGAAAATGTGATATATATGCACAATTGCCATTTATTTCTATCCTCTAAAAATATGTTGAAAGTAGGATTGGGGGCAAACATATACGTTTAATTTTATTGTATTTAAATTAGAGAAGATTTGTGATTGGATGAAGTATAAGATTCTTCATATATATCATCATTGAATTAAGTATTATGGTCTCCTTTTAATGCAAAATGTGGTTGAGAGATGTGAATTAACTTGACCAAGATTACACAAGTGACAAATGTGAGCGCTGGAATTCACCTCGGGGACATATAACCCAGAGCCCTTGCATTTTCTGTAGCCTCTGGCAACTCCTCCTTGTGTTTCCTCTGTGCTGTTCCCAGGTATGTTTCCAGGTGTAGTCATCAGATGTCTCTGAGTTACCACCTTACAACTGACTCACACGTGGAGTCATCTGTTTTTGCTTTGGAAAATATATATTATTAAAATTAAATAAGACCAACAAAAATGAGCCTGCTATTCCTTGAATCATTTAGGAAAGAAGGAAAATCGTATAAAGATTATAAATCTTATAAAGAATCAATCAGAACATGCTAGTTAATATTTCTCCCAGTACTTGACCTCGGTATTGTCATTTTCTGGGTAACATACCTTTGTTTCCCACAAAAAAACTGAGTTTCTCTAGTTCAGGTTTTCTCTAGTTATTTATCTCTGTAACTAGCAGGTTTCTCTAGTTATTTATCTCTGTAACTAGCAGGTTTCTCTAGTTATTTATCTCTGTAACTAGCCATCACTTCCATAATCACACTGACAAGCTGCCATGTGGAGGAGGACTATGACTTTGAAGAAATATTTTCACAAGCTTTGATATCTGTATTCACTACGAGATGTGATTGAAGACATCGCTCCCTGTACTACACAGTATTCCTTACATGAAAAATCGTAGTGCCAGGACAGTCTTTTTGTGCCTCAGAAATTAATACATTATACACAACATGAATCAGATAAATTTTTATTAAATTAGTATTGCTTTGGTTTCCAGGATGTCAGGAGAAAAACTTGTTGGATAAGCTACAGAATTGAGGTTAGCCTGAAACTTTCTGCTCTAGATTCCCATTTATCTTGACCTAATAGTCTAATTTATATGTTATCATTTTTATTTATTTTTACTTCTACTTGAACTTATGCAATATTACAGGTTGTCTCAAATATTTTCTGTAGCAAATTATTAACTAATTCCCCATGCCTAGCTATGTTACTTGATACTGCATTAGCTTAATTAAGAGATAACCCTATTTAACAGAAGAGTCGTATTTCTCAATCACATTGATTTGTGGTTAGTCCTCCACATAGTTATTCAGGCACCCAGCTCCTCCTTCCAAGATCCAGGAGACATTTGCATTCCTTCAGTTTATGGAGATAAGACCAGGAAGATACTTCTCCTTCCACTCATGTTTCACTGCCAGGAAACAAGACACTAGACTTCACCTATTCTAGATGTGGGAGGAAATCTTGATTCTGAGTTGGAAACAGCCTCCCAACACCCAGCTTTCTGTGCAGAGCAGAGGTGCATGGCACACATTTTTGTTGCTCATTTACCTAGCCTTGAAGGATATACCAAAACATTTGCTGGGTGTTTTCAAGGGATTCTAATATAGTTAGAATCTTTCTTTTGGCAAAAGAGTCATTATGTGTACACCTGTCTATGGACCTTGTGCTATTATTATTAACTAATGTATATATAGTATTTCCATGAAAGTATCTGTGAGTTGAATTTTTTACATAAAACATTAAAGTTAAGTGTCTTGTATGACCTCAAACTGCCAGTTGAAGTTCCTTGGTCATGGTATGTGAGCCAACAGAAGGTGTTTGTTAATGTCTGGACTCCAGTTGCTTAATTCAGAACCATGACCAGTAGGCTGAGCAGATGGCTGAGGGGATTTGGGGTGCATGGACCATGAACACACAGTTGTCAGTTCGGTAGCAGCGGCTCTAAAACAGGAATCTTGATTCCTTCTAATCCTGAAAAAAAAAATGAATAAAATAAAACAGTGCTGGAGTGGAAGGCCAGAGGCTAATCAGCAAAGTTTGGCCAAAACCATCAAATTATGACATGAGAAGGACCAATAGCCCTTGAGTTTTAAGTTCCAGGGCTGCAGCAACTTAACAGCCAAGTTAAATCCCCAAATGTCAGACCTTTATATTTCAGGTTAGATAATGAACATACCCTACACAGGCTTGCCTAACTATACCATTGGGATCTATGACATTCCCTAATATTTCCTTAAGTATATCTCCCTCCTTACTTAGGTCTTACTTCTTCATAAAAAAATGCACTAATTTAAAAGAAAAGACTATAAAAATAGTCCATCTTATTTTGGTTCCTTCACTATTCTCTTATAGAAATATTTTATGCAAACACACAGAAATAAAGAATAACCATACATCTCAGTTTTCTAAGACAATTTTGGTTTGTGCCTGTTGGACCAATATAAGTATTAATAGCATTCCCTTTTACTTCCAGAGTATCCCAGTTTGAAAAGTAAAGTACTATCAATCAGGAATCCAAGACTAGAACCTTGTACCCCCTGACTCATGGTTTAGGGATCTATCTGCAATATCAAGCTATTTCTAAACATATCCAAACATTTGCACCATGAGGGTGGGTTTGGGGTAGGTGCAACATTCCCTCCTTCCTGTGGGTTACCAGACTTTTAGAGAGGTGATTTAGTCAGAGCAGAATAAAGCCATGGTTCTGCCCTTCTAAGAATAAAGTAAGCAAGTCTGGAAGGCTGTCCCTTTTTTAACCCCAAGGTAAACTCCAACATTTAACCTAAGTTTGGAAATTATGTCAATTCAATTCAAAACTAAATTAAAAGAAAGTCCAGAGGTTTTTCCCCAGACTCATGAAGCCACTGCTATTTTTCAACCCAGTCCTTTTCCTGCTGAGCTACGTAACTGCTAGTCTGACACCACTTCTGTCATCTGTTGAGAAAGTCCACTGTGACACAATTTTCATATTGCTCCCCTTAACACTATATGAGGCCGGAGTGTGGCATATTTTTCTTTCCCCAAACAGTTAGTCATTACAGACAATTTAACATCAATTAATAACCAGGTCATTTGCTGCTACATAAAAGAAAAAAATATAGGTAACAATCTGAGAGTAAATATAAAAACCAAACTGTAAAGATGTGGAGGCTGATCCTATTCAGGGAGGAGGCAAACAGCAGAAATATACTCTGTTTTCCTGTCATTTAAACATGGTTGTAACTGGTTAAATTTCCCAGTGTATAGTTCTCTCCATCTGCATACCTTTTGGGAGGAAGTACCCTCCATGAAGCAGGGAAAGAGACTATCTTAACCAAATGGCAGTAAAAAAGGTAGACTTCTGCCTAAAGGAAATGGCAGCTCTTGAGCTTTTTATGAAAAGTACCTTTGTTCCAATAGTTTTCCAAGGACAAAAAAAAATGTATCTTCACACTTTTATCATTATATTTATGAACTGTAAATCCTCCCTTTATGGAAACACTCCAGAATTTCAAACTCCTAAATCAACTTGGTAAATCTCCAACCTCAGTTCAATTCAAGGAGAACCTCTTCAAAATTACTGACATTTTATAGGGAACTTCAGGAAAAACAAACAATGAGAGTTTTCAGTGTACATTTTTTGCAACCTGAAAGGCTCGTCATGGGAGACAACTAACAGTTTGAAGATTAAAGGCTGCTGTGAAAGTGCATTTTCCGAGCCCAGGTCAATATGACTTAAACAATAACAATGAGACAATCTCTTGGGAAATCTGGTCTGGGGCTCCTAACAAACCATCATTGTTTCCATAGAAAAATTTTTTACTTGTATATCAGGGTATCATGATGTGGGATATACAATTAAACTATTAAAGGGGGGGGGAGGGCCCCTTAGAAATTCCATTTGCAATTGCAATTTCAAAGCACTTTGTAAATATTGTAGGCCTGAGTTTTTACTTCCACTCTTATAATATATTTCCCATTATTTGATGGACACTGTCCTGTCAGAATAGTTGGTATCTCTGTGAACCATCTGCCACTTTCCACTAATGATGGCATTTCAACACAGTCGGCCTCACCAATATTTAGCCAGCTGGTAGCCCACATCAGCCAATCCAAATATTCCATTGTTGGATGAAACAGTTTCACAGGCAACCACATGTCTTAGGCATGTAATTTTATTAAGGCTTATTCCACAAACTAGGGCAAAACAGAACACAAAGCAGTGCATCCCGAGTTGATGAGTGAGACGCATCACAATTTCCACCCCTTCACTAAACAATGTCAAAACTATTATGGTCTACATGGAATTTTGAGTTGTGGTGGGATGTATAAGTTCTTAGGGTCACAAAAACCAACAGAAATGGTGTATTTTTCTGGTAGTGGGAAAAGGCCTTAGTACATACAGTGGAGGCAAGTGTCCACAAATAGTCTTAATAGAAAGTATACAGATGCTCTAGGGTGAAATGTGTGGTCCTCTTATTTCCAAGGCATAATGGTAGCTATGCCATGCAGTACTGTTCCATTTTGGACAGTCCGCATATCTGTTCAATTGCATTATTAGCAAGTGTTCTGAATTCATTTCTGGATGTGCCAATTTCTGTGCTTTTGAATTAAGGGCTTCCCTTTCATATGCTAGTGCAGAAACACAATTGGCCATAGCTTCCACTTCTCCAGCCTGTCATAACTGCTTTGGGAAATGTCTTTATCAGCCACTAATGACCCAAAAATGGGGCAGGGGGGAAATCCAGGGCTCTCCTTGGATCTAATTACAGAGTAGGTTTTAGAGTGTTCAGTGGTGTCACCAACACATAAAAAGAATCAAGTACTTCTCAATGCCTTTGGAAAGTCACAGAGAAACTGCACTTAGACTCAACAAATTCAAAAGCAGAAAATGAACAGATCACATCAAAATGTAATGCTGACATCAACCAGGAGGAGAACAGTTACAGCAACATTGCTCAAACAATAACACTGGATTTTAAAAATCAGTGAAGTGCTGGATACAGAGAAACTCTGGCAAGATTCTACAATCAGAATTTTTTTTCTCTTTGCCTATAATGAACTGTGAGATGCCTGACCACCTTGAGCAGAGTTACTGCCCACTGTGCCCACCCAGGGTAGTGTCTTAGATTTACAACATTGTATTAAATAGTTTTATATCCTATATTCTCTGTTCTCTGATTTTATTAATTAATTAACAAATTTGTATTGGATATTGACAAATTGTAAAAGATACAATACCTAGACAGGTGTGAAATGATTGAATAAAGCTAATTAACTCTATTGATTCATTTACTGAAATAAAATACCCTCGGTTAAATACTTTATAAAGAATTATTATTTAATTCACAGTTTTGTAGGTGCAAAGTCCAAACAACATGGCACCAGCTTGACAAGTATGACCACCACCCTTGACTGTATCACATCATTGCAGATGGCATCATGGTGGTAGAACATCTGAATTGGAGAGATCACAGGGTGAGCCAGAAAGCCAGAGTGTGAGGAGGGGCCATTAACAATCTCCCAGAAGGCCCCACTACTTAAAGTTCCAACTACCTCTTAATAGTGCCACACTGGGGACTCAGCTTCCATCACATGAAATTTTGGGGAGACAAGCCACATCCAAAGCATATCAGCATATCTGTCACTTTATATACATATTATTTATTCTTCTTGCCTAATCAAAACATTGTAACCAACTTCTCCTCATTCAGCCCACTCCTCAGCCTTTAGTAACCATCATTATACACTCAGCTTCTGTGTCTTTGATTTTTGTAGTTTCTGCATGTAAGAGCATGCAGAATTTGTCTTTCTGGGCCTGGCTTGTGTTGTTTAGCATAATGTCCTCCATGTTTATCCATGTTGTCACAAAGGACAGTATTTCCCTCTTTGTAGAGGCTGAATAGTAATGTGCATATGCCCTCCTTACACATTCCTTGTCCATTGATTGGCTAGTGGACATTTAGGTTATTCCATAACTGGGCACTTATGAACAGCACTTCGCTGAATACTGAATAGAAGAGTGCAGCTATCTCTTCAACATACTGATTTCAAGTCCTTAGGAGATATACCCAAAAGGGAAATTGTTGGTTTTAGTGATTTTGAGAAACCTCCATACTGTTTTCCATAATGGCTATTTTAATTTACAATAACCCACCAACAATGTATTAGGGCTCTTTTCTGTCTACATTCTCAACAGCATTAGTTATCTTTCATCTTTGTGATTATAACAAATCTGACATGTGTGAGGTGATATTTCACTGTGGTTTTAGTCTGCATTCCCCAGCTGGGCACAACATCACATGCCTATAATTCCAGCTACTTAGGATGTTGAAGCAGGAGGATAATGAGTTCCAGGTCCACCTGGGTAATATGTCAAGACCCATCTAAAAAACGAACAAATAAAAAAACAAATAATTTGTATTTTCCTGATGGTTGGTGATATTGAGTAATTTTGTTTTCTTTTTTTGATAAGGACAATCTAGGGGCTGTGTTTGTAGCTCAGTGATAGAGCACTTGCCTAGAAAGTGCAAGGTACTGAGTTTGATCCTCAGCATTGCATAAAAATAAGTAAATAAAATAAAAGTGTTGTGTCCATCTATAACTAAAAACTTAAAAAGGACAATCTAATATAGAGTATTGGGAAAATTGGAATTCACATGCAGAAGAATGAAATTGGACTCTCATTTCACACCATATACAAAAACCAATTCAAAATGTATCAAAGGTAAAACTTTAAATAGTAAACCAACTTAAAAAAAAAATAAGGAAAAAGCTTACATGGCATTGGTCTGAGCAATTATTTTTTTGATCTGATGCCAAAAGCTCAGGCAAAAAAAAAAAATGACAAATGGAATTACATCAAACTGGAAAAACTTCTGTAAAGGAAAAGATACAGAAGAGTGAAGTGGTAACATACAGACTGGGAGAGGATACTGTAAACCATATTTCTGATAAGGGGTTAATATTCAAAACCTACATAAGAAACTCAGACAATTCAATAGCAAGAAAACAAATAACCTGATTTAAAAAAAAAAAAATGAGCAAAAGACCTGAACAGACCTTTCACAAAAGAAGACATACAAATGGCCAATGAATCAACGTTCTCCGATTTTTATGATGTGCCCATGAAATCTTTTCCTCACATCTAAATCAATAACCACTTTAAGGTCACAAATTATATTAAATATGCCCTCTGAATCTTCCATAAAACTTCTCAGAGTATTGAGTATAAAATCTGTACTCAATAAATATTTATCGAGAAGTTAAATATAATGATACTGAAAGAAGAACAGGAAATTCATGTATCCAATAAACTGAGTTCCATGAACTGGCACTGTGAGGGGTTTTCTGCTCACTGTGGTGTCCCTGATACTCATCTGAGGTGCTCAGTTCATTTTTTGGTTGTTAAATACAGTGGATGAATTCATGAATGTAGATATTTTACAATTTGTATGTTTTTGCCTATGTTTTAATGTACTAATTTATAATATGCATATTCTCAATTAGTAGCTATTCTTCTATAACTGATTTTGTAGCAGTTGCACTTTTTTCAGGGTCACTCTCAGGAATGAAATTATTGTTCAGATAAAAGAGATCCAAGAGAGGCTCCTTGTCCTCCCCACCATGAGGACACAGCAAAACAATGGCTACCTATGAAACAGGAAGCAGGCCTTCACCAGACCTGAATTAGCCACATTCCTTAATCATGGACATCTCAGCCTTTAAAACTGTGAGAAATAAATTTCTGTTTTTACATATATACTATGGTTTTTATTATAACAGTGCAAATAGACCAAGGCGGATTCATATAGGTAAGTACCAAGGGATGTATGGTAAGAGTAAACTCAGTTTTGGAAAAGCCTGACAAATTGTCTTCAAAGTGGCTGTGCCCTGGCATTACCAAGAACAATGAGTTAAAGTTCCTGTTGCTCCACAGTCTCAACAGCATTTGGTGCTGTCAGTGTTTTGGACTTGGCCATTGTAATTGATGTGTAGTGGTATCTCCTTTTGATTTGCAGTTCCCCAATGATGCATTCCTATGATGTTAAATGTGTTTTTACTTACTTCTTTTCTCTACACTTTCTCCAATGAGTTATTGTGAAGATCTGGGACCTGATTTTTTTTAACCAGGTTGTTTGTTTTCTCATTGCTGAGTAGTACACATATTTTACATATTTTAGATAATAATCCTTTATAAGATGTTTCTTTGGCAAACATTTTTCTTCCCTCTTGACTTGTCTTCTCATTCTCTTGACATTGTCTTTCAAAGATAAGTTTTTAATCTTAGTGAAGTTAATCTTACTAGTTATTTTCTTCATGAAAATTGCCTTTGGTATTGTATCTAAAAAGTCATTGTCATCCCCAAAGTCATCTAGGTTTTTCCCTATGTTATCTTCTAGGAGTTTTATAGTTTTGTGTATTTGGGGGCTCATTATTTTTGTTTTTCTAGTTATGGGGATCAAACCCAGAACTTCTTCCATGCTAGGCAAACTCTTCATTAGTTACACCTGAGACCAGATATAGTTTTGTGTTTTACATTTATGCCTATAAAATATTTTGCACTAATTCTTGTGAAAGGTACAAGGTCTGGGTCTAGATTCTTGATATTTTTTATTGTATGTGGATGTCCTAATGTTCCAGCACCATCTATTGAAAAGAGTGTCTCTACTCCATTATATTGCCTTTCCTTCTTTATTAAAATCACTTGATTATATTTAAATGATTCTAATTCTGGACCCTCTCTTCCGTTCCATTGATCTCTTTGTTATTTGGCCAGAATCACACTTCTTTAATGCTGTAACATTTTAATACATCTTGAAGTCAGTTAATATCTGTATTCCAACTCTATTCTTCTCCTTCAATATTGAGTTGGCTGTTCTGGGTCTTTTGCCTCTGCCTATAAACTTTAGAACTGGTTTCTCAAAATTCACAAAATAACTTGCTAGGTTATTGGTCAGGATTGTATTGACTGTATAGGTCATATTGTGAAGAACTGACATCTTGACAATTATGAGTTTTCCTATCCATGAACATGGAATAGTTCTTAATTTATTTAGTTCTTCTTTGATATCTGTCAGTAGAATTTTGTAATTCTACATCCTACACATAATTTGTTAGTTTTACGCCTATTTGATTTTGGGGGGAGGGGTTAAATGATAAATAGTAAATGATAAAGTAGTTTTAATTTCAAATTCTACTTGTTGACGTTGCCAGTATATAGGAAGGTGACTTTTGCACAGTTAACTTCATTTTGTGCAACCTTATAATAATTATTAGTTCCAGGAGTTTTTGTTGTTGTTGTTGTTTTTGTCAATTTTTTCAGATTTTCGACATAAACAATTTTATCATCTGTAAATAAACACAGTTTATTGTTTTCCTTTATGATCTGCTTACTTTTACATTTTCTTGTCTTATTTCATAGCTAAGCCATCCAGTATGGCATTTAAAAGAATTTGTGAGCCAGCCATGGTTGCACATGCCTGTAATCTCAGCAGCTCTGGAGACTGAGGCAGGGGAATTGCTAATTTAAAGCGAGCCTCAGCAACTTAGTGAGGCCCTAAGGAACTTAATGAGATCCTGTCTCTAAATAAAATATAAAAAAGGGCTAGGGATGTGGCATGGTGTTTAAGCACCCCTGGATTTAATCCTGGTACCAAAAACAAAAACAAAACAAAAAAACCCAAAAAGTAGTGAGAAGGACTGTCCTTTCTTTAATCCTGATATTACTAGGAAAGCTTCAAGCTTCTTATCATCATATATGATGTTAATTATAGGGTTTGGGGTAAATTTTATTTATCAATTTGAACAAATTTCCCTTTATTTCTAGCTTTCTGAAAGTTTTTATCATGAGTGGATGTTGGATTTTGTCAGATGCTTTTTCTCCATTTATTAATACAATCATAAATTTTTAATCTTTAGCCTGCTAGTGATTGATTATGTTAATTGATTTGTTTAATGTTAAAATAACCTGTCTACCTGAGGTTAATCCTACTTGCCATAGTTTAAATGTGCCCCTTCCAAAACTCAGGTGTTAGCAATGTGATAGTGATAAAAGCTGGGGCCATTAAGAGGTAATTGGGCCTTGAGAGTTCTTCCCCTGTAAATGGGATTAAAATCTTTGTAAATAAGCTGTATGTGGCTTTTATCCCTCACTGTCTGTTGCCTTTCTGCCACACGAGGACATGCATTCCACCTTTAGGATGCAGCAATGGGGTGCCAGGTTGGATGTGAAATGCCGTCCTCACCAGACAATTGAAACTGCTAGCATTTTGACTTTTAATTTCCCAGCCTCTAGAATTGTGAGGAAATAAATTTCGGGTCTTTATCAATTACCCAGCATCAGCTATCTTGTTAGAGCAGCTCAAATGGACTAAGATACCACTTAAATGTTATTTTTATTTTTATTTATTTGGGTGTGTAGTTATTTTTCATTATTGGATTTGATTTTCTTATATCTTGTTTGGCGAGATTTTTTACACCTATAATCACAAGAGATGGTCTAGAGTTTTCTTTTCTTATACTTGTGCTTTTTGTTTTATAAGGTTATTAATTATTGATTCAACTCTTTTAATAGGTATATGCCCATGCAGATTGTCTATATCTTCATTTGTAATTTTTTGCAGATTGTCTTACAAGAAATTGATCAAATTTGTGGGCATGAAGTTGTTCACAACACTTTTTTATTACTGTTTTAATGTTCACAAGATCTATAGTGATGTCCCTTCTTTCATTTCTTATACTTGTAATTTCTGTGTTCTTTTTTCTTAGTCTTGCTACAGGTTTATTTGTTTAATTTATGTTTTCAAAAAGCTATCATTTGGTTTTGTTGATTTTCCCTGTTGATTTTCTATTTTCGATTGACTTTTGCTTTGATTTGCATTGTTTTTTTTTTTTCTTCTGCTTGCTTTTGGAGTTAGTAGGCATGTTTTCCCTAATTTTATAAGATGAAATATTTGACTACAGACTTAAAATATTTCTTCTATTCTAATACATGTATTTGATGTTATAAGTTTCTCTCTAAGCACGGTTTGGGCTGCATCTCATATTTCACTTAGAAGCTTGTTATTCCTCTCCAGATATCTGAGGATATTTCACCTAATTTTCTGTTACTGATTTTTAGCTTAATTCCACTGTGGTCTGAGGGAAGACATAGCATGAATTCTATTCTACCTTTGAGATGTGTTTTATGACCCAGAATATGATATATCTTGATGAATATTTATTGTTTGTTCGAGAAATATGTGTAATTAGTTATTGTTGGGTAAAATAGGATACAAATGTCAATTATATCTCATTGATTAATGGTAATTTGACTTCAACTTTGTCCTGATTTTCTGCCTGCTGGAACTGATAGAAAGGTGTTAAAAATCACCAATTAAAATGATAGATTAATCTATTTCTCTTTGCACTTCCATCAGTTTTTGCTTCATATATTTTGATGCTTGTGTATATTTGCTAGACACATATGTATTATGAATTATTTTACCTCCTTGGAATCTTGTCCCCTTTATCATTAAGTAACACTTGCCTTTGTTCCGAGCAAATTTCCTTGTTCTAAAATCTGTTTGAAATTTATATTATTTGACTACCTTTTGGTTATTATTAGAATGGTATAACTTTATTCACCCCTTTGCTTTTTATCTGTGCCTTTGTATTTATTTGGTTTTATTTTTTCTTTTTGAGAGTACTTTATCATTGAGCTACTTCACCAGTCTTTTTCATTTTTTAAATTTTGGGACAGGGTCTGTTAAATTTCAGAGGATCTTGCAAAATTGCTAAGCCTGACTGCAAATTAGTGATTCTCTGCCTCAGCCTCCAGAGTCACTACTAGGATTATAGGCAAGCATCACTGCACCTGACTAAAGTGAGTTTCTTAGAGACAACATACAGTTGGTTCATGTTTTTTATCCGTTCTGACAATCTCTTTTAATTGGTGTGTTTGAACTACTGGTGTTTAAAGTGATTCTTAATATGGATAGTATTATTGTTTTCTATTTATTTCCCTTTTTCTTTGTTTGTATTTTTTGTCATTCACATATTTCTTTATTTTTGTGGTTTTAATAGTGTTCCACTTTCTTTGCAATATCAATTATGTTTCTTTTTAAAAACTTTTTTTTGGATATTGCCCCTGAGTGTGCAATATACCTTTACAACTAATCCAAGTCCACTTTCAAATAATACTATATCACTTCCAAAGCAGTACTAGTACCTTATAATAATAAAATGTTCTCAATTTTCCATTCTGTTTTCTATTTCCTTCTTTCACTTATGAAAAAGCACATATAAACACAGATATATAGGTAGGGAGATAGATAGATAAATGGATATTCATTCATATCTACCAGCTCCAAATCCATGGATTCAACAAACCATGAATGGATTATAAATGTAGTTAGGGCTAAGATAGTTCCATCTGTATTGAACATGTGGAGACTCTGTCTCTTACCATCATTACATCAACACTGTATAACAATTTTTTAAGTAGCATTTACAATTTAAAGTACACAAGAGGATGTATGAGTTATATACAAATATTGTGCCATTTTACATAAGGAATTTAAACATCCACAAGTTTTGATATCTGTGATATTCACAACCTATCCCTTGTGAATATCACAGGATACCCCTATATACATGTATGTGTGTCATATATAATAGAATACAGTGATGCTATTGTTATTTGAATACACTCTTATCTGTTAAATCAATTAAGAATACAAAAAAATTAACTTTTTGTTTTGCCTTCTTTTTTCCTTCTTTTCTCTAGGTAGACTCAGGTTTTTGACTAATATCATTTTCCTTATCTCTAAAGAATCTCTTTCAACATTTCTTGTAAGGCAATATACTGGCATCAAATTCCTTTAAAGTCAAATAATGTTATTTCATTTTTAAAAGACAAAATCATAGAGCATGATTCTGGGTTGGTGCTTTTTCTCTAAACACTTTATATGTCTCACTCTATTCTCACTCATGCGTGGTTTTGAAGGAGTCTAGCAAAATTATTTTATTTCATCCTCTGTAGATAGAGTGCCTTTGTCCTTTGGCTTCTTTGAAGATTTCTTTTTCATCTTTGATTTTCTGATGTTTGAATATGATATAACTTGGTATCATTTTGGGGGGGGGGCAGTTATTTTTTGCTTTTTCTTACTTTTTATATTTTATTTTATTTTATTTTGCCATTTATCCTGCTTGGTGTCCTCTAAGCTTCCTTGATCTATAGTTTGATGTCTGGTACTACTTTGGAAGATTCCCAGTCATTATTATTTCAAATATTTTTATGTTTCCTTCTGGCTTTCCCTTGACTCATTTGTTGTTCCTTTTGTAGTCGCCCCACAGTTCTTGGGATATCCTACTCAGTGTTTTCCCTCCATCTTTTTCTCCTTGATTTTTAGTTATGGATATATTTATTGTTGTAACCTCAAGTTCAGAGATTCTTTCCTCCATCACTCTTGAGCCCATCAAATGCCTTTTTCTTTTATGTTATGATGTTATTTATCTCTATCAATTCCTCTTTGATTCCTTTTTAGATCTGTCACTCTCTTTGCTCACATTATCTATCCTTTTGTGTTTTTTTTCTTTTTCCCTTTAAGCCCTTAATATATTAATTATAGTTTATTTAGATACCTGGTCTATTTATTCCAACATTCCTGCCACATGTGAGTATGGTTCTTCTTTGGTGTTTTCAGGCTATTTTTGTTGTTTCTAGTATGCCTCATAATTTTTTGTTGAAAGATGGACATAATTAGTGGGTAAAAGAAAGGCCAGTTAATAAGCCTTTGTTAATGTGATGGTAGGGTGTAGTGAAAGAAGAAGCATCCTAAAGCTAGCTCTATGATTATATCTGACTCTTGCTGAGCCTATTCCCCTGGATTGTGAATTTCTCCAGTTCACCTTAGCTTTTGTTCTTTCTACCTATGTGGGCTGAATGTCTATGAAGAGTTAGAGTTGGGTATTTTCCTTTCCCCAGGTAAGTGAGGCTCTGATAAAACTCCAACAAGATATGCTCTGGTTAAACATTTTCTCTTGTTAAAAAGGACAGAATGCTCTGACATGTTTCAAATTGGATTGTTTTCTCCTCCCTCTGTCAGAAGATCAAAAGCATGAGGCAATTTTTCTCCAATATTCACAATGAGAACCTGGTAGAGGTAAAACTCACTAAAGTGTGAGTATTACCTTCTGACTGGTTCTCCCTGAAGTTTTGACTCTCAGACTTTTCCACCCTGAGCCTCCAACAATTTATTGACCACAGTACAAGTTTTCCTACCCTAACAGTGATTCCTCAGAGGGTTTTAATCTATGAGTTTCTGTTTTAGTAAGTTGTGGTTCTCTGATCTATGGGTCTCTTCAGTTTAGGGTACAGTGGTGTACCCTGTAACCTCACTTCTCTGGCAGATATAAGAGGAGTTGTTGATTTTTCAGGTTTTCCAGCCTTTACTTGTTGTTAGAATGGAAGGAAACTTTTTAACTCTTTATATGCCAAGCCCAAAACCAGAAGTCTCCCCACTGTGTTCTCATTTTGCATTTTTTCTAATGGCCAATGATATAGAACACCTTTTTATATGCTAAAAATAGTTTAAACTACATTACCTTTTAGTGATAGCTAACTTTTCTAACTAAAAAGGATGATTGAATTCTTTAAAACCTTCCACTCAAAAATACTAGGCTACTCAGAGACTTAGAGGCACGTGTCTGTTGCAAAGGCAATCTATGCCATCTATTTGTTTGAGAGCTTCCTGAGGGCAGAGGAAGTAACTTCTTCCCTAAGCAAGCACACAATTTACTGAGCTGATTTAATCTGTTCAGTAGATGACTCAGAGTCTGAAAACAGAACTCCAAAGAGGATTAAACATTATTTTCTTATTTCACAGAAATAATAGACATTAAAAGGCAGATACTGAAAAGGTAGCTAGGAAAACACGATTATAAATCCCTAAATTTGTTACCATAGACCCAGGACAGAGGCCTGGCTCTGAAGGATCCTAATTGACCCTGTCCTGTCATGTGTCCCAAAACAAAAACAAACAAAAAAAGTCATGTTGAAGTATGTTATGAAAGGAACTTTTTTCAGTATAGCCATAAACTGGAAAGAAACAAAAGGACTTCCAACCTCAGCCCTAGTCTTCAGGGTACTAAGGGGAGGAACAAAAGTGGCAGAGCAAGAAGCAGGCATCCTCAACCCATCTTGGTCAAACTGGTAGGTTGATGATTAACTCAGGATGCCATGTGGAGCCTTGTCAGCAATAAGAACATTGCTGCTGCCTGGGGGTAGTCACAAGATATTTATTGATCAGACCCTTGCTCCTAGAATTCAATAATGACTGCAGGTGAGAACTAATCAGAGAAAGGCACAAGTTAAAGGGACAAGTTAATTCCTTCAGGTTTAGGGCAATCTAGGTGCCACTCTGATGGTCCTGGTAGTTGGGAACAAGACATGGTAAAAGCTGGATGTTAATACTCTGTTGATTGTGGTGCCCCTGAAAATCTTAAAAATATCCTGGTTACTCTTATCTTGATATTTTCAATCTTGAAAGGGAGGATTACCAGTTTTAGAGGAATACTCTTTAAACGAGTAACATGTCTACATGCAGATCTGAGGAGGAAACTGATCCAAAATTTAAGGTAGCAAAGGAGACAAATGTAAACTAAAGCAAAGATACCAAGCTTTTGTCCTGCTTTTAATTACCCACTGGACATCTGCAGGCCCAAGTAAAGAGTCAGTGCTTTTCATCAAATGCAACCTCTAAGTCTCTGGTACAAAATCTTCAATAAATCATAGACCTGTGGACTCCATAATGATTTAGCTTATTGTTTCGTGTACTGGGACAATGTGAACAGAAATAGAATTCCAAGCGCTACAGATTTTAAGAGCTAAAAGGGCAATGTTTATCCTATCACAATCTCAGAATTACACATGAGTTTCACTGTATTTTAAGCAAGTATGGCAAATGTCACTCTTAATTATAGCCCAGCAGTTCAGTGTTCCTAGTTCTAGTTAATTATTTCCCATTTTTCCACAGACTTTCCAGGAAAACTACACCTTAACAACAAACTTTCAAGTATGTAATACTGTTTTCCACTTCTGAAGTCATTTAAATGTTTTTGCTTTTATTACTTTATGAACAACATGAATTAGTTTGGCCTTTTACATAGATGGATGGATGTATGGATGGATAGATAGATAGATAGAGATAGATAGATAGATAGATAGATAGATATAGATAGATAGAGATATATATGTATATATTCTTATTAGTTTAAACATTAACAACTTTAAAGACATCAAATCATTGTACAGAGTCCAGGAATTGCATTGCAGCTGGCTCTATACACAAAAGTCAAGCTAACCCAAAATGTATTGCTGTGGTTTGAATGTGTCCCTTCCAAAGGTCATATTGAATTATAATTATCCTTGTGATAATATTAAAAGGTGAGGACTAGCCAGGTTTGGTGGCACATAATTATATTCCAGCTACTAGGGAGACTGAGGCAGAAGAATCACAATTTTGAGGCAAGTCTAAGCAACTTAATGAGATCTGGTCTCAAAATAAAATAAAAAGGACTGGAGATTTTGCTCAGTCAGAGAACTTGCTTAGTGTGAGGTACTGGGTTCAATCTCCAGTATCACACATACAAAAAAGTGAAGATTTGGTGGAATTGATGAAGTAGTGCCTTATAAAATGTTGAAAGAAACTAACTGAGGTCCTTTTTGCCTTTTCATCCCTCCCACAATTTCAGGATACAACAGTCATCCCTTCCAGAAAATATAGTAACAAAACACCATCTTGGAAACAGAGAGCAGCCCTCGCCAGACACTAAATGTAATAGCAGCTCAATTTTTGACTTCCTGGCTTCCAGAAATACAAGCAAAGAATTTCTGTTCTTCATAAATCACCCAGTCTCAGGTGTTTTCTTAGAGGAGCACAAAGATATATGTAATGGAGGGTCAAATCAGAAGAAGCAGAAGGAATAAGAGTTATGAAATTGGGGCTGGGCTTGTGGCTCAGTGGTAGAGCGATTGCCTGCACATGTTAGGCACCAGGTTCGATTCTCTGTATCACATAAAAATAAATAAATAAAATAATAAATGTTTTGTATCCATCTGTAACTAAAAATATTTTTTTAAAAAAGAGTGTCATATAATTGCAATTGTTTCCTCCAGTCCCTGGAGACTTTTTAGGTTGTGATAGAGCAATCTGTTCTGTATCCACATTTGTCATTCATTTTCCCAGACACACATTAGTGATCTATTGTACTCATTTGTCTTCCTTCCTATTTATTTTTCATTTGTGACTAAGTAATATATTTGTTCTTTCTCCTCTACTGAAATTACATTTTTTGTTCTGGTTTTAAAGTTTTTGAAGATAACATAAAGTTATAAGTATGGGCAGTAGATTTTAGTGAAAAAATCAAATATATAAAATATGGTAATAATGTAAGGATAGACTTACAGAATTTTAATATTCTAGGAATGTTGGGATGGAAGAATTTGAATCAACCAAGACTGAATGGTGTAGGAGAACTGGTAGTTGCCAACTAAGCATTTATTCTTGCTTTCTCTTTCATATTATTTTTATTACAATTATTGACACATATTAACTGTACAAATTAACCTTTAGATTATAAAAATTAATGGGACTTACTGTGATAAATCTTTACTCTTTTTCTTCTTATAAGTAGATTATTTTCCTGCCTTACTTACAGACAAAGGTATCAACTGATATAAAAGCAAAAGATATGGAGTGGCATCTAATAAAGCATTTTTGCCATCTGGTTCTTTCTCCTTCTTGCTACCTGGGGAATGAAAATCATCACAGAACCTCCAACAACCATCTTTGAATATCAGAAGGTAAAGAGAATCTTAAAGAGTTTGATAAAGACATACTAGCCAGCAAATGTTTTTCCTGAACATCTTATAGTTTGAGAAAAGTAAGGTTTTATGTGATCAAACCATCCTTATTTGAATATCTAGCATTTCCAGCTCAACCAAATCCCTGCTGAAACTTTTAGCAATGGAAAGTGTTTGAAAGGCAGCAAAAACCACTGGTTAAACTTGATTTTTAAGCTTAGTTCTTATTCAAAAGCAACAGGAATAACCATACTTATCCTTAATGGGGAAGAATATTATATAAAGATATAATAGAGTTGGTATATGATGACTTGTACGATGTAGAAGTAGGAATAAGGACAAATTTAGGATTAAAAAAATCATAATGGAAGAATCACAACAAGTCCTTGGAATGACGGACTGATTTGGAGATTGGACCAAATGGGAAAGATTATTCTGGTCATGGGTCATACATTTAATTACTGTTGTTGGAGTTCAAACTAAAACTTTTTTATTGTACTCAGGCACAATAACATGCCCCTATAATTCAAGCTACTTAGGAGGCTAAAGTATAAGAGCCAAATAATTAAAGATAAAAATTCACTTAACTGGTATATCAAAACTTTGGTTTAAGTTATTAGAATATTAAAGGAAGAAAGATTATAGACCTAAATTATACAGCCACTTGCTTCAATGTTCTAGGCCAATATTTCCTTGTCAGAAAATATTCTTGTTAGTCTTTAACTTTGAATACAAAATGAAACTAAGTTAAGCAATAGAATTAGTTGAACCATATTTATAATCATAAAAAATAGAATTAGTTTCAAGAGAAAAAACAAAAATAAAACAGTAGCTCCCATAGCCACACAGAAACCAAAGGTAATTTCCTCCTGGATAGTATTTTAAATGGGTTCTTTGTTTTTAGATATATAAAAAAGTTAGATCTAAAAAAGCAACTTTGCCTTTTAATAACCATTATTACTTGGGTGGAACTAGAAAATTCAAGCTCAATAATGGGCAATTAATTCTCTCAGTAAGATACCATACATTTAATGAAATATGTTTATATAGAAAGGATTTTGGATTTTTTCCTTATTAATTAGGAAATTAAGAATTTGCAAGGGGGAAAATTGTGCTTATAAATATCCCCATTAATAAATTGTTATATTATGCACACATTATGCTCTGGGCATTGTTTTTAAAGGTCAGTACTTTTAAAAAACATCTTATTTCAATATTCTCAAAAGGTAGGCGCTATTATAATCATTTCCATCTCGCTATCAGGACAAAACAACTGAGGCTCAGAAAGACTTTTCTCTGAGTCATGTGGTTAAAAGTATCAGAGAAGGATACTTTGAAGTCCAGGCTGTCTAACTTCAAATCCTTGAACACAGCACTACGTGATACTGCCTAGACTCTGAGGAACATGTGTTATAATGGAACATAAGCCTAAATTTTCCACAAATAAATGTGATACCTTCATAAATAAATGAAAAGAAGATTTATGACTGAGTGTATACACTTCTTCACACTTGAGACTTAAAAGATGACTGAAAAATTGGTTTTTATTTTGAGGCCATGTTAAATGAGCCAGGAACTCTCTGGTATCATGAAGAAACAGCATGTTTCATCGTGGATGAGTGACAATGTCTACTTGGCAGACGAAATAATATAGAATAGAAGATGTAGACTTTTTTTTTATTTTCCAGAGAGTTTAGTCAAAAATAAACTAGTTTTTCCTTCCTCTTTCTTCCTTTTCTTCCTTCCCTCTCAATTTTGGATCACTGAAACTTTAGTCAACAGAAACCATTTTATAATATAGCAAGACCTGAAATTAAGGTATCAGCTCCCATCCCATGATGGTCTGATATCCCAGTAAGGGAATGAAATAAAGATCAATTCCTAATTGCTAATCTCTATGATATATATATGTATGTGTGTATATATATATATATATATATATATATATATATATATATAATTTTAACCATAAACTTTGACACATTACTTGTCTACTCTATAGCCCATAAGAGTGTATGAAATCACAATAAGGTCTAATGAATAGTGTAATAAGCACAAAGAACTCAGCACAGATTTGGAATTAGATTTTTAGTCCTCATTCAGTACTAATTGATCTTTTAAACTTAAAAATGTCATTTAATTTCTCTGAACCTAATTTTTTCTTATCTGTAAAGTGATGTCATTGGACTTAATGAATTCTACCTTCTCGAGAAAAAAGATTCTGTTATCTGTCTGAAATTTAATTTAATTTTTCAAATATTAGTGGGAGATAGAAAAATATTTTGTCACACTTTTTCCTAATACAGAGGGGTCTGCACAACCACCCCCTCTTAAAAAAGGCTTCCAACATTGGTCCAATTTTACATGCAACAATATGTGTGTCCTAACACCCTGGAACGATCATTGCCTGACCATCCTGTGCATAAGATCAATCGTGGAGCAAGACTGGCTGTAGTTTGGTAATCTGAGCAGAAACATAACCAGATGGAGGTGACTGGAGGCATTCTGAAAACTTCAGGAAGGGGAGTGAGGAAGAAGTAGGGTGTGAAGTACTACAGCAAGTTATTGTCAACAGGCATATTTTCTTACATAGTTGAGGACAGTTTTTCATGAGGTATGCAGAAAATAGCAACACAGGTATTAAATTTTTCCAGGATAAGAAAAGAGAGTTAAAGATGCAAAAGTCTTTCTGCTTTAGGAGTAAGTTTAACAACCTCTCAGGGTGCACAGGAGGACTATATTATAGATTCCCCATTGGGAAATAGAATCCTACTTTCATGATAAAGTAGACTTTAATGAAGATGTATAAGCAGGGCTAAGGGAACCCAAAGAAACAGTGTATCCTCCAGGAACCAGCCATGTAAGAAGCCATTATCATGCCCCTGCTTGAAGAGGTAGAAGAACCTAAAGCTCTCAATGAAAGAAAGAACCATGAACAAAGATCCATTTGGCAGAACTGCTAATTGTGGAGGGTGGTGTTTCCAATGCCAGAAAACACATCCCAAAGTGAGCAGCATTCAGGGAAGATGCATCTCATTCTCTTTCTCATGTCACCCTCCTCTGTCCTATTGGTGCCTATCATTGACCAACCTCGTACACCAGGGAGCCCAGTTGATGGTGTGCTTGGGGGTCAGTTTCCTGTGGTCCAAAGTAGAACAGAGAACAACAGAGGATGGAACTGACTTCAGGAGAGGGCTGGTAGGCAGAAAACAACCAGCATAGGTGATAAGATTTTCCAAGACAAGTTTTGATATAATTGGAGTACTTTTCATTCCTAATGTACAGCTGAGTATAACAAAATGACAGTTGATTCAGCAGAAAATCTATTTCTCACCAGTGATTTTTGCAGTCATATACTTTCCTTTTGATTCATTTTGATTTTGATTTTTCATTTTTGCTGGCACTTAGCTGTTAATAAAGAACTGCTTCGTTTCCCTCTAATGCTTGCTTTGAAATAATTGATGCTTCTCCACATTAGAGTCTTGCTATCTATTGTCTAGCACTGGCAGCCACTGACCAAATTAAACAATTCTCTCCACACCAGAAGCTGTGTTGAAGCTTAAAGTGAGAAACAATGTGAATTGTCTTCTGTCCTCAAACTTTTTGAGAATTTATAAAATGTTCAATTCTGATTTAAAAGTTTAAGTAAAAATCAATTTAGATTGACAGAACGGTGAACACCGATTCTGAGTTTCTGTTTACTGTCTTTGAAGCATCTGTTATGCCTTGGAGAGAAATGAAATTAAAACATAGACATCCATGTGTATTTGGGAGATGTTATTTCCCAGTGAACCATATTGCTCTTCCTAAGCATGATATTTTGGATTATTCTAAAACATGATAGTGAAGTGTGAACAGACTAAGAATAAAATCAAGTCCAGTGTGTTCCAAGTTTGGGTAGTTTATAAACCCAGTGAGCTTGCTGTTAACGTGTAGCTTGGCAAACTCACTCATGATTTGAGCTGCAAGCGGGGCTGTTTTCTCTCTCTTTGTGGCCTGTACAATTTTGGGATCAGACCAGAGCTGTCAGCTTGATTTAGTGAAACAGAATCCAGTTCCCTCTTCCATGTCTTCAGTTTCTTCTGAGGAAATTAGCTATAATTTAAACTATATATATTTACACATGCATATCCAAAATTGTTAAATGAAAAGAAAAATTCCAGAGTATGGTGAGACTTGGATCACAAAATCAGACCTACTAGATTTCATATTTTGCTATTTTCCCGCCTTTATTCTTTTGTCATGTAAATTTACTTCTAGAAATATATTTCAAGTTTCTTGATAATAAATTCAACAACAAACACAATGTGAAAGAACAGAAGAACATTTACTCATTTTAATATATAATAACGTTGTGACTCAGCCTTGTTGGTCCACTAGAGCTAAATGGCGCCAAATATAGTAATACAGAAAGACACAGAAAGAAACACACAAACATCTGAAAACCTGTGCCTTCCAGTTGCAGATGAAACACTCAGAATGAATACTGCTGTGTGCACTGTCCAGTAGGAGAGAGATGGACAAGTAAAACACTGGAGGATAAAGCTTTAGAAGGTCTGATGATGAAACCTGGAGAATCTGAAGCACTTCCAGAAGGTAGTATTTTTTGGGTTGGACTTTGAAGAATAAATAAGGTTTATTTAATAAACAGGAGGGGAAAAGATATTCCACAATATAATAACTTTGAGATTATTTTGAGCAACAACTGGACTGGCCAAGTGAAGATATTAAGAAAGTAGAGATGAAGCGAGAGATTCTTTATTGTTGTAAGTCTGGCCCTTCCAACATGCCACCACACTGTATTATATACCATAGACTAGCAACAGCCTGAAAGGAACTGAATCCTACCAATAGCCATGTGAGTGAGCTTGGGAGCGGCTATTTCCCAAGTAGAACTTTATGATGATTGTTTCTTTGACTAAGATCTTGATCGTAGCCTTCAAGAGGAACAGAGGACTCAACTAAGCTATGTCTGGATTCCTGGCCTACAGAAATGGGGATAATAAAAGCTACTATTTCAAGCATTTGGCTTTAAGGGAAATTTGTTACATAGCAATAGATGACTCTAATGCATTCTTTAGTTCCTACCTTATATTCTTACATTACACCTTTTAGTCCAGCTGTACACACGTTTATCTCAACTGTATACACATTTCCTCACTTTGTGCCCTCACCTAACACTACAACTATGGGACTCCTGTGGGAACCTGCTCAGCATTGCACATGCACAGACCAAGAAATACAAGAGAGCTATTGCTCAATGGACAAATCTAGCCAAGCAAGACAGGAACCAATAGAGACATCTTCCATTTTCTGCTTCACAGATGGATAGTTCTGCATATAATCTATAGAGGCCCTCACAAGGACCTGGTGTGATCATGCACTGGCTACAGCATCCTTCATTAGCTTTCTCGCCTACCTTTCAACCTCTTCTCAGAGAAGTTATTTTACAAAATGAACTACTGCTCAAGCTCTAGCTTCAGGCTCTGATTTTTTTATTGGGGAGCAGGAACTCAAGCTCAAATATTTTGTCTCCTTTTATGGTGGTATTTCCAAGTGAAGGAGTTAAGGAATTAATGACTCTGTTTCTTATGTATTGAGGAAGGAAATTTCCAGCATATTCTAATAGACACACATTCTTTCTTTGCCTTACTATTACCCAATGCCTCTTTTATTGATAGCATTTCTTGTCTTACAGGCTCAACATTCTCTCAACGTTCAGCTCAACATTCTCTCTGATAGACGTTGCCACAACATTGTGTACACTCAATCTCAACTCGTATACACTGCACACTGGACCAAAATGTACTGACCATCTTGAAATGCTTATGAGGCATCAGCCTATTATTTACCAATTGAGAACCTTTACGAAATGTATTTGTTTTAGTTAATTCCGTGGTATGGATTTGATTCTCAGTTAATCTTTTGTTATTTTTACAAATATATGAATAAAATAACACCTTTTTTTTTTATAGGATCAGATATCTGGACAACTGCATCTAGACTCCAAGATACACAGTAAGCTCAGACAGTTTCCAAAACAATACTGGTTCCTGTAGAGCTTCCTATAATGCCTGACAGCTCTGTGTAGAGAGAAGGCCAATTCTCAGATGGTAAACACATGGTCTTTGTCCCAGAATCCAGGTAACAATTTTTATAAACGTTGACTGTGTGTTTGGGTGTGTGTATCTACATGTGTCTGTGTGGAGCAGGGGAAAATAGAGACCATTTTACAACTGACCTTCCAATAAATTTCAATATATATTTGAAAAGAAAAGTGTGATACTTTCTTAGTATTTCTTAATTTAGAAAGATAATTAGTTTTCATTTAAAGTCATTGGCAAAATTTCCAATAATAATAAAAGAAGCCCCCAAATAAACGTATATGTTTTTGGATTACATCGCTCTCCCTCTTTCCCTTCCTGAGCTCATGCTGAGATAAAACTTCTAATTCTCTCTCTCAACTCTGCTTCATTTTTAATCCTAAAAGCCAAGTTGATTGGCTCTCAACTCTACTTGGTTTTTATCCCAACACTAATGAGGGATGAAAGCAGAAAAGAGAATTGAGGAGATTTTCCAAACGAGCCTGAAGAGGCTATTCAAATCGCCTCTGAGCCTCTCAGGGCAACTTGGAGACTTCTAAAGAATTTAAGTATAAATAAGCAATTTTCACATAGCAACAACCTTGCTGTGGAAACTAAATGAGTCACACAACAGCCGTTGGTCATGTATAAATTTGTTCTTTTCTTATATTTCTTTGTCCTTTGTCTAAAACAAAGTCAGCAAATGCTTTCTTAAAGGGCCAGATACTAAACATGGTTGTGAAGCATATTGCCTTTGTTGCAATAGTTGGGCTGCCCCTGAAGCAGAAAAATAGTCATAGCAAAAATAAATAAATAAATAAGAGCAAATGAATGTGGCTGTGTTCCAATAAAACTTTATTTATAAATACAAGGCTAGCCTTCCGGCAGTCTTTCCAACTCCTATCCAGAACAAAAAAACTTAAATAACTGTAACTTGTTTGCTTCCAATATCCTTCCTCCCCTCCCAAAGGTTCAGTCACATTATTTTAATACATTAAAATATATGGAAAAATATTTTAATACATTAAATATATATTAATACATTAAAATATATGGAAATAAAATACATTAAAATATATTTAAATACATTAAAATGTATCTCCCCTCTTTCCATATGTACTTTGTGGTACATATGAAAATGAAAACATAGTTTTGAAAAACTTCAGCAACAAGAAACACAACTGGAAATAATAAGGACCTGTCTGTACTGACATCTTATCCAAGCTTAGCTTCACAGTGTGTCTCCTGAACTTTGGAAATTCAAGTAAAATACTGTTCTGTGTAATAGATAGCTAATTAAGTATCCTCTTGACCAAAATAGGTATGTCTTATTCTTAAAGTAATCAGCATGCTGTCACACATGGCATGGCTCCATGTATCTGACATGATAGGTAACATTCCATAATTTTTCCCTCTATCTCATCCAAGATTTTGTATAAGGTCTTTACAAGGTATATGAAACTCTGAAATTGTAAATGAAAATTGCTATACCAATTTTTCTCAGAAGAGTATCCACCATTACCAACAGTTTCTCACAAAACTCCATAGTTGCAGAGTAAGAATCACAATAAGTGGGGGGAAAAATGAAACTGATCATTAAACCTAAATTTCAGTCCACTTTTATGTTATGATTGGAAGGGTGACAGAGTAGTAAAATAAAAGAATCCCAAGTAAAAATTATCCTCTACATTGAAACCCTAGCTGTCACTATTACTTGATTCCTTTGTGCTCATTATAGCATCTTCTTTCAACTCCTTTATAAAAGTGTCTTTGATTTTAAAAATGGAATCATGGAACTTATTTGTGATGGAACATCACAGAAAATGAAAACAATGGGACTCCTACTTTCCCACTAGGATAACAGGGAGCTCAAAGTGAGGTTACCAGATTTAGCAAATAAAAATATAAACGATTCAGTTAAATTTAAATTTTGTATTGGATGTACTTACTCTGAGAAATTCTTCATCATGTATCTGAAATTAAAATTTAACTGAGCATCCTGTATTTAATCTGGCATTCTAAAATGAAAAGAATATTACTCTCAGCCTTATAAGGAAAAAAAAACTGCCAAATAAGCTTCAAATTCATGACTTTATTTTGATACCATTGGGGAACTGAAATTGAGTATCTGCCTCAAAAGTTTGGGTAGATAGCATTGGCATAAGAACATAGACAAATGAAACAGAATAGAGATTCCAGTAATAAATCTACACATCTATAGTCAACTGTTTTTTTGATGTAGGTGTCAAAAATAGACATTGGAGAAAAAACAGAAACTTTAATTTAAAAAAAGTGGTGCTGGGAAAACTGAAAATCCACATTCAGAAAAATGAAATTTGATCTCTATCTCTCACGTTGAACAAAAAATCAACTCAAGATGGATCCAAGAACAATTTAAGCCCTGATACTCTGAAACAATTAGAAGAAAACACAGGGGAAGACCTTCAAGACATTGGTATAAGAATGGATTTGCTGGCTAGAACTTCAAGAAACAAAAGTAAAAATTGGCAAATGGGATTACATCAAACTAAAAAGCTTCTGTACAACAAAGGAAACAAGAGACTGAAGAGACAACCTATAAAAAGGGAGAAAATGTTTGCCAATTATTTGCCAATTATTCATGTAACAGAGGGTTAATATCCAGAATATGTAAGGAACTAAAAAAACTAAACAACAAAGAACATGTAATCCAATAAAAGATGGATGAATGATCTGAATACTTTCTAAAAGAAGAAATAATACATGAACCATAATTATATGAAAAATGATGCATATCAGCCATCAAAGAAAAGCAAATCAAAACTCAAGACGACAAATGTGATAATATCCCACATCTCACCAATCAGTTAGAATGGCTATAATAAAAAATTAAAGAAAAGAAACAAGTTCTGGTGAAGATGTGGAGAAAAGGAACCCTCATGCACTGTTAGTAGGAATTTAAATTAGCACAGTCCTTGTGGAGAACAGTGTGAAGGGCTTTCAAAACACTAATAGTGGAGCTACCATATGATCCAGCTATTCCACTTTTGGGAAATGAAATCAGCATGCCAAAGAGATAGTCAGCATACCCATATTTATTGTAGCACTGTTCACAATAACTAAGACATAGAATCAACCTAGCTACCTATCAACAGATGAATGGACAAAGAAATATGGCATATATACACAATGGGGTATATTCAGCCATAAAGAAGAATGAATTTGTGTCATTTGCTGCATGATGGATGGAACTGGAAGATACTGCATTTGGTGAAATAAGCCAGACGCAGAAAGACAACTGCCACATGTTCTTTCTAATATGTGGAAGTTGAAAAAAAAATAACCTGAAAGGAGGATAGCAATTAATAGAGATTGGGAAGGGTGTATATGGGGGTGAGTTGTGAGAAAGGGGAGGTTGTATTTAATTGGTGCACATTATATGCATATATGGAAACATCACACCAAACCCCATCAATATATACAATTAACAGAGGTTAACAATTTTTAAAATTCTGCCAGAGGAGAAGAGGTAAGAGTTTTTATTGCTTGGGTTAAAAACAATCGAATGCCAGTAAGATTCCAGGGGACTAGGAGCCGCAGCGGTGGCACATGCCTGTAATCCCTGCGGTTTGGAAGGCTGAGACAGGAGGATCATGTGTTTAAGGCCAGCCTTAGCAAAAAGCGAGGCACTAAGCAACTCAGTGAGACCCTATCTCTAAATAAAATACAAAATAGGGCTGGGGATGTGGCTCAGTAGTGGAGTGCTCCTGAGTTCAATCTTCTGTTATCCTCTCCTCCCCCCCAAAAAGGGCTTGGGTGATTCATGTAGATCTGGCTTCATTGATTGGGCCCTGATAAGCTCATCTCCTAAACAAAGAAGATTTGGAATGGCAAATAAGCATATGAAAGAATGTTGACCACACTAGTCCTTAGGGAAATATAAATTCAAACCATGAGGTGGTAATATATAGAATGGCTAAGATTAGAGAAAGCTTGGTGAAAGGCAGACAGAGATTCTTTGACTGTCTTTGCAAATCTTCTGTAAATAAAATGGTTGCAAAAGAAGACATGGGACCATTTTCTATTGTTGCCATCCCAGGAGCAAAAGCTCCTGGTTGCTAGCAAAGAAGGCATCAGGCCAAAGAAAAAAAAGGAGCACCAAAGAAACGCTTGGTCAAGGGCCTGTGCCCTTACCAGAGAGCCGGTTGTATCTTGTCAACTGGCCCACATGGACTCTGTGCTATCTAGGGAATCTGACTGACAACACAGTATGTTCAGCAAGTTCTAAAGCTGCAAGCTTTACAGTTATACTTTACTTCTCATGTATGATCGAGTCAGGTGTGATGATTTTCTTTTCTTTGCTGTCTGTAATGTCTCCTGTGTGAGGTGTTGAAGTATCAAACAATAGAGAAGAAAGGAAAGGATTTCTTAGGAACTAATTTCATTGCTGTTCAGTTTGGTGTTTATCATAGTGTCCATTAATGAAACATATTTTAAAGAGTGCCCTGTTTGGGTATGATTGTGCCTGTTTTACTGACTACTTCCACTTGCAGTTATGGACACTTTTTCATTTAAGACAATTCTAATCTCCACCAGGAAGAAGGGGATTGTGTGTTTCATGCAGATCTGGCTTTACTGATTGGGCCAGGTAAGTTCACCTCCTAACATTATTATTCTTCAATCTAAAGCATCCTTATAATAAAAATTAAATAATTTAAAGAATAGTTTGGGATTTAGACTTTTACTAGTGCTTAAAATCCTTTTCAGGTGTGCTAATATATAATCACAAAACATCTGGTGAATTTCTCAGAAAACATTGACCTAAATAGCCCTTGATTCCAGTTCATGATTCTATCATTTAAATTCAAAATAGCCAAAAATATGACATAATTTCCTCCACTCATCACACACAACCACCTCTTAAGAAGCCAAATACAATCTTTTTTATTTTTTTTTGGCTGACAAATCATACCTCAAAACCTACATTTCTGTACATGTATCAAACACAGACCTATGTGAAGAAGTTCTAGCAAGTACTCGAAATAATACTTTTCCACATGAATTAAATATGTAGTAAATCACTTTTGCTTTGTTCAAGTAGTGAAGTTTTTTTTCTTTTTCTTTTTCTTTTGCAACAAAAATTGGCTATATCTTATTTTTCTCTATGTTTTAGTTACTCTAGCTCTGAAACTGGAAATTACATCCCAGAAACTATGCTTCTCCTTTCATCACCTCTTGTACTCCACACTCAAGGGACAAGGGAACTAAGTTTGACATAAAGCTCTCAGTGACATTCCTGTCCCTTGTATTCTGTTTAATTTGCTTTAAATGGATGTCACAGTGCTCTACTGGCAACCTCTCTCCAACAGCATTGTTGCTGCAAAGGAAAAGAAGGGCCTTCACCCTTTGGAAGTTCTTTACGAAGAAGAGGCTTCTTTGTCCATGGCTTATCATGAAACTGGAAGAACACCCCCCACCTCACGTCAGTTCTCTCCTCTGGCCTCCAGATGCTCTCTGAATTCCCTTTCCCATGAACACACATTGAGAGAAAGAAAACTCTGTCTTTTAGTGTTCCATTTTTGAGTTAAGAAGATATTTTCATTGAAATGAAAACATAGTTGGCTTCCATGTTAAGAGCCCTAATTACTTATCTTACTGTGTGGTATTTATATATTTCCTTATCTCTCCCAATAAAGGATGGGAATCTTGAGAGCAGGAACTACATCATGGTGCTACCATATCTAACCCAGGATAAATGTTCAGTACATTTTTGAAGTCACTGCTTAATCACAATACTGTTTAATATCTATATTAACAACAAAAATAGATAGATAAATAAAAACTCAGATTATCAGCCAACTAACAAACAAAAAACCAAAGACAAACTAATTGGAGTTTAGGCCCTACACTGGAGACTAATAATAGTGATCATTTGGGGGTCTTTGTGAAAGATTTCACTTAAATATATGGGATATACTATCTATAAGCCACAGATGCAAAAGACACAAAAATACTAAGACTACAAAAAAAAATTTTAATAGGTTACGTGACCTATATCAGCTAGTTTAGCCAGTTCTCTTTTTCAGGTGGTATGTGCATGAGAAACTTTGCTTTTAGCTTATTTTTAAGGCAGACAAACAATCTTTGAAAAGTAATTTCCCACTTAAATTTGGGCATGCCTGGTCTCTGAAAAGAGAAATAAACGTATAAGTCCTAACTAGGGTAGGAGTGTGTTTGAACCACAATTTTGTTTGGGGAGTCAGAGAAAATAGAACCTGAAAAATGAAGATATCTGTCAGTAAATGAGTATTATTGCCTCTACCTAGAAATCCCACTGAAAACCTAGCAGTCAAGTTAATCCTCCTGTGTTGCGTACAGCTCCTTAAATAAACTGCCTATCATCCCAGAGAGTACATTTTCACTTGGCTTCTTTAACTGTCCGAGAAGAAAGAATAATACCAAGGACCCTACAGCTGCTTCTGCACGAAGCAAGAGTTTTCCATTGTTAGTGTAGCATTTGGCGCCCAAATCACTTTTTACACCCCACAGTGCAGGTCTGTACAGCAAGGAAGGAAAGGGAGTGGGAACCACATGGGAGCAGTGGTATTGGCTTCTCTTGGCATTAGGTACTAGACCATATAAGAAGCTGCCCTGGAACACACCCTCAGTTCTTTGTTACAAACACTGCAACAGCCAAAGTCAAGGTGCTTGTTTTTAACATCCTGACACCTATAACCCAGACCAGGAGCTATCAAGAGGTTCTTGAGGGAACTGTTGGGGCACATTGCTCACCCACACTTTTCCATGAGAGACATTAAGGGGACCATATAATGTGATAGTTAATAGTTTTGAGGTCAGATAGACTTCAGTTTAATAATAGTTCTGCCACTGTTTAACTAGTACAAAAGATGTGTCCCAGGTTCTTTACCTATAAAATGGAGACCATAAAACTAACCTTGTAAGGTTATTGGGGGTTAAATGAGAATAAACAAGACAAAAAGTAGAGCTAGCATGGAGTAAGCATTCAGTGAACAGTAGCTATTTATTATAACTCTCCTCTTTGGTCTGTTAGCATTCCTTTTCTGTTCTTTCCCCTTCCTCCTTCTCCCCTTTCCTTTGTACCCAGTCTCTGCCTCAGATTTCCCAGGAACATCTGAGAAGATCCACAGTCCCTGTAGAAGCAGCCCCTCTGCCTGGAGACCCCACTGGCTCTCCTTCAAGACTCTGTCAGCTTTTCCACCACAGGATGTCTTTCGCCAACTTGTAAACACCATCCATATGTTTTTGCTTATTTAAACGGTCTTCTTTTAGAGTGCTAATTGAAGTTTACCTTTCACCTGTAGCATTCTCTAAAACACTTTGCTTATACTGAAGTGCACTGCATGGATCCTATGGCCATACAAATAATAGGATACTGAAAATTCAAAAGTCTTAAATTTTTTATTGTTATTTAATTTTAGTTGCATTTTTTAAATTTGGAAATCATTTAACCCTTACAGAAAAGTTTCATGATTAAGAAGAGTACACAGAATACGTGTATGCCTGTCTTAGTCTACTTCATGCTGCTATAACAGAATATCTTCCCCTGGGCAACTTATGAACAGAAATTTCCTTGGATTACAGTTCTGGAGGCTGGGAAATCTAAGATTAAGGGGCTGCATCTTGTGGAAACCCTTCTTGCAGCATCACTCTATGGCAAAACACAGAAGAGCAAGAAAGAACACAAGCTTGGGTTAGGAGTGGGGAGGAAAGAGAAACAAATTCATTCTCCCATCAAGAGACTACTCCCACAATAACTAATCTACTCTCAGGATAACAGCATCAATCCTTTCATGAGGGCAGAGCCCACATGATCTAATCACTTTGTAACTCCATTATTTAGAGATTGGCTTTGCAACACATAAACTGCAGGGGATATATCCACACCATAGAAATATCCTTGGCTACATTCACCTGCTGATAACATATTGCATCACTGTTATATCATTTTCTTGCCCTACACACATGCACTCTCTCTCCTCTCTCTCTACACAAGCACAAACACACATCTGTTTGTATTTATATGTGTGTTTATATATATATATGTATGTATATATATATATATATATATATATATATGCATATATAATATTAAATATATAAATGATGCAATATTTTTCTATGTCATTTGAAAGTAAGTTGCATGCATGCACACTGGATATTTAACCCTCAAAACCTGAGTGTATATTATTTAACAATAAAGGTATATATTGATATTGATACAGTCTTTTTATTTAATCTACTGTTTTACTTCTCGATAAACCCAAAAATATCCTTATAGCAGTTAAAGGATATAAAATATCCTTTATAGCAGTACAGGAGCTACTCTAGTATTTGGCATTTTCTTTGTTGTCCAATCTCTTTAGTTTAATCTGGAATGATTTCCTTGCCAGAAAGCCTTTATTTTTTATACAATAGCATTGTTTTTCCCACGAGAGGCTTCATAACTTAGACTGTATATTGAGGAACAATGTCATCTCAACTTCTCCCTAAACTGAAAGCAATTTAACCATTCACTTAAAACTATATTAGACATTAGGATTTTGAACAATGCTTAACTGATGTTCATTATTTTTCAAAGTGCCATTGTAATTCCTTCAAGGTTGATGAATATTTTGGTTTCTAACTTAAAATAAAAAATCAAAGACACATTTATAAAAGAATGGTTCTAGTATGCAACAACGAAGAAAGTCCATTGCTAAAGAAATGCAGAATATTAAAAATCAGTAGCACTGTTTTCATTTTCTAGGTACTAATGAGACAGTCTATGTAAATTGCTGCCTTGTCAGGTTTGCTGGAGGCAAGCCTTGTGTTGAGGAAGATTTAACATTTGTTCTCAGATACTCTAAGACTTAGATCTTCTCGTGTCCTCCCTTCCCTCTCCCTAGGTGTGTAAACAACTTCTAACCAGAAGCTGCAGGGATGCCAGCCTGTAGCCTGGATATCCCTCCACCATGCAACTTGGAGACTCAGCCCACCACCTCTCATGTCACCTGGAATCCATGAGCTGAGAGTGAGGAACTCCTGAGGAGGGCTTGCATAATTGTTCTCCATAGCTGCTTGGACAAGAGCCTGGGAGAAAGAGCTAATGGCTTGTAAAGGTGCGTGCATACTTAAACAGGACGGTAAAACCCAGAAGGCTTTCTCAGACCCACCCAGATGCAAACACTGACTTAATGTTTTTGCCACGACGTAAGCCATTTGGCAGTCCTAGCCACAGAAATGAGTGAGAGAGATGCCATCTTTGATGTGTGGTATCCAGCTGGGTGAATGGCTTTTCTTGTTGTGGTCTGTGGGTAACAGCAAAAACTTATTAAATATTAATTTGTGTCAGTCACTATTCTAAGGGCTATTTACATTATTAACTCCTTCAGTGCTCACACACACACAAAAAAACAAACTGTAAGATAGGTAATATCCATATCCTCATTCTAAAAATGAAGAAATACAGGCACATAGAAGTTGAGTAACTTGACCAAATTCACACAGTGATTAAGTTTAATGTCTGTGGTACTTTTCACTGGAAGGTGCTATGGAATTAGTGTTTGTGTTTCCTCAAAATTCTTACATCAAAGCTCTAAACCCACAGTAATGGTATTTGAAGTGGGGACTTTGGGAGGTAATTTGGTTTGTATAAGGTCGTAGGATGAAGTGCCCATGATGAGAGTGGTGCCTTTAAAGGAGATTATTTAAAAAAAAAAAAGAGCTCTCTCTTCTCTGCACGAGGATAAACCAAAGAAATGGCCATCAATAATTCACCAAGAACACGACCATGTTGGTGCCTTAATCTTAAACTTAACAGCCTCTAGATCTGTGAGGAATAGATGTTTGTCTATGTATTTTGTTATAGAAGCCTGGACTCACTAGAGAGGAGGGATAAACACCCTATCACTCAGTCATAGAGGTGGGAGCCTGAAAGAACTCCTGTGGGTTCAAAGACAGCAGAGTAAGCATCTTGATAAAAAATTCATAATTTCCCTCTTGATAGAACTAATACTGTCTGGTCTCGTGGATATGACCGAGGAAAGAGTAAAGGACACTAGGAATAGTGAGACTCTCATTTAACAGAAAGGATGCTGAAAATCTCCAAGGCAAATTGATGAGCCCATGAGCATTTGCTAAGTTTATTTCAAAATTTTTCTCTGCGGGTCCCAAATACCAATGGAATCATAATCATTGAATCTCAAGCTCCCTTTGCTTTTCCCTTTAAAATTGACATTGCAATCTCAATTAAACTCTTAATGTCCTTAAGGAATATTCCTAGATAAATGAAAAGAATAAGAAATATGCTTGGAGAAGCAAAAGGTTTAGAAAACAAAAGGACTTATAATAGAGAAATTTAGTGTTCTTGAATTAATATCTTAATGGCTTTTGCAATGCCATATGTGTTGTCTGTTACCTTTTTGAGGTTTATAATTTGTGAACTGTATGTCTTTAACTATAAGAGTAGCAGTTGCTTATTAGCATCTATAAACATAATCTCTGAGCTAAGTACTAATGAAAGTTGATGGAAGTTTAAATGAAGACCTCAAACTTATTCTCATATTTTCATGGACTTTCCCGCCAAATAGAGCTTTTATTGCAATATTAGAAACCTTATAAAAATACCTAGGTCTCTATCTTCTCATTTAAAAATGCAGACTCTGTCACATTAGAATAACATTATCCCATTCTGACAAGTTGAGCTAAGAAGTGGCTGTGCCCAGGTAAAAACCTTCTGTTGTTCTTTAGAAGTGCCAGTAATGCTGTGGGTAGGTGTTGGAGAGAGGTAGGAAGGGGGAAAGGGATGGCCTCTGTGATGTAATTTACCTTGGCTGCAGAATCAGAGTGAATGAACTTACAAGAAGCAAAGACAGCAAAGCATATTTCAAACAAAGTTTTAGGAGGTAGTCTTATGTATACCCGAGGGAAAAATGTAAGAGACGGGTAATGAGTCTTCAGGAAGACTGCAAAGATATTTCTTTTTTCTGTGCAAATTGCCACCAAGTCATATCTCTGAATACATGATACTAAAGATAATGCCATAGAAGTGCAGGGATGAGTAAATAAAATGATAATGCATCCAGAATTTCTAAACAGTAATATACACACACGCATATATACATATATATAAATATGTATATATATTAAGTATGCAATACATATTGATATAATCATCATATTTCAATGTAATACAACAAAAATAAACAAGCTGGACATTTCACAATGTAGCTTTAGATCAATACATACATGTATGGCCAGTGTGCCAAAAAATTTTGCCAATTTGTATTTAGAAGTTGACAACTTCTTTAGCGATGCAGTCTCCTATGGGTGCTTGGCAACATAAAAGAACTCTAAGACAGTTACACACCATTTTTACTATTGAACATATAGTCTTTCTCCAACCCACTAATTCTCCTCACCTACTGTTCAGGAAAAAAAACAGAAAAACCCAATAATCTAGTGCAAAACTTTTATTCATGTGATATAAAGTATCCTTTGTAACTGTGCTGTATAAACGGTGGTTCTCCTCAGTAAATAGTACCTATTAACTGAAAACCATATTTACATGCCTTGGTAAACAATGGATTACTCTGAGGACCTGATTTAGTAAATACTGTGGTTTGTGGGATTGCAGTACAAAATTGAAGAAGCAAATAATGTAGGAAATCTCTATAGCTTTTCTTTAAATTTCAAGGAAGAGAGGAAATTAAAGTCATATAATTGATCAAGTTTCAAAAAAGAGAGAAACATTTTTATTGATATTTAAGACAAGTAAAACTACTTGGTATGGCTTATTGTCTTAAAAAGAGATTTAAACAAAGTGAGAGGAAAATTGAGTTAGATTCCATGCAGGCATCTGATAACACATATAATTTCATATTAGTGATTAAAAAATAATGTTATTTATTCAATAAATATGACATTTATTTTCAGGCAAAACTCAATTCAAATGCATCATTAGTTCATATATAATAAAAGAGAACTGTATGTCTATTTAAAATGTAAACATTTTCAAAGTCTTCTCACATCTCTTTTTCTAAAAATACTGGTATGAAACTTAGAGGCCATGCACTTTCAAGCAAGTTAAGATCTCAGCTTGGTAACCTTAAGAGTTACTGAATTTTGGATTTAGAAGTGGCCTTGAAAAATTAAGCAAGCTGTTAGCAAAATGGACAGGCTTGCATGAGACTAAGTGTTAACGCCATGCACTTGAATTCACTTCTCACAGTAATTATGACAGGAATTGCGAGAAATAGCAGAAACCTATATGAACATTGGCACCCATAACTGTGTGCATTTTACAAGCTCAAAACTCTATTAGTGGGAAAGATAGGTAGATGAATACCCACCCAGAGACACTTCCAAGAGATTTCTTCTCAGATAATTTTTCTAATGGCTCAAATTTGATAGGACTGATTGCCATCTGAATATGAATTCCTTGTTCCTGTGAAAAGTTTTTATATTTATTTCTATATGTTACTAAGAGAGAGTGAGGAAGAAAGCTATAATCTGTGGAAAGAACACTATCAGGATATGATTGCTAAATGACCCCTCAGCATTTTCCACTTCCCAACGCATTATTACATTGAGCAGCATTTTAGGTAATTGTCAGATACATGTAAAGCCTCTCAAAGTCTCCTTGCAGAATTAACAGCAAAACACTCCCTGTGGTGTGTTCCCACCCTCCGGCATAATCATGGGAAGCTCGCCCCAGAGCCACAAGGGCAGCTCCTGGACCACAGGCACACTGGGAAGCATATGCCACCATCCATCCTAGAATGGCGCTGACTGGGAAAGATTTTCATGTTGATGATTAAGGTTTTTATTAGAAGTGCTAGATTTTATGAAGATGAAGAGGTGAGGGCGGAAGGTAGCATCTCCTAAACATGGAGGAGAAATGGACCTCTCTACATGCAGCCTTTTGGTGGAGAGAGAAATTCAGCCTTTATCCAGTTGAGTAGCTACCAAAAAAGGAGTTATTCCCTTTGCCCAGATTACGGTGTTTTCTTTCCCTCTGCTGCATTCACTAAGAACATCAGTCAGGAGGAAAGCCAGCTACCGCAGGCCAAATTTTTCTATGTAGACCCTATATAGGTTGGGAGCTGTGTAGTATACACATATGCCATGAATAGAAAAGAAGAAGGAACTTCTTCACTTAGGTAAACATCCAAGAGTGCTCTTTTTGCACATTTGTGACAACTACCTCCTCCTATGTGAAAGTGCCAGGCATTGGAATGTTTCTACAAAGTCCTGCAAGGGAAAATTAAGCAAAACTTAAATAAATAAATTATTTATGGTCACTGGGGCTGATGGCCCAAGAACAAAGAACATGAGAACACGTTTCTACCCTTGTGTAACAGTTATGGTTCAGATATGCAGTATCCCCCAAAAGCTCATGTTTTAGACAATGCAAGAATATTCAGAGGTGAAATCATTAGATTATGAGAGGTGTGACCTAATCAATGACTTAATCCACTGATATGGATTAACAGGGTGGTAGCTGTAGGTAGATGTGACCGGAAGAAGTAGGTCCGTAGGGCCATGACTTTGGGGTTTATAGTTTATCCTTGGTGAGTGGAACTCTCTCTGCTTCCTGATTACCATGTTCTGAGTTTTCCTCTCCCACACCCTTCTGCCATGATATTCTGTCTCACCTCAAACTCAAAGCTGTGGAGTCAGCTGACTGTGGATTGAACCTCTAAAACCATGAGCCAAAATAAAATTTCCCTTTTCCTAAGTTGTTCTTATTAGGTCTTTGGGTCACCGGGATGCAGAGCTGACCAAAATAATACCTGAAAGAGAGAGAGAAAGAAATTCAATGCATGCACATGATATTTCTGATGTTTCTATGACATTTCTGGCATGTGCCCTGTTAGACTGATTGATCATTTTCATAAAAGTAATTTTCTACTCACATACAAGTAATATAAAAACACATTGCTCTATTTTTAACCTAATGACCATTGCTAAACAATTAATGACTATCTGATAACACGATTTCTTGGCTTAATGAGTTACCTTAATAAAATAGGAACACAATGCTGCTTTTATTCACTGACCTTTCCTAGTGACCTCAACAAATTCAATGGCAATTTATCACGAGGTCCTTTCAAGTGTTCAGTACATATTTACAAACCTTTCCTAAAGTCTGAGAATATTCTACAATGCAAACTAAATCTGTTCAGACTGGAAACCTCAAAAATCACTCCACAATAATACAAGTGCTAAGCAAAGACACCTGACCTTTTAAACAAGCCAGCTCTGCACAGTCTCCAATTAAAGTATTACGTGACCCTAGGAAAGGACAGAGAACTCCCGCTAGTAGGATATAATTTCTTGTAGCCTCAAAGTTCCTTAAAATGTGGTGGTGATGCTTGTGCAAATGAAAAAGAATTAGTTTCCAGGAGATTTAGTCTAGCTGCCTTCTGTCTAATTTGCCTCTGGCTATTTTCAGGAAGGAGGGAGCAAAAAGAAAAACAAAAAAAATACCTATCTTATTCCAATATGACTAGGAGACTCCTTTCTGTGAAGATTTAAAACTTTAGACCATCAAAAATATCATTACCATATAATTAAAGGAACAAAAACAGTTCGAGAGCTACAATAGTTTCCTCTCCCATTTGAATGGGCAAGAAAAATTGGATTTTCTATCTTTAATCCCACAGGCTTGAAAAAAGGAAGGCAATTCATAAAAGGTTAAGGGCAGCAAATCTGATTTCAAAATAAGGAAAAATTATCTAATAGCTAAAACTATAAAGTCCCTCTGTGATGTGTATGTGTGTCCCGTTGAAGATACATGTGGAATTAGAGAGGGAAGTACCATTTTACATTCACTGAACTTTCACGGAGACACTACCACAAGCCTGTCATTGCACAGACACAGATACATATCCGAGCTCCTTGGTGATGTCAAAGGAGTCCTTCAGAACATACATGCTAAGGACTTCAATGAAGGTTTTCTCTTTCTACATTTTCTATGGAAATGTGCCCAGAATGTTAATAGACGATTTAATAGATTATTTATTTAAAACCCCATTAGTGCACATCAAGGAGGACCAACACTATCTGTTTGAGTAGAAAGTAGAAATCTTTGTGTGTTCCATGAGGGCTCTATCTATTCAATATATGCATATATTAATTAACAAAACAGCATTATAACAAATATATAATAATTAATAAAAATTTCAATTTATTGTTTCCGTATAATTATCTTAGCTTTATTATTTCCATAAATAAGATTTTCTCTGCTAACATTTAGTGATTATTCCTTTAATTTTGAAAATCAAAGAGCTTGAATTATCAATTAGCCATAAATATATTTTTTGAAAGCAGATTAAAAACTAGAATCATGAGCAGTGGTGTATGCTTGTAATCCCAGCAGCTTGGGAGACTGAGGCAGGAGGATAACAAGTTGAAAGCCAGAAACTTAGCAAGATCTTAAGCATCTTAGCAAGACCCTGTCTCAAAATAAAAAATAAAAAGGGCTGAGATGTAGCTCAGTGGCTAAGTTCCCCTGGGTTCAATCTCCTGGCACAGCAACAACAAAAACTAAAATCTTGATGAAAGATATTTAAGATGTACATTTTTAAAAATGTTTCACTAAGGGCTGAGAATGTAGCTCAGCAAAAGTGTGCTTGCCTAGCATACACAAGGCTCTGAGTTTGATGCCCAGCAATGCACACACACACACACACACACACACACACACACAAATGTTTTACTTAAAGCTTATTAATATTCAGAAGTCCATTTAAATCTTTAAAAATTGTTCCTAGACTTTGAAAATACATTGAGACTCTACATTATGAAAAACCTGTCAATCAATGTCCTCTTACTGAATATTTTATGAAACAAAGAGATGGTAAAACAGAACTCATCCTAGACCAATTTTTCATAGTGTACCATGACATGTGAGAACTAGTATTTTTAGGTTAGCATCTCAGATCTTAGATCAGTCCCACAGAGTGAGAAATAAGCTCTGAAGTGTAACAGTTCCTTGACAGTGATAATGCTTAATGCTTTGGCAGTTTGTTCTCGAAATGAACAAAAATGGAGAGTCATTTGAGTAACAATAATTTGTATTCTCAGTCACACTATGGACAAAATATCTATGAAATTCTTATTAAACTCAGTTTCCCCAGTTTTGAGCTCTTCTCTTATATTATTATACCTGAGTGTTATAGGATAGTAGGTTAAAAAATGCTGTGGAAATAAATAAATGTCTCACAGACTCCTGATTTAAACACTCATGAAAGGAACAGACTTTTTTTTAATCTACAGTTCTATTTATTAAAGAATTAAAAGGTTATTAAAACAAAATATTAATGATAAAGATGAATAATAAATTCAACATCAATTATTTTTCTGGCATTGAGAAGTAGAGTAATGAAAAATTTTTAAACCATACCAAAAGCAATGATTCAGTAATAAGAGAGAAATTTCAAGTTGAAATAATAAGGAGTTTTATTTTGTTTAATAATCTAATTAAAGAAGATAAGACAATCATATGAATATATGGGGAAATTATTTAAATTTGTTACTGATTAGACTCAGAATTTCACTATCAATGAATTTTATATAAAAATCCTAACTTGCTACTTACAGTAAGGGCATAATAGAAAACAAGTTAATTGATACTGTGTTATCAATTTGAAACTTATTTAAGATTAGTCAATGCACAAGACATCCCACAGCTTATTGTAAAAATTGGGTAGAGATTTTTCCATATGTGAGAACAGTCCTAAATCTTTACATATTATTGGTAAATTATGAAGCATAAACTTTTCAATCAATACACTAAAGGAAATATTGAATTGCATTCCTATGTTTTTTGTAATGATGTTACAAAAACATTTATCATGATTAAAGACTGTGTACACTATTAAAACAAAAAAATGTTTGGAAAAAAAATTAAGTAGATGGGCCAGGTGGCAAATTAATAAAAAAATATTGGTTTTTTGAATTATGTAAAGATGTAATTTAGCAATTTCTTGCAAGGTGATTAGTTTTATGTTCATGTTCTTAAAAAAGTGTTGTCTATAATTTTATATTTGTCAAATATATTCTTTTTTTTCTTTTTCTTTTTTTGGTTTTAACTTGATTTTGGATACTTTTTATTAAATTATTTATTTATTTAATTTGTTATATATGATGGCAAAAAGCAATTCATTTCATATTACACATATAGAGCACAATTTTTCAAGTCACTGGTTGTAAACAAAGTATTTTCACACCATTTGTGTCTTCATACATGTACTTAGGGTAATGATGTCTAACTCATTCCACCATCTTCCCTACCCCAATTCCCCCTCCTTTCCCCTCCCTCCCCTTTGCCCTATAAAAAGTTCCTCCATTCCTCACAGGACCCACCCCCCACCCCATCACTATTATGAGTCAGCATTCTCATATCAAAGAAAACATTCAGCCTTTGGTTTTTTGGGGATTGATGTACTTCACTTAGCATTATATTCTCCAACTCCATCCATTTACCTGCAAATGCCATGATTTTATTCTCTTCTTTTGCTGAGTCATATTCCATTGTGTATATGTACTAAAGTTTCCCTATCTATTCATTTACTGAAGGGCATCTGTATTGGTTCCACAATTTAGGTATTGTGAACTGTGCTACTAAACATTGATGTGGCTTTGTCTCTGTAGTATTGTTTTTTTAAGTCCTTTGAGTATAAACTGAGGAGTGGGATAGCTGGGTCAAATGGTGGCTCCATTCTAAGTTTTCCAAGGAATCTCCATACTGCTTTCCAAATTGGCTGCACCATTTTGCATTCCCACCAGCAATGTATGAGTATGCTTTTTTCCCCACATTCTTGCCAACACTTATCGGTGTTTGTATTCTTGATTACTGCCATTCTGACTGGAGTGAAATGAAATCTTAGAGTAGTTTTGATTTGCATTTCTCTAATTGCTAGAGATGTTGAACATTTTTTCACATGTTTGTTGATAGATTGTATATTCTCTTCTGAAAAGTGTCTGTAATTGGCCCATTCATTGATTGGGTTATTTGGAGTTGTTTTGTGTTAAGATTTTTGAGTGCTTTATATATCCTAGAGATTAGCGCTTTAAGTCTATTGATGTGATGAATTACATTTAATGATTTCTGTATGTTGAACTAACCTTGCATCCCTAGGATGAACCCTGCTTGATTGTGGTGCACTATCTTTTTGATATGTTTTTTTATTCAGTTTTCCAGAATTTTATCGAGAGTTTTTGTATCTAAAGATATTGGTCTGAAGTTTTCTTTCTTTGATGTGTCTTTGTCTGGTTTTAGAATCAGAGTGATATTGACCTCATAGAATGTGTTTGGAAGGGTTCCCTCTGTTTCCATTTCATGAAATAGTTTGAGGAGTATTGGTGTTAGTTCTTCTTTAAAGGTCTTGTAGTACTCAGGTATGTATCCATCCAGTCCTGGGCTTTTCTTGGTTGGTAGGCTTCTGATGGTGTCCTCTATTTCCTTGCTTGAAATTCATCTGTTTAAATTGTGTATATCATTCTGATTTAGTTTGGGCATATCATTTACCTCTAGAAATTTGTCAATGCCCTCAATATTTTCTATTTTATTGGAGTACAAATTTTCAAAATAATTTCTAATTATCTTCTGTATTTCTGTAGTGTCTATCATGATAGTTCCTTTTTCATCATGAATGTTAGTAATTTGAGTTTTCTCTCTCCTTCTCTTTGTTAGCGTGGCTAAGGGTCTGTCAATTTTATTTATTTTTTGTTTTGTCAATTTTTTCAATTGTTTCTTTTGTTTCAATTTCATTGATTTCAGCTCTGATTTTAATTATTTCCTGCCTTCCAGTGTTTTGGGGGTTGATTTGTTCTTTTTTCTAGGACTTTGAGATGTAATGTTAGGTCATTTATTTGTTGACTTTTCTTCTGTGAAGGAATGAACTCCATGCAATGAACTTGCCTCTTATATCTTCCTTCATAGTGTCCCAGAGATTTTGATATGTTGTATCAGTGTTCTCATTTACTTCTAAGAATATTTTAATCTTATCCTTGACATCTTTTGCAACCCATTGTTCACTCATTAGCATATTATTTAGTCTCCAGGTGTTGGAGTAGCTTTTACTTTTTATTTTATCATTGGTTTCTAATTTTATTCCATTGTGGTCTAATAGAATGCAGAGTAGTTGCTCTACTTTTTTGTATTTACTAAGAGTTGCTTTGTGGCATAATATATGGTGTATTTTAGAGGAGGATACATGTGCTGCTGAGAAGAAAGTGTATTCGCTCATTGATGGATAATATATTCTATATATATCAGTTAAGTCTAAGTTATTGATTGTATTATTCAATCTATGATTTTGTTTTTGATTTTTTTTTAACTTTGGTCTGTAAGATCTATCCAATGGTGAAATAGGTGTGTTAAAGTCACCCAGAATTATTGTGTTGTGGTCTATTTGACTCTAGAACTTGATTGATGAATGTAGATGTTCCACTGTTTCAGGCATATATATTTATAACTATTATGTCTTGTTGATGTATGGTATGATGTATGGTATGAAATATCCATTTTTATTCCTTTTGATTAACTTTGGCTTGAAGTCTACTTTATTTGATATGAGGATGGAAACCCCTGCTTGTTTAGAGAGATCATGTGAATGGTATATTGTATCCCAACCTTTCACTTCAGTCTATGGATGTCTTTTCCTATGAGATGCGTCTCTTAAAGGCAGCAATATTGTTGGGTCTTTTTAAATCCAATCTATCAGTATATGCCTTTTGATTGGTGAGTTTAGGGCATTAACATTCAGGATTATTATTGAGACATGATTTGTATTTCTGGTCATTTTTGGTATTTAACTTGACTTGTTTTCTCCTTTGGTTGGTTATTGTAGTTCTTCCCTTTGTTGATTCTCATTGTCATTTTTCATTTCCTCCTCATGGAATATTTTGCCAAGAATGTTCTGTAGTGCAGGCTTTCTTGCTGTAACACACACACACACACACACACACACACACACGCACACATATAGATAGATTTATTTATTTATTTATATGTGTTGCTGAGAATTGAACCTAGTGCCTCACACATGCTAGGCATGTGCTGTACCACTGAGCCACAACTGAAGCCCCATATTTTTATTTTAGTTTTAATCTGGTGCTGAGGATTGAACCTAGTGCCTCACGCATGCTAGACGCTGTAAATTCTTCTAACTTTTGTTTATCATGGAATATTTTTATTTCATCATCAAGTCTGAAGTTTAATTTTTCTGGATATAAGATTATAGGTTGGAATCCATTATCTTTTAGAGATTGGTATATGTTGCTCCAGGATCTTCTGGGTTTGAGGGTCTGGTTTGAAAAATGTGCTGAGATCCAAATTGGTCTTCCCTTATAGGTAATCTGATTTTTCTCTCTTGCGGCCCTTAAAATTCTATCCTTTTTCTGTGTGCTAGGCATTTTGATTATAAGGTGTCTTGGTATAGACCTGTTGTAATTTTGTACATTTGATGTTCTATAGGCCTCTTGTATTTGATTTTCTAATTTAATCTTCATACTTGGGAAATTTTCTGATATTATTTCATTGAAAAGATTGTGCATTCCTTTGGTTTGAAACTCTGAACCTTTCTCTATCTCAAATCCCATAATTTTTGCATATTCTGATCATGGTTTCTTACCATCTTCACTGTGAGGTCAACTTTATTTTCAAGATTGTATATTTTGTCTTGATTGTCTGAGGTAGCTTATGGGTTTTCCTCTAGATGACGAAAATATTCTGAAACTAGATAGTAGAGATGCTTGCACAAGATATACTGCATAATAGTTAAAATGGTAAATTTCATATTTTGCTGCAATTAAAAAATGTGGCTGGCAGCCTAGGCAGAAACCACAGAGTAAATGACTAGAGGTACAATTTTAGAAGCTATTGTATGGAGTCAATGTGTTAAGGGAAATAATCCCTTTCTACTGCCAAAGATCTCCACATACTAATCCCTGGCACCTGTGATTACATTAAGCGGAATTCAAGTTGTAAACGGAATTAGGTTTGTTAATCAATTGACCTTAACACAGGGAGATTCCCCTATCATCTAAGAGGGCCTAATGTATCACAAGGGTCCTTAAAAGTGAAAACAGAAGGCAAAAGAAAGTGTCAAAATGAGGTAATATGAGAAAGGCTTGACTGGCCATTGCTGGCTTTGAAGGTGAAGATGGGGGTCACAAACCAAGGAATATGGCAGCTTCTGGGAGGCAGAAAAGGGATTGTCTCTTAAGGTCTCTACAGGGAATTCAGTCTGCAGACTTATTGCAGGCATCTGACCTGCAGGACTGTAGGATAATGAATTTGTGTTGTTTAAGTCACTAAGTTCATAGTAGTTTGTTACAGAAGTAATGTAAACAGTAGTAAGAAACTAACTCTTTACTACTGATCTGAATTAATCACTTCACTACCTCTTCATATACAGAGTAGAACTTGATTTTGTCCCTTTGAGAAACACTTTTGGATTCCTGACTTCAGAAGCATAAGGTAAAAAGTTTGTATTGTTTGAAGCCACCAAGTTTGTGCTATTGTTATAGTAAAAATAAAGAACTAATATCCCCAGTAAGAGATGACAGTGATAACATCCTTGATGGTGGTAGAGGTAGTCACATGGAGAGAATTTGATTATCCAAGAGATCTTTTTACAGTAAAATTCATTAGAACTGGTTCTAGTTTTGAAATGGGGAAGCAAGCAAAGAAAAAAAAAAAAAAGATGCATTCAGGAAAACCTAGATGCCTCCAATGTTTGTATCTTGAACAAGTGAGTTCATTTTGGCGTTATTCCCTGGAAAAAATAGAAAAAAAAGAAAGAAAGGTGGGAGGGAGGGAGGGAGGGAAGGGAAGGGAAAGGAAGGAAGGAAGGAAAAGAAATGCAACAGAAAGTTTGAGAGGGGGAAATATGTGAATTCGGTTATACTCTTGTGATAACTCGATCAGGAGGCCAAATTGAGATGTATATTTATCACATATCTGAAAATCAGAAAATTTATATATATGTTAGGAAATCCATATTTGGGAATCAAGAGAATACACACAATAAATGAAACTATCAGGTCAGATGACATGAACTAGCCCATACATGTAAAATGAGAAGAAGAGAATCCGTGAACACTTCTCAGTAGCTCATTCATTTAAGGTCCAAGTAGAGAAGTCCATGTTGAGAAGAAGAATGAGGAGTGATAGCCAGAGAGGGAGAGGAAGTCAAAGGAACTGAAAACCATCCCTTGGAAATAGCAACTTGGGCCTTGGAGTCGTGGGAAAGCATAGTGGGAATAGAAGCTGGATAGGAGTTGACTGGGCAATGAAAGGGAGGCTAGGAAATGGAGAAGTGAAGACATCTGTTCCAAGAATACTGGACAGGACAGAAGTGGAGAGAAGGGCTGGAATTTTCTGGGGGTTTTGTTTGTTGGTTTGTTTTGTTTTGTGGTTCTGGGGATCAAACCCAGGGCCTTAAATTTGTAACTGGGAAAGCACTGTTCCACTGAGATACAACCCAGGAGCAATAACAGCTGTGCTTCAGGGTTAATGGCGTATGCATGCCAACCCCGCAACCTAAATGGGCTGGATTAGAACAGTGACCACTTTGGAGATGGATTAAAAGGATGGATGTGAATGACTTTGAATTCCACAAATCTAATCCTCATTGCCCAGTGTAAATTAAGTCTGGGCTGTGTCATTATTCCTCACACATTCTGAGAGTATGCTGATAACTTACTGATTTATTCAAAGGCCACACAGTTGTTAATAATCTGTATGCCAATCTGTATGCCAACTCAATGAATTATTAACTATGCTTTTCAGGCTTTGCTTTATGTACCTATTTGCTTTATGTACCTATTTGCTTTCTACACCTAGCAGTGTAGAAAACATGATCCCCAGGGCTTTCTTGTGCCAGAGGAGAAACAGCCTCAGAGCTGAGTTTCTGTGAGCAGAAACTCACATTAACATGTGAAAAATTGTGTTTTGGTTTACATCCAATTAAATAAGAGTACCATAAAACTCAAAACCTGTTTCTCACTTATTAAAAAGTCTACTATTGGCACAAAACCTCTGGACCTCATATTTTTGTGCATAATAGCATGATGTTTCTGCTTTCTTTCCCCATCAACATGTGATTTAATGTAACAGGTACCCCCTGAAAACTGCAGCATTCATTTGACTGTAACAGCCAAGAGTTTGCTGATTTGAGCAGTGAAAGGCATTCAGAAGAGCTGGCATTCAGCCAGCAATTCCATGGTTTGGAAGCACCCCCAAAATTACTTCTTACGCTACTTTCATTCAGTGTGCAGCACTGCCAAAATGTTGTTGATCTGCTGGAGCTAAGTACTCAATGAAAGCCAGGGGTGAAATGGCAACCTGGAGAAATAATGAAAGAATTAAAGCAAGATACACATCTGGCTGGATTGCATTTTTTTCTTTTCTCGGCTAGCCGCCCAATTCATAACTGGTTCATCACTCACAATGGCTGAGTAGTGGAGATTCTGTGAGATGGTAGGTGGCCATGGAAACAGGGAGTAAGGAAGACACTACTTCACCTCTTCCACAAATTATATTTGAAATTGGGAGGGGAGGGATTTCTGTTAGAATTTAGTCACCACCAAGTCCAGAATTATTTTCTTATATGTTCAGTCAGAGCTACTCCTTAAAACATAGTCTTAAAAAGGCCACTGTTTTATTACAAAAGTTAAATCCCAGCTATCCCAACCTCTTAATTTTTTAATTTCATCATGATTTGTTCCCAGTGCAATTACATTGAACTCTGTTACTACCACTCAATAGTTAAGCAGAACACACTCAGAGCTAAGGCCAAGAGAATAAAATAACAACTTGGAGAAAGAGGATAAACTAAACATTGTCTTTAAATTTTAGGACAGCTATATATTGGTCGCATTCTGGATGGACCAATATGTGAGCTTGCTTTAATGGTATTGAGTCTATTGGAAGATTAATTTCTACATATTATAAAACATGTTTTCTTCAAAGTCAGAGTTCTGCAAAACTGAAAGGCTTTTATAGTTCATAAGTTACCTAAGAAAATTTTCTAAAGATTGTGAATTTGAGTACTTTTAGTAGAGTAGAAACAGAAAATAAGCTTACCTTGAATTTATTCTTTCTTATAAACTTTGCCTTTATCTCTCTGGCTTTATCAATTCTCTTATTTCCACCCCTGATAAAATCCCATGGCAATACCATTGCTTGGTTAAAAAGGATCATCCAACTGATTTCAAAGCTTATCCAATTTACTCTTCTTCCAGCTCTGAAGCCCCATGAGGGGTGGAGAAGGGGCGTGGCTTCCTCTTCCCTGTTTCTGCAAGCCGCCTCTGCAGTCCTCTCTCACTCAGTACATCCTTTTGGTCCCTCCTGGTTTGTTGCAGGGGAAGTGTGTGTGTTAAAGGCAGATGTCATACCAAGAAGAGCATTCATAATCTGCCATCAGAGCTCTATATCAAATGGCAAAACATTAACTCTTCTCTGATGGGGCATATGGAGGAGTTCTCTTCCTTACCTGCCCAGCTAGAGAGCTCTGAATACTATTCCTCAGAATGGCTGGGGCTTAGGCAATGGGTCACAGGTCCCCTCTCAGCCCCTGATTTAGAGGCCCAGCTCCTATTGTTCTTTTTGGCCACTTTAGTTTAGCTCCTAGTTGACTCTACCTTTTAAAGTCTGGCTTCTGGGACACAACTTCACACCCTGTCAGTGGTGTGCTGTTCACCCTCTGTCCTCACTGTTTCTTTCCCACCAAGTGACTTAAAAGTTCAGGGGCTGGGAATATAGCTCAGTTGGTAGATTGCTTGCCTCACATGAACTAAGCCCCTGGGTTCAATCCTCAGCACCACCAAAAAAAAAAAAAAGAATTAAAAGCTCACCTTTGAATTTTTTCAGAAATGATCCAATCTTCATATCCCCACCTTTTGAGAACAAATAGCATGCTTACCAAGTTGTTCTCTGAAATCCCTCTCATTTGCATTAAAATTAGGGGAAGCAGACAACTCATCACCACCTCACCTCAAGACAGGGTGTTCAGTGATACACAGTAAGTACATCTATAGCTATTTCCAGCAAATCATCTTGGATGGCCCCAACTATGTCTTTTGTAACCCTCAAAATGGGTTCCAAGTCAAGGGTGAAAAACTAGTTTATAATCTTAGTACACTCAATAGGGATAGTCGGAAGACATAGAGGGCTCCAAGACCACAGGAAAAGTCATATTTAGCAATTGCATATAACCCTGTTGTTTCCCACCAGAAATGGGACAAACAGTGGTAGAAGATGTTGAAAGAGGTCATAACTGTGAGATGATACAGAGAAGCTTTAGGGGATCACAAAATACTATTCGAATCAAACTTTCTAATTCATCTGAGAAGTTCATTTTTTGAATTGGCCAACTCTTAACTATTTCTGTCTCTGAGATATGCTTTAAAGAAAGTACAAAAGTTAGTCAGGACTTAGAGCCACACCATCCAAGAGTCCTAGGGTTTTATTTTCTGTCATTCTCTCCAGGATACAGCTGTCTCTGCTTATGGAAGATTAGATCTTATTTATATGTAATTATCAAAACATTAATGAGCCTCCATATTATCAAGCATTTTAGAAAGTGAGCCTAAGTGCCTAAATATGTTTGTGTGTGTATACTATTTTTGAAAGGGAGTGACGGGAATGGAGACAATCTTAGAATGTATTAGAACTAATGTCAAAAAACAGAATCAGATCAAAATGGTTGGTGATTTTGTAAGTCAAAGAGTCCAATCTGATGATGGAAACTAATTGATTTAAATTTATTGTTTCAGTTATGTATTTAAATAAATTTCTGATATTGAGGTCAATGTATTCTCCAAACTATTTTTAGAAAATAAAACTGCTATTTTTTTGAGCTAAGCTAATTATACTTTGGAAAAACAAAGGTGTGTTGAAAATTCTTTTAGCAGTTTATAATAATAATTTTATCCATTTTAGAAAGTTTGACTATAGTAAGGAGACCTTATGTTAAACTAATAAGGTGTTAAACTAATAAGACAGCTCCAGGCTTCCCAAGGCAAAGTACCAAGACACGTCATGCTCTACTTATAAGCAGCATCTTCTTTAGTACTTAATATTGTTTTTTTAAGCCCAAGAAACCAGTTCTTTTAAATTCACAACACACAAATGTACATGTGTATGTTTGTGCATGTATGTGTATATGCCAAGAACAAATATATTAAGGCAATTACAAAGTTTTGGAATGGATTTTGCTTGAATGGTTTTTCTAGGATTATAGATCATTTCTCAGAACAATTTTATTTTATTTTTTAAATTTGTTTTAATTAGTTACACGTGACAGTACAATGACCTTGACATATCATACATTTGAATCAGATGGGATATAATTTCTCATTTTCTCAGAACAATTTTAATTTGACCATTTTATTTTATTGTGATAGTGGAAATTAAATCTAACACTGAGTTACATACACAGACCTTTTTATTTATTTATTTTTAAGTTTTCAGACAGGTCTCACCAAGTTTCAGGCTGGCCTGAAACTTAGGTTCCTACTGCCTCAACCACCCAAGTCACTGAGAATATAGGAATCCACCTAAATTCAATGATTGCTGATGTAAACCTATTTATATCATTTAGACCTGACATATGGTAGAGAAGAAAATAGGGCCAGTATGGACTAATTTTTCTATGTTTATTACTTTTAGGTATTCATTATGTTAAGTAAGAGTAGCCACACCTTAGCCTACATCTATATTGACCAAAATGATCCCACATTACAACTCACAATTCTGTGAATACACCATAGTTTCCAGCCTCTTAACATTTCCCTCCTCATTCCTCTGCCCTATTCTCTCTTTACCTGATTTCTGCTCTCCCTCAAGGCCTGGTTTCAGTCTCTTCTGTTAAGTTTTCCCCATCTCTTTCACCCAAAATGACTTCTCCTACTCAAGAATACCTTTCCTGACCAAATTCTCAAAAGTAGAATGTTTCTTCTCTAGCTCACCGGTATGTACTTGAAAGCATTTGTTATAACTTGATAAAGTCTGTCTCTTATTTGTCTCCTTAAATTCTTTGTCTCCACCATTAATGAGGACCAAGGGCTATTTTGATTGTATTAACCACTGTGTCCTGAAGTCTATTGCAGTGCCTGACACAGAATGTGTGTTAGATACACATTTGTGGAATGAATGAATGAGTTCTCTCAAATTTGTTGTTTAACTTCATTTTTCTGCTCTATTTGATCATTCTTTCCACTACCACCTCTTCCCTTTCCATTTCTTAATGTTAAAAAGTCTTTCCTCTGTGAACATTCTCTATGTGTCTGCTGGCTTTTTTTCAACTGTCGAGCTATGGTTTCTGGCTCGTCCTTGCTACCTAATTGCTTTCTGCTAATTGTTATTCTTTCATGCAGGTTTTCTTCCACCCACATTGCTAGCAATGTACCTTCATTTTTTCTTAGAGAGTGAGGCTGGATATCTCACTGGTACCTTCTCTGCAGACATGTTTCAGTAGAGAAAGTCATGCCTCAGCAAAGAGCTTTCTAAAGTCATTAAATAACTATGCTGCGCATCACCGTGCTACAAATCCCGTTCTGCTTTCCAACAGGCTCAAGAGTCCAGATTGGAAGATGAGTTCTCTTCTAGAGGATTTCCTCTGGGACCAGAGTTTGAAACTGCTTTGCTGTTTTTGAAGTAAATAAATATGTCAAAATTTGTCACTTAATTCTCTACCTGAAAATCAAATAAATGAGCAAACTAATTCAGTGGTAGCTTTCTGGTTTATAATTCATGATATTCAATATTAAAGGGCATTCAACAGATGAAAAACATAAGTCTGGTAAATGTCACATAGCTAGTTAGAAGTAAGATCACAGACTGGAACCTGTATCTCTTGACTTCCCTGTCATTATGCAACATCCTGTATTGTAAGCCAAAGCCTTTGGTAGCTTCGAGGGCAAAAGTCCACTGTAAAATGCCATCTGAACAACAGCACTAGAGCCTCAGGGCTGATTCCTGACATTTATTGGTGTTTTTCACTAACAAATTTAGATTCAATAAAAAATATATTCTCATCCCAGAGAATGAACTCAGGATGCTTCTTTGACTAAATAGGTAATCTACCATGCAATGCTTGATTTCTGATTGCCCTACTCTTTCAGAGTATAATTCTCTTCTACATATGCATTTACTCATTTGGTTATTTTATCCAGACACATGGTTTTAAACATCAACTCTGCTGCTGATGATTCCCAAATGTGCATCCCTAGCCCAGATTTCTGCCCTGAACTTAGACTAAAATATTCAACAGTTCAATTGACATCACCACTTGGATTTCTTAAAAAAGAATTCACACTCAATATGCCAAAACAGAATTATTTATTTCATCACCCCCCAACACTGTTCTCTACCAATTCACTCTGCCTCAGTTAAAGGGTCATCGTTCATTAACTACCCCCACAAATAAGCAATGTAAACAACCATTGGGCTCTTCACACTCAAAGTCCTTCCATTATAAACCCAGAAATGGTTCTGAGAGAAACAGGCAATTTCACCTTGGATATTCCTATTCTTAGGCCAAGAACAGAAATTAAAAAACTATCTCTTAGAGAGAAAATAGTTTAAATTTTCTATGGAGTATTTTTAATGTATGGAAATAAACATATTGTTTCTAGAGAAAAATAGAAAAAGAATAAAATTATTACTGTCAATATTTTAGGATACATCTAAAATATTAGATACATGTGTGTATGCATATGTGTATGTATAGTGTGTGTATGTGTGTACCTGTATAAGTACATATGCATGTATGTATATATTTTTATATTTAGGTGTATCCTTCCAAATTGTTTGTGTGTCTCTGTGTGTGTGTGTGTGTGTGTATTTTTTACCAGAATATAATCATGTCATACAAACTAGTCTATAATTTATTTTTTGCTTAGTAATGTGGATCATAAACCTCTTTCATGTCAAAAATATGCATATATATATCCACTTTTACATATTGCAGATATAAATGTATGGATTACAATTTATTTTTCTAGTTGTCAAATGTTAAAAATTTCATTACACTTTTTTACTATTACAAATGGCAGTGTGATTAAGTTCTTTGTATATTTATGCTTTTTTTAAATTTGTTTAATTATACATTTAGAATGCACCTCTTCAAGGAAATTCTGTGTCAAGGGTTATTATGGTTTTAAGACTTTTATAAATAAAATGGTTGTTCTGTATAACAGTAAGAACAATGTAGTTTTTGTAATAAAGTGCCTTTAATGGTTGCTACCTCAAGAGCCGTAAAAAGAGAATATTATTAGAAAAAGAAATTTAGTCCATTTGGAATGTACCAAAGATAATGTTTGCTGATATTATATTTGCTGTGTCTAACTAATTGTTACTACCTAAATTGGGTTGTGATTTGTTAAAGTAAAATTCATGAAATATTCATCATGAAAACCTGCTACGTGCAAACATGATTTTTAGAAGGTTCTATTACATATTTCAAACTTGAACACCCTTTTATAAAAATTCCTGGTATGTTGTATATCTAAGAAAAATCTACATTTTGCTGATTATAGAATTTCCTTTCTATATATTTTATGAGAATCTTGCTCTCTCTCTCCTGAAAGAAATAATTTTCAAGCCTAGAAATATCAATCCTTCCACACAATTCACATCTATGACAGTAGAACACAGAACAAGGATGATTTTTGAGAATTCCCTCCACCATGGCCCCATGTAATTCTGGCTTCCACTTGAATATTATTCTAGGAAAGTCCAATGTAACTAATAGACATGCTTCTATGATGGATGAAATAATTTGATTAAGGATTTTGCTGATAAAAATTTTGATTTATCTGTGAACAAGGTAAACTAGTCATTGACCCAAGCCTTTACATAGAAGGAAGCAGCACAAGTTATGCAGAAATATTTCCTGACTTGCAAATGAAGGAACTGAAACTTGCCCAACTGAAGGATTGGTAATAGTTTACAAAAAGTTGCATAACACTATTCTACTAAATATCAGTCACACTGAAGCAGAATGTCTCTTAAATCAGATGTGTCCTTCATGATATCATCACACAGGGGATGATTCTTATTTTTTAAATGTCCTGAAACTTACAGGAATGTACAATTTGTCCATATCTGGAAAGAAAATGTATAAATCTATTTAGAATAATGATTCCAGAAGCTAAAAATGAATGATCAGTGATTTTCAAGTCCAATTCTGACAGAGATTCCTGATATAATGTTAGAAAATTTCTCCTCTGTGGAACTCATTATCCTCAAATACAAAAGGAATAGTTAGTAACATAGCAAGGTAATGGAGAAGAAATCTCTGGAATCTCCTACCCTCCATGGTCAAACTGACTCAACAGCAACACATGTGTCAATGTCTTTTTTGAGAAACTGAAAACCTAGTTGGGAGACTCCTGCACCCAAGCAAGTGAACCACATCAAAAAAGTATGAAGACTGGAGTCGCTTCTCCTGCCATAATCTCCACCCCAGTACACTGCTGTACAATCAAGAAGAAACTTTCAGTTCCAGCTTCACCCTGACATAGGAAAACTTGGGACTTTACATCCAATGTTCCAACTCTTGGGGGTGTTGCTGGAGGGACTGGCTCCTATCTTACCTCAGACTACTGACAGGACCCATCATATGCTAGATGCCTGGCGACCACGAAGAATGATGGAGGCAGTTTGGACTAGCACATAAGAACTAACCACAGCCCCTTCTCTGGCCTGACACAGAGTGAGAGGTAAATTCCTTTTCATTACCAATCAGGAAAATCCCCTGAAGGGATATCGACTGGATGGGAGAGGAAGAGAGCAGCTGGCCAGAGTTGTGTAGATTAGCCCTGGAATTCATATATTTTATACCCTTTGACTAAGAATCAGATATCTTTTTACCAGCCTTCTTAGGAACATGAAGAAAGTAGTAATAGGGGTGGGGGGGACCTTTACTCCAGAAGAGTACCCCCAAACTAAAAACTGTTGATTTTAATTAGTCAAAAATGTGTGTTGATTTCTTACTTTTTCTTAAAATGGTATCTTTCCACCATAAATGAATATGCAATACTGAACTAAGCAGCATAAACTATGAACAAAAAATATCTTGTGAAAATATCCATATATTTTTAATTTTGGCAATCTTGTCATATTCAGTAGAAGGCTAATAATATACACCATGTTATGTTGAGTGCAGTACATACACCTCTTGTTAAAATTCTTCTTATTTTAACAGAGACTTGCATATTTTAAATGATTAAAAAAAATCAACAGATAAAGATAGTAACCTTTTTTCCCACATTTGCTGAAGTGACACTAAAATTAAGAAGAGAATAGCCACGCCATGAAGATTCTGGTCAAGAAATAGAGTGGGTTGTTGTGGAGTTGAGGCTTTCTAATAATTATCAAGAAAGAGAACACAATCCAACGTATCTTTAAGAGTTATTAAACAGAAAACTATATGAAATGGATCAGGTGCAACACCATCTGGAGACAGAAATATTTAAGTATGAATATGCATTTATAGTTTAAAGATTCTATGTGAGATGAAATTCAAATATAAAATAAAGCAACTGGATTTTCTCCAAAAGCACAGATTCTTGAGCCCCCTTCCTGTAAGTCAGAGATGAAAAAATGGTACATCTTCCAGTTCAACAAGCTCTATACTGCTGGCCAGATGCTCAAAGGGCACTAAAGAATAACTGGGCTAATGAAACAAAAGATGGTTTATTTTAACATGTTTGCCACTACCATATTCTTAAAATGTTTGTATTTCTTTTTTCAAAGAATGACTTAAACGGAAATCAGATAGCATCAAAAAAAATTTAGTACATGATTCTCTCCTATATTACCTTTCACCAGCTCCTTCTGTTGCCCCTACTCCCTTTCCCCCTCAAATATACACCCAAAATCGAAACCACTGGCGCCTTTGCACAGAAGGGGTGATGTGTATGCTGCACAGATGTATCGCTGCCTTTGGGACTTGAATCACCCAAACAATCTGAGTTAATTACATCAACTGATGTAACCCAATTCCTTTAAAAGGGATGTCTGGCTGTGAAGAATTTTGAATGGATATTTAAAGCTTTCCTTAGCCCCCTGGAGAGGGTTGGAAATAGGAGGATATTTTTACCTAAGGAAAACAGTCTATCTTTGTAAATTCAACGTTTCTATGGTCTTTACTCACTTATCCTCTTCTTTTTTTTTTTTAAGTTGAGCTTCTTGCAGAAGCTCTAATAGTAAAGGTATGAAACTTTCATTTAAAAAGAGAAGTGAAGATAGTGCTTAGCAAGAAAGGTAGCAATAGGCTTTGTTGAGAAAACAAAAACATAAAAAATAAGCCTTATCCTAAACCCTTTGCCATGTCCTCCACCAGGCAGAGTCAGTTGTGTAAAGCCAGGCGATTCCAGTTATTTTCTCATAAAGAGTAGGTGGTCTTTGGCTTCCTGAGTTTGTCTATGCTTGCAGTGCCCAAGGGTTACTATCAGCCCCTTGAAACTGTTTTCTGCTGCACAGATGGTAAGGGTGATTGTTTTGAAAACAATTTATTGCATGGCTACCCCTCTGAAACCACCAAAAGCAAAATCTATCCAACACTTTTGTATTTACACTTGAGAAAATCTCCAACGTTACAAGGGTTTATGATATTAGAAGCATGTTTTTTTCATGGTGGAGTCTAGCCATCCTAAATACTGCCTAAAACATTTTAGCCATGACCGGACTGGAAAATTATAGCAATGGCCTGGATGCTGAACAAAGAAAACATCATCATTAAAATACAGTAATTCCATAATTCTGTCCACTAAAACAAATGCATTTTTATGGTACTCAAAATGAAAATCTGCCACGTTGGCAGAAGAATTGGTGAAAGTGAACATGACTATAAACACGTATCTAGTGAAAATATGGGCCTCACTTTAAAAAAAAAATCTGATTGTAGAATAAGGTTAAATAATAAAAGCTCTCAGGTAATTCAATTAAAGCTAACAGTGCATCCTTAACTTATGTGCTTGCAATATAAAGGGCATAGTTGACTGAGCTAAAAAGAATGTCAGGTTTAACTTAGCATTCCATGTTTATCATATTCTAATAATACTAAAAATGTAAAGAGCATCTTTCTTTTTATAAAAAAAGGTTTATGCCTTCTAGAAAGCTTATGCCTTCTAGCTGGTAAATGGGAGAGGACGGTGAGTGAAGAGTATTACAAAAAAAATAATAATGCTTTCAGAAATACTTCAGAAATGTAAGAACTATATAGTATGGGGTAATAACTAGGAGCCATAAAACAATATGTCAAGAATAAGGAAGTAAAGGTCCCATTTAAACAAAATGACTGAAAAATGGCCAAAGGCTGATGGGCACCTGGATTGCCCCTCATTGAGTTATTAAGTCCATGCATTCATATTAGGGGTTCTCAGGGATCACCTCTGGGGAAATCTGCATAACTGGTGTTTCTCAGAGTTTCAGGTCATACTAACAAATCAGTCACCACTTTCTGAGCAATGCAAAAGAGTTCATTTGGAAATGTAAAGTATTGGTTTGGTAGTGCAAGTCCCAGAACTCTGGGTACATAGAACATTTTGTTATTATAATCATTGAGATGAAGTAGGTATCTACTTCTGTCTTACTCTGAATCTGGGAAGTTGTAGTAGGTGTGTTCACATAGTTTGGCTGCCAGTGACACAATGCAACTCAAGCTAAACTTTTGCAAGGAAAGTTTATCCACTCACATCACTGGGATATTGAGAGATAGAGCTGGATTTGGGCAAAGCTGCTTTCAGAGAGTTTCTCTCTCAGTATCTAAACTCCAGTTCTCTTTGTTTGACTTTATTCTGCATGTGGGCTCCCTGTACATGGGAGGCAAGATTATCACTAATAGCCAAAGTCTGAAAACGGTGTCATCTAAGAGTAGTTTCCTTTGTTCACCTGAATATAGTGAGAGAGGCATATTTTAGCATAGCCTCCCCCTAATTGAGCATGGCTTTCCTTGACCAACTGTATAAAGCAAGAAAGCTATAATTTTCCAAAGAAGGACTGCTGAAAAATGAAAACAACAGGTCCTCAACAATACTATTAATGAGACACATGCTTGAACCTCTGCCAATATTATTTAGAAGAGACCTCCAAATAATACCCCTAACACACACCTACTATCACCACTACCACCACCACGACACGAGATTTGGGATCTTCTTTTTTTTTACTAAGCCAAAATGGACCATGACTCTCAACAAATGATTTCATTTCCCTTCTTCTCCATTCTGAATTTCCATTAGCAGGAAAAGAGAGGCAACCAGCAGCCCTGCCATCATCTTCAGTTCCCCACAGTAAGCTTACTGCGTGTTCAGGTTGAAGTGCAGTTCTAAAATCAAAGGTTGCATATTGATTATTTTAAAAAAAAGAGAGAGAGGAAAAATGACATCCCTAGAAGTCAACTATTGAAATTGGAATTCAACCCCTACAGAACTAAAGAAGAGATCTACACTAAATATAAATGTGAACAAGAACTTCAGGATGACAAGGTCCCAACTGTACCATTCCACATTTTCAGTTTCCTTTGGGGCTGAATTTTTCAATAGATTTTCCAAGCCAAGAGATAATTACTAGAAGCTGTAGCCAAATCTATTCGACCAAACAAAGCCATTTTTCTTCAGTGACATGAACCCAACAGATTTACCAGTCAGTCCAGACAAGAAATAAGATTTGAGCTGTTTGTTTTGAAGTTCATCCAATCCAACCAAATGCCATCAAATTGAGTTTGGAAATCTCACTAGAAAATTTGCTCCCAGGAAAGTTCCATCTAACTCAAGTCTGTGGAAAATACCCTGGAAATATTGCATCTCAAATCGGCATATTAGGATACCTACTTTCTATCTATCTCAGTTCAGGATGACAATGGATATTTTTAACATTTAGTTGGTCCAAGCTTTTTCAGTTAGTACAAATTCAGATTAGAGATATTTTTATTCTATTTTGTCTAAAATAATTTTACTCCTATCTACCTTGTACCTATCTTAAATGTCACTACACACCAACTGATTTACTAAAAGGAATCTTTCAATTAAATTTTTTATATAAAGTAGTAATGTGTTTAAGCCAAGACTCTCCCATTAGTAGGAAAGTCAATATTAAAAATTATTATCAGTGTTTGTACTAGAATATCAATATCATCAGACTTGTTAAAGGATCAAATGTTAAAAAAAGGAAAAGAAGAGCAATTATATATGGGTCAAGCATAAAAGAAGCAATTATAAGAAAATTAGTAAGTTTCTTTTGTACTTTTGGATCATTTAATACAAAAAAAATTATCCCTAAAATTCACTTTGAGAAATCTATTTTTGAGGGATGAAGATGACTTCTTTTAGGTCATTTACAATACTTTTGTCTCCAGAAAAGAGGACTGTCCTTACCAGCAATTTTCCTATGTATTGTGTATGTGTGTACAGACAATTCATCTTACATATATTGTATATATAGTACAAATTATAAATGAATATGTAATGTTTTACAAATATATGTGTGTGTATATATATGCATATATATCTAACTGCTCTTGCCAATTTTGCCTTATAATATCCTACACAAGTCTTTAAAGACACAGGGGACTTTTTCATTGAGAATTAGGCAAGATTAGAATTCAGTTGATGAGCCCTGAATGTGGCACAGGCCTGTAATCCCAGTAATTTCAGAGACTAAGGCCAACCTAAGTAATTTAGTAAGGCCCTGTCTCAAATTTTTTTATTAGTTATTCAAGACAATACAATGATCTTGACATATCATACATTTGATTCCTGTCTCAAATTTTTAAAAAGCAGTTAGTGATGTAGCTCAGTGATAGAGCACCACTGGATTCAATTCCCAATACCAACAAAGGGGAAAAAAGAAGGAGAAGGAGAAGGGGGAGGGGAAAAGGAAAGAGAAGAAGAAGTAGGAAGAGGAGGAGGAGGAGGAGGAGAAGCACGAGAAGGAGGAGGAGGAGAAGGGGAGGAGGAAGAGAAGAGGGGGAGGAGGAGAAGAGGAGGAGGAGGAGAAGAGGAGGAGGAGGAGGAGGGGAGGAGGAGGAGAAGAGGGGGAGGAGGAGGAGAAGGGGAGGAGGAGGAGAAGGGGAGGAGGAGGAGAAGAGGAGGAGGAGGAGAAGGGGAGGAGGAGGAGAAGGGGAGGAGGAGGAGAAGAGGGGGAGGAGAAGAGGAAGAGGAGGAGGAGGAGAAGGGGAGGAGGAGGAGAAGAGGGGAGGAGGAGAAGGGGAGGAGGAGGAGGAGAGGGGGAGGAGGAGAGGGGGAGGAGGAGGAGAAGGGGAGGAGGAGGAGAAGGGGAGGAGGAGGAGAAGGGGAGGAGGAGGAGAAGGGGAGGAGGAGGAGGAGGGGAGGAGGAGGAGGAGGGGAGGAGGAGGAGGAGGGGAGGAGGAGGAGAAGGGGAGGAGGAGGAGGAGAAGAGGATGGGGTGGGGAGAAGATGAGCACAGCACATGCCTATGATGATGACTATTAATGATCTTATTCCTGGGATTAAGAGAAGCATGATAAAATGAAAAGTTTTTCAATTTAGAGTAAGGCAATTCTGGATTTAAATCTCAACTATATTCCATGTAAGCCACATATTCTCAGTTGTTAAAGTTGTTAAAACTCTCTGAACTTTAGCATCTTCATCTGGAAAAAAAAATTTTGTTGTTGCTGTTGTTTTGTGTGTGTATGTGTGTGTGTGTGTGTGTGTGAATCATCCTTTCATCACTGTGACCAAAATATCTTACATAAACAAACTTAAAGAAAGAAAAATTCATTTTGATTCCTGGTTTCAAAGGTTTCAGTTCCTGGTCAGCCAGCTCCAGTACTTTGGGTCTAAAATGAGGCAAAAACCTCAGAGAGGGAGAGTGTAAGTCAAAGTGGTTCAGGTGCTTGCAGCTGAGAAGCAGAGAGACAGAACTTGGGACAAGATATAGTCTGTAAGGGCATGGCCCCAAGTACCCACTCCCTTTCACTAGGTCCCACCTCCAACACTGTCTAACACCTCCTAATAGTCCATTCACATTATGAATCCCTCAATAGATATATCCACTGGTGAGATTAAAGCCCATATGATCCAATCACTTCTAAAGGGATCCACCTCTGAACATTGCGGTAATCTGGGACCATGCCTTCAACAAATGAGTCTTTGGGGGACATTTCATATCTCAATCGTAACACTGATCTTGTGGTGTTATTTTAAAGATTAAATAAAGCAATTATGTTATGGTAATTAGCTAATTTTTAGAAAACTATTACTAGTATTTTGTAATCTTAGAGTTGGGAAAGAGTTTATTTAATCCAATCCAATGACCTATAAAAACATTTCCTTCCAGATGATTCTACAACCTTGATGGAGAGTTCAGTATCTTATATGTAACTATTCCATTTTTATAAATAGTTCCCTTAGCATAAAACCTCAAGTCTTCCCCTGGATAACTCATATCCCATAGCCCTAACATTAATTAACATTAATTAATATATTTAATTTATTTCTTTCATGATAGATCTTAAAATATATGAAATTGAAAAAATGATTAGAACATTAAGACCCCCACAGAAAAAGTTTTTTCTTACCCAAACTACCCATTTTTATACCTTTAATCATTTTCCCAGACTCTTTGATATTCTAGTTACTCTTCTAAGGAAGATGTATTCTAGTTGACAAAGCTAGTTTTATTTGTAATTCCATTATTTTCCCTGTTATATACCCTTTATTTCTTTATCTTAGTGATTGCACTTAAAAATTGTTAATTAATTTAATATATTCTAAATCTAATGGAAATTTTTATGTATCTTGAAAAAACATATGTAAATTTTAGAACATTTTAGTGTAAATCATCCCCCTCCCAAGTTACATACTTTTATTATCTTTATTTTATATCTTTTTAGGTCCACAGTTTTCAGATTATCTATTCCTGCTTTATATTCATAAATGAAAGATATTTAAATTTCAATTTTAGTGTTAAGTATCATCTATATTCACTAAACTTACAGTATTAATTAACGTCTTTCTCTAGAATCTGAGTAAAACTACTAGGGCTTCTCCTCTATTCTAGCTAAGGCCAATATTGCCAGCTACCCCCATGGGACCCCACTCCTCATCTACAAAGAACAGTCTTTCAAGCATCATCTTTTCTATAAATCACATCAATAATTTTTTATAATAAATAATTCTAATAACATATCAACAGGCTACTATTTTGGAGACCATAAAATAATACAAAAAATCATGAATTTATATCCCATATCTTTCCTTTTCTTCATAACAAAAGTTTGCAAAAGTATCCTCTATGCCCATTGTCTCCAATTTGTTTACTTCCAGTCTATCTTGAATTTAAGAAAGTTTTTCCCCTACCACTCCACTGAAGCTGCTTGTTGTTCAGTCATCAGTAACCTTCACTTTATTAAGAAGCATTAAGTTGAGCTGTCAACTGTACTGACAAAGTTTGTCACTTGTCTTTTGGACCCCACCAAGCCTAGTTGTATTGACCTCTCTAACTGTCCCATTTCAGTCTTTCTCCCAGCTGCTTCTGTGTTCCACTGCTAATGCTGATTTTAAAAGTTTTCATATACTTTATTACACACACTTTTCATAAGAACTCAGCAAAGTGGGTACTGCCAGTAAGCTAGAGCTATATTCTATAGTGACTTGAGTTGGAATTAGTCTTTGGTGTGTGGAGGGAGCAAGGGAATGATGCTGACTCTACACATAAAATAGAATCAAAGTAATAAGGGCCCTTTGAAAACCCTTAAAGCAATTAGTAAATTTTAGTAAATTAATTTGAAGTTCTTTGGAAACATATGATTATCAATTTATCAAGAACAAGCTTTTCCAGGAAAATCCAATCTTTATGGCTAGGCACCTTTGATATGTAGATCAGAAGAATTCACAAACATAATTAACTGTGTTTTTACCACATCTTTAGATGCTATCACTCCTGATGTTTTTGGAAAATAAATGATAAAATATCTAGGAAGCTGACAAATCAAATACAATAAATTCTAATTAATGAATCCAAATAAAAAACAGAAGAGTCTTTGGTTCCACTCTGTAGCTATGTGTTGCCTCCACTTCTTCTTCCTTCCTTCTTTAGTTACACAAATATTTATTGTGTATCTATTTGCAGGCACATTTTGAGGTGTGGGGTATATAACTGTGTACACACACACACACACACACACACACAACCACAGCTCATATTATGATAGAGAAGACAAGCTGTACATAAGTAAAATACATCATACCATAGATACCAATAAGGACTAAGAATGATAAAGGCAAGGAGTGGTGATAATAAGTATGTGCCTGAGGGACTAATTTGCATAGGGTGGTCAAATAGGACTTAATGTTACAATACATGTAAAATTGAAGGGAGGGAAAGATCTCATTATTACTTTACTCACAATTGCAACACACCACTTAACAGAATGACCAGCCCAAGCCAGTGCTCAATACTACTTTTGAATAAATGAACAAGTAAATGAATAGGTGAAGGTTGATGATCTGCAAAGTCCTTCATCTTACTAGTCATAGCGGGATCTAGAGAAATATTTCCTATAGAACAAAGTCATCTGGCTTTAATTTTTTCCTTGTACTTTTTGGATAATTTAACAGAGCCACAAAGTAAAGGAAGCAATAATTCTCTGGCCACCACAGCTGCCATTGGAATGTCACCTGTTGCAACTTCCATTGTCTCAAAGATGGCTTGAAAAAAGACCCTGTATATTTTTTGTTAAGAGTATGTGTTAGCCAAGGAGAGAAAAGGGTGTGATACAGCTGGAAACAAGATTCTGTATTTTTTTTTCTTTTTGTACCAGAGGTGCTTAACCACTAAACCACATCCTTTTATTTCCTTTTTTGTTTTGAGACAGGGTCTCACTAAGTTGCTCAGGGCCTCGCTAAATTGCTGAGACTGGCTTTGAACTCAGGAACCTCCTGCCTCAGCCTCCCAGGTCACTGGGATTACAGGCACAAGCCACTGTACCCAGTGCTTTTGAGATTCTTGTAGCTATATTCTCTAGTGATTTGAGTTGGCATCAGTCTTGGGTGTGTGGAGGGAGCAAGGGAATGATGCTGACTATATACATAAAATAGAATCAAACTAATAAGGGCCCTTTTAAAAAAGTGAAATAAATACCTTCAATTTGCAGAAAGTCCTTTAATATTGTCAAACTTTTTTTTCTCAGTGGTTTCTTCCAGATTTCTTAAGCTTGTGGTTCTTTAGAAGAGAATTTCTCAAGAGAAACTGACATACGCGTCACTGGTGTGCTTGCTCTTAGTCTCTAGCTGGCTGGCAGTACACACAGCAGGCCCTCTTTCTACTTTGGACTGTCTAAAATGGTAGAGAATGGAAAATTTTAAGAACAGTGCTATGATTACCTCTGTAATGGCAGCAGCCATTAGGGAACTTTCTTTTCATTTCTTGTAATTAAGCAGTGGTGTGTGTGTGTGTGTGTGTGTGTGTGTGTGTGTGTGTGTGTGTTGATGTGCTTACATCAAGCTAACCTACCAAAACAAATCCATCAAAGTGGAACTTTCCTACAAGAGGAGGGATACAAAGTCAGTAATACTCAAACAGGACAGAAGTGACTAGTTTGGCTTTGTTGTTTTCCAGAGCTTTACACTGACCAGCAGAGATTAAGTTGTTCTGAAATAGAAAGGAGATGAATCACACATGCCCTAAATATCAATTTACAAGGCATTGTTCTTCCTGTTTTTTAGCACATGTCAGAGGGTGAAAGAAGAGAGATGACTGCTTTTTCTTTAAAATTTCTACATTTTAATAATAAATAGCCCTTACCTTATTTTATTTCCCATTTGCATATTCCAAACTCCTCAAGAATTAAATGAAAAATAAATGGGAACAGCAGGGTGTGGTGTCCTGCCTAAGGCAGTCATTAGTCTAAGAATTGGTTAGTGAATGCGACCTTTCCTTTTCCCTCTTTGTCCTGAGACTCAGATCCCCTTCAGCAAAATATAGCCCAGATATAATATTTATTCGTATTCACCTAATTGTGGTAAAGTTTATAGAGATCTTTCAGAAAAATGGACTCTCCCCTGTATATCCAGGGATTCTGCTTCTAGGGTTCAACCAAGCACAGATAGAAACATTCAGAAAGAAAAGTTGTGTCTGTACTAAATATTTGCAGACTACTTTTCCTTGTTATTCTCTAAACTAAGTGTATAGCAACATTTACCTGTCATTTATATTGCATTAGGCATTATAGGTAACCTAGAGATGATTTTAAAATGTAGCATATATACACAATAGAATTTTACTCAGCAATAAAAGAGAATAAAATCATGGCATTTGTAGGTAAATGGATGGCGTTGGAGAAGATAATATTAAGTGAAGTTAGCTAATCCCCAAAAAACAAATGCCGAATGTTTTCTCTGATATAGGGTGACTGATTCATAGTGGGGTAGGGAGGGGAAGCATGGGAGGAATAGATGAACACTAGATAGGGCAGAAGGGTAGGAGGGGAAGGGAGGAACCAGGAGGTTAGCAAGGATAGCGGAATGTGATAGACATCATTATCCAAAGTACATATATGAAGACACGAATTGGTATGAACATACTTTATATACAACCAGAGATATGAAAAACTGTGCTCTATATGTGTAATAAGAATTGTAATGCATTCCGTTGTCATTTATTTTTTAAAAATCAATTAAAAATTTAATAAATAAAAATAAAGAACACAGAAGAAATGAGTAGGTTATAAGCAAATAACACAACAAAGGGACTTAAGCATCTGCAGATTTAGATATCCACAGATTCTAGAACCAGTCTTCCCTAAATACTGAGAGATAACTATCATTTTAAAACCAAAATACTCAAAATTATATAAACTTTTAAGTCTGGTTATACTAAGTAAAAATTGCTATTCACTAGTACAGGGTCTGGAATGAAATTTAGTTTTATAGTATTCCCATTTCTGGATTACTTACATGCACTCCAAAAGTATAACTTATGAAATTTATGAACATAAAAATTAAAGATGCTGAGTAGCATATTAATCACATACTCATAAAATTTCTTCTAAGAAACTCCATTAAATATATGTGTTTAATTTATATATAGTTTTATATATGTATGTACATATGTGTCCATGTATGTATATGTGAGTGTGTGTGTATGGTTCGTCTGGCTCTGTTTCCTTTATGTACTTGACAGCAATGGATTATGACTATTTGTTCTAAAATTGTTTCTCTTTGTCAACGTGGACATCTTCCTCAGATACATGAAAGTTAGGGGTTAATACTAATTATCAATCTTTTCTTGTTGCACTAAAGTAGTCAGGGATATATTATGTCTATAGAGAAAAGTCAAAGAGCCACTGACATTTCCAAAGTTTGGATAAAGTTATTTTAATTTCACAAAGTAGATGAGGTAAATATTTTAAAACGTGACTATTTATTGCCTTCTTACTTGGCTTCCTAATTAAAATTTTTATGTATTCATTTGGAAATTAAACTTTGCTCTTTACCAAAGAAAATGGAGGGTGGGTTTACATGGAGAGCAAATGCTCTGGAGATAATCGCCAGAAACACATCATCACTCCTCAAATGACTCTTACCTGCGTTTTCCCAGTCCTCCCTTTACCTTGTGATCTTGGCCAGGACATTTGTTCATTAGATTCCTGATCTTTAAAATGTAGAAGTTCATCTCAATATCCAAGGTTCCTTTCAGCTGCAATGCAAGTTAAATTCTTACACATTGCTTTTTAATGAGTTGACTTTGGAAGAATTAACAGGCCTGAATCAGCCAGGTTTCTGATTCTACCTTGTCTTGAACATGCCAGGGTTCTGAATTACTGCTATGTGCATGGCTGCTTCTAGAGGGAAAATTTCTGTTTAGAGGTCTCTGGGGACAGTCCCATGGAAGCCAGTATGACGGAACCTGGAATGGTCACTTGGCCCACAGGTAGGGATCCAGATACTGGCCATGTCCTGTGTCTAAATGAGCATGACCAATAAGAGTCTCTGAATGTCTGGAAATATTGGAGAATAAAATAAGTCATTGCTCACAGAATTTGGAAGTCATTGCAAGCAGAGAAGCTGGAGAGCAAAAGTGGATTATGTATAAACTCAGAAATTTAAAACAATTTTATCCAAAGATTAGGGAGATTAACTTCTCATTACCAGTATCACACTAATTAGACCTTTTAGTATAAGCTAAAAAATAAAAGATGCAGAACATCATTTCAATTACTTCAGAAAGGCCCCCTTTCTTTCTACTCAAGAAAATATTTTTAAAAATAATGAATTGTTAGAGTCAGACATGGTGGCACACACCTGAAATCCCACCAACATGAAAAGCTGAACCGGGAGGATTGTAAGTTCAAGGCCAGCCTGGGCAATTTAGTGAGACTCTGTCTGGAAATAAAAAATTAAAAAGGACTGGGATGTTAAACGATCCCTGGGTTCAATCCCCAGTAGTACTGAAAAAAATATTAGTCACAAAGGTTGTGATTTGTCATAGCCCTCTGTGGTAACATTTCTTTCCATAACCATTTCAGAATTGTGAGTACAAACTGAAGAAATCCCTGCCTCAGGAGGGCTAAGCTTGGATCTATGTTGAGTTCTCTTAGCCTCGTCCCTCTTCCAAGGAAGGGATTAACAGAAATAATTTTGATGACAATTTCTCTTCTCGAAGTTGAGCCATAAAGGCGCGACCCATAGCAAAGAAAGTACAAAGTAGCCATGCCAATATTCTCATGACAATTTGTAAAACCTGTCTTTACAATAAGCCTCCATTTCCTAAGGTAATCTGAGGGATTTTACGAGCAGACTCTGAGAGTTACAACACTAATATCAATAATCCAGGGGTTCTTTGATGAGGGAAAATTAGAGAATCATGAAATTAAATGGTTATTAAAGAAGAGAACTCATTGAGTCCTTTGCCTGTAAAACTTACATACAACATAATGGATGACCACTGTTGGTATTTTGAGCAGTCCTGATGAAGCACCTCCTAGTGAATGTAAGAATTCCCCAAGTCCTGGCTTATTGACAGTCATTTGAAAAGAGGTCTGGAAGTTCATTGACCTTCTGATTTCCCCAGGGCACATTTCCTCCTGCCTGATCCCCAAATAAGTCAAGTTGACCTCAGATGGGTCATTCTGATCTATGGCAACTTCAGAGCTTTTGTTCCAAAGCCAGGGTCATCAGTTAACAATGCAAAGGTCTAAGGAAGCTTCCATAATTACCTTTTATGGGTACAGCATTTCTTCCATTGCTTTCTTGATTCATCCAGCCAATAGCCAAATGTGAAGTGTTTCTAATTTCCAAATTGCCCTGAGCCAAGGTAATATAAGACAGTAACAACATCTGTGCCATTCAATATTTTATATAAGGAGGGAAAAAAGAAAAAAAAACAATTAAACAAATGAGAATATGTTGAATATAGCACTTATGAGGGTTGGGTGTCTTCAGATTACTAGGCTGACCTCCAAAGAGATCAAGTTTTAAAAAATGGGAGTTCATAACCCACTTGAATCAAATGTATGGAAGATGATATGTCATGAGCTTTGTAATGTTTTGAACAACCAATTAAAAAAAAATTTTTAAAAAAAAAAGAAAGAAAGTTTTAAAAATACACTTTTCCATTTTTCAGAACCGTGCCATAGTGTCTTTGTCTAGAGTACCCCCTGAGAACTCCAGAACAGGTAAGGCCAGGAACACTGCCTCGTCCCAGTGGACAACAGTCTGTACATGTGGGCAAGGACACCCTTGGTTGCTGTGTGTGTGTGTGTGGGGGGGGGGGCTGATGGGCTCTGACTGACTCACTGTGCCCTGAAAGCCTGAACTTGGCCTTCTGAGGAAGAGGGAGTGAAATGCACCTTCACCACCTGGGGGATGGAGAAGTATGGGATGCTCTCCAGTTTCTATGTAATGCCAAACCCCCTTGAAAAAGTAAGGTACCCAGAGGATGAAAAACTGTCCCTTCCTTTTCGAGGGTAATCATTTATAATCCCCCCTATTAAGAAGCCTACTTATTATTCCACAACTAAGTTAATTTTAAAATCTCTACTCCATAGCACTCCTAATTTGAAGCAGATGTGAGAACCACCTCAGAACCAGGACAAGCCCCTTCTCCCATCTCTCCCAACCTCTGTCTGCTGCAAATAAGCCAAATGTAAACCAGCAATCGTGCGTGTTTCCAATCAGTGCTTCAGCCTTCTCCCTACGGAAGGGACTCCTTGGCTTGCGTGAGGGAAGGAAATGTTTCCTTCAGAAAGCTGTGCCAGGACAGGGAGCAGCTTATTCTCACGATACTTAACATGCTAACCAGCCAGTGCAGTGAGAAAATCAACGCAGGAGAAGCAGCCAGAGAAAGGCAGGAGAGGCCCAGAGCCAGCAGAAACAATGGGGAAGACCTAGCAGGACTGCGGGGAAACATCCACAGAGTTTGAGCTGGTCTTCCTAAAAGCTCACCCTGTTGTGGATTCATCAGGAAATGCAGTTCGTGTTGAGAATGTGTTCTCTATCTTATCATCAGATGCTCCCTGCTCATAAACTCCACAAACAGAAGTGATATCCCCAAATCCATAGAGAGGCTGGGGGCTGGCCCTTGTGACCTATGGAAGGAGGACCTTAAACGAGTGCAGCTTAAAACCAAAAATGCCCATAATGTGTCTTAGGATAACTCTTCCTCCTGTGTAGTGAGAAATTTTCAGTATTTTGTCATACCATGAAAAATAAGAAAATGTCCTGCTTGCCCAAATAAGAGGTCCTGGGGCAATATTTACTTGGGACCCCTCTCCTCTGGGAGCTCTGATTGCCTTCTTTCCATTACTCTAATAAATCCTTGTTACTTTACTTAAAAAAGAAATTAAAAAAAAACAAGAGGTCCTGATGATCAAAACCTGTCTGGGAGGAAAAGCAAATGAAAAAATAAGTGACAGTCATTCTTCCAAGGTCACTCACACTTTTCTCGGTCTGTCCTTCAAAAACTTCTCACTCATTCTTAGAAAATGTACAAAGTCACTTGTGGGAAAAAAAAAAAAAAAACTGAGCTATTTAAGGCTTTTGGACACTTCATGAAAGAAATAGGCCAAAGGGGATATTGTTGACTTTGGCTTTTGTTTGGGGTTTTAAATGTACATGCAGAGAAAGATAACTTGTGAGAATGTTAGAGGCAGTTTCCCTGTCTGCAGAGTCTTTATCAAAAGTAATAAGCAATAAGCTAGTCTTCCAACAAAGTCTTTTCATTGGAAAAAATCACCAGTTTGGATGTGTGTGCTTGTCTCTGACAGCAATTCTCAAAGCAGAGCAGAGCAACAGCCACCATAGCAACAATCAAAACACCAAAAAGCTGGTGGTTAATTCAATAAAACTCTTGAGCACACAAATAGCTGATAATGTCTAATTGACTGAATAGATAGTGAGGAACTGACAGTTCTGGGAATTACACTGCATATTTGTTTTAATCTGTTTAATTTAAAATTGGAACAATATTTTATTGTACAGTAGGTTTATATAAATTTTTTTAATAGTTGGCTAAGTTACATGCTTGTTTTTAGATGGCAATTTTAAAACATTTATCACATGAAACTTTTTAAGATACTTTCCATTTTCCAAAGCACTTCAGAAAGCAAGTTCAATGCAATAAACATAAAAAGTCAATAGACCATCACACTGTGTTTAAAAGAATCTTCCCAGCAACAGGCAACCTTCATTGAAATCTTGCCTTGCCACCTCCTAGCTCTGTGAACTTGAGGAATTTGTCTGCTAAACCTTACTGAAACCACCTATTGAGGGAGATAAAAATAATCTTGAACTCATAGGGTTATTGTGAGCACGGATACAACAAAGCAGGTAGAGCAATCAATAAAATGCCTGGCCCTGGTCAGGACACAGTTATTCCTTGTCAATCTCTTCTGAGATTTGGTATCAGCTAACTGATCCACACATTTTCCCTATGGCCCCAACTCTGGAGACATACTGCTCACTGAATCCTATTAGCGCGGGGATTATTAAAAAGCATATGGTTCTTTTTATTTACCAAAGTTCAAAATAGAGAACCACAGTTGTCAACAGAGAATTGCTTCACCTAGAGAGTCAGTTAAAGAACACACTTTAGGGCACACTTCATTTTCAGTTTTTGCAAAAATTATCCCAGAGCCAGCAATAGAGCTTAGGCTAGACAATATCCAACACCTACCACCACTACACCACCCCATCCTCTATCATCTTACTGTATAAAAGAATAAAAAGACAGTGAGTAGTTTTGGTTTTAACCTCATTGATTCAAATTTAGAAGCTAAACAGAACCAAATCTGGGGTCTCTCAGTGCATGATTTTTTTTTTTTTTATTACTCAGTATGGGATTCTTACCCACAAACTTGCTCACTAGTATTTCTAGGTAAGTGTGAGCCAGAGAGTACATGGTGACAATGGTGAAACTTTACCAATTTCCTTAAAAAAGTTCAAGGAAGAAAATCTTTCCAGACCAGGGACCATAATACAAAGACCTTTCCTTGACACTGTCGCTTTCTACACAGTGGTCTGCTCAGATGGTGAACAAGGATCTCCATCATTCAGGCCACCCACAACCCCCCTTGAGCTCTTCAGATTTTAAGAAGGTACCCTTCAGTTTACCTCCTGAATTGGCAAATACTAAAAGCTCATTCACATAGACCCTTAGCTCCACTATAGAACTAGAGATTCTCTCCACAGACACTTCATTCTCTCTTTGTCTCATAAACTTCTGTAAGAACAGACTCATCAGGAAGATGGGATTTTTGTCTTCACACAGAGTGCATGTTCTCTAGTCCTTCCTTTAAACTACTTCTGGGGACCTTGCTACTATAATTCACCAGGAAAGATCTGGATCTCCTTCCTATTTCTCAACAATGAGGACTGACAACTTTTCTTAAAGGAAGTAGCTTGGACTCACATATGTGCGTCTAAATCACATAAATTTGGGAACTGAGTTTGTGATTGCAATTGAGGGTTATCTTACCTGTCCTTCTACTCAATGAGGAAATGCCCCAGAGTTGGGAGAGACAAGTCTGATTTTCCCTTAAGTGTGATTATAGTATTTAAAAGTACATATTTTGGGAATAGCATGGCCCTGAAATACAAGCCAACATCTTCATCTGGAGCTCATCTGCTAGAAAATCAGAAGGAAAACTGGCTCTATCTTGGTTTCCAACAGAGCATCTTCCTTAAAGCTTTCCAAGAATTATTTCGTCTCCATGTGATTTTTTCACTTACTCACCGCCTTTGGAATTTGGTCCCCCTTCTCCTAAAGTGTCCCTACTCTAGTCCATTCTTGACTGGAGTTTGATAAACCATTGTGAGTTTTCTCCCAATACTCCCAATCCATTGTCCTGAAACAATAACAAAAACAGACAAATCAGGAAAGCTGCCACTTCCCCTCTCTGATACTCCCTGTAAACTCCTCCTGAGGCTGGTATGTCAGCCACTCAAACAGGAGATTAGAAATGTGGGTGAAGAACAGTAAGAAGGTATTATCTGAAAGGAACATTTTCTCTCTCCTCAGTGAAAGGAAGGCGTTGAGTCCGCTCAGCTCTTTGGCTTTGTACTATTTGTAAGTATTGTGAATTCCTTGCCTTTAAACTCTGCATTAGTGCTATTCCTAAATAGCCCTTAATAGAAGCAGGGCATAGATATTTCAAAATAAAGTTATGTTATTTCCTGGATACTTGACTGAACTTGAATTCCGAGGGTGACCTGCCATCTTTGTTTGAGATTAGCTTTTGCTGTCTCCCTGTAAAGACACCACAGGTGGAAGCTTAGAGTTCACTTGGAACTGAGAGTCAATCAAGTGTGGGCAAATGGAGATGATGACGCTGGAACAGCCACATATGTGAAGGATTCTGACTGGATCTGGTGCAGATAACTGAGACACTAAGATAGTTAAAATATAAAAATAAAAAGGAAGAGGCAGCAAATATTGGTGCAGTAAACCTCAGCACAAAGATCTCAGAAATCAACCCTGCTGACCCTGCTCAGAACTACCTTTTATTTTTTTACAAAATATCTTTATTTATTTTTATATGGTGCTGAGGATCAAACCCAGTACCTCACATGTGCCAGGCTGATGCTCTAACACTGATCTACAGCCCCAACCCCTCAGAACTATCTTAACAGCAGACAAGACATCCCTGGAGAGATGAAGCTAAAACTATTCCAAAAACAAGGCCCAAAATGCCCAAGGGGAAAATTCCAGAAGTAGAAAGCTCCAATTTGAGAGACGGTTTTAACTAAAAAAAATAAATAAGTAAATAAGGAAAATCTTAACAGAGAGAAAAGAAATAAAATACACAAAGTTGCTTGCAAATTTCAGAACATCTTCAACCCAGAAAAATGCGGTTGGTGCATCTGGTGTCCTTGCTGTCTGCATTTTCCTTGGAGCATGACACAGAGGAGGCTGAGAGAGGCAGGCAACCTTCTGTCAAACAAGCATCCTGGCCAGTTGGCCCAGAGATGTGGGGAGCAACGTTGTAAGCTTCCTGAATAGTGATCTGATCTATTTTTTGTCTTTGTAAGAATAATACAGAAAATAGCTTCTACTTTAACCATGGAAGTATCTGAGAAAGTAGAGGAGCCAGTGACCAAGATGAAACCATCCATTACTGACCACAGTAGCATCTCTTGTTAAGTAGGGGCTCTATCACCCAGGCCATTGACATGAGGAAGTGGTTTCTGCCATGCTACATCATATGTAAAAACATCAGCCTTTATTGGTCAGAGAATCACAGTGTCTGTGATACAAATTCAGTCATTACCTCGAAGCTAACACTCAAATAATTTTGTGCCTTAATATGGAGTACCCTCAATAATCTGAATAATCAGATAAAAACAATTGCTGGTTGAAATTCTCAGACTGTAATTATAAAGTTACAATAAATTCCAAATTTATAGGCAAGTCCTTCCTCCAAATAACAAGACTATTTTAGCAAGGTCAGTTTGAGAGCATGTATCCTGAGAATGAGGAGGACATTTTACCTAAAAATCTTTCTCTCTTCTTCAGAATATTATAGGCCATGCTGCGGTAACAAATAGCCCCTAAAATCACAGAGGATTAACAAGACAATGACATTTTTCTCTGTTGGGTAAAGTATGATATGGATTGGGCAAATTTTCCAGGGTTGCTCTTCTTCATTTGGTAACTAGACATCCAGGGTGACTCTACCTTTCCATAGACAGGAGACAAAATGGGAAAAGAATACTGACTTTTTGGCTTCTTTAATCCATAAGTTCAGAATAGTCTCATAGTCTTGATTGTAGGGAAGTGAGGATATTTAGAAAAACATAGCAAATATTTAGCTTGCACTAATTGTTTTTGCTGCACCCCCATTCCTATACTTATTCCTCTCTATTTCTGAAGGTGGATGACATTAGGCTTGATGGAGCTTCAAGAATGACTCAAGGACTGGCTCTGTATGCAGGTACTGTAGGTCACTTCTGTGGGATGAGATGGTGTCAGCAGAGAGGTTAGTCAGGAGAAGAGTGCATATCAACAGTGTCTCTCCCTTGCACTATACTTGGGTTAAGACATTTGTGGTTACTTTTAAAAGATAGGTGTTGTCTGTGAAGAATATATTTGAGTGAGGATCATTCACAAATACTCTTAGGGGCAAAGTGAGATGATGAAATGGGTGAAGGACTCACTTTCTGACATCAAGGCTCAGAAGAGACACAGCCTTGATCACCCAGGAGCCAGGACATCTGACCTCAGGAGAAAGAACTACTGTCAGACAAGTGGTAGCCCTTCTTCACTGACTTGACATCAGCCATTAGCACCCTATCTGGAGCAGGTTGATAAGTTGGTCTTGTCAGACATTTTGTCCTCTGAAATTTCTTACTAGTGTAGAAAAAGTGCACTAGTAAGTTAGACTGGGAAGCAACATGTCATAATGGAAAGCATATGAGCCACCACTCAGATGTGGATTCAGATCACCAGTTCCAACTTACTAATGATATAAGTTGCTTAATATATTATGAGCCTCCTGTGTAAAATGGGAGCGATGTCCTTCAACAATGCCTTAAGGTTGTCAAGAGGATAAAATAATGTCAAACTTCAGATTCAGAGAGGTATTCAGTGGATACAGGATTACTGTTAGGCAGAAAGAGATGGAGGGAAATTGAGGTTCAACAAAAAGAAGCTTAAAATGCAGAAAAACTGGATCAACACTGAGTAATTAGGTTAAGTGGTCACAGTGAGAAGGGACTGCAGGAAGAGAGGAGGAAGGGGAATTCAGTACACGCTTGGCCAAATTCACAGTTTGGGCCAGCTCAACCTTATGTTCCTGTCCAATTCCCCCTCATTCATTGTGCTCTCTCATTTGATAAGAACTGGTAAAAACTGATAATAAGTTGCCTACAGAAATACTCTTGACTCTTACTAAAATATTTACAGTGGCTTTGGATCTATATTCATGTGCCTCTGACCTTTAATGTCTCACATAAAGTAGTGACTCTGGGGCATGGGGTGTCAATCACGGGGAAAATGAGTAAAGCATTTGAACCACCAATATGAGGCTCCAGAGAAAAGAATTTACTTCCTAAAGATCCCATTTTTCACCAGGCTCTGTGGCAAATACCTGTAATTCCAGTCCCTTGGGTGGCTGAGGCAGGAGGATCACAAGTTCACGGCCAGCCTAAGCAACTTAGCAATACCCTGTCTCAAAATAAAACTAAAACAGGAATGAGAATATAGCTCAGTGATAGAGCATCCTGTGTTCAACCTCCAGTACCATAAGAAACAATTCCATTTGTCTTGTATGATCTTGGATTATGGAACATAGAGAAACCCTCTCAACTAAACACTGCATTGATTAAGTTTTCAAATAAAAAACTTTATGAAGTATTCCAGGAAGGGGGTATTCAGTACATGTCTCCAAAATGTTTTCAATAAAAAATATTCTGCCATATGTTACTGCTTTTGCTAAATATTATCTGATTCAGAGAATTGTTAATGGAAATACTACCACTTTGCCAGTAAATCTTTCATTATATGATAATGCATTGGTGTCAGAAATAAACCAGCCTCAAACCAATTACTTAAAATATACAAAAAAAAAAAAGTTAAACAGTACAAGTTGCCTGAATTTAGGCATATTTTTTAAATTTCTTTTAGTTGTAAATGGACCTAATATCTTATCTGATTGATTGATTGATTGATTGATGTGATGCTGAGGATCGAACTCAGTCCCTCACACATATGAGGCAATTGCTCTACCATGGAGCTCCATATTGGATTTTAATCTATAATTAAATCATGGTAGCTTTTATGATCCAAGTAGGATTATTTTTTTTCAATTGATATCTCCAAAATTATGATTGCCTTTCTTATAGGAACATGCCCTTCTACTCAGTATATGCAGGAATCTGTGATAGTTAAATGACAAGAATAGTTCTCTAAAACATAATTAAAAGTAGCCATGAAGAAGTCTCTCCATTGAAAAAAAATATATATCATGATGTACATAGTTTTGCATAGGCCTCTCACAAATGTGTGCCCTGAAGCAATCAAAGTCCTTCAAGTACTGATAAAAAGCCAGGGTGGAATCTTCAATGTGCTTCCCAAAAGCCAAAAAAGAAAGCAAAAAAACTGCACTTTCAGAAACAGTGGATTTATGATCAGATTTAATAATTTGCAGCATTAACCATGTGACAGTGGAAAAATTACTTAATATTTTTGATCCTCACATTTCTTATCATTAAAACAAAAATAACAATGCCTCCTTCACAGGGTTATCATGAGGACAAAGTATGAAGACCTGAAAATTCTCTACCTCTGCCTTGGGATCACAGTGAACATTCAGCTACTCTCTGCTTACACATTGATTGATTCTGTCATTTTTACTGGAACTGAACTTCCAGATCTGCTCTTTAATCACTGTCATCTGGGTCTTTTTACTGATGAGATCTACAAAAATGAAAATGGAGTTATTACATCATGTGAAAACCACTGCAGGGATAGTATGTCTGGGAGGATCTGACTTAAATTATAAGCTACAAAGCATTTAAGAAATTTGCTTGGGAGGACTTGGGAGGACTTGGGGGTAGGATCTTAGGGGAATAAGTCCATGTTTTCCAGAACAGCTGAAACTGGAGTAATAAGGGCCCAAATGTCTATTGATTAGAAGACATCTTAAGCTTCTATGGTTTCAAAAATAAGTCCCAATTGAAGTCACAAGAGCAGTCTCTCAGAATCCGTAAGCAACCTCCTCTCACATGGGCAACTGTATGCCTAAGAATGGCTAATAATTTTCCTGAGCAGTGTACTAGAGGTACAACATTTCCTGGTTTTATGTGTAAATTATGCTAGCTCATGACTTTCAAATGGGATCCCTACACATACTAACAAAACATTGCTCTAAAGAACCTGTTAGCTTTGGGACTGGGGTTACTCCAAATTAGGATCCTGTTAGACTCATAGAGGGTGGCAATAAGAAAGAATCAACCTCTCTTTCTGGTCACTATAGGAATGTACTACAGTTACTCAAAAAGCATTGTTGGTTTCTCTTAGGTGCCCAGTACAAGGGCACCAGACATATAAGTAGTCAGAGTCCCAAGCTGTGGCTGTCCATAATTGAAGGTTTTTGACTTAAGCATCAAAGAGATTTTTAAATTCTGTGCCATCCAGGGAGAAGCAACTTAAAAGTACTTGTGATTCATTTGGCTCTTATGATGTTGAATAGGGCAGTTGTTGATGGTTTGTTTAGTTGTTGCTGATTGTTTTTTCTTTATTTGCTTTGATCTGGATTCTTTGTGCTGGGAACAGGAAGATAAATGCACTACATATACCATCATAACTCAAAACTCACCCCAACGAGAGAGTACCTCAGTCTTTCATTATTGTTGATTGTCTGCCCATTATTGGTTTCCAGCCTTCCTGGTCTTGGATCCCAAAAACTGTCCCGGATAATCCCAACCATCCATTTTCTCCTTCACCAGGTTCTCCTTGGGAAATAAAAATAATTTGTATGGAAAAAGAAGCAATCCTCAATGGACTAAGAGATGGGGTGGAAAGCCTTAGCTAGTAGCTTCTCTACCACAGTTCTCTCAGTGAGTCTAGTTTTTCAGGTCAGCATGATCTGAAATCTTCTGTGTAGGCTAAGATACAAGACACCTTGGTAAATTACCACAACACAATATTAACAGTGCTTTGCATTTCATAATAAACCTCAGGACTCAAAGATTTCATGATCTCTCTGAACTCACTGATATCCTATGAGGAAACTATGGTAATATTCTTAGGTCATAGATGAAAAAATGGTGAAGCCAAGAAATTAAGCAACATGGCCAAGGGCAGCCAATAAGGAAATGATGATAGATTTAGCCCTGTGCCTACAAGAGTCCCAGAAATCCATCCTGATAAAAACAAACTCACACAGGTCTATCGAGAAGAGAAATGACTCCCAATTTGGGAAAAAGTCCTGCTTACTCACTATTTTACAAATAAATAGCCTTATTACTATTTCACTAAGTCTGTGGGGGTAGCACTTGATGTCAGTGTTATAGTGTAATAGTGTTATAGTTATTTGCTAAGGATTAATTAATAATTAATCTCAATTCTTATGATTATAAAGATCACCACACCCATTGTACAAATGATGAAACTGAGGTATAGAGAGACAGAATAATTTACACAGTTATATTTACAAGTAATTACAAGCAACTTGTCCTAAATAACATTGCTGTCATTTCCACTAGCTATGCTGGCCATCACACAATGACGTCCACAGTACACGTGATAAATCCCACAAACACTTGACTGAAGCATAGGAACTGGGCCTTTTCTTTTTTCTCATGTGCAAAGCTTAATGTAGAATGCTGGGTTTTACTCCCATAAAAAAAAAAAAAAAGAAAAATTTATTTGCAGGGAAGTGCTCTAGAAATCATTGTCAATTTCCACCTTGTAGAAGCAAGAGGAGCTGTGCATAATTTAGAGTTATGAAAATATGTAGAAACCATGACAAGCAGAAGAAAGACCCTATTGTTCTTCAGTAGTATCAGTAGCAGAGCCATTTCCCATTAGTTCCTCACCCCTTTACCTTTCCCTCTGCACTCTGGAAAGCTCATGTGCAGTTTGGGCATCTCCCAACCTGCCCTCCAGTATTGCAAGGACTGGCATAATGCAGAGAACAAGGAAGGAGATTTGGGCTAGGAGAGACTTAAGTACTCAGTTTCTAAGAAATGTTATGGAATCAAATTCCCTTATTTCAAATAGGACATAGTTCTATCTTCAGGGTCACATTGGTTCAGTTTGATAAATTGCTCTGCTGGCCCCATACAATTCTACGATTCATTTTACATGGAAGCCTTAATGCCATGATTTCAATACTGCTAGCTCTTATGTTTTGCCAAGTGGTACCCGCCTGTACATTTGTGGTTTAACTCAGTCTTCTGTTTATTTCCATTGTTGGCACTATGTAAATGGTTACATTAGCATTCATATTTAGAGGGAAAGCAAATAACCTCCTCATCTTTATGGTTAATGACTACTATTGTGCCCTTGTTTCAGATATATCTGGGAACAGGAGAATGATTCTTTTCTAGTCATTCTCCAGAAAGCTGATACTGTAATTGAAAGCTTGGCTAGTAGTAACTGTTGGTGTGGAAAGTTGGGCTTTGTGCTGGGTCAGCTTTTGGTCAGCCTCTGTTTAGTGGAGACCCCAGTCTGGTGGTGCAGCAGCCTGTGTGGCCACAAACTATCCCCTGGTGGGATGCTAGGCAACAGGAGTTCTCAAGCATAGCTTTCCTTGAAAGATGTGAAAGACTAAAATCTGTGTAGGTTTGTAAGGCACAGAGCTGCAAACTGATCTTTCTTTATTGTCATATATGGTAATGAAGACACTTGCAAAAATAACAGATAAATAAATCCAAGAGTGTTTGCATTGCCTCTTTGTGACACAAAGCTCCTTAAAAAGAATGCATGAGGACTTCCTGCCAGTATTTAGAGCTTCTGCTTGATCCCTTCCCAAGCTTAGAGACAAGTTTCAGGAAACTACATGTATTAAAGTCATTGCCTACCTTGAAAAGCAGCCTGAAAGCATGCTTAAGGCACTGCATGGAGGAACTCAGTAAATGATTTAATTGGCAATGAAGAAACTGAGATTTAAAAAGGCAAACAACTAGAATTTCAATTGTTATCTGTCTCTATTGTGAAATTCTTGAGAAACAAAACTCTCAGTTCCAAATCTCAATGCCTAGCACAACTGCTCAGAGACTAACAAATAGAACAACTCTTCTCCAAGGCAGGCACTTACATTTTTACTGATTTTATTAATACAGTGGTGAGTCCTTATTCTTTTAAGATTTGTGGAAACATTTTTTCAGGAAATACACCTGAGAAATTATAAAAAGGAAGATCCAAATGATTGGCTAATTAGAGTCCAGTTGCTAATGGTAGGAAGCAAGGCCTCACTGTGTGTGCCATGCATATAGAAGTCAATACTATGGCACTAGGTTTTTGCAAAAAGTAAAAGCTTTATTGCGTGGTCACTGACAAGGAAGCCAGAAACTAGCTGTAAACTTGAAATGGAGAGGGAAGATGCTGCCTGAGTTGCTTGGGGAGAAGGAGGCTTTTAGGGCTTTTCTTGAAGGCATAGGTAGTCATCTTGCCTCTTCACAGGTTGTCTGTTTCTTTTTGGGTTGGAGGTGATTATGTTCTGGGCCCCAGGAAATTTTGAGCTTATGATGTCAAAAGGTCACTGACCAGACAATCTCACTGCTTCTATGCATGTCCTTTCTTGAAAAGTCCATTTCAAATGGTCCTTGTCTGGATTCTAGAGGCTTTTCCCAAAAAAACAACTAAACACTTTGTTATCTAAGGAATTTGTGCCTGAGTGTGTCCAGGACTTAACAGATTTCACTGTTATTATGATCTTGAGCCTTGTTTTAGTATTTGAAATCACATTGCAGGTTGAAAATTATTTTAAAAAAATTGATGTATGATACAAAGAAAAATTCTATGTCTATGTCAATCTTTCCTATGAAAAATTGGCTTAAAAAAAAGGTTAAAGAAAGATTTTTTAAGCATTTGAATGACTTTGAATAAAATGATGATTAATAACAATGATAAGAGGAGAAAAACATGAATGCAAGATTCAATATCTGGAACATTCCTAACTAACTGGTGTTCACAAAATCAGAACAGCTGTGACTCAAAGGGAAATGACTGATTTCTCCCAAAATTTGGGCAAAAAGTCCCATTCCAGTTCACTAGGCAGGCTTCTCTTTTGGAGAATCCTGAGGAAAAGTCAAATAATAATACAAGGCTGTGTTTGGCAGAATATTAACATTCCATTTACATCACAAAAGCCTAGGAACTAATCCTAATCCCACCAGCAAACTACTGTTCTCCCAACTCCAGGAAAGGCAGAAAACAAAAGGGTTTGAAAGGGCCAGTGTCTAGGCAGCGTTTCCTGGAAAGGCTGCAAAGAGTGAACTCCTTCAACTCAGCCTGTTCCCAGACTCCATCTCCTTGGCCAGAGTTTCAGAATCATGGTGTATGCATCCTTCTTCAGATCAAGAAGTTGCTTTTATTTTATAGAGCCTTGGGTTCAATTACAAAGGCAAGGTTAAAGAAAATGATAACTAGAATTTTCTTTTTTCAATGAGAATATTTTTCTCTTTCTTCTAAGCATACAGGCTCTGCAGCCCTTGAGATACTCTCATCTTTTCAACTTTCCAGTTCAATGAATATGAACTTATAGTTTCATTTTAAAAGAGAGAGAGAGAGAGAGAGAGAGAGAGAGAGAGAGAGAGAGAGAGAGAGAGAGACTCAGACTGGCCACAGCCACAGAGAAATTGCATACCCTGAAGACCATCTTTGGATTTCAAAAAAGGGAAATGTATCCACTGGTGTTTTATTTAAGAAAGAAAGAAAAGAAAAGAAAAAGAAAAAGAAAAACAGTGAAAATCTGAAATTCTGTTCTGTCACCAGTCATTGTGTTCATGGTTATTTAGCCGACTGCATTGCTAATCTAGAATCAGCAAAAATTGTCCCCTGATGTCAAATACATGTCAGTGGCATCAAGACAGAATCAAGATTCATCCAAGTAGCAGCTGACTCCCTTTTCACTACTTATGTACTTATGTATGGTTCATTTCCTTCCATGGGCCAAAGTGCCAAAGTCAATTTTCCCAGCTCATCTCCATCAGATCACAAGGTCTCCTTTGTCTCCTTTCTGGCTTCACTGAGCTCAGTCAGAGAAATCGATTCTCAAGTTACTCCAGTGATAAAATCTTTTCTTCTGCCAGTAATTCTAGTGAAGTCTCACATTTGTTTTCAATGTTTTTGCACGTGTTGTTTTCAGTAACCTATTCTTGTGTTTCTTTCCTGGGGAAAATAAAAACCTTCATTTTTCTGTGCTTTTCATCTTCTCTTCGGTACCCTCTCCCTTTCTTTATACCTTTATTTTTGTGATTGTCCTTATGGATTTTCAAACAAGAGAATTGAATAGGGGAAATGTGGTTACTTATTGAAGAATTAATTTAGAAGATGATTAAAAAAAAGTTGGTCAAAATAAATTCAGCAGAGTTTATTTGAACAGAGAATCCAGAGCTCTACCCTGCAAGGTGGCTTTTGAGTATTTATAGACATCAAAAAACTGAAGAAAGCAAAAACAGGGGGAAAAAAGTGTTAGTCATTTCAAAGTTACTTTCCTGTAAAGGAGCAGAGGGGACTTCCTCATCATCAGGGCTAAAACAGATCTATTTGGAGATTTGGCTATGCTCTCTCCATCTCCCTCTCTGTCCCTCTCAGGAGCAGCAAGACAGGATTACCAGAACACACAGAGAGGCCTGTCCAGCAAAATTGTAGGTTGTGGGGCCATGGAGGAGAGAGGGTCATTGGAAACATGGAAACAGAAGGCAGAGCAAGTACAATACCTTCTTCTTTTTCCACCTTCCAATCTCCCATCAGCCTCTCTTTGGCTAAACTCAGTTGGAAGTCTGAGAAATGGGATCTATTGGGTCAGGCTCCCTATCATACGGAGGAAAACTAGGAATGAATATGAGAGCAAAAGGTCCATGACTAACGCAGCCCCTAACATCTTATATCCCTAAACCATCTTATATGCCTCAAATCCCTGTTCACGACCTGATCACTCTGAACACTTAATTCTAGTCATAAGTATACCTTGGAGTTCGACCAGGCCCCTGTCAACTTCTAAGACATGAAGACATAGACTTTGTGGGTCTCCTTGGCACCTCTCACTTGGCACATTTACTCTCCTTTGCCATTTAAATATTCCTCTAAAAACATTTTTGAGATTTTACTAACCATGATGCTAGCTACTGTTGTAAATAGAGATGATGACAAAGTCCTTAAAATATTAGGGAGATTAGATCGCCCAAATATATTATTCATACAAAGGTAGTCACTTAGATGGTGTCAAAGAGCGGTAGATGAAGGCTGGGGCTATAGCTCAATGGTAGAGTACTTGTCTACTATCAAGACCCTGGCTTTGGTACCCAACACTGAAATAAAAGAAAAGACAAAAAGGGAATAGAGGAGAAAAGTCAAGCTTCCCGTGGGAAAGCTTAAGCAAACATTTTGGGAGCAGTAAGGATTATAGAGGAAGGTAGGATTTAGTGAGGCAGAAAGCAGCAGCTCATGAAATACCTTGTGGACCAAGATTCACTGGCAGAAATCCACATATAATTTCACATCAGGAGCAAGAGTGTCATGAAGTGGAACTGAGGAGGAAAACAATCAATTGAAATGACTCTTCTCCCTGGCCAAATTGCCTTCAACATGATAATTATGATGTGTTTTCAGTTGATATATTATTTAATAATACTTTTTAGTAAAGAAAATATCTCATAAATTTTTAAAGTAAAATAGTCTTTTATAGATCAGGTAATAAAAGATGACATTAGTCCTGGTTGTGTATAGTTTGAAAGAATTTAGTAGTTTTTTTCCCCTTCAACTGGACTCACTGTTCTGTTTTTCTTTTTTTTTTCCTCCCCCTTTCAATGGTTTATTCACTCAAATTTCTCAATACAATTTCACTCTATAAGTTCTTTTTTTTTAAATTTATTTCTTACATACAAGACAATAGTTGAATGCATTACATTCAAATGACACTGATTGACATGACAATGTAGAGAACATTGCCCACAAATTTATTTCATCTGCTTATTTTATTTAGTTTCACCCCTTTTAAAACAATCAGCATGGTTCAGATTATTAATATCTGCACAATACAGATGTCAAGCACAATATCTAAGGATGTGCTTGATTCTTGGCCAGTGACAAACACTTAGCAATATAATGATGATGTGAGTTCAACATTACTTGAAGAACGTGTCTTGGGGAAATTAGGCCCTTATGGTGGTGAATATTGTGTTACTTCTTTCTTTACACATTTACTTTTCCCCTATTGTTCAACATATAGTCATTCAATATTTACTGAGCAGATTAAATCAATGTGAAATATAAAGCAAGCATCTTTTTTAAAATAATATATTTGTTTTAGTTGTAGGTGTACACAATAACCTTTATTTTATTTTTTTGTGGTGCCGAGGATCAAACCCAGAGCCTCACCTGTGCTAGGCAAGTGCTTTACCACTGAACCACAATCCCAGCCTCTAAAGCAAGCATCTTAATCTGAAAATATAAAATTTAAAATGTTGCAAAGTTCAGAATTTTTTGAGTGCCAACATGGCACTGCTAGTAGAAAATTCCACACCTGACTTCAGTCAACATGTCACAGTACAAATGTGGGTACACGAAAAATATTCTATAAAATTAATGCAAAGCTATGGTTATATATGAGACATAAATGAATTTCATATTTAGACTTATCCCCAAGATATTTTGTTGTATACATTAAAATATTCCAAAATTAGGAAAATATCAGAAATCACAAACATTTCAAGTTCCAAGCATTTTGTATATGTAGGGAAAGAACCAATGAAGGAAATAAAGAGAGAGGAAAGGCGGCTCAACTGTAACAGGTTTATTCTGGATAAACCTTTGGAAGGAGGCCCAGTGGAGGCTGAGAACTCATCTTCCACTTATAACCTGGAGTAGACACAGGGGCAGGAGGGAGTGTGGGATATTTTGCAGTTAGGCTATTGCTAAGGATTGTCAGGGAAGGGTCCTTTAGGTCATCACCTCTATTCTTTGAGGTGGTCATTGTTCCATGTCAAACTAGGTAATAATTTCAGTCCCAGTTAACAATTTCTTTATTTTTTTGTATGATGATGGAGTATTGTCTGGGGTTTTAGGTCAGGTAAAATCAGAGTGATCATGAGGTGACTCTTGTTCTAAGACGGGGGATATGTTTCAAAATGGTGTGGCCTATGTCAAGTTCTTCCTAACATTAAAAGGGATACTCAACCTGTCCAGCAAAATCTAATGGACACTTTTCCATATGCATTTTGTTTGACAGTTCTACAGCATTTGACACTGCAGACCTTTCTCCTCAAGAGGGACATAACCACACTCTATAACATGATTATATTATGTGTATCATGTCTAGTTGACTACTTACGTATCTGTCTCTCAAGTTACACTATTAGCTACTTAAAGGGACTGTGTCTTTCTTCTTTTTAATACTAGATCTTTCCAAACTAAATTTTAGTGTACACAGATTGCCCAAGGGAAATGCAAGCACCTGTATCATAATAGCATGGGAATCAATTTTCAGATTTTTTTCAACTTTCATATGAATGCATATTTTTCCTAAAATAGATCTTCCTGAGAACTCACTCACATTTTTCTTTTCAATTTTTCCTTCTTTAGATGCTCTTATCTCTCCTTATCATCCCAAGTGATTATGTGAGCACAAAAAAGGATCAATATTTAAAATGATTTGAAAATTGTTTATATCTCTAAATACATGTTGAAATATGTTTACAAAACATATTTTAACCTACTTTGAATTCTGTGAATTTGTGCTTATTGAAAAATTAATTGGGGACTTTCAAATTAAGTTTGATGAGGTCAGGAAGGTGGGGCCCTCGTTATGGGATTAGTGCCCTTATAAGAAGAGACACTACTTTCCACCCCCAGTCAATCATGGAAGGGCACAACAAGAAGGCATTTGTCTGCAAACTAGGAAGAAGAGTCCTTACCAACAACCAAATCAACAAGCTCCTTGATCTGAGACTTCCTACCCTCTAGAACTATGAAAAATAGCAGCCTGTTACTTAAAATGCTCAAATTATGGCATTTTGTTATAGCAGCCAAAGCAAACTGAGACACACCATGTCAATTTCAGACTACCAGCATGATGTCACTGAACTTGGAGTTGATAAGAAACAAGCATAACTAGCTCTTGCAAATTAGCACACCACTGGTTATTTAAAGCAATCATAACTATGGAAAATTTTGATAGTCACCTCAAGTATTCCATAACACAGTGGAGAGAGGGGATAGAGGTTCTAGGAACCTGAAATCTACTACTTGTGAGCACTATTCCTTAAGGAATTTATTTGAGCTCTCTGTATTTCTCCCATTGCACCGTGTTGGTTAGTTCAACTTATTTCAGTAGATCAACATCTATTAGATAAAGGGAAAACATTATATTGGGGTGTGTCCATGAAGGAGTTTCCATAGGAGATTGAACTTGGAGTTTGAGTAGACTAAGTGGGAAGGATCTGTCCTCAATGTAGCTGGACATCATTCAATCAAGTGGTACCTGGATAGAACATAAACAGACGAGAAGTGAACAGAATTGCTTCTGACTCCTGGAACTGAAAACACTCTTTCTACTGCCTTGAACATCAGAGTTCCAGCCTCTCTAGCCTTGGAACTGCAGGACTTAATACCTGTAAACTTCTAGCCCTCAGTCCTTCAGCTTCAGTGTGAGAATTACAACATTTGTTTCCCAATTCCTGAGGCTTTCAATCTCAAGGTCTCCAGCTTACTGACTGCCTCTCATGGGGTTTCTCAGTCTTCATAATCATGCCAGTCAATTCTCCTAATAAATACTTTCTCATCTACCTATCTGTGCATATTCTATTTGCTCAGTCTCTCTGGATTCCTGACTAATAAAAATATATTCTGCTTAATGGTATTTATATTACAATATTGTTCTCGTGGAATGTAAAAGTTTAATTTTGTGAAAGTGCTTAGCACAATACCTGGCAAACTAGTAAATGTCAGGGGCCTTTCCCTTCTGTTTCCTCCCCTCCCAATAGCTGCCATGCAGCTCAACCAAGCTAATTATTAAAGAGAAAATCTACCTCTTCTTCCCCTTCTTCTACCCTTTTCTTTCTTTCAGGGCCCTTCTCCATTGCTCTGTCCCGAGCACTAGCTTCCCAGGTCTTTGTGCAGAATCCTGACTACTTGGGTATCCTTTCCACAGTTCTGCCCCAAAGGGCCCAGGCTTTGCATATTCCTATCTCACCGCCTCCCCACCCAAAGCCTGAAATCCTATAACCATTTCACCAGTATAACCATGTTTTTAAGAGATGGTGTAAAAGGGAAAGATCATTCATTGTTATTTATGAAGGCAGACAGGTGGGAGTGAAACCTACCAGGGGAGTTGGAAAGCGTATGTCATAATTCCTTGACCTTGGTAGACTCACTAGATTGAGAGGAAAGAACAAGGATAGACATTGAACTTTTCTCAAGTAACAAAATAAGCTGGTAATAACCAAATGTTACAATATAATATGTTGTAATGGTTTACAATTGAGTTACAGGTAGGCCAATTTAGAGAGCTACGTGAAAAAAAGAGCTGAGGGAAATCATGGTACTCTCCATTCACGGAACCCTACATGGAGGTAGTTCACAATTTCAACATTAGATCATACCAAATTCTTTCTGACAACATTAAACCTTTGTAAAGCTGCATGTTCTATAATACTGTGATAAAAAGCAAGTAGCACTGGAAAAATCAATGTAGACAGGAAATCAAAGTGGCAATGTCCAACTTGAGTTCAAAGTTTAAGAATTTTAGCAGTACTCAACAGGCACATACTTCATATTGCTGAGAAATTATGGACAAGAATGAAGTTATATTTTGTTTCAATTTATACGTACTGTCTTTTAAGGCAGTACTAAGTTGTTAGACCATAAATATATATTCAGTTACATGAAACTAAAGACTTAATAAATAGAATGCTCTGATATTTCTTTTGGCTTGGGGACATCATGAAAAATTACTGATTATGAGGCCCTCACAAACAGAACATTTATGAACATCAGCTGAAATTCTTTTTATATGTATGATCTTTTATAATCCTTGCAACAACCTAATGAGTGAGGTGCTGTTGAAGTTTATGGTTTACAGATATGGGGACTGAGGATATGAACAATAACGAGACTAGGTTAAGATCCCAAATGACCTAAGTTGTTCAAACCTAGTCAGGTGACTTTGAAACCACAACTCTTAATCACTATACCATACCTAAGGCTGATTATCAGATAATTTGGTTCAGACAAAATTGGACATCTTTGGAGAGAGATGTCTACTTCCATACAGAGCTGAGTCTGACTCTAAAACATAACAGTCTCCACATGTTTTCCTACCATCTTGTCAAAGGCTCATGTTCTCAAAGCTATTTGCTAAAATAACCGTTTTGCTGAAATTACAGGCTCAAAACGTCCTGAAATGGTGTGTGTGCTTTAGATGAAAGTCACCTTGTATCCAGGCAAACAAAGAAAATCGAAGACTGTCTAAAGTGGCAGCTTGAGTTCATCAACTCTATCAACTTGCTCAACAAACATTACCAAGCACACAGGCTCTTGTCTGAAGGAGCCTCTGTGGAAATCCCAGATAAAAGAGTAGAATTTGGTAAACTGTTCCAAAAGCAACATGATCCATCCATTTTTTTATGTGTTTTAAAACCTGAAAAAGTTAAGCCATTGCAAGTGAATGCAGAAGAGAAGCAAAAGCAATTAAGAAAGAAAGAAAGAGAGGGAGGGAAGGAAGGAGGAAGGGAAGAAAGAAAAGAAAAGAAAAACCCCTAGAAGGTTAACAGCTCAATCAGAGATCAGCAACCTGTGGGGCAAAAGATTTTCAGTTGGGCTTCTGCTAATCTTAGAGAGTTGTAGATAGATCCAGATTGAAGGTCCTGCAGTAGTCTTAATATAAAAGGAATCCTTGTTATTTTCCTTATCTGAGTCCTCCTAGTTACATGTTTTAACTTTCTCTAGAGGGAAGGAAAAGTAGTCAGAACACTAAGGAACTGAACATTGATAAACCAGAACCACACTGTACCACCCTCATCACCCCTGGTTAATGTCTCAGCCTGTCATACCAAAGTCCTTCTTGAACAGTCTTTAACTGTTTATGTGTATATCAGCCAAGAGTACAATGCAAGTGTGGCAAATTGTTCTCCAAGGGAAACTGCAAAGCTATCAAAAGATCGAAGATTGTGTGAAGTCATTGGAAGTGATGTTGGGAAAACATTCAAATATTAAGAGGATCTGACAGTTAAACTAGTTAGCAACTAATAGATTACAGAAGTAGTATTTTCCCATCATTAATTATCAAATGTTACGACAAAGACCTCTCAGCAATAGACTATTCAGGCACTTTAATACCTCTACCCACTAGGCCCTGAAAAAAATGATGGTGGAGACTATTAGTCAGGGTTCCCAGAAGAAATGAGGTGCTAGATAGATAGATAACATAGATGTACAAATTATATATACACATACACATATTTATGTATATATAGATAGATAAGGTGTGCTACTTTAAGGAATTGGCAACATACAACTATAGAGGCTTCTTAAGTTCAAAATCTAATGCAGAAGACTGTAGGCTTCAGATAAGAAAAAGCTGAAATTTGAGTTCAAGAGTAGTTAGCTATACAACCCCGAAAGAGTGGAGGTTGCAGATGGAGTCCAAAAGCAGTCTCTAGGAAGTTCCCTCTTAGTTTGGTGAAGGTGTGAAAAATCAGCCTCTTGTTCTATTGAGACCTTTAACTGATTGACAAAGACCACTCAAAGCCCATCAATTGAAAGTAAGTCAAATCCAAAAGCACCATCAAAGAAATATCCAGAATAATCTTTGACCAAATATCTAAAACTCTTAAGTAGATTCTAGGAATCCCAGGCAAAGAAAGACCTGCCAAATTCTGAGAACCACAACTACATGTAGCCCCTCCCCAAGATAACAGTTCCTGACAAATACACCAGTTGTAGGAAAGGGGATGAAGATGACGGTTAGCAACATCCGGAGGCAAGCTGCTGACTTCAGATAAACTCATTAGAAACATTCACAGCAGGAGACAGCACATCACATACCTCTTTGTATACCACTTCAAAGTCTTAGGGATCCACCCCACTGTTTATTCTTGCTAAGTATCCAAGGACAGTGCCAAATTTGACTAGCTTCAACAGGGACACCTGAGAAGAGCTTCTCCTTGGCTTGGGGACATGATGAAAAATTACTGACACTATGAGGGCCCCACAAACAGAACATTTATGAACATCAGCACAACGTCCCAAGGTGGATGGTCCATGAAAACTCACACTGTGTGCACATGGGAAGTAAGAGAAAATTATAACCCTACAACGGAGCTTTGGATAGTAGAGGATGGACACCTAGACATGTCTTATAAGGGCTCCTACAAGGGAGAGTCACTTGTAGCAGTACCAAACTTTCCTCTGTTGTTATTTTACTCTCTTCCCTGCATCCCACTCCCTAGAATTGCATTTTCACATTACTGTTATCACCTGCCCTGTGGTACTTAATTTCAGGCTCTGTTCTTAATCTCAATCAGAGGGTCAAAGTCTTTCCTTTGCATTTTTAAGGAAGGAATTAGGTTAAGCATTGCAGTCTATTGATTACCAAGTAAAAGGTTGAGCATTCTTTTATTCCATGTCATAAAAACTATTTAGTTGAACTAGAAGTGTGTAGAAACTGGTGGAACTCAAATACGAACAAGTCCAAAAACTGCATGAAAAAGAACAAACACATTTCATTTTATGAGTCTCTCAGTTCTCCTAGTCTGAATAGCTGTTTTAATAGTCTACACTTACTTGCCAGTATTTTCACTGCTGTACTCTTTCCATTATTTCTGAACTGCATTGGCCTCTTCAGGCTCTTTATCTGGCCAAATTGCTCCCTTGACTTAGAAGATTTCCAGGAACTCAATGATGTTCCGAATTATTAATTGGTTGCCGCAAGTCATATGAGAAACAGTTTACCCTTTGTTGCCACAAATCCCCCAAAGCTGTGATTATGGCTATTTATTAAAGATCCAGAAAGGTGTATTTTAAAACACATTTTAAAGCATCAAAAGATAGATAATAATAACTTAAAATATGAGAACTAATGAGTCAGAGATTTCCAAATAGTATTCATTTATTCATTCTTTCATACCTTTCATCAATATTGAAACGGTTACTATGCAAGCAGATAGGAACAAACTTGGGACCAACCCAGGAGCCCAGAAAAAAATTGAAGTTTCTTTAAGTCTAGTGTGATTCTTGTGGAGCTGCCAATCACAAAACCTTTTCCTCTAACCACGGGGGCTGCTAGGTGACCCAGCCTGATCATTTCCCCGGACAAGGAAATAGTTCAGAGGCAGGTGATAAGTCGTCCAATAAAGGCTTGGGGGTTTTCAGTTTAAAGATACAGGAGAAGGGATCTTGACTTCTGTGTCAGAGTTATAAGGTCTGCTAGTAGCCTTCTTCTCAGCTACATGGGTAAAATTTGTATGCAGTGGAGAAAATGAATGTGAACCCAGAAAAACAGGGATGAGAGAGAAGCAAAGGGAGGTTTTTAATTTTACAAATACCTGCACACTTATGTCTGAGGGTTGCTGCTCCAATTCTTTCCAGTTAGAGTATAAAACTTTATTTTACATTTTTGCTAAAATTGGTTTTCTGTAACTTTCCATTGAAAGGAACCAGCAGTATTCTATGGGGAAGGTGAGTTTATTTTTATTGGTGTATTATAATTATACATAATAGTGGGATTTATTATGCCATATTCATACATGCACATAACATTATTTGGTCAATTTTATTCCCCAGTGCCCTTCTATTCCTTGTCCTCCTCCATCTTCCCCTGATCTGCTTGCTCTACTCTATGAATCTTTCTTCTGTTGTTGTTGTTATTATTATTGTTATTATAAGTACATTATAATTATATTTGCAAGCAGGATCATTGTAGTATATTCACTCATAGCATAGAACAAAGCATAATAAGATAGATTTCATTCCTCAGTGTTTCCCATGCTCTTCTGTCCTCCGTCCCTCTCGGTCCTCTTCCTCTACCATATTGGTCAAATAAGTTGTTTGGAGGCACATCATTTCTCTACTCCTATGGTTTCTGTAAGGAATATTTTTCCTAAACATTCTTGGTTTGTTCTCTGCTATTGTTCACTTCATCTCACAGAGTATGTATTAATTCAATTTATCTGTAAACTTGAGAAGAATGAACAAGGAATGGTCAGTTCATCCACTTTTATCCATTGTCTTAGGAGTGAGCTTCCTGCAGTGGGGGGAAGTCTCCTCTGAGTTTTTCCACTGCAGATCCTACCATTTTCCCTCCATGGTTGAGGCCTTCCTGGTCCAGGCCTGCTGTAACATGATTGTGAGGGTAGTGAAATCTTCATTCTAGAACTCTGTAATAGTAGGCTTACTTTCCTACCAAAACAATGTCCTCCAATCTACTTTTTGAAATAATAACAATAATGTAAAATAGCTAATTCTTAACACTACTTGCTGCATGCATAAGTAACTATCAATCCTCACAGCAATCTTCTGAGATGGGTGTACTCATGCTATAACCAAGTTTACATGTAAGAAAGTAAAACATAGATAATGTGAGGTCTGCTCCTTAGACTACCCAGTCAGAAAGTAGCAGGTATGAGATTTGAATACAGTTCATGTGGTCCTGGAGTCTATGGTCTAACCACTTTTCCATGTGTCACATGTACTAAGGGATTTACATGGGGGGTATTCTTTGGTCTTCCATTTGCCTTCCTCTTTTGTCTTAAATCTTAATTTGTTCCAATGATAATCTTTGGAGTCCCCTTAAAACTCCCAACTCTCGCCTAAAGTTCTGGAATAATTCCTATGAAGACATACCCAAAGAAAAATCTATGCCTGATACTTAAGTTCAATGAATACTAATCAGATTCCATTTAATGTATGTCATATTTATGGTATAGTAAACCTGCGCTAGTCAGAAAAACTCAACTTTACAGGCAACAAATTCTTTTCTCTTGATAAACAAAAAGTCAACTCTGCAATTTTCTTTAGTGGGCTTTAAAAGTTTCACTACTGAATTTTATGACGTCTGTCATAAAGTTTTGAATACTTCAACATACACAGTGTGAAATTGCACATGTACCAGTTTGTTGAACTTTAATCTGAACCAGTCCATTGCTAATAGAAATGGGTGATCTAGTGGGGATCAGTTAAGAATTTATGGAAAAGCCAGGTTCAGTGGTACACATCTGTAATCCAGCAACTAAGGAGACTGAAATAGGAGGATGACAAGTTCAAGGTCATCCTAAGCAAATTAGCAAGAACCGGCATCAAAATAAAAAGGGCTTGGGATGTAGCTCAGTGGTATATTAGAATGTCCCTGGGGTTTATTCCCCAGTATCTCCCCCCACCAAAGAAACACACACACACACACACACACACACACATATATATATATATAAACACACGTTATGCATATGTGTATATGTATGACTGAAGGTTTCTATGTATAGAAATGCCATCTTTAAACTGTCCACTTTCCATTAGGACAAAATATCCATTTATTTTGATCCTCATATGAATCTGTGTTTTGCAAAGAAGTTGTAAATCACTGAAAGCACAAACACTAGTATGAAGTGGTAGGGACAGATTTTCTTTTCTCACTCTGTAAAGAGACACATCATTTACGCTATCAGCTGATCTTCCCTTGGAGACTTGACTGAACACCTGTTAATGAAAACTGTCTTATCACGTGATCTTTTCCTAAAACCAGAAACCGAGATACCACAAAGTGTTCCAACTGGGAGACAGTCAATAAATTTTCTAATTAACACTTGTGCTCATATGCAATTCTTGCAGAGCCACACTCATATTCATCCCACCAACGCTGCTTTCAAGTTTCATTCAATAACAAACACCAGAAGAGGTATGTGAGAATTCTCAAGTGTTGTTCATTGGATCCTTGAGCATTATTTCATCTGTTGTTTTAGTTAGCTCTTTATCACTGTGACCAAAATACCTGACAAGAAGTTTAGAGGTGGAAAAGTTTATCTTGGCTCATTGTTGCAGAGGTTCAGTCCATGGTTGGCTGACCCCCATAGCTCTGGGTCTGAGAAAATGCAGAACCTCAAGGCAGAAGAGCACAGCAGAGGAACACAACTCAGGACATGGCAATCAGGAAGCAGAAAGAGCTCTACACACCAGGCACAAAATATAAACCCCAAAGCCACATCCCCGTGATCTGTTTCTTTTAGCCACGCCCCACCTGCTTACAGTTATCACTCAGTCAATCCATGTCAGTGGATATAATCCACTAATGAGTTCTCAGAATCTAATCTGAACATCCTTGCATTGTCTCTCACATAAACTTTTGGAGGATGCCTTATACATAAACCATACCATTTGCTGCAGAGTCATAAGCAATTTCTTTGAAGTAATAGTGTGTGGGAGGCAAAATGATCCCCTCCAAATATATTCATGCTCTGATCTTCAGGATTGTGACTATGTTAGATTGCATGGCATAAGAAGATTTGAGGTTGCAGATGGAGCTAAGATTGATAATCCAGTGACTTTGAGGTAGGGAGATTATTCTGAATTATTCTTAGCATAAAGTCCTTATTACTAGCGAAGAGAGGCAGAAGTGAAACCAGAGATATGAAAGTGTGAGGACTCAACATGATGTTGCTGATTTCACGATGGAGGAACTAGAACTGATAGAGGCTGGGACTATCACAGAAAGGGATTCTCCCTTAGAATCTCTGAATGAGAATTCTGTAGTAATTTTAGCCAATTTCAGACCTCTGGGCTCAAGAGCTGTTAAGATAATAAATTTACATTGTTCTAAGCCCCTAAATTTGTGGTAATTCATTACAGTAATATTTGGAAACTAATACACAAAATTAAAAGAAATTAAGAAATATAATACATTGATATTCCCCTCCCCTTGCTACCAACAGCTGTGCTCCACAGTTTTGCACTGACATGTGGAATGAGGCAGGGAGAGGGGATCTGACCATCAGATATGATCACCCAGGCTCCCTTGCTTAAGAGTCCTGGAATATAAGACCATGAGTAGAAAAACATGTCTTGGGATATTTCTTCCCCTGCTCTCTTCCTGTGGAGATGTGACGATCCTTGTTGGGGCTGCACCACCCTAAATACAGTCTCCTGGGCAGCCCTCATCCACAGTTCAGCCACCAGGCTCTGCTCACACTCTTTCCTCTCTGAGCCCCTTCAGACTTGGAGTTGGTGTTGACTACACATGGAACTAGACTCAGGTAACTAAATATTTTGTGTTAGTTCCTCTAAATATCCCTATACTTTTATTATTTTTAAAATTCTTTAGGGCTGGGGATGTGGTTCAAGCGGTAGCGCGCTCACCTGGCATGCGTGCGGTCCGGGTTCCATCCTCAGTACCACATACAAACAAAGATGCTGTGTCCACCTAAAACTAAAAAATAAATAAAAAAAGAACAGAGATTTACTCTGGTTCAGAGGAATCTCTTTAAAAAAAAAATTCTTTATTAAATTCTCTTCGGTTTACCCCCCATTTAAGATGCTGTCAGGATATATGCATACATATGTGCATATAAAAAATTCCTTCCAGACCGTTGTCTTGTTTGCTTAGAAGTTTTTGTTAATATTATTATTGACCTTCTAACAAAACTATAAGTGACTCAAAGTCCAAATCCTCTATTTCTCTGTGACTCTCCATAATTCTAATATAGAACCTGAAAACTCCATGATAAACAAATGCGGATTTAATAAATAACGTTATTAAAAGTCAAGTGCAATATTTGCATAGTAAACTGGAAAAACTTTAGAAGCAGGGCTATTTGTCTTCTATCAAAGATAGTGGGACATTCAGAGGCAGAGCCAAGAACTAATGTGAGAAGCAGAAGGCAGGAGTCATATCCACTCTCTTTAACAGTGTTTGAACATGAGGGAGTATAACTAATACAAAGGATAACTCCACAACAAAAGAGCCCTTCACACACACACACACACACACACACACACACACACACAAACACACACACACCCCTATCTGGAAAAAGACAAAAGCAGAGAGATTTATTATGAGAAATTGTGATTATGGAGGCAGAGAAGGCCTATGATATGCTGTATACAAGCTGGAGACCCCACAGAAACTGATGGTTTAATTCAGTCTGAATTTGAAGATCTGAGAACCAGGAGGAATTGACAGTAAAAATCTCAGTCTAAGAGTTGAAGAAGATGTGATAAGACATCTCAACTCAAGCCATGTCTTGGTCCATTTTCTGTTGTTACAACAAAATGCCTGAGATTATGCAATTTGTAAAGATTAGAAGTCATTTGTCTCATTGTTATGAAGGCTGGGAAGACCAATGGTTCCAGCATCTGCTCAGCTTCTATATGGTGAGGGCTTCTGGCTGCATAAGAACATGTTGGAAAGCATCACAGCTCAAGACAGAGCAAGCTTGCTAACTCAGGTCTCTCTTCCTCTTCTATGTAGCCATTCATGTCATCATGGGGACCCACCACTCAACTTCCTCTAATCCCAATCATCTCTCCAAAGCACCACCTCCAAATACCACTAACGTGAAATTAGGTGTTAATTTTCCAATACATGAGTTTTAGGAAACACATTCAAACCACAGAAGGCAGGAGGAAAAGGAGTAAATTATTCCTTCCTCTGTCTTTTGTTCTACTCACATCCTCAGTGGATTGAGAGACACCCACACACACAAAGGAGGGTGCTCACTTTACTCAGTTCACTGATTCAAATGATATTCTGTCTAGAAGTAACCTCACACACATTCTGGAAATAAAGTTCAATTCAAGCACCTATAATGCAATAATGTTGACACATGAAATTAGCACACTTAAACAATAAGTAATTATATTAAGGGAAATAGGAAACAGTTTTATTTCTTTCAGAAATTTGCACAAGAATGTTCAAGGCATTTTGCACTTTATGGCTAGGGTTGATTATGTATCTGATAAATATACACAGCAGAAATTCTGGCCCCACCTGCTGACCCCAACTAAGAAATCGGTTCTCTTCTTTTTGATACTAAGCAAAAGTCTGTGACTGCTTTTTCATAAAGAATGCTCTGGAAGTCCTTGAAGCACTTCCCAGTGACTTCCAAGGAGGATTCATAGAAGACAGCTTGGCTTATGCTTGACTTTCTTTCTTCAGACACTACCACTGGAAACCCAGCCACTTATATTGCAAGGAATTGAAGCTTCATGAAGAGATTGTTTAGGACATCTTGTTAATAACTCTAGCTAAGGTATCATTGGACTAAAAGCACTGACCATCAGGCAGTAAGTGTGTGAGCCTTTCAGTGACTAGAGGTGTCAGATTTTGAGCCACTCTCATTGGTCCAAAAGGAAGAGGAGATGAGCCATTCCTGCTGAGCACTGCCCCAACTGCACATCATGAACAAAATGAATGTCATCTTAAATAACTCTTATGAAGTCATACATAGTAACTGCAGCAATACCAGCAACTAAGAATAACCAAAATATCCAACAGGAGGAAAAGAGAAGCAATGACAGTATACCCATACAATGGAATATTACTCAGCAATAACATGAAATGAATTACAGATACATGAAATAATACAGGTAAACCTCAAAATTTTCCTGCGGGATAAAAGAGTCCAGAAGCATATTAATATATACTCTATAATTCCATTTACTAGAAGTTTTAAAACAGGTAAAAATAACCGATAGTGAAATAAATAAAAATAAAATGCTAGTTGACTTTGAGGGGGGCTCTTGGAATTAACTGGATATAGAGCACAAGGGGATCTTTCTGGAGTATTGGAACGTTCTACATCTTAATAGGGATATGGATACACAAGTTGGTGCATTTTTCAATGCTTATGTAACAATATGCACAAATGTTTACATAGTATTACCAATGACAATTAGAAAGGCAAAAAGAAAATTTTTCTTTTGCTCTGTAAGTAATAAAAGTAAACCATGCTAGGGCCTGAGATATTTTTCTATTCTCTCCCTACATAATTGTTATAAGAAAATGCAATTAATTGTATGCCATAAAAAGTATAGATTAGGGCTGGGGATGTGGCTCAAGTGGTAGCGCGCTCACCTGGCATGCGTGCGGCCCGGGTTCGATCGTCAGCATCACATACAAAACAAAGATGTTGTGTCCGCCGAAAACTAAAAAATAAATATTAAAATTCTCTCTCTCTCTCTCTTTAAAAAAAGTATAGATTAAAAATTATTATGGAGGTGTGTCAGGCAGTTCATGGAAATGTTGTTTTTCTGTTTGTGGTATTTGTCAACTTTTAAAAATCAGTATTTTATTAGTTTTCATTGTAAGTAAACATTCATTTTCTTATCTAATTTTGAATATTTTTCTTACAGAAAAAAAACCAAAAATGTATAAGATTTTGATCCACATAATAAAAATGCTCTTCTGTTTCTGTTTGCTACATTTCTTCTCAGTATCAGCCTAGCCTTGACCATGTCATCCATAGAAAGGTCTACTTTCCACCTCAAAGATGTTTGCTGTCACAAAGTTATCAGAATCAAGACATGAAATAGCAGCCAATTGCAGAAAATCAAAACTTAAATAAAGGCAAGGCTTGTTTTCTTTTTCACAGTTGATCTCCAAGCAGAATACTTCATATTCCATTCTTTTTTCATTGTCCTTTATTGCTCTTCTTTTATCTTACTTTTCCTTCTCTATGGTCCTTTTCCTTTTCTTGACTTCTGTCTCTTCTCTTTATCTTAATGGCTTTCTTCTTTTTTCATCATCTTGGTTTCTACCGCCACTATACCATGCTTTAGAAAATTAGGAAGCCACATTTTAGAAACCAAGAGAACTGGCATAGTAGGAAATGGTCTTGTGGGATAGAAATGTCAGAATTTACATCACGTATGCAAAGGACACTCTATAATGTCAACAAGAAGGAGGAGAGAGAGAGAGAGAGAGACAGAGACAGAGAGAAACAGAGAGAGAGAGGAGGAGACAAGGAAAAGTAGGAGGAGGTGGAAGAGGAGGAGTGGTGGGGAAGGAGGAGGAGGAGGAGGAGGAGGAGGAGGAGGAGAGAAGGATGAAGGAGAGGAAAGGGAGGGAGTGGGACGAACCAGGAACTATTGAATTTTGTCTTAACAGCTGCAACTTAACCTGAAGTCCTTCAAAGGAGCAGTGATTAATCTGCCCTGAAAGTGATCTGAAGTTCTGAACTCTTGCCTTGTGTCTATTCATTGTATACAATTCTCAGACAATTAAGCCTTTCCTGGAAATTGCTATAGCCTTGCATCAACTTGGGGCAATCCCCAGCTGTCTGATTAGCCTTAGGGCACAGCAATGGTTAATATTAAATCCCTTCTCTTGTTTCTGTCTTTAAAAAAGTTAGCTTAACACCCCCAGTAGTAAAACTTCACAAGCTACAGAAATAATAGAGTGATTTTTTCCTTCTTCATTGCCTTCAGAATGTCAAGGGAGTTTTTATGTAAGAGTAACTAATGTGAATGTGAGAAGTACTATCAAAGAAATCCTTACTGCTTTAAAATTTTCTCTTCTTTCAAGTATTTTCTAGCTGCTCTGAAACCTTTAAATTTTCTTTTTTGCACAAAATGCAATGTTTTGGTTAGTTGAATTTCACTACATAAATGCACACAATGGAACTAACAGAAAAGGGCACTCACAGTTTGTTGTATATTTTATTAAACCAATTAAAGAATTTATGGAAAGAAGAAATCAAGTTAACAACCATAGGAAAGAGAAAGGAAAACAAAGTCTTTTGTACTTGAGCCAATTTCTGCACAATTTCACAGGTGCCCCACAAATGTGATGTCATTTTGATTGAAGCAAACTTTCTCCCACAAAGACAAATGAAAGAACTCTTTTTAAAGTAACCCTTGCACTTCACACAGGTGGTCACATCTAAAATAAACCTCCAGACTGCACCTCTGCAACAGTGTTTAAAAGAAATGTTCTGTTAGGGCTTCCCAAAGAGAAAAAAAAAAAAGATTCAGAATGTGCTGACTGCTCTTTTGAAGAAAAATAAAGAATATGGTTTTTCTGCTCTGATTGGAGTGAAAGGCATATTCCTCAACTAGTGGTTTTATAACGTAATTATAGAACATGAATAAACCTTTTCTTGACTTCTTTAAAACTGATTTTCAATGGGTTCTGGGTCTAAAATCTGGCTCATGTCCAGAAGCTGGGCAAGAGGTTGTGGCTGTTTTGAGTGACTTCCCTCAACCTTCTGATCCTTGATTACTTTTGCAAGTACAGATTTAGTTATCGCCCTCCTTGGCTGCACATTTATTCACCCCCTAAGTCCTAATGCCCTATTCACCATCTCCAAAACTCTGAGTATGTCAGAGATCAGGCCCCTGTACCTGCCCCTCCAACCTTGACACTCATGACAATATTTGGGTCCACAAAAATATATATCACCAACTTGCTACCATATCACACCCACTTTGGTTGGGTGTTTAACTCACTTTGGAGCTCTACTGCTCTTATGACTGAGTGTAGAGCACCTCTGTCCTTTCACTATAGGAGCTGGGCATTGCTTAGCTTTTAATTGTCAGTGAAATGTTCTCATCTTTTTTCTTATCTTTTTCCAAAGCATCAGTTGAGTCTGGAAATGCTTATACAATCAGTACTGGACTCTAGATACACTTTTTGATTTTTCTTATTCATGCAAACCACTCCACCAAAGACTTGCATTTGTCTAAAGCAGCTTACTGACCTCTCTGGGTTCATCCTTCCTTGTCCATTACATGTTGTAAGATTTTATTTGCCAGGTATGCAGTATAAAGCTGCAAAAAAACAAATGTTTTACCCAGAATTTTTTTTTCCTTTGTTTTTTACTGAGAAGGGTTTTCTGTTGTTTACTCCACAGTATTATCAGAAACAAGTCTTAGTTTACTCTTACGCCCATTCCAATCTGGCTTCTAATCTTATCACTTAATTAAAACTCTTCTTATTTTTAAAATTTTTCCATCTTGAAATCATTGCCTCATTTAGCTCTGCTATAATACTCTACCACTAGCCCTGCACCCTCCCCTTTAATAAAATTCTGTTACTTAATTAACCATTCATTCTCAGTCTTATTTATTATCATTTTTCTCCTCCTTTGCCTCTAAAGAGAATCAAATTTGATGTGTTATTATTTTTTCTCCTCTTTTTGCCTCTAAAGAGAATCAAATTTTATTTGTTATCATTTTTTCTGCTCCTTTGCCTCTAAAGAGAAAATCATTTGATTCTATTTTAGTCCATCTTTTCTACTTCTTTCCTTCCTCCCGGGTTATTTCACCAATTCCTATGACCTTCAATGTCATCCATATGCTCACCATCCTCTAATTTATATCTTTAGCCCAGACTTCTACTTTGGGCTCAGACTCGTCCATTCAATTGCTATCACTTCGATGACTCTATCTGAAGGTTTTTTAGATTTAAACTGAACTCTTGGTTTTTCTCCATAGACATAAATATCTGTCATTTCCCCACAATGGAATTCTAACCACCAGTTCCCAATCCAAAAATCTAGGAGTGATTTCTCATTCCTGATTCCAAATGATTAAGTCCCTACTTTCCTGCCTTAATAATCATATCTCATACTCTCCCACTTCTCTCCTTTATCACTGCCATTGCCCCAGCTCAAACCATAATCATCTCTAGTCGGGCGGGATGCCCATGCATTCTTGTCAGTCTTCCCATGAAGTTCTTTGTATTTTCTTTTTTTCTGTTTTTAAAAAATATTTTTAGTTGTAGATGGACACAATATCTTTATTTTGTTTATTTCATTTTTTTATGTGGTGCTGGGGACCCACCCAGTGCCTCATGCATGCTAGGTAAGTGCTCTACCACTGAGCCACAACCCCTGCCCAATTCTTTGTATTTTCTATTCCCTCTTTCTAGAACATCTTTTCCCTGTGCTTTTGACATGATTGATACATTTCATCTTTGAAATCTCATCTTAAATATGCTTCCTTGGAGCGTCCCTTTAATGATTACTCTGTCTCTGCATTCTATTTTCTTCCTATTTTATGCAGATCTTAATTCTTTCATTGATTCATTTCTACATTGTAATTTTTTACTCCCAAGCTCCTAAGTGTAAGTTCCATGAGGATAAGAATCTTGTCTATCAAGCCCAAAAAAGCATTTGATAATATATTTTATTTACAAAATGCCTAAAAAGAACAAGTCTAGAGTAATAAGTTTAAGTAAAATTAGTTCCTGGTAGGAGGCAGAAGATACTTCCAGATCTCAAAGTTTACATTACATTGAATGCTTCCATATTTAGAGATTATACAGATTCAGAACATAGAGCTAATTCTATCCCAGATGTCAATCTAAAACAAAAACCAGGCAGTTCCATTAGTATTATAACTTCTCCAGGAAAACTGAACATTTTGTCAAAATCAATATAAGTAATAACAAAATGATAAGTGCCACAAGGCCAATGGTGAACCTAGTCTCTATGTGTACTCAGCACCTAGTGCCAAAAATAAAGTGTTAAAAATGAATTAATGAAAAAACGAATGCCATTTTAGGATCTGTGAGATATTTCCTTTACATATAGCTATCTTCAGCTAAAATCTATACTTTGCAAGTAAGTGCCAGTACTATGAGAATTGAGCAGCTGAAATGTAGTCAAAAGATCAAAATGTGTTACCCAGTAGACTAACTGCTGCCCTTGTTAATTCACAGCATAAACTCCTGAAGCCCAGTGATATAGCTGAACTTGTCTGTATCCTCCCCAACATAACCTAAGACACTCACCTTCTAATTCTACAGTTCCCAGGAACTTTTGACCAGCCAAACTCTATACATCTATCCCCAAAATTAACTCAGAAGTCTCTAAGGTCTTACACATAAGACAATCACAAGGAGCACACATTTATCTCTCGTGGAAATCAGAAAAATTTTACTATTCTTTCTTTTACCTTACTAAATACATTCATGTAAAGTTCTGTTCATACTTTATAATCATTTCTGTGTACCTCTCATGCATGTAAATCTGTGAGTACTTACCAATAACAGGTCATGCTTTTCCGTACTGTCTTGGCACAGAGGGGTTTTTCTTGCCAGGATTGTTTAATTTCTCCATTGATAATATTCTCTGTATACATGGGAAACTCTGCATAATAAAGTTCTTTCAAAAATTATATTTGAGGGGCTGAGGATTGATGGAGCACTTGCCTACCATACATGAAGCTAGGCAAGTGCTAGCTTCATGTATTCCCTGCACCTGCAAAAAAATTTTAAAAATAAAGAGAGAGATGATGGTGATGGTGATGATGATGATGACGATGACAGACACTCCTGAAATATAATAATCAAGACATACTACCAAATTTGGCAATTAGGAGGTCACTGGTGATCTCGAAGAGGAGAATGAAAGCTAAATGGAGAAGCAGTCAATGGCAGAACAGGTGAAAGTGATGAGTGCAGACTGCTTCCTCCACAAGACATTTGGGGAAATAAGAGAAAAGAGGTAAGGTAGATAAAAGTATTCTTTTATGTAAGGAAAATTCTAGTAATGAGCACTATCCAAGAGAAAAATGAACCTGAAAACCTGGAGAAATTAAAGCTGTAATTCTGACAAGGGAAATTCATAGTCAAACATCCCAGAAGAACTGTGAGAAGAGGAGATCCAGGACTTCCCTCCAGTCTACTTTCATAAAGCAATCAAAGTACTAGTCTTGGTTTTGCACTTATCTGCTTTAGACTTATGAAAAATATAATATGCATTTCATTAATAATATTTATAAAATAAAGACAAGCAAAAAAATTGTAAAAGTCTGAGTAATCTCATTTTCCTATATATCTACCCAAGCCATTTTCTACATGTCTTCTTTGTATGTTAACATATACAGAAATAAACACACTAGGCTGATCATATTACACAAGCAACATTACAGTCTAATATTTCTTATTTAATTAATTTGAATGCTATCCTGTAAGTATAATGGTCTTTTAAAAAGAGACTATAGATTTTTATCACCTTCCCTGCTTAATAAAATATTTCTTTGGTTGAACATTGTGTTTAGGGAAAAATAGCTAAGCTTCACAATCTAAGCTATATGGCCCTGACTGAACTGGCTTCAGCCTCGCTTCACACTACTTTGTGTCTTAATCATTTTGCCCTAAACCCTCTTTCCATTTCTCAAACACACAGCATGTTCTTGCATCACATTCTCTGCCCCTCTACGCAGATTGTCCTGCCCTTAGCTCTTTGCATGGCTGAGTCCCCTGATCCTTCGCATCTCCCATCCCTTTACAGTTGAATGATAAGTGTTAGTAAAAAATGTGGAGAAAAGGGACCCCTGGCACACCATTGGTGGGAACATAAATTAGTGTCACCATTATGTAAAACAGTTTGGAGTTTCCTCAAACAAATTAAAAATAAAACTATCATATGACCTAAAAATTCCACTCTCAGGCATATATTGAAAAGAAAAGAACTCAGTATTTCAAAGAAACATCTGCACTCCCATGTTCATTGCAATACTATTCACAATAGGCAAGAAATGGAAATAACCTAAGCGTCCATCAACTGATGAATGAATAAAGAAAATGTGATGTACAGTGGAAACTGTTTAGCCATGAAAAGAATGAAATCCTTTGCAACAACAAGGATGGAACTGGAAATCACTGTGCTTGTGAAATTAGGTACAAAAAGTCAAATACTGCAGGATGTCACTCGCATGTTGAATCTAAAAGAATTGACTTCAGAGCAGTTGAGAATGGGATGGTGGTTACCAGAGGGTGGGGACAGAGCAAGAAGGAAGAAATGGGAGAAGTTCATCAATGGGTATTACATTATAATCAAATAAGAGCAAGGAGTTCTGGTGTCTTATTTCACAGTAGGATGTATCAATAACAGTAATATACTGTATATTTCAAAAAGCTAGGGGAAAGTATTTTAACACATTTTACCATAAAGAAATGATAAAAGCTTGAGGGTTTAGGTATGTTTAACCCAATTTAAACATTATGCAATGCATACATGTATGAAAACATCACATGTGCATTAATAGGCACAATATTAATGGGGTTTTTTGTGTGTATCTGTGTGTGTATTAGTTAGAAATAATTTTAATTTAAAAAAGAAAAGAAAAGATAATGACAAATCTTGCACAGCCAACTAGCTATTCAACAGCAGGATGACCATACTGGCACCAACATTCTGACCTGGGACTCCCACTTACTTGCAGAGGCAGCTGGTTTTCTGAATCCAGAAACGCACTCATCACCCCCATGCCAGCCCACTTCCAGTCAGGTCAGAGCTCCTCTAAGATACCAGACAGATAGCTCCAGCCAATCAGCACCTCTCTCACAGGCATGGATTTCCTAACATAGGAGGAAACCAGTGGTCTTTTGGCTTTGAAAGCCCTGTTGGTCATTTCCCCTACCAGAACCTCCACCCAGGCACTGGGCTCTGATTGCTGGATCAGACACCCATTTACATGGAAGGAATCTTAACGAGGTTGAGAAAGCAATGGATCGTAGATTCAAATCTAGATCAACTTGCTTTAAGAATAACGGTATGACAGTTCCTTAAAAACAAAACAAGGGCTTCATTCTACCAAATACCAGGTGTAAAGTATATAAAAGCTATAAATTTAGGCGATGTGGTATTGGCATTGGCAGAGACAGGAAACGGGCTAATGGAATAGAATACAGGTCCAGAAAATGGAAGCATGAGAGAAAAGTAGTACATGGTTTGTACATGTCCAAATCTGTGGGAAAAGTTTGAATTCAACAACGGATTGTGTCAGGGAAGAAATGAAATTAGATCTCTTTATACTACATTAATACAAAAATAGGGCTGATGCTGTAGCTCAGTGGCAGAACACTTGCCTAATGTGTTTGAGGCATTGCGTTTGACCCTTAGCACCACATAAAAATAAATAAAGGCATTCTGTTCATCTACAACTACAAAAATAAAAAATAAATATAAATAAATAAATAAATTTTAAATGGAAAAAAATCCAAATGTAGAAAGAAAGAAAGAAACTTTAAAAATGTTTGGATGAATATATGGAATATCTTTTTGACCCTGGAGTAGAAAATTATTTCTTAAACAATACCAAAGAGCACAAACCATTCAGAGAAAGAAAGTAAAACTATCCACATTAGTAACCAAGTCTGCAAAATTACCTACTTAATATACAATATCAGGTATAATGTTTTACCTGTCAGAATCTCATGCTAGAAAGCACTATTAGAGTGGTTTGTGAAGTTTTCATAAATCACTTAATTTAAACATTTTAAAATTTTCATATTCAACCTTTTAAAATCCATCACATCTTGTGATAGTTGTATTAGGAGCCCATCAATATTTCCTCTTGAATGAAGGAAGATTTGGAGTAAGGCAAATAGTAAGGTAATTCTTTGAAGACTTGAGGTCTGGATACTTTTCTTACTCCTGTGAAGCAAATATGTGAAAGGGCATTTATTTCCAATGGAGACCAATATCCTTTCATGAAAATCTTCTGATCTCACAGAAAGAGCTGGCAGCCAAAAAATCAGTTCAACGCAAAGACTAAGGCAGGGAAAATAGTATAAACCTGAGTATAATCCTGAACTGTAATGACTATTCTTTATTCCCAGCCTTTGACTCTTTGTTATTCCTCTTTATAAGTGTCTTCTTAGCCTAATTCATGCTACACATGACCCACTTCAACTTGCTGGCTCCCACTTCCAGCCACCACTGAACAGTTGTAGTAGCTTTCTATGAATACTTTTCTATGCCATTTTGGTTTGTAAAAATACTCTTAATAAAGTAATAAGGGCTGGGGATGTAGCTCAGTGGTAACTCAGTGGTAGAGATGTAGAGGCCCTGAGTTCAATCACCAGTTTACACACACAACATAGATGTGTATATACACTCAAGACCACATAGATATTTCCCAATTTAAAAAAATAGATATAAATAACAGAATCCATGAGCTATGATGCTTTAATCCTTAGAATCAATTTGGAGTCCTCCTCTGCATCTCCAAAGAAGAGTCTTTCCCAAGCTCACTTCACCCCAGTCTACATTATCAATATTGTTAAATATTGGCTTTATAACATCTAACCAAAATATTAGACAAAATTTCTTGGCCTGGATGTAGGGTCAGGAAAACATATTCAGCCTAGAATTAAATATTCCTCACAATGATGTTTGTCTTCACTTACCAACTTTACTCCTTCTTTCTTCACAATCAGCCATCCCAAAGTCCATACTTGCCATGATGCTTTACCTGTTGTCCAACCCACACTGGTCTTTCATCTTTCCCAGATGTTTTTGTATGTATCATAATCTCTACTCTCTCACACCTGTAGTGTGATTTTAGACATGTCTCTAACATGTACCTATTATTGTTGCCTCCATCATAGGTGGAAACCCACTGCTAACGTTTACCATCTTATCCCAAACCAAAATGCCTAACACAACACAGTTAAGTCAAATCAGAGTAGTGGATTCTTAAAAGATAAAGAGATAAATGGAGAGACATGACTCACTTTCTTCTACTACCAGGTCTGATTTATCTGCCTTTTGTAAATCAGCAGACTATTGTAGGCTCAATAGACAGAGGAAAATCCATCAGATTCGATGGAACTCTAACTCAAGTAAACAGAAATTAAAAGATCTATTCATAGGGATATAAGTTCAAATATGTTATAAAGAAATGTTTTCTGAACATAAAGAAAATTGTTCTGTAATTTCCATTATAATAATCCATGGATGAATTGAAGGGGAAATCACATTTGAGACTCATATTAGTGATCTTGAAGAACATGTGGAAGATGTATTTGAAAGCAGGGCACAGAAATACAAAAACAGAAATTGGAAAGAAATAAAATGAAGTATAGATTTGTGAATTTTAAAAAATTTTTCTTAATGTGACCTACATCCAGGCCAAGAAATTTTGTCTAATATTTTGATTAGATGTTATAAAGCCAATATTTAACAATATTAATAGTGTAGACTGGGGTGAAGTGAGCCTGGGACAAACTCTTCTTTGGAGATGCAGAGGAGGACTCCAAATTCACTCTAGGGATTAAGGCATTATAGCTCATGGATTCTGTTATTTATATCTATTTTTTAAGTCAAATCTATTTCCACCACTCTGATTTGACTTAAATGTGTTGTTCATCATTTAATGTAGGGATAGGAATCAAGGGATAGTTAGAATGATCTTAAAAGTTCATAGGGAGGTGCTGGGGATGTGGCTCAAGCGGGGATGTGGCTCAAGCGGTAGCCCGCTGGCCTGGTGTGCGCGGGGCGCTGGGTTCTATCCTCAGCACCACATAAAAATAAAATAAAGATGTTGTGTCCACTGAAAACTAAAAAATAAATATTAAAAATTTCTCTCTCTCTCTTTAAAAAAAAGTTTATAGGGAGCATAAAATGTCTAAGAATAGCTAATTTTAGATTATTATTTAAAGCAAAAGTACTGATTAGTAACAATTTCAAAATAAAAGTTAATAATATTTAAAAATATCAAACTGTGGGACATGAGAAGGAGAGACATGTCTTTGATAAAGAAAGACATAAATCCTGATTCCCACTCCCTCCCTAATTCTTCCTAAACCTACCCACCCCACCCTCTGATTTCTCAAGCTCAGTAAAAGATGCCACAGTCCATCCACACATAACCCAGATGTATCTTAAATTGGTGACTTCATTCTCTAGTACTACCACCTTTGCCTGGACCATGCTCATCTCTAGCCTGATCTACTGCATGATCATGTAAGTATCCTACAGATTTTGCTGTGGTCCCTCTCTACCTCATTATTCTCACAAAAGACAAAATGGTATTTCAAAATCCTTGAGTGGGTTTCCATACCACTTAGATCAAAATCTGAACTCTCTACCTCAAAGACCTATAAAGTCTGGTTCCAGCTGTAAGGCGAAACTCACTTTATACCACTCTTGCCTGTCACCCTCTGTGCCCCTCCCCCCAACCACAATGTCCTTCTTTCAGCTTTTTAAATACAACAAGCTTGTTTGGGCTGTAGAAACATCTGGCTTGCTGGGCCTCTTGGAGGCCATGCTGCTCCCCTGATGGGTGCAAGGTCAGTGCCTCAAGCATTGAAGACATCCCCTGACCATCCTTCACATCACCCTGCTTTAATTGTCTGCATAGCACTATTGCTGGATATTTCTTTCTGTATTTATTTGTTTTCTCAATGTTTATTTCCACATAAGAATTTGTATGCTCCAAGAATAAGACACTCATCTGCCTGATCCTGACAGCGCTAGGCACAGAGCCTGACATGGGGAAGGCATCAAATAAACATTTGTTGAACAAAAGAAATAATGTTTGACCAATGTTTTATTTCTGAGGGTGTTTCCCTAGGAAAATGTTGAACTCTAGAAATAGGTTTGCTTCAAAAGGTCATTGAAGGAATGTGCTATGGATATATCATATAAGAGAGAGCTTTACTATTATAAAAAGAGATACTTTTAAAGCCTAATTTCAGGAATATTTGAAAAATTGAGATGAAAACACAAAAGCCTTGCCTTATATATCTGAAGTAATCATCATCAAATACAGATTGACTGCCTTCATCTCCCAAATGTCAAAAGACTGATTAGCAGCATCTAACATCTTGACTGTAGGAGACCTTGACGTATACGCTGAGTGGTCTATCACGATTCATATAAATTAGCTGCCACAATTTCTAAAGGAGACATTAATTTCCCACATCAATTTCTAAAATGAATTACTAAGTCCCAAACTCGCCCTCAATGAGGTGATCAGTCACCCACAAAACTAGGTGTCACTGAAAAGACCTCATTTGAAATTAACATGTGTTCCAGGCTGGGGGCAAACAGGAGGAAAGCAAAGGGATAAACTGGGTGAATGGGTTAGCGTGCTCTGAGTGGCTACTTTAGAATGATCGGTGCACTGAGATGGTCACCTGATGAGGTTCCTTGTCTTCTTTCTGACTTGTGGGCATCTGAAAATGAGTGGGGGACTTCTAATCCATGCAGAATTTCTCCAACCATGAAGATTTATTTTCCTGAGCTTTTTGGAGGCTGCTTGGCTTTCATTTCCCCCATGGGAACGGTTATCCTCTGGGCTTGGTTTTTCAACATCACAATCATGTCTACTTGTTATTTCTGAATCAGGTTACAAATGACCACTAGAGCCACAGAAATCATTTGAACAACTGCAAAGGAATGCTGGGGCCAGACTGGCTGTGTAGTCCTTGTTGTGGATTGAACTATGTCCCAAAATTCATATGTTGAATCCCCAATCCCCAGCATGGCTATATTTGGAGTCAGGGTCTTTGAGGAAGTAATGAAGATTAAATAGGTAATAAGGGTAGGTCTTATCCAATAGGACTAGTATTCTTATAAGAAGAGGAAAAGATAGTCAGCTCTCCACCCCCGCCTCCACACATAGACTGAGGACAGAGTGAGAAGGCAGCCTTTTGACTTCATTCAAACAGCCTCTACTAGCAGGCATTTACCAACCGCAGACAGAAAGGCATAAGTAGCTTAAATGGAGACCTAAAGTGGTAGACCTAAAGTGCAGTTCTGAAAATGACAGAATGTACTCAACAGCTGCACAGAACTGTTTTCTTCCAATAACATCTGCTCTAGAGCAAGGCTGCTCTTTCTATAATACATAATTTCAAATAAAAGTTGTAGAATAACCTTTGATTGCTTTTTTTCTAAACCCAAAACAAACCTGTTCTAATTAGCAGCTAACAACAGGCCAAGAAACATTCTCCTCTCTCCAGCTATCAGTGAGAGCTGATCCAAGTCTCCCAACAGGATGAAGTGCAGATATGAGGGATGGAGCACTAAGATTTTCTCGGCCCAATAAACCATACCTTAAGAGAGGAAGAAGTGAAAATAACAGGAGACATTAGCTATGGAAAAACAATGGGGAAAGTTCAAAAACCTAATTTGGAAATGTAGAGCATGTTATTCCCTTAAATTTAGCTTAAAAATTTGCCTTTGAGGATAATAATGTAAAAACCTAATCAATAACTTGGGAACAGGAAAGCATGCTCCACTTGGATATTACCATCTCCATCATGTAATTCAATGATTAACCAAGGAACAAAATCTATTTACTCTTTGGGGACATGAGTCAATACATGTCCTCCCCACCAAAAAAAAAAAGACAATAAAAGCTCCCAATGCATTGACATCTCAAGCACCAAGACATTGAGGTATAAGAAAAAACATTCTCAAAAGTGCCAGTGGAATCAGAATATGGTCATGCATCACTTAACAACAAGGAGAGCTAAGATCTGAACCATTAGATGACTTCATCATTGTGCAAACATTATAGAGTATACTTTTAAAACTTAAATAGTATTGCTATATATGTATGGCCTATTGATCCTAGGATACAAACCTGCACAACATACTATTATTGAACTGAATATTTTCAAGCAAGTGTAAAATAATGGCATTTGTGCATCTAAATATATTTGAACATAGAAATGATATAGTAAAAATACAAGATAACAGGGATCTTTCAGATCCTTTATATCTTATGGGACCACATTCTACATTTTGACCAAAGCATCTTTATTTGACAAATGACTATCTTTCCTCCATATGAGGCCCAGGCGATGAAGAGCCATAGGATATGATATCCCAGGATTCAGAGTTGGAGTCATCCTGTTCAGGCTCTGAACATCTGCTTGCCTGGAATGAGCTACATCTTCCAATGGATCAGAGAACTCTGTGATGTCAGCACTTATTCCCTACTTAAATGATGAGAAAATTGATCCTTGAGGATAAGAACATGACTTGTACAAGGTTAGGCAGTGAATTTAATGCCAGAGACAGAATGAAGGACTATATGCCTTCACTCTCTCTTCCAAGTGCCTTAGACAATCTCAAACACTTACTGAGGTCCAAAAGGGGAAGCTGAAAGGCATAAGCAGATCCATTGAAAACTAATAGTTCTTTTGTGCTTTGTGAATTCAGTTTTGATTTTAAAAAGGAAAATCCTCAGCATTAACGTTGGAAAGCAAATAAAGAGAATAATGTATACACAACTACTAGCTCTGACAGAAAACTTTCTCAAGAAGCCAATCTCTCTCTCTCCCCCTCTCTCTCTACCCCCCTCCCTTTTTTTTTACTTGTTTCTTCTGTTTGGTTCATTCGAAATTTACCTAATTACTATATAACCTAATTTGAAAGCTGGAACAGTTCATGTCATGGAAAGAAGAAAAGTCCAGTCATCTAGTTTTAAACAATAAAACCTAGAAGCTTAGGGTCTCTAAGTGACAATCAATTTTTCCAACCCTCAGTAAACCTATGAAATAAGTAATTATTGTCTAAATGCTCACCCAGTTGCATCTGGATGTTCTCCAACTTGTAAAAATCTAGCAAATTATTATTCATAATTAAAGTTTATTGAAGACTCACTTTCCAATTAAGGTTATAAATTATTAAGCAACAGTGCGTGGCCACTTGTGTTTTGTAAGTCATTAGTAGCAGCTTTATCTATCTCATGAGGCACAACGAAGAAGGTCAAGTGACCCTAGGGAGCCTCAAAACACATTAATAACTTGAACTGATAAATGGCCTTGAGGTCTTCCTGGCATTCATGGCTGGAACATTTTTAACAATGAGAAATTAATGGATTTTAAATGGTTTTCCATTAAATGTATATTGTATACATTTAATAATAAGAAGAAATTGTATAAGAAATGGAAAACATTATAATGTAGTGCTTTACAAAAAAAAAAAAAAAAAACCACCACTTATATAGAGGTCAGGCTACCTGTATCCTGCATTATTTCTACCCTTCTCACTACTCTTCTGCTTTGTGTCAAGGTTTCCTTCTCTGGTGTCAGACTCCTCTGCTGACCAATGCCAGAGCTGGACCAGGTGACCTCAGGCTTCACTAACCTAAAATCACTTGCCTCTCATAACTTGACTTTTCCCCTCTGCTCAAATGCTCCAGGTGAAGTCTTTGTAGTGTTCCTCTTCTATATTCTTTGTTGGAGAATTACAACATCAGAATCTGCTTTAAACAATGAATAAAGCTGACTTTGTTCATTTTCCAGAAATTTTCAGTTTTTAAAATGTGCTGAGTCCTTTTTCAGATTGGTATTTAATTCAGAAATCAAAGACTGTCTTTAAAATGGTCCATTTTTACTCAGTCAACTTTTCCCCCAATTCCCTTCTATGCTGGTCTTCCTTTACTTGTTCTATTCTTGGGAAAACAAGGTTCACCCTTTTGGATGGGCACCTATGTAGGAAGAGCAATATGTAGTCTGAGGTCAGTCCTCTCTGAAAAAGCTACCACTGCTTCAAAGGAATGGGCAAATGATCAGAAAGTATTTACTGAGCAGCTTACATGGCTCAGTCTTGGGGACAATACAATGAAGGATGTGAAAAAGGTGATTCTTGTCTGATTATTGTCAGAGTGCCTGCTGCCTAATGTGAGTGACAAAAATATGACATGAAACTCAAGAAAACAATAGTGTCCAGTACAATGCTTCACAGAGAAAGGGTTCAATGAGTGTTTGTTGAACTGTCCTGAATTCTACAAATTTTCGGAGGGACACTCATGCCATGGTCTATTCTGCTCTGACTGTGGCTAGAATAGTCCTCTAAGTTTTGTGTGTCACTCTTTAAAAATGTTATTTAGGAGAGAGAGAGAGAGAGAGAGAGAGAGAGAGAGAGAGAGAGAGAAAGAATGGATCCAGAGGAAAAAGATAGGAGGGTGATCACCTTGGAAACAATGGCCTCCAAAGATGTTGATAATTACCTTCAAATTTTTCAAGTCTGATTGATACATTAAAATTGAGGTGGAGGATAAATTTTCATTATATATAAGAAGGCAAAACTGAGTTATCATAAGGTAGTATTGTAGAAGAGTAGAGCAATGAAGAATGGATGTATCTCCACATATCACTCTTGGCTTCCATATTAGCCCAATCAACAATATTAGTTTGCCAGGAGAAAAAAAATTTGCTTTACCTATTGGAAATATGATGCTACTCTACTAAATGAACTATACAAATTGTGAAATACAGATGACAAATGTATTTGCCTCTAATAGTGGGCAAATAGCACAATAGTAGGCTAATAATTTAAAACAAAAAAAATAAAATCTATGTTCACTATTAAATAGACCATATTTGACTTCTAAGCTCCTCCATGAACTTTTACCCAGTATTATGTACTCCAAGTCTCTGACAGAAAAGTTATGGATGAGCCACTATTAAAGGTGTTGAAGAAGAAAGTAGGACTATTAGGGGGTATGAGCTAGGAAGGATAGTAGAATGAATCAGACATTATTACCCTGTGTACATATATGATTACACAACCAGTGTGATTCTACATCATGTATAGCCAGAAGAATGAGAAGTTACACTCCATTTATGTATGTTATATCAAAATGCATTATACTATAATGTAAAACCTATTAGAATGAATTTTTAAAAATCTTTTAAAAATTATGCATCTCTTTGTTAGAGATGCTAAGTCCCAAATCTAACATTGTAAGTGTTGTGCTGCTGTATGTGATTATAAAAGAGAGATCACAAGTTTGAAGTCAAGGAAGTCTTCATTAACTAGGACTTTACAAATGCAAAGCAACTTTGGAAAAAAGACAGAAAATCACCTCACATATCAAATGGAACAAGATCACAAAATACATAGCAATAAGAATAAACATCAAGATGTCCATAACCTAGTGCAGTTAAGTCAACAATGCTGATCTGCCCAGTTATTATAGGGAAGTTGTCAGTTGGGCTGGGAAGTAAGTGGAGAAAGACTACATTTGGGAAAAGACAGGACCAGAAAAATATGGCAAAAATTTTTTGTTCAAAAAGGGTTATTATAAGTTCATAGTAGGGCAAGACCTCTGTTAGTAAATGAACAAAAAGGTGTGAACAAAGTATTCATATGAGGGAAAATGCAAATAAGAAACAAATATATGCAAATGCATTCAACCTTACAACTTGTGATTAAGAAACAGAACTACAAATGAAAACCATAAACAACAATAAAATTAACCAAAAATTTATGAAAAAAGGAACCTAATTTAGACAAATTTTAGTATTTATACCTGGTTTGAAGCATTGAAAATTTGTTAAAACCTTTTGTAGAGGAATGTAGTAACACACACACTAATTATACACATACACACACATGCATGCTCACACACACACACACACACATACACACACACACACTGATCATAACCATTGGCCCATTAATTCTATGATTTGGAATTCCTCCAAAAGAAATAATTGAAAAGAAAAAGGTCATTTGTACAACAACATTCATAGCCATGTTATATTTTTAAAAAGCTGGAAATAATTCAACCACTCTTTTATTATTGGACATTTAATTATGGCACATAATTAACAGAACATTATGCAGCATAACAAACAAAATAAACTATGGAGTAATGTGAAACTTTATTAAATATCAAATAAAAATATAGAAAACAAAGTTGTTCACATACTTATTATAGCCCTGTAAAAAAAAATATCATGTATGGATAGATTGAAACATAAATATTATGAAAGGAAAGACAATCCTATTAGGATGTTGATTAAGTATAATTTATTTTCCTTGTTCTTTTTAAATGTTGTTTTAACAACTTTAGTAATATTTTTGAAGGTTCTTTTGTTTGTTTGTTTGTTTGTTAAGGAATTGGGGAATTTTAAAGTTTAGGGTTTTTTTTCCCCAAGCAATAAATATGATAAAATTTGGGTCAATTGAAGGATTAAGAGCTTAAAAGTCATACAATGTAGGTGGCAGGCTTGTGACATATTCCAGGCTAAAAGTGACAAGGGGTTGGATCAATGTACAAGAGAATAGAAAATAAAGGATAATAATGGTAAAAGATGCAACAAGAAGGATGTTTGGTTCTAGCAAAAAAGATAAAAATGAATGAACTCATCTTTCTCTCATCTTTCTAGCCTTAATGAATAACAACTAGCCCAGATGCTATAAATTTAGTCGTGTATTCAATAAACATTTATTGAGCACCAAATATGTGCCAAGCTTACAGTTCTAGGCCTTGCTCCTAAAGACAGAATCAAGTTCATATGGAGTTTACAATCCATTCTTTTTGCGGAAGAAAGACAACAAATAGAAGACTCATGATAGATTAGTTAAATAGAAAGAGAGAAGATAAACAAAAATATTACATGGTGTTAATTGCTATGCAAAAAGATTGAAATAGAATGATTTGTCCAAGATGGACTGAATAGCTACTTTAGATTGGTCAGAGGAAGATCTGGGGGGATGACAATTAACACAAGGTATGAATCACATTTAGGAGGCTAGCTATACAACAGATATCTGGGCCAGGGATGGAGGAGAACAGAGGAGATATTTCCTAGTGGAGAAAAACCAAAGTACACAGTTCTAGATTTATATCTCATAGTTTTAAGGAATTGAAGGAAAGAAAGAAAGAAGAAGGATGTAAAGAAAGGAAAGAAAACAGAGTGGCTAGGGCATAGTGGGTCCAGGAGAAAAGAGGCAGATTGAGGTAGAATATAAATCATGCAGTTAAGGAATCTGATGAGATAAGGTAATGAATGGGATAGGTAATAGGAGAGACACATAATCTGATGCACATTTTTTATAAAAATGTATTTCACATGACTAATATCATGTGAAGAGTAGCTTGAGGGGCCAAGAATGGAAGCAAAGATTTCAGTTAGGAAATTTCAGTAGTGAGCCAGGGAAATGTCCTGAACAAAGGTGATGAGTGACAATAGAGGTGCAGGGGGATGAATCCTAAGCATGCAGGAGAAGTAGAGAGAGAAGATTCATGGATGGTTTCAATTGGACAGAAAGATGCCATGAAGGAAATGCCACCAGAGTTGAAGCTACGAGCCAGCATGGTGACAACAAGTTAAAGAACAGACGAGATTGGGAAGGTCATTTAGTGTCATGTACACAAATTAGTCGTTCCAGAGCACTTTCTCACTGAGAAAAGGAAAAGCACAATTTTCCAAAAGAAAGAGCATTAGGTCATGAGTTAATTACACAGACCTTCAGTTGTAACTAGACCACAGTTTCTGGGGAAGGACATGGCCTGGCTTACATATGTTTGAAGCAACAAGGTCTAGGAATCCATCAGCCTTTTGCACATGACCTCACTGATCCCCACAAAAATCAATCAAGCCGCTGATACCCGTATTGACAAGCCGTAGAAAATAAGTCTTCTTGTGTTTGTTTTCTCTTTATTCCCATGGGAAATGCTCAGGTCAAAGGGAAAATACTTAGAGACCACCATCATACCATTTTTCTCTCATTTCCACTTTTAGAACGATGTTGAGATTTCACAGTGACCTGAAATTCTCAATAAATTTCACTGGAGCTGCTTCATGCTTCATTTGGGAAACATTCCCCTGCACAATAAACTTTTAATTGTTTATAGAGAATAGTACTTAAATAAAATATCAAGAGTAACAGAATATATCCCTTCTGTCACTTTATATAACATTTAGAAAGTCATTGTTGCTTTCTACCCTACAACTTGCTTTAAAGAAAAAAAAAACTATTCTAAAACATCAGAGGTATAGGAAACTTGGCAAATTTGCTCTATAAATTGATTTTATATTTGGACACACAATTTGATGATCAAGACATCCCACAGAAGTGTTTATAAGACTTTCTTTTTTTCAACTTTGAGATTTTAACCAGGCAAATGGATGGGTCAAGAAACTGAAAAAAGATTTCACCACAAAGGTCATTGGTTCAAACCCAGCCCAACTCAGCCGGAAAGTAATCACCATCTGCTGATCTTTATGAAATGTATGAGAGACTAAATTCAGTTTCTAGCAAGGAAAATAAACATCTACAATTGTTGGGAGCCTAGATGAGGGCCAAGGATTAATTTAGATGTTTCATGTCAGCATTGATATACATCAGAAATACTAGGTTACAGTACTGAAAATTTTCATCAACAATATGCAAGAGTACAAAAACAAAATCGAGGAAATCTACATGAATTTATGCACATATATGTGTAAATCAAGGTGTCTATAAACAAATACATATTATGCATATAATGTGCGTATGGATATATACATACAAATTTAAAAATATCATAGCTCTTAATATGTATAGGCAATCTTAGAGATTAATGACATGTAGTTCTGTTGATCCTTACCACTCACACAGAATATATCTTTAGACTTCAAAAATCACATATTTGCCGATGTACTTATTGCATTTAATTTCTCCCTTCAAAGAACTTTAATATAAATGAAAAAAAACTGAAATAACTTAATTAGACTCTTCCCAGAAAACTTTCTTTTTCCATATTCCAGTAGAAGTCATGTGTCTCCTGTGCCTATTCTCACACCACAAGTTAACTGCCTTTTCCACTTTCACCAAAGTTTAATCCCGCGCCCGTTGAAAAATTCTTGTGCTGGCTAGAACACAGGCTGGAGTCATTTCATGAAATGTTTTTGTCTTGTTAGCCTACCAAAATTAATAAACTTCATGGACCTTTATGGCCATACTACTTAGCCAAGCCCAGAAAGTTAGCTCTTCAAGGATCCCCTGTAATGTACCATTTTGTCAAGTTGGTAATTTAACTCAGACATTCTGTTGGAAGGAGTCCTTTAGCCAGTGAGACCAGCTGATTGCTCAATCATTTCTCCTCAGTGCAGTTTTGAAAATATTTTAAAATTGTGTTTAATAGCATAAAGTTAAATTTTGCTTCATTTATGGAACAATTCTACATATAATATCGGAAGAACTGCAGTTTCTAGAATACTTAGGAATTCCTAACAAATTAAGGATCTGCAGATTCAAGCACATTCTTTCTCCTGACAATGGGCTGGAAACTGGCAAAGAGATAGCCAAAGATATCTAAACTTGGGTAATTAGAAGAATAGATGATGTTTTAGTGAGCGTCTCATTGCTGTGACCAAAAGACCCAAAAAAGAACAAAGAAGAAGAAAAGTTTATTTGGAGCTCATGGTTTCAGAGGTCTCAGTCCATTGCTTTGGGCCCAAGGTGAGGCAGAACACCAAGGTAGAAGGACATGGTGGATTAAAGCAGATCAGGATATAGTAAGCAGGAAGCAGAAAGAGTGCTCTGCTCAGAGACAAAATATATGCTCCAAAGACATCCCCTCAATGAGCTACCTCCTCCAATCACACCCTAGCAGTTACCACCCAGTTAATCCATTCAAGTGAATTAACATGTTGATTGGGTCATAGCTTTCACGATCCAATCATTTCAAGTGTGAACTTTCTTGCATTGTCTCACACATGAGCTTTTGGGGGATACTTCATATCTAAACCATAGCAGATACTACTACCAATAAGAGAGAAATTTGGGGGGGGGATGAAAATTTCATTTTTATTCATCTTAATTTTAAGTTTTGTTATGATAACTCCACAAAAATATGTAATGGATCTTGGGAGAAAGTGTTAAGAAATGAAGTGAAAATATGGATAGGAAGATGGATCTTGAGAGAATAAGAAGTGAATTGTAAATAGGAACATTTTCAGCATAAAGGTAAAAGCTAGCATCAGGTGGAAGGTATAGAAAATAGGTCTTCTAAAGGCAGGAAGACTGTAAACCCTTCACTGAACCTCATGTAAGTAAGAGTCAAAATTCACCAACTCCAGCACAGTTCAAGAGGTCAACTTTCCATTTACTCTATTTCTTTGTGTTGCTCGATTTTCTCCCCCTCAGAACTACAACTTCACACACTAAAATGATCATCCAAAAGAGCCCATTTCAGCCATGAGAAAGCCAAGTCTTGACTAGGTTCCTCTGTGAAGGTGCCAGTCACTGTTTCCCTTCAGGGAAGGATCCACATTTCCATTTAGCTGCCATGACATGGACTTGCATTTTGCTCCAGAATTTAGCAGAATTTGATTTAACTGCCAGAATACACAAACCAGATTCTGAAAGCAAAATGTTAATTCATCAAGTCGTGTCCTATTTTCTTTTCTTTATAGGAAGTTTTTCCATTACAAATTCAATTTCTTTAATGGATATAGGGCTATTTAGATTTTCTATTCTGTTTTCTTTTATTATGGGTAGGAGTACAATGATAGCAACTTGAGGAAAAGCTTATATTTTTATAATATCTAACAGTAAAAGAGAAAAGGCTTTACTTAAAAGGAACCTTTTGTTTAAATCTTCCTTTTCTGTTGAAAATTAAGCCACCATGAATGTGAAGCCCCAAACCTTGGTCTTTGCTTTTAATACAACACAGATGGACGATGTGCCTCTCTGGGGCCATGCAGGGGAGCAGCATTTCAGCACTGGAAAGGTCACACCAGAATTAAGTTGGTTTCAGTAAAATGAAACCAAATGAAAACTTTGTGTCCAACTCACCCCAAATCAATTTTTAAGTTCTTCCCTAAAGAGAGAGTCTGGCTGGGAATTAATATAGTTACCTATCACAGGCTTTGCTGTTTGCAATCTGGATAGATGCAGATTCACTGCCCAGAAAATTTCATCTCGAAGTAACTTTGGCTCTTTTACTATGCATATTGTCCTTTACTTTCTAGACTGTGCTCTATGAATGTTGATGGAACACATTAGTGAATTTATTACTATTATGTTTTCCCTGCTTGCTGATTCAGCCAAAAACGTGGAAAGATTCAAAGTGTTGGTAATTAATAAAAGCTCTGGGTATGTATCTAATTTAGCATAAAACACATCAGGTGTGAACAATTCTTCTTACTTATGTAAGTTGTTAGCACCAACTTCTACTGTAAAAAATTATAGTAGATGTGACCCATGGTAAACCATGTTATGGTCATAACACAAAGGATTTAAATAGAATTAATTTTGCCCTTGAAGTGTTTTGATGTCAATCCATATCCTTTAGGAAAGTCCTTCAGAAATTATCTCTTGGAAAATTTACTTACAATTTCAGCATCTTTGAATGTTATAGGTAAAAAAGAAAGTAATACTCCCTTTTATTTATTCTAAAATTATCTCTCCTTTTTATTCAATAGATCCAGAATTTGAATAAATCCATTCATATTCAGCAAATCTAGACTCTCATTCTATTTCATCACCAACTATTATAATAAAGGGTAGAAGACTTGAAGTCAGGACCTGATTCTTCCACTTAGTATCTGTGGGGTACTTGTTCAGTTACTTCATGACAGAAAGCACCAGTGTCTTAGTCCACCCTGTGCTGTTAAAACAGAATACCTGATACTGGGTAATATAAAATGAACAGAAATTTACTTGGCTCCTGGTTCTAGAGGCTGGGAAGTTCAACAGCACACTCCAGCTCTGGTGAGGGCCTTGGTTCTGCTGTAACCCATGCCAGGAGGCAGAAGGCAAGAGAGCATGAGAGTTAGGGGTCAGGTGGGGCTGAGTTGCCTTTATTACAACCCACTGCAATGATAATTAACCAGTTCCTGAGACGTTGACATTAATTCTTTAATGAGGGCTGAAACCTCAGGACCTGCTTCCTTCCTTATTAATCCCACCTCCCAACATTGTCACACGGGCTATTATGTTCCCAAAGTATGAGCTTTTGACAACACAATGAAACCATAGCAGTCAGCTGGAAATATGATTTCTATCTCATAGGTATGATGAGAGATTACAAGTGCTGCTATGGTTTGAATGTTGTTTGCTCCCCCCAAGTGTTCAAGTTCTGGAAGATTGGTCCTCAGTCTGGAGGTGGAAGGTGATGGTGGGCCTTTATGAGATGGAGCTTTGTGGGAAGTCCTCAGGTCACTGAGGGCATGTCCTCAGAAGGGACCCCATCCTCTCCGACTTTCTGTTTTCAAGGTGTGATTTCTTCTTCCTGCAGGTGCTCTCACTCCCATCATCTGCCACAAGGTCACAGACCCAAGAAGAGGGTCCTTACCAGAGCTTTGCCATGCTGTTTGGACTTTAAGACTCCAAAATTATTAGCTAATAAATCTATTTTCCTCACAGACTTATCCTGCCTTGGGTACTTTATTATGGTAATGGAAAATACAGTAATAGAAGTACCCATATCAAAAAACTGTAAACTGTAAAAGCCTCCACAAGTTGAGTTTTCTGTGCTTTCCACAGCTCTAGGACAGCTTTCTTGGGTTTCATCTTCCCAAGAAAATCAGGCACTCTGCAAGACTCACAACTGGAAGAAATTATTTCTTATTTATAATTCTTGTTTGATATTAAGAATAATAGAAATGTCTAAGACTTATATAGTGTTTAGTGTGTTGCAGACAGGGTTCTAAACACTTTACAGAAATTACTGCATTTAAATCTCATGACAACTTTACAAGGGATTTACAGAACAGGAAATGTGGGTCAACAGGGGTTAGTAACTGACTCAAGGTCACAGGGAGAGGGCATGGTCAGGATGGGTCTAGATACACTACCCAGAATTTTTATGATAGCTTCATGTGGGCACACTTAAAACAGAAAATCAAATTTCATTTTCCAAATGCCAATTTTTGAGGGCTCATAATGCTCTTTGTTTTATCCAGTAACTCACATTTAGAAAACCAAACTGAATATGTAATTAAAAATATGGAAACATCTTTAAAGCTAAAGATATTACTATAATATTAATAATGTTAGATGCTATATTAAAAACTAAGTGCTCAATAATACAGAAATAATTTTTAAAAACATAAGCATCATTGGAAAAATCTCAGTTGTTATACCTCCATTTAAAATTATGTTCAAAAGAGTATGTGAGAACATAGAAAAAATCCTGTTGTAACGTAAAGTTAAACAAGTAACATAAAAAATGTTTTCATAATAATATGACATCCATACATATGCAAAAGAAACATAAAAAGAATGAGAAAAAAGTAAAACATTTGTTGTCTGTAAGTGATCCTTAAGTTCCTATTAAATTTTCTGTCTCCTACTTGAAAAATAAGCCTATATGATTTTTAGCATAAAAACATGATGCATTTTATTTTGCAAGTTAATGATATTTTCCCCCAAAATTGTTATTTTTATCTGTCACACAGACTTATCTGCTATTGCATTCTTGCTCTGTTAGTGATGAGAAAGAGAAATAAAAGGTACACTTGGTTCTAATTATAGACTAAGATACAGAATTGGATAAAATGTCTAAGAATCCTTCATTCTAAGAGAAGCATGCAAACATGAGACATAAGAATGACTGAAATATTAGGAATTAATAAAGAGGAAGAAAGTAAGGAGGGGAGGAAGGAAGGAAGGAAAAAGGAAGTGGGAGGGAAGGAGGGAAGGAAGGAAGGAGGGAGGGAGGAGAGAGAGAGGGAAAAAAATAACAAAGAAAAAAAGATAAAACAATACATAATTCTCAACCGAAAGCTCAACTATGTAGTAGACTCAGTGTTTCTCTAAGCAGGGCCAGATAAAGCATGACCAACAGCAAGGTAGAGAGGATAGGGTTCATAAATAGACAAGTCAATTGCTCTGGAGTAGGAAAGCTCTTAAAAGCAATCACAAGAGAAAGAAAGCATAAACCTAATTATTGCAGGTCTGAGGGTTTGTATAAGTTCACTCTCCCATCTGCAAAGTAGGAAGCACTCTAAATTTCAAGTATGGAGGTTTAATACAAGAATTGATTGTCAACTTGCTAAAAGGAATTGAGAGTAATATGAGATTAGTTAAAATTTCCAGAGATTGGTAATGTAAAAAGTCTCTGCAACTTAAAGGGCCAGAGAGGCATAAAGAAAAAAAGATAATACCCAGGGCCCTTGATTGTTGTGTGTGTGGTTGCTAAAATGGAGCAAGAGCTGGAGATGTTACTGCCCTTTCTCAGAAGGTCAGTCTCCCACCACCTCTTCACTCTATAGAGGCCTGACTGACACTGCCCACTGCTGTTGCTGCCACTACTGGAACCACAGATACTATATCTTAGAGGCTTCAAGAAACTGCCATTGCTCAAGCTGCCTGAGAAGAACCCTGGGGCAAACTCTTCTGCCACTCAAAAGGTCAGTGCCAGAAACAGAGTTGCAGTAAGAAAATGATTCTTGCTTTCTTCTGCCTTCGATTTCCTGGGTTCTTCCATTGGTAGAACCCAACCAAAAGTCAATGGCCAAAGAATCTGAGAAATGCATTGTATAAGCTCTTAACCCCTCGTGACACAGAAATGGGGGCAAAAGTCAGCAAACACAAGCAGGCAAAACCGATGCTGATCTCAGGAGTCGCTGGTCATAATCCCCTTGCAGAGTGTTGGAATTGCTTTCTAAGATGAAGGTCCAAGATGATCCAACATAGGCTCAAATGCCACCATTAGAAGGATGCAAGAAAGAGGGCATAGGGGGTGTTGCTCAGTGGTAGAGTGCATGCTTAGCAAGTACATGATCCTGGGTTCAATTCCCAGCACCATTTTAAAAAGAAAAAATGTGCAAGGCTGAGGATCCTTATCCAAGTATATAGTGCATGTGCACACGCAAGCATGCGCGCGCACACACACACATACACAATCTTCTACCATTAACTCCTATTTGCCATTTTACTGCTTACAAATCTTAAGAATCTTCTACAAACCTGAAAACTGAATTCGCACTGGATTCCAACATTCTCATCTCAATTTAGGCCCAAAACATTAGAGTTTTCACCTCTCTCTCTCCATGAGACAATTTATAAAGTTACTATAATTTTGTCTGGGATAAAGGTAAGATGCAGGCTGCTTTTCTTTAATCCTATAAGTTGATCTCATGATTTGTTTTATTTCCTCTTTATCTTCACAAAATTATTGTTTGTGATGTCAATAAATAAGAGAATGTAACCAGGCACAGTGGTGCATGGCTGTGACTCCAGCAGTTCGGAAGGCTAAAGCAGAAAGACTGTAAGTTCAAAACCAAACTCTGCAACTTAGCAAGGCCCTAAGCAACTTAGCAAGACCTTGTCTCAAAATAAAAAATAAAAAAGGCTGGAGATGTGGCTCAGTGTTTCAGTTCCCCTGGGGTTCAATCCCTAGTACCAAAAAGTATTTTTAAAAGGGTGAACCAGGGCCATTCACATGTTGGATCTACACTCTACCATGGAGCTACATACCTAGAGTCCCATAAAGACAGGGACTTTGATCCTTCTGATGCTGGTATTTGAGCTTATGTAGACCATATCTAAGTCTCACCAATTATTGAGCCTGTTTCATCATTTAGGTTGTGCTCATCATTTCTAATGTTTACATAAATATGTTTAAGGAATGCTGTCAAGGTGCTAATATGGACATATAAATAAATAGCTCACTTTTAAAATTAGTTCTCAGGATGAGACAGAGAGAATTTGAGGCATATAATAACTGAGCCAATTTTACAGATAGAAAATCTGTAACATACATATGAAAGTACACAAAAAATAACTGTATGGGATGAATTTTAACTCCCTGGAAACTGTCTTGGCCACAACTCACTCTGCCTCCCCAGAGCATCTGTTTCCTTTGAGTCACCTGAAGAGGTATTTCTCCTAGACCCTTCAGAACAACCGTGGTACAGTTATTAAGCCTGGAGGGCAGGGACACATATTTTTATGATGTTTTCATAGACTAGTAGGGCTGGAAGTACCCTCTGGATATCAGGTTGCTCAGCACTTCCCAGCTGTTTCCTGTCTGAGACTCACTGGAGAGTTTTTCTGGAGATATTTATGGGAGAAGAACTCCATTCCCACCAACCACCCTCACTCAGTCCAGACCTACAGCCAGCCAGATGTTGTCCTTCTGGGACTTCACCACACCCCAAACTCAAGAGGAAACATGAAGACCACACTAACAGCTGAGAAATTCATTCAAATTCAGCTCCATTGTATAGTGCCTCAAACTTCCTCGCCTGTAAAATAGAATAATTGCAAGAAGCCTAATACTCTATTCCTTCCTAATATTTAGGTGCTTCCTTAAGTGACTGTATCCTCACCACACACACACTCTCTTAGACAGCCAGGATGGTATCCCTAATGCCTTGCATAGCTCTTGTACATGAGCGACTCTTAAGTATGTATTTGTTAAATTAAAAACAATGTTGAATTAAAAAAATAGAGAAAGCAACATTTGTTCAGTATGGAAAAGAACTTTGAAAAATATAATTCTTTTCACTTGAGTGGAACTTCACACTTAAATACTTATTTTATAGTCAGTAAATAAGTATGTGTGTATACATATTATTAATTTAATTCTGAAAAGGTGACTTCAGCAGATATTATTATACTCACTTTATCAGATGGAAAATAAGTACAAATGGTTAAGTAATATGCCTAAGCCCCCCAATGAGCTTATGTAGACCATATCTACATAAGCTCTTCACATGTATAAGGTGTTTTTATCTTCTCAAGTTGAGCGATGTTTTCCTTTCTCAATTTTCCACACCTTGTCTTCCAAGCAAATTAAGGAACTGAGATGGTTCCTCTGTCATGATTTGCAAGGTACATTTTACCCAGCACCATTTTCTGCATTGTCTGCCGGCATCCAGGTCTTCTTCCTAAAAAAAAAAACAAAAAACAGAGCTTTTAGAGTCTGTATGGTAGAGAGGAAAGTGTGAGCCATCCTCTGCTTTTGTAAAATGGTCCTTTATGCTTCTGGGAGGTGTTTACCTCAGGAAGAAAGGCTCCATTGCCTCTCACAAGCCTCCTACACAGTTCCTAATAAACTACAGGTAATACAGTCAGTGGAACAGACCATTTGGACAAGTGACACTTTTAAGTACTGAAATATATGGTTGCTATTCAAGGACCACAAATCAGTCACAAGTAGTGAATGGAAGATTTTATTTGTTGGCCTACTTCTAATTAAGCTATCGGAAGTAATCTTTGTCTTTTACCTCCAAAACAGATCTCTAGAAATACTAGAGGAGCTGCCTTTCAATCCCCTTTATTAGACAGAGACATTGTAAAGACAGGCAGACAAATAGAGGAGTTGGGGAGGAAGAGACAGGATGGTGAGGATTGCATTTCAACAATGTGTGGCTTCATCAGCTATTGGAGTTTATTGCCTACAAGCTTAGATGTGGGACATTGAGAGAGCAACAGTTCTGTGATCCTGGAAAGGAAGGGAGAGGCCACTGCCAATCAGATGCAGGAGGGATGAGGTCATTCAAACACAAGAGACAGAGCAGAAGCACCAGATAAAGAAAAAATGGCTGACCCTGGGGGAAATTCTGAGCAAAAGGAGGACTTTGAGAAATGGCTATTGCTACACAAATGAGCAAAAGATGTCAAACTTATATGCTTAACAATAATTCTAGTGATTATCCCATGTTGAACATTTCCTGTATGAAGACCATTTTAATAACAATAATAACAACAAGCTCTTATGTGCCAGGCTTCTAAGAACTCTACATACATTACCTCATTCATTCCTTACAAACCAACTGATGTGCATATTATTGTCACCATTTTGTGGATGAGAAAGGGAGGTAAGGAAAGTTTGAGTGACTTGGCTGAGCTCCTCAATATGTAAGTGGCTTAGTCAGAACTAGGCAGCTTGATTCCAGAATGCATCCTCCTAACCCCTCAATATTGCGTCTTTCTCCCTCAATATTTCATTTAATGCAATTTCATTTAATGCATTTAATGCAATTAAATTAAACAATGCAGTTAAGGTGTTATCATCCCTATTTAACAGATTAGGAAACTGAAGCCCAGAGAGGTCAGTAGCTGTGCAATGTCAGACACAGTGATGGGGTTAGGATTCAGACTAGGGCTGTCCTAATCAACAGCCCACAGACCTTCCCTGCAAGATGCCAACTGCCTAGGAAAAAGGACTGTAGATGCCATTAGGAAATGGATGAGGAAGAGCAAAGGAATGTGGTGTACTTTTCATGTTTCAAACTTCTCAGAGCCAGGTTTGATGTGATTCTTTGACTAAAATAACTTCTATGTGCCCAAATCTCTACTCAGAAATTATGCATTTTTCCATGCAGAATGTCCATCAAAGTTTCCAAAATTAATCAGGAATCAAAGGCAACCTAATAACCTTTCCCATGATAAAAGCAGAAAGGGAAAGGAAGACAATACAGTAGTCTTCAGAACAGCTGGAGAAGAATATCTGTTCGAGGAAAGATCCTGTTTTCTGCAAACTCACACAGGGTTGGATTTATTTCAGCAGAACAACATTCCCAGAAGTCTCCTTTTTAATAAGTTGCAAAACTACTGTTCCCCAAGCTCACTCTTGGATGTTCCCTACCTCAACTTTCCTTATATCTCAACTCAGAAGAATTTAGTTGGAAAATTACAAAAGAAAAGTCCAAAAATAAGTAAAGATTCCCTTAGGGGGAAAAATCACTAATGCTACAAATTTATTTGCTTCATAACTTCACTTTTCATTCAACGAACACTGATCCCCAGTAGTCAGACCAACCTAGATGAAATTATCAATTGGGAAAACTCTCTCCCCTCATCTCCCACTCTCAACACACAAAGTTTCCTGCCAAGACCCTGGAATCCTCATTCAGCCTAGAGCATCTATAAGTGCTACAAGTGTATATGCACATGGGCACATGCACACACACACACACACACACACACACAACAAAGCAACACCAACACAGATTACTAAAGAATATGCTTGTAATTACATGAGCTCATATGACACACTGCCTCCGTGATGGACACCTGACAGCCCATCACCCACTGACAACCAGTCCTCCAGTCCTCCAGAGCCGACAGTTCACAGGTCAATGACTAACTCAGCCTCTAGTCACCTGAACTATTGGCTTCAACTTGTACACACATAAAACAGCAAATTGATAGTCTAAATATACTTGGAATCTGACCATGTCTATGTCTCAGTCTACCCGTGTCCTTTCCTCTACGCAACCTTCTTTTCCTCCATGTCTACTCACTCTTCACTCCTCTTTGGCTTCAAGCAGCCTTGTTTGAGGACAGGATCCTTTGAACTTTGGACATGAGGGAGCAGCAAAGTGCCCCCTTTGCCTGTGATCATATGCAGAGTATGCTCAGCAGGAGCCTTTACTCTCCTAGCTCGTAAAAGAGACCTGGATCATTCTTTCCTCCTGCCTGTCTTTCCATTCAGAGTGGCCCATTAGATCTTCTGTGTGTGTGACCCAGACAATAGACAGTGAGGAAAGTCCTGGAATGATTAATGTTCCCCGGACAGCTCTGGATAGATTCATTCACATACAGTAAATCTCCCTGTCTTGCTAGTGTTAAGATGTCATCTTGGAAAGCTCAGAGTCTAACAGGCTCAGGAAGCCAAGGGTAAGTTCATCAGCAGCGAATGCTGTATTAGACATGGAAATTCCCTGAGCATTATTCCAGAGCACTATGTCTCATACCAAACCCTGGGGCTACAGAATAGATAATTCTGATCTATTTAATTTAAGTAGTTAGGCATTCATGCTGAAGGGTAATTGTTTATATGTTTTGTGTTTTTATATATGTAAATTCAAGAGAATCATCATTCTCCAATTCCTATTCAGTTTGCTCTTTACCAAACTATGGCCTTAAGGATCAACAGTAAATCTTAACTGAGGACCGTCTTGGTGCAAGTTCCTGTGTTAAAGACCAGGAAGATGAGAAGGTATTTACTTCATGTAAGCAGTCAAGGAAAGAATTCAGGAAAATGTTGATAATTCTGGTCCAAACTAAAACTTCTAGACAATTGAAGGAAGAATGGGAGACTGGTTCATGTTAAAAATATTCAGATAAAAATGCCAATTCTATATCTACAAAGCCAAAAGTACAATGTTACTTATTCAATTGTTTTGGCCCATGCAGATAATAAATCCAGGCTCCAGGAAACCATATAAGTAAAAAGGACCAAAATAAGTAGAAGCAAATAGAAAAGCTAAATAAATAAACGCTTGCTCTATCCACTCCATAGCACATACACAACTCATTGTTCAACTCTTTCTCTCATAAAACCTCTCCCCCCTTGATTCAATAGTATGCTTTGGTATGGTTTATCTAAGTAAATACACCTACGAGCCACTTTACATTGCTGTGTCTACCCTCACTACCATCTGGGTAGCAGTCACATGAAGACAGTTTTCTGCATCTGCCTGTATTTGCAAAAAGACCGTGTATTTGCTTAGTAGTCCATCTGTGTTAGAAAACTCCTGTTAGATAAAGCAGAACCTCCCATTGCTCCTGGATTGGATCTCTACTGAAAGCATGCAACAGAGAGAACCAAGAACATAGATATGCCAACTGCCCAGCCCCCGGGGGCTTCTGGTGTGAGCTCCTTTTCTACCCACACTCCTCCCAGATGATCTCATCCAGTTCTATGATTCTTATTAACAAACTATTTCCAAATATGTGCTTCTAGCCAGGGCCACCCCTAGGGTAATTGGGACCTGGACAAAAGGTTTTTGCCAATCCCCATCTATATAAACAGCGTGAGTCACCCCAAATCAGCGAGTCATTGCCATTCTGGTGGCCCAATTTCACACAATTCTAATAAAGAAATACTCAACTGGGCAATGGAGTTATTGCTTTGGAATGTCCCCATCCATCAGTACACTGCCATTTCCAGTTGTCCCAGGCACCAGAGGGGTACCAAGAAAAGCTAGAGAGGGTGAATCAAAAGCCCAGGCCTCTGAAGCACAGGGCCTTGCCAGTAGATGCATGTCCTGGCTGAGAGAAAGCTGTCCCTAGCCAAATCTCAAACTTGCCAGAAATCACCACTTCTAAGCATATGCTGTCCACCAGTCCAACAATGGCAAGTTCATACATCTGCATATATGTGCCCTTTGTATGTCTGTCTCTAACCTCTCTCGGGCAGGTTACCACTGGATAACTCTAATGAAGTCTCATGGTGCCAAGATCCCCATTATCATGACAGCGGGAAAGGGGGTGACTTACCAAATGCCACCTATCAGGAATTGCATCTAAAAATATTAACATAACTGACCTCATTCTGCCTAATATTGTGGCTGAGGGAAGGAAAGAAAGTTATGACCTCAAAAGAATCCAGGTTAAGGAAAGAAACTTCTTTTTTCCTCTATGTCCAGAATTGGGACACAGCTAAACGCTTTCCTGAACCAAACAGGGAAAATCAGCCTCAATCAGAGAGAAGTATCAAAAGGAACAAAAGTTAAAGAAAGTTAAGTCTGCTATCCCCACTTCACACTGCTCCCCAAATTATACCTCAGAAGCGAGGAAAGCTACAGCTAGGAAAGATTCACAGCTGAGAACTCTCTTCCAGACCTCTAAGGGACATGTATCCTGGCATCCAGAAGTTAAAGAAGGTCACACCAAGGCAAAATGGAACATCACAGGTTGTGATGCTTGCCCCTGTAGCTGACACTGAGTTTTTCCAGAAACCTTTGAGGACCTGGAAGCCTCAAAAAAGGAAAACAGCTGCCACAGTCAAAAGAACTTCATATCACATATTCAAGTAAAATCTCAATTTAAAAAAGAAAAAAGATCTACTATTTACTTCCTCCAACAAACATTATGATCCCTATTTGCTGAACAACTAGGGTTCCTTTTGTTTTTTCAGATAAACACTATGACCTTTTCTAAGTACACATCACTATTTTCCCATTTCTAATGGCTTCTTAAAGCTTGCCAATTTGTGACTTCAGATCTGGCTTATATGCCTCTGCTAAATATCACTAGGTTGCCCGAACTAAATGGCACATGGTCCTTCCTCCTCTGCTGACTACAGAACCATTTGGGGGTAGGAGGCAGTATGAAGAACTGTGGGGCGATCATTTAACTTAACTTCCTCCTGTTTGCAGATGTTCAGAAAACAACCTAAGCCAGGTTTCAAAATTCTGAGTTTACAGATTTTTCTTCAGCAATAATTCCAATGGCATTTTCTTGCTTCAGACCTACAAATATGCATCAGAATTGTTGTTGACTCGCCTTGTTCTTCTACCATAGATAAATCACAGGCAGAATTTCCTCTGAATATGCTCACAATAGACCTACATAACCAGTGACAAAAATTGAACACATTTCTATTGTGTATGCTGCACATCCTCCCTGTTCATTGATTTTTATTTCAACTAAAAAGCAGTCTGGCAATAGGCCCAGGTTATATCTGCCTAAAAGAGTTCTTTGTTCTTTATAGAATTCTGACATTCAATGAATTAGAACAATACCACTGTTCATATAACCTAAGTGACATACAAAAAGTTTACACTGTCAAAGTCTTTCTAGTTTAAAGAAAACATATTCAGCAAATTATCACACTATGTGAAGAAATGTGACCTCCTCTAAACCATAATAAGACATCTGATTGATCTGTTCTTTGAGGGCTAGAAGACAATATTAGAATTAAATATTTGACTAATACCTTGGGGCATGAACTCATAGACAAGCATAAATAATGTTGAACAGTAAACTAAGATAGGCAGTAAAAACTTTCCCAATTCCTCTCCCAATATCCTTGAGGGGCATGCACAAGGTCACATTAAAGTCCTTACTTGTGAAAGGATGAAGATATTAGGAAACTTGGTTATAGTTTATCAAGAAGTACAGGACACAGAATGAAAAAGGATTGGTTCTTTCAAATATAATCCCAAAAAAGTAGAAAAAAGCTGCAGATTCTGATTATATGGCACAAAAAAAAAAAAAATCAAGCTCCTCACTTGTCTAGGGAGAAACGCTACACTGATATATCATTACAACTGTTTTGTCCTTAGTTTTGAGTTTTGCGAAAAAATTCAATCAAGCCTTTTCTTTCATGAAGGCATCTTACAACTTGATCCTGAAAAATAATTTGCAACAAAATACTTCAAAACCTTCCTCTGGTCTTTGGTTCCCTTCCATACCTTCTCCACAATACTACCAAAGTGGTTATTCTAAAATTTAAGTCTTACTGTGTCACTTTCTTGCTGAAAATCCTTTTGGCTTTACAGACTTCACATAAAGATCAAACACTTTTTCATAGTATGCAATACCCCTCCACTTGTCTACACCATCTCTTTCTACTCCTCAATTTTACCGTAGGTTCCCTTTCACAATGAATCACTTTGCAACTTCCAGAACTCTCCATGCTCTTCCATGCAGCCATGGCTTTGCTTATACCATCCCTTCTACCTGGAACATTCTTCCCTCCACTGACTGCTTAGGTGTCTCCTGGATGCATGCAGACACACCTCATTCTTCTCTAGGAGACTTTCACAGCCTCACCAACCTGTGCAGGACTCCCTTCCTCTCTGCTCCTTGTATTACAGACCCTATCACAAATGCTATAATTGTCCACTAATGGAAAATGATGTTATATATAATTTTTGAATAGAATTATATAAAAGAAAATACTGTAAGTATACTTAAAAGTATGTAAATACAATATAAAAGGCACTGCAAAACCCTTTCCTCATCCCTACCATCCATTGATCTTTTAGTTTTTTCCTCTTTTTCCCTATAGTCTCTTGCAAGACTTCTAGGTACACTTTATGTCTAGGATCCTCAAGAAAATTATGAGCTGGAAGATGCCTCCTTCATCTATGTTTACCTCTCATTGGACACACCCAGGTGCAAAGAAGTGGGGAATATAGTCTCTAATTATATGGCCACATGCCAAGCTACATTCAGGGATCCCCCTACTGAAAGAAGGAGGAAGAATAGCTACTGGAGGACAGGACAGCAAGTAACTTAATACTGAGAAAGGTAAATGGATATAGAGAGCCAATACAGAAGTGTACAAATAGAGAATTCCAGAAGTATTCTTAACAAAATTTCCAATCAACTAATAACTAGAGAATTCATGGATAAATAGAGAAAGAGACTAGAATCAGAACTTGATTGTGTGAAATATGCTCCTACTTTATAGGAACCGATAACATATCTCTCAAATTTAAAACATGAGCTTTAGACATAACAGTCCCTGAGCTTTTTAACCTCTGGGCTATAAACTAGTAGATATGCATCTGCTCTGCTTGTGAAACTTCTCTTGGCAGACAAGAGAAAAACTCAGCATACACAAAGTAGTTTCCTGAGATTTAACGTAGTAAAAGTAAAGATTGCAACAGAACTACATACTCTGCCAAAACTTCATGAATTCACTAATTTCCCCAATGGCTTCTGTACTTGCTCAGTTTCTGAGGAGCATGATCCAAAAAGAAGCAACTTATCACTTAAAAGCAAATATTGAGGAGCACATAGAAATGTATTTTTCGATAACTGACCAAACTTTGATTTCTAAAGTATCTGGGCACTGGGTTTTCTTCTTGCTAGTGAACAACATATTCATGTAAAAAGCATTTTTGTTGTTCTCTATGTGCTGTTCACTGACAAGGCCCTGAATTGGTCACAGTGGCTATCTTACAGGAACATAAGGCAGAACATCACTAGGGACTATGTACAACTTGCCTTTGGGAAACATAGAAAGAGAAAGATCAGGAGAAGGCTGCTACAGAATAAATCAACTCTGAGACCTACGGGGAGATGCTGATTTCCTGTTTGGGGGCCCTGTGTTGAGGTGGAAAAGATAAACAGCCTTGCCAAGATGAGAAAGAAGGCCAACCAGATATTGGAGAAAACAATGAATTGTTAAAAGGAACAAGAAGAAAAGACAGAGGCAGAGAGACAAACAACCACACATCTTCATGGGAAGGATGGATTATAAAAAGGCATTTAGGGTCCTGAAGAAGTCTGGAACACAGGGCATAGCCGGTGGAAAGTCATAATAGTAAACTTTACAAGTTAATGTGCACTACTATTTCTATTAATATTATATAACTAGCCACAAAGTCCTCCGAATTGTTAAAAAGAGAATTTAAATATGAATCTGATTTCACACAAAGGTAAAGGAAATCCCTAGGGGCCCAAAGTGAAGAGAAAAGTAAAAACCAGAAAGTTAAAAACCATTTGAAATTATTTGCCAGCTCCAGGAATCCAAAGGTCTTAAGCTGGAACAACTGTGTAGGACAGAAAGGGAAGTGTCATTAAGACCTTCATGTGAAAGTGGAAGATTTTTAAATTTACTGCAAAGGGTATTTTAGTAAAAAAAAAAAAAAAAAAAAAGTTCTACTACCTAAGGAAATGACAAGCAAGCATGTCTATTTTGGCCTGGGATCTGGGTAGTTAAAAAGTCTTCCCCGAATATGTGTAACCATATAGGTCTGACAAGTTTGGGTTTGGGGTTTAAATTTACACTTCCTGTGTGGCCACAAATCTCTCAGATGAGAATTATATAAATAGACACAGGAGTAATGCACTCCCGGGAAGGACCTACACAAAGAGACACAGCCTCTCCAGGGCACATCCTTCCAACACAATCAGGGAAACTTCTTCAAGAAAAATCCTGATTTCTTAAAACACCCAAAAATCAAAGGCCAAATGTTTTCTCTGATATGCGGATGCTAATTCACAATAAGACAGGGGGATTAGGGGAGAATAGAGGTACTTTGAAGGGAGGGGTGGGGAATGGGGGTAGAAAGGATAGTAGAATGAATCGGACATTATTACCCTATGTGCATATGTGATTACAAAGCAATATAATTCCACATCATGTACAACCAGAAGAATAAGAATTTGTACTCCATTTATGTATGATGTATTGAAATGCATTCTACTGTCATGTAAAACTGATTATAATTAATTATAACTGTTTAAAACTATTTCTTAAAATCCAAAATTATAAAACATCTAAGGAAACAATTCAGAACAGACTACAGAAACAGATACCACAAATAGCAATGTTTTTAACTTTCCAAGAGCTACAGGTCAGAAAACTTTAAGAAACTATAAAATCAATATATTATTTTTTTTAAAAAAAGTGATAAAAGAGAAACTACAAGCAAGAAAATTGTACAAAATAATATCTACAAAGAATAGGTAAATCCAAAGGGGGAAATAAAACTTCTAGGAAATACAAATAAGGGAATGGATATTAAAATATCTATTGTTAATTCAAACTGCAAATTAATCTTTCACAAAGATTTAGTGAACTAAAAAGAGATATAAGGAAATAATCCCAAAATGTACTACAGATATAATGATAGAAAATGTGAAAGAGAAGTTAAGAATCATGAAGGAAAGAACAAGAAGATCAAGCATAATCAATCTCAGAAGGAGAATTAATACAGAGAAAATATTGGAAATAACATCTGAATATTTTGCAGAATTTTTCAAAATTCAATAAAAATATGATGCTTGGAACCAAGTAATAAAAATGATTTCAAAGTATGATAAAATATCATTAGAGTGAAACTAAAATATATGTATATGGTGAAATGAGAGATTAAAGCAGTTAGAAAAAATTGATTACCTACTGAAAAGACAAAAAAAAGACGGGGAGGGAAAGAAAAAGACTGAAGATAGGCTTCTTTTAATAAATTAAAAGTCTAAATACATGGAATAATTTTCAAAGCATTTCATTTTGAAATAAACCTTTAGTAAATTCTGATAAGGATAAACTTTCTGAACTACATGGGAAAAAAAAAAAAAACCTTCATATTACCTCTGATTCTCAATAGCTTATCAGGCATAAGGTTGTGAGATTAACAGTTACTTTCTCTCAAGATTTTATACTGTTTTTAAAAAATGAATTAAATACAGGAAAAAAATTGTAAACATGTAGGTAAACTTAAATCCCTATGTAAAATAACAATAACAATAATAACTAATATGGTAACTGTGATGGTTAATTTTACATGTCAGTTTGGCACTTTCATGAAACTCAGATATTTGGTGGAACTTCACAGATATTTCCATGAATGTACTTTTTGGACAGAATTAACATTTGAATTAAGGAAATTTCCCTCTGTGGTGGTTAATCTGAATTGTCATCTTGATTGGATTAAGAGATGCTAAAGATTAAGAGGCTTCTGGTTGTGTGAATGAGGTTATTTCTAAAAATGAGTGCCAATGGGACAACAAACTGAAGCGGCACCCACCCTAATGGGCAGCACAGTCAAATAGGTTGGAGGCCTGAATGCAACAAAATTTGGAAGAATAAGGAAACAGCAGCAGATGCAATCTCGATTCTTCTTGAATGGGTTCCTGATTGCTCCTGTGATCACCTGAGGACATCAAACTCCAGCTTCTTCACTCTTCCAAAGTATAACTCTGCCCAGGGACTCTTCAGGGAATTTCTAGGCCTTGGATCCTGAACAGGGACCACCTCATTGATCCCTCTCGTTCTAAGGCTTCAGCTTATTGGACTGCATAGCTACTGGTTCCTCCAGTTCTCCTCCAGTTCTCCTCCAGCCGGAAGACGGCCATTGTGGGACTATCCAGCTTCTGGTTCTGTATGCCAATCTAATAAATCCCCTTTTTATAATCATACCCATAGATATATCCTAATGGTTCTGTTCCTCTAGAGAACTCTGGATTAATATACCCTTCATAATTGAGTGGGACTCATTCCATCACTTTGTGTTAGCTTTGTGTGAGTATAGTAGAATATCTGAGAGATAATTATAAGGAGGAAATTTTGTTTGGGCTCATGGTTTCAGAGGTGACAGTTCATGGTTATTGAAGCCCCATTGCTTTTGGGCCAGTGGCAGGGAAGCACATGATGGCAGGAGAGAGCTGGCAGAGGAAGCTGCTCATCTCATAGTGACTGGGAAGGGAAAGAGAGGGAAAGAGGAGGCACTGCCGTCCCAACATCCCCTTCAAAGACGTGCCCCTTGGTCACTAGGTGGCACCTCCTAAAGATTTCGGCACCTCCCAAGAGCACCAGGGGTTGGGAGCAAAGCCTTTAACAGATGGACCTTGGGGGACTTTTAAGATCCAAACTATAGCACACTTGAAGCCTTTAGAAAAATATGTATGTCCCCCACAGCAGAAGGAATCTGCCAGCAGACTGCCTTCAAACTCAAACTGCAGCTCTTCCCTGGGCCTGCAGGCCTACTCTACAAGTGGTAGACTTCCAGTGCCCAAAGTTGCATTTGCCAATTCTTTAAAAATGTCAGTCTCAACTTTCTTCCCCCATCATACACACACGCACACATCCTATTGTTTCTGTTTCTTTGGAGAACTCTGACTAGGACAGTAATAGAAAAAATTACACTAAAATTCCAGTCAAACATGGTTTACAATAAGGAGGGGCCTAAATGGCCAAGGATGCAGCATGTGTGAGGTGTGTAAATACCTTGAGCATCTTTAGATTTTATCATGAGGAAGCATGTTAGACTTTGTTTTTACTTTCCAGATATTTGTTTTTATGTTTCATATTTCCTTATCCTTTGAAATGCAGAAATTTGAGGTTTCATGTTTATTATTATTGAGGTCATGAAGATCATAAATCTTCAGAAGTACTTGGTCTCCCATGTTTTCACAGACAGCATTGGGGGATAATTTACTTCAAAAAAATAAATTTTATTCGATCCTCAGCACCACATAAAAATAAATTTTTAAAAAATTAAATTTCAGGCTTTCGACTCTGACACCCCACCAAGGTACATTTACATTGATGTGAAATTTTCTTACCACATCTTCAAACACATATTTTGTTAGCTTTTTTGTCACTTGATGAAGACTGTAATCTTGTTAATACCTCTAAACATTTCATATTTTAGCATAACCTAATACTATAATCCTTTCAAAATTTTTTGCTATGGACCAAGTATTGTATCATTATGAATACAAAGATGAACAAAATAGACAGTACTTGCTTTCACAAAGTTCTGGTCTAGGAGAATGCAGAGTTTTGGTTTTAGAGATTCAGTCCACGTTGGGTATAGACTCCACAACTCTGGGCCTGAGGCGAGGTAGAACACCATGGCTGCTCAGATCATGACTGCCAGGAAGCAGACAGAACACGTTAGAGGTTGTAAGGTAGCTATTAAAAAGAATAGGACCAGAACATACAACTTCTAAATTAAAAGAGACAATCAAGAAAATACATGGGATGACAAAAAGGAACAAAACACAGGAAATGTAAGGAAAAAAGAAAAAAACAAAACAAAAAAATGATAGAAATAAAAAATAAATAAATAAATAAAAATATCAGTAATGGAGTAAGTATGTACATGATAAAGGATTGATAGAGTGGATTAAAACAGGATATATTTGAAGCATAAGAACCAAGAAAGGTTGGAATTAAAAGGATGAAGAAAGATATATTGGGCAAATATATATCAAAACTGAGGTAGCTATAGTAGTAGTAAGATAAATGGAATTTAAGGTGAAAATATTGTTAAGAATAAGAATGATCAATGCATTACAAAGAAAGTAAAGGTATACCAAGAAGATTTAACATTTCTAAACTTCAAACACATTGACATAGGCTTAAACCATGCAAATACCCACACAGAGGTCATACGTAGGTTTAGCACATTCTAGCACTGAGATTCTTCTGAGAGAAAAATTAGTATGCAACAGGAAGACTGACTACAGACAGCTGTACAACCAAAGAGGTTCAATGGGAGCCACATAGCTTCATGAGTCATGGCAGGGCCAGCATTGGCTAGCTCTGTGGAGAAGCAACCTTTCATTTTTATTAGAGTTTTGAGGCAGGACTTAGAACCCTATAACACAAAGTTCTTATCTTCCAGGTGTCTTGCTTTCTCCAAGGCAGTAATTTAGACACAAAGACAGATCTCACATTCCTTCATCAAGAGTCTCAAGATAGTTCCATGCTAAGCATACCTAAGTCATTAACAGAATGTGGCCTCCACCCAGGAAGACTCTGCACCAGTACTTCAACATGAAGTATATAGTAACGATTTGGGAAGTCCACATACATTATCAAAGAAGCTTCTCCATTTCTTTCTTCAGTTAAGGTTACACAACCTGACTTCAGAAGTGGCTAAAAGCCTGTGCCTGGCCATATGATGTTTGTGCGGTCATACTCTAATTGCAACAAATAAGCTATAGGAAACTTGAACTTTAAACACTACAGGCCTCAGTTTCCATATTATCAAAAGAGAAATAAAAAGCTGGACATGGTAGTGCACACCTATAATCCCAGCAACTCAAAAGGCTGAGGCAGAAGCATTTCAAATTCAAAGTCAGTCTGGGCAACTTAGCAAGACCCTATTTTAAAATAAAAAGGGCTGGGATATTTTTCAGTGGTAGAGTGCCTCTAAGTTTACTCCAGTATCACAAAAAAAAAAAAAGTGAAATGATATGTTTAGTATAAAATAGAACTGTATTTGTCACAGAACAACCATAGAGAGTTATTTATACAAAGAATGATTATGATGATGCTAAAGATAATACTGATCATAGACTGACTAATCTCAGCCTCAATAACATATCCCTTTCCAGCTACAGGTCTGAGTGCAATTCTTTAGTCCTTCACTAGTGGGAAACCAAGCCTTCTGTCTATAGTGTCCTTCTACACCTCCCAAGCTGAGTGCTTTAGATCAAGTCAGATCCTCCTGGTACTCTCATGACCTGTTTTCCATTGAGGCCTCTGCCACTGACTGATGACAAAAAGATCACATTATAATCCATGAAAAAGCACTGTGCTTTGCTGCATAATGGCTTCTGCTTCTGTGTTACCCTTTTGCTAACAGCAGTACCTGAAACTCTACTGCCTCCACCACCACATTTAGGCCATCCAGAAGGAAGAAGAAAACTCTCTTCTTCTTTTCTCTTTTTCAGGAAGAACTAGAGAGAAGCAGCTATCTTTAGGTCATGCTCTTGGCTCTGGCCAACTTTCTCTGTTTCTGTCTCTTGCCTGAAGTCACAACTGCGTGGTCATCAACTCTCACTCTGATTCGCAGCCTGCCATGAAGGAGACATGATCGACCCAGAAAATGGGCAGATGTTCTGCAGAGACTCTCTGAGATCTAAAGGCCTTGCCACTCCCATTTCTTACTCCAATGAGAGTCTTCCAGTAAAGGTGGAGGGAATCATTTTCTCCCTAAAAATCTCAGTGCCTAGTCTCCCTGACACCTGCTGCTGAGAGACCAAGTCTCCCCCAAGTCTGCATAGCCTCCACCTTGAATGCCCCCTGAAGAGGCTTGCAGAACAGGGAAGTAAAGGGGAAGGACAAGGACTAACTCTTCCTCAAAGAGCAAAGAACTAATAAATTTCTTGTACAGAATGGCATTCAAATGGATTGAAAAGGAACATTCATGGTAAAGGAGAATGAAAAGTCTGTCTCGCATATCCATGTCCCTTTTGGGGTTGCAATCAGCCTGTGATTTTTCAGCTCCTGGTTTCTTCCTTTCTTTTCCATCATTTTTGGTTTGTTTGGTGCTTTGTTTTGTTTTGTTTTGCTTTCAACATCTATTATTTAAGGTATTTACATGGTTGACTAGGAAGCAAATCATAACAGAAACAAAATGAACCACAGGCGATTGATTGGCCTCCTGTAAACACAACTCATTCTGGCTGCACCTCTTGAAAGCACAGAAGCCAATTCAGTCTCAATCCCTCTGTTATTTTTTATTCCCATCTTCAGCAATATATGAGAGTAAGAGAATCTGATTTCATTTCTCCTGCTTGAAATGACATAAATATATTCAATATCCATCTATCTTTGGGAAGTGCCTACTTCTGTTTGTATATTTCTGATTTCTCTTACTTGAATATGGCCCACAAATATATTAACAAGGTCACTGTTTATTAACAGATATTTTGATGCCCTGCAATGAAAACATCTTTCCTGAAATGCTGGCACTTCTCATATTTTAACATGTAGAAAAAGAGTGGTTTGATTATTTTGCCCCATCGTCTACAGCTCCCCTCTGTAGGACAGTGAGGCTAAACTGACGGAAAGATGGGCAGTCAAATGTCTTGTAGAAATTTACCTCCTGAATCAGAAATCAAGGTCATCCGTTTGCCACAATTTGAAACTGAACTTCACAGTTTAAAACCCAAGGCAGCAAAGTCAAGTGAAAAGGAAACAGCAGGAGCAGCTGTCCCAAGAACTGGAGATATCAACAGAGGGGCCTCTGAAGAGCCACAGCAGAAAAGGCAAGGATTGAGGAAACAAGGAGAGCCTGCCCAGTGCTCCACGTAGTGCCTTCCCAGGACCCCATAGAAATCCAAAGCTAAGTGTCCTCCCACAAAGGCATGACTCTTTGCCACCTAGAAGCAATCTGAGATTCGTCCAAACATTTTAAACTGTTTCTCTATTTTGTGTCCAGCCAGACACAAGTAAGTTCCAGAAGGCTGTGGTCAGTTTCTCTGGAAGAAGCTCCTCATCTCAGGTAATAGATACCAAACACCACCCCTTCAAAGTGTACCTAGGTTGTTCTCTCAGAACTTACCTAAGTTGCACAAGCAGCTGAGACAGGCAGTGTCAGAAGGTGCCAACATACCCAAGGAGCAGCACAGGGGTCTGCAGGCAGAAAGGTCTTCTAGGAACACCTATGCTTTCTCCTCTGCCCAATGTGGATGGGAAAATGCTCATGTCAAGCCTCATGAATCTAATGTCCAATAAATCTGAGATTTATGAGGACAATTATAACCCAAAACTTTTAATTAAAAAAAAAATAAACCAGAATATCAGTTTGAGGATAGCAAGGCAACAAATTCATCACATTTGTGTTACATGTCCTTCTCAAATACAATATCTCACTTCACATTTGCAATTCTTCTGAGGTGTAATTATTATGCATACTTGAGGCATGAGAGCCCCAGCTAGACTAAAATCCCAAGATCAAAGAGTAAATGGCAGAGCTGGGGTTGTGGCTCAGCAGTAGCGCCCTTGCCTAGAATGTGTGAAGCACTAGGTTTAATCCTCAGCACTACATAAAAATGAATAAAATAAAGGTATTGTGTCCATCTACAGCTTAAAAAAAATTTTAAGTACATGGCAAAGCTCAAATTAGAATCCTAGGTTTTAAGCTCCTGGCTCATTATTTTTCCACTTGACCCCAGCTTCTTCAAGTAGGAAGTTGTTACATTTACTTTCAAAGTTCCTGATACATTTTATCACATTTTATTTTCACACTAATCTGTGAGATATGCAATGGATTAATGTGCTTACTTTTATAGATGAGTAATTTATATAGAGACAGATCAAGGATTTGCCCAAACTCTTTCAACTAATTAATGGCCATAGTCCAGGCCTCCTGAAATCCCAATCCAATGTTCTCTGGGCATTATGACAACAGCCATCAAACTATGTCCCTCTAACAGGGATAGGCAATAAATTAATAAATTTAGGCCATGTCTAGAGCAAAGCCATCCAGAAGGATCACAATACATCTTTGGCATCAGCACACTGGACTGGGAATGATGGTGTTGAGATAGTTCCAGACACATTTTTTATTTCTAATGGTTTTTGTGCTTCAGATTAAGTTTATTTCCCTTACAACTCCCTTGCTGGAAACTGCCATCCTCTAGGCCTGGCCCGTGGGTCCTATTTCACACCTTGCATCCTCTAGCTTATAGATTCTCCAAAGTACTTGAGTTACAGTAGTAGGAAGAAGGAGCCTTGATAGTCTACTTCCTCAGTCTGAGAACAGTAAGGAATGATTAGAAAAGTGCACATTAGGCCCTGATTTACACATTTCGTATAGCTAAAACATCAACCACAAATATAAAGAGTGGTAAAAATTTCATTATTTCTCTTTGGAAAACCTCTCCAGTGACATATTTAGAATAAGCCCCTCCATGATCAAGAAAAAGAAAGTGCCTCATTGGCTTCAGGGAAGTTCAATCCCCTGAAAAGGAAACCAATCAAGAGAGCAAGCAACCAATTTCTCCAAATCTTAAGCAACTCAGGCAATCCAACTCTGGGTAGACACGTGCAGGCTGGAAAAGGAGCCTACTCACTGGGAACTGGCTCATAAATCATTGGACTTTTCTCTCCAGCCTGAGTTACTTCCCTTTCAACAGAACACCTATCTCACCCCAGGCCAGATATAAAGTGCCCCAAGTCCTGTAGTAAGCATGAGTGTTCTAAGCACCAGAGACTTTGTTCTTGGAAAGGAAAAGCATTTCCTTCTCATTGGGCCTTTATTGAGTGTGGTGTGTGTGTGTGTGTGTGTGTGTGTGTGTGTGTGTGTGTATACACAAAAAAGTCTAATGAAATATACATATATATGAGTCTATATTTGTATGTGTGCATGTAGCTATGTATACATATGTGTGTATATAGTATGTATACTTATATACACACACATATTTTTTCCCTGATGAATGATATCCTACCTATTAACTAAAGCTGGACAAAGCTGGGTGCTGGAGGATGACAGAATAATATAAAAGAGATTTCAGAGAGGAGAGGAGAGTTTAGAGTAGGCACAGAAAACTAGCTTTTATTTTAAGACCTTCATGGAGCCCAAGAACAAGCCAAGCTTGTTCAGGGTTGGAAGCCACATTCACTTCACATAACAACAAATATTTCAAATTGCAGCCATGCAGAAATAGATAGATAAATAGGAATGAAAGAAGACTTGTGGACTTCTAATTCAAGGTTTTTGTTTTCTCTTTGAAGGATTTTTGTTTGGTTCATTCTTTGTGTTTTAGATTTTGGAGGCAGTCATTTTTTTCATGACTTTACCTTAATCATAAACTTATAAAAATCCATCATCTTTAACCCTGTGTCCATTGTGCCCCATGGTGCAGAGCCCTGATTGACAGAAGATAGAGCGAGGTAGGCCATACACACAGAAATAGGTAGGGAGCAGCAAATGTCATTTTGTGATTGTGGCCACAAAGTCTGACAATAGCCACCTTATGTCATCCATGGAGAAAGAGCTCTGAAATGGATCTAAGACTCAACTGAGTCCTCAATCTATCACAGTTAAGGAGAGCGAGAAGCTGAAGTCTTCATTGGAGAGGAAAATCAGGCCTTGAAAAAATGCTCTCCTCTCATACACTGTGCATTGCCTCCCTTTTAAAATCTCTTCCCTTTCCTTCTTTCTGTGCAGATGGAACAAGCAGAAGGGCTCGCTCGGGTCTTCTCCCACAGAGGAGAGCCCCTCACCCTGGGAAGACCTAAGACAGTCAGGAGAGGACTCCAAGTCAAGAGGTAAATGTAACCTTTTGATCTTTCGCCAGCCTGTGACTAGGAAATGAGGTTGCACTTGTTTCTTATTCCCAAATCACTATGACGTAAGTTCCCATTCTCCCAATTCCTGGAATCCAGACCTAGGTCTGCTTAATGGTTTCCAGGAATGTTCATTAATTTCCTCCCTAGCAAAAGTCCCCCGTTTCTCCACTGGAGCCTCCTCGTCATCTTGACATGCTGCTGCCTTTCTTACCACACCTAACATTATAAACTCCTCTGTGAACTCAGCTGTCTTCACAGGAACTAACGGCCAGTTGTCCATTCCCTCCAGGGAGTAGTGCTGTCCCTTTTGTTAGTCCTTCTGAAACATGAACCGGTCTCCCCAGTCCCCAGAAGTCACCAGCTAACCACTCTAATAGCCTCATTTTAACTTAATCTTTAAAGATCCTATCTGCAGTTGCTTCCACTTGATTCCTCAAACTTCCTACACTAGGTCTGGGAGACCTGAGGATTTGAGTCTTTGAAATTCTTGTCCTTCAATGACATTGGAGATATCATAGATCTAATTTGAGCATGTGGGCTCAAAGCTTATCACAAGACAGGTCTGGGTCCTTCCATCTCCCCTTCACTAGGTGCACTAGAGTAGCATAGCACTGTGGCTGGTCATAGCTTTTGTCAACAGCTTCTGCTCACAGGCGAGTGATTCACTTTAGCCCCTGACCTTAGGCAGTGAGCCTGGCTCTGCTCCATCTGGACAAATTACAAAGGGCATTTTATTTCCAGTTGCCCTCTCTAATGTCAGATTCACGGCCATCATCTTTGCCTACTACCTGAAACCCAGCAGACACATGGCTTTAGCCACTTGAAAATGTTATCTTGACTATGTATCTTCAGTTTGCTCTTGCTCTATTTATGTATCATTTTATGTGTTTGCAGCATATAGGGAGTGGTATTTTAGTTTCAGTAGGCATGCCACAAAAACCTATCACAGACTTAGCAGAAGAAATCTGTTTTCTGAAAATTCTGGAAGCTAGAAGTCCAGGATCAAGATGTCAACAGGAGTGGTTTCTTCTCAGCCCTCTTTCTTGGCTTATAGATGGGCATCTTCTCGCTCTGTCTTTCACATGGTCTTCCCTCTACACTGTCAGTGTCTTCTAAGGATGAGGAACCACTCTAATAGCTTCATTTTAACTTAATCTTTAAAGATCCTATCTTCAGTCACGGTCCCCATTTCAGTCATGCTCTGAGGTACTAGGGGCTAGGACTTAAACATTGAATTTTACAGGGACACAGTTCAGCCTATAGCAAGGGTTTGGGGGAAGGATTAGATTGTGAAATAAGAATACTTTCTCTACCACCCTTCCTAGAAGGAGGTGTTAGACTATCTTCCAGCTCTGGAATCCTCTCAGTGAGACAGCATCCCTCTGTCGCTAGCCCAGCTACCCTCTAGTAGCAGCCACACATGTCCTTAGAGATGCACAGTTACTTGGGTGATACCAGCATAGTGCCTTGTGAGAAAAGCATAGCTGACAGTCTCCCTGCTTGTTCAGGATTCATTGCAACCTTTGACCTTGAGGGGCTACAGGGTTTGGACTGAGATGGCTACAGACACTGTGCTCACCCGACACTCAGAACCAAGCACCTTGACTGGGTGCTGCCACTACCAACATGCCATGGGATGAGACCTACTGTGATAGCTCCTGGGTCTCAGTCTTGTTGCTTTTTAAAAAAACATATTCTAAAGTGACTCGGAATCTGATCTCTGCATCTTTGAATCTAAGCTGGGGCTTCTATTTCTAAGTAATCTGTAAATATTCTGGAGCAAGCATTTCTTGTGGTAGACTGACCTTGTCTGAAGTATTCTGCCTGAGTAATAGGAATAGCATTTACATTAGCAACTACTGTTTTCATTTCTGCATGACATGAGGATGTCAGAGTTGCACAGCAGATCAGCACTTGAGATATTAATCTGGTTGTCCTTGTGCAAGTCCCTCATCTTCTTTTCTTCCACAGACTCTCAGAAGACTGTATTCCTCCTCCCCAAACACACACACACAAAAAATAAAAATTGAAATATAAAAAAAAATCAAAGAAACTGCTGACCTACATGCAAAGTGAAGCCAATCTTCCTGTCCCAGAAATTAGATAAAACTGGAGAAGGGGGGAGGTGAGACAGAGTGCTGACATGAAAGAGAGACAAGCAGACAGGAGGGGAGAGGCCTCCTGAAAGTCAAGAGGGAAGGGAGAGACTCCAAAGCAGGAAACCAAATAGAATAGAAGCTGTCCTCCCATGAACCCCCTCACAACTCAGGGTCTGTGAACCAGCCACTGTTCAGGGGTCTGTGACACATGTATGACCCCTGAAGATAACAGGAAAGGCCTTTTATAGTGAAAAACACCTGTATAGGGATGGGGAGTGAGGGAAAAATTTCACCCCAACAGAAAGGAAAAGAATAGAATCAATTGATAGTTCTCAATAGGCGGGGTGGTATTTAAATCACCACCACCTCACACTTGGATTCCTCATGAGAAACTATTGGATTCGTCTTCAATACAAAGGCAATGCATTCCCAGTTCTATATCTTATTTTACTCCACTCACAGTTTAACAGTTTAGCCGTTACTGTTTCCTCAGAGCTGGAACAAGACCTAAGACACCTAAGACAGAGACAAAAGCCTATTACTGACATCACAACAAGCAGCATGATTGTTAATTCTTCTATATCCCAAAGCACATGGGGGTGACACTGAAGGCAGTGAGTTGTACTGTAGAAAGGAGTATTGTTAGGGGTTAAACTATCCCCTCCCAAATTCATATGCTGAAGTCCTAATAACCCCCAGTACCTCAGAATTTGATTGTATTTGGAGAGAGTGTATTTGAAAGGTATGAAGTTGAAATGAGAACAATAGGGTGAGCGCTGATCCATTTTGAGTGATGTCCTTATAAGAAGAGGACATTTGGACACAGACAGGTATGAAGGAAGACTAGGTAAAGACACAGGAAGAAGATGGCCATCTACAAGCCAAGGAGGAGGCCTCAGAAGAAACCAGTCCTGCTGACATCTAGCTCTTGGACTTCTAGTCTCTAGGTCTTTTCTGGTTTTTATGCTTTTGGGTGCCTTTTGTGTCAGCGCTAACAAACTAATACCAACACCAAACTTGGGGAATCTATTCCCTTTCCAGCAGCCTGTTCTTTCTCCAAAAAGGTAGCATTACCACACCTCTGAAGGTTGGTCTCTGAAAACACAATGGAAAAAAAATGACCCAGAGAGAGTATAATCAGAGCTTTCTCCTCTTGGCATATCCAGTTAAGTTGGAGTGTAGAGGCCCATAAAGGGCTGGCTCTCCTACAAGGTACTCAGCCTGTGCATCCCATCTGAGAAAACTCCAACAATAAATTGTTGAGATGAAAGATTCAATCAGACAAATTCTTCATCAGCCTGTGGAAATTCATGGTGAAATTTAAATTTCTCAATTTGAAAGGAGAGGCCCAGGTGAATAGTGGTATGCCTTCAGGCACCAACAGCCTTGGTCCAGGAGCAAAGTGGTCAGGAGACACTCTTGGCAATACCGTAATTCAGTATGTGTCTCTGTCTGACAAACCATCAAAAAATAAGCAGGCTGTGACCATGCATGTCCTGGAGCTTGAGTCTTAGCGCATGAGTCAAGGCCACCTCTTGCTGCCTCCTGCACTTCCCTAGGACCAGTTCTAAGTCACCCATTGTCCTTCAACCCTCTCTCCTGTGAGGTTCTGAGGAAGGGCAGAAAGTGTTAGAGACAGGCACATGCACCCTGTATGTTGAGTGATGGAACAAGGCCCAAGGTACCTGTGAGAGTTCTTTGAGGATCCACCTTTACCCCACGAAGATCCCATGCATTCCAGAGTGGCATTAAATGGCAAATAGTAAACACCATGAGAGGACCAGAGAGGGATCACAGAAGAAAGGGCAGTTTTTCTTTCTGGAAAAAAAGGGGGGGTTCACATTTTCATTTTGTGTGGCCTCACAAATGATGTTGATACCCTGCCTGTATGTTTCATGTGTCAGGGTGTACAATTTTGAGCATAGAAGTGATGCAGTAGCCACTGCTTTTTTCCTTCAAAAATAAAATTTGCTGGCCTGACACATTGGAATAGGGCAGCCAGGGCCACAGATGCGCCACCTTCCCCTAGATGCTTCACCTTCCCCTGGGTCATCAAATAGTTTGTCTGGTTTCTGGGTGAGCTATGTGTTTAGCTCCACAGAGAGGGGCATCAGCTTTTCACATGTCATACACACACATACCCTGATGGGAGACAGCAAGGTTTATGTGTGTTCTAGTATGTACTTAAAGCTTATTCTTGCCATCTCTGCTTTACATTCACCCTGTCTTCTAGACTGTCTACTGGCTAGATTTCATGCTCCAGCTTCAAATACAAAGAATACGTCCTAACCACTTCTGCAATTGTGTCAAGTTTAATGCCTGGGACAACAAATTTCATATTTTATATCTCCTCATTGGTTCTACCTCTCTAATTGAACTGTGACTAATACTTATGACCAATTTTTTGAGTGACTAAAGGATTATTACTTGGTTGAGGAAATAGGGCTATGTATATAAAAATAAAACAGAAATTTACATGATGTGGTGAAATAATGTATTTGCACAATCCTTTGCAGTTTTCTTGCTTTGCCTTATTTGGTAATCACCACAAATCCCATGAGGTAGATTGGAACAGCTATAAGAATTTTCATTTTGCAGATGGAAGTAAGATGTCTCAGCCAAGGTCACATAATTAGATAGTGGCAGAGTTGGAACTGTTCTTCTAGTATCTTTCCCAGTGTACACCCACTGACCTAGAGAGCTCCCAAATATGAAATGGTAGGATAGAATATGAATCTCAACTCTGTAGTGAAACAAAATGCATTTTAACCAGTAGAAAATGTCTCTGCTTCTCAGTTATGTAATTATATTTTTGCTGCCTGAATGTTAAGTCTGCAGACCATGAATTATTCAGCTAATATCCATCTCGACTTCATATACCCTCACTCTAAAACACAAAGAGCTGCAAACTCTTGCTTAGCACTCAACAGTCACAATATCATAAAATGAAAAGGACACCCCAAATACTGCAGTGTCTCCACGACTCAGGTTTCTTACAGGTATATTTTAATGCCCATCAACACAAGTTTTATAGGTAACAGACATGTAAGCAGTTTTCATCATTACAATTCATTTTTCTGGTACATGGAAGTGAGGCTTAGCACTTGTTTCACAGTTGTGAAAAAAATCAGCTAAATTCCACAATAGATTATAAAAGTAAGTGAGACTTTGCTCTTCTATTTCTACTAACCACAGGAATGAGAAATAAAACACTCTATTAAATCCTTTGAGCTATATCCATATAAAGTCATGAGTACACTAGCACTGTGGAAAATTCAGAGAAAACACAAACTTGCATCATTTGTCAACAATGGTAAAATCAGCCCAAATAAGGCTTTAGGTTATTGTAGTCTTTCGTTATAGGAGAAAGCAACAGTTAAAATCAAAAAGGAAATGATCAAAGTTCCTTCCAATGAATTCTTGCTCCTCTAAACAGGTCTTTTGAACACATAAATCACAACTGTGTTCTCTAGGACCATCAGAGAGCATGTCCTATGGAGAACCAAGCTCACAGTTTCTTGCCTCCTGTGATCCATGCATTTATGCCAAATGCTCCCAAGATTCTTGGAGACAGAAGTCACCCAGGGCACTCAGAAACCAACTGGTCTGCTCCTCTTGATTACCCTTGTTCACGCTCACACGCCTGCCTCCTTAAAGATAAGGCTAACTTCATTCTTAAGCACAGCATGCTCAGAGAAGCCCTCATTTATTGATCAGAACATTTGTGGAGAGTTTATTTTACCATAGACATTGTGCTTGGCCTGGGGACACAATGATGAAAAGGACAGATGTGTCTTCTCCCATGGAGTTTGTGGTCTAGGGTAGAAAAGAGATGCTAACCACCAATTGATAACAAACATGTCATTGCCAAATGAGGTAGGCACTGGGAAGGATAGGATTATGCTGCTAGGAGACATATGACAGAGGAGCCTAGCCTCATACAGGAGGCCCAGAGAAAGCATCCTTCAGAAAGTACCATTTTTTCATATCCCAAAAGGGTGCGATGGGCTCAGTACACACAGGAGGGAACACAGGTCTGCATGCAGCATCCCAGGGATCCCTGATCCTAGCCAAACAGGTTAACCAGTGGGTTCTGGTGAAAGAGAATAGGCCTGGGCACAGCAGGCTGAGGGCCTGAAAGAGAAGTGGGGAAGGAAGGTAAAAATGGTAAAAGAAAAGAAGTTGAAAGGGTAAGTTTCATCTATAGCAGTGTTGTACCTCAGGAAAGTCCTTCTCATAAATAAATTATGGAGGAAGGGGTATTAAACTCTGTCCTCTGTTAAGGAACAACCAAGCTCCCCAGGGTCCTAAACAACATTGCAGTGTTCTTCTTTCCTGAAGCCCAGGCACCCTTTGGCAGCCTCCTGTTCCACAGCCTGCCCTTCTCGCCTCATTGCCTTCACACCTGTCAAATCTCCCCTAACCAGGTATCAGGAGGAACAATGTCATCATCTGATTTAAGTAATGAACTCTGAGGTGCAAATGGCTAATAGATATGCTCCCCAGAAATTGTGTACTCCTCAAAGAGCCTACCAATTCTGAAGGACTCCCTAAAGAAAGGCCACATTTCTCAGCCAAAGCTAATGTGTCTGAAGAACTGGGTCGAGCAAATTTTTCTTGACCTTTGGAAAACTGAGCTCCCTTGATTTCACATTAATAAACTGGAGACTTCAGGAAACAAAGGTCAGCAGGGAGAGAGAGAAGGATCAAAAGCCAGTCCCCAGGAGTATTCCCCTGACTCTTCCTTCAGTGATGGAGTCCAGATGGAGAAGCTGAAGCTCTCTATGAAGAGTTGGAAGCTCTCTGCTGAAGACAAGCAACTCAGGACTGCTAAAAAGGAACAGGAAATGTCCCACTGCTTCTCAGGGCACATACTCCAATCTTGAAAGCTCTTCCCTGTTCTGGGATTAAGTCTACACAGAGTATATTTTTTTAAAAATGTGTGCATGTACAGATTTATTCCTGAGCTGCTAAATCTTTAGAAAATCAGTGTTTTGAAAGCATTTAATCTAATAACTATCATGTGCAATTCTAAGTAAAAATCTTATTTGAAGATCCAAAAATTCCACAAGGTGGACATTATTTTTATACTGCATTTAAGAGGGGAAATTGAGGTAGAAAAAAATGTTCAGTAAATTTTCAAAAAAAAAGTTTCTTGCCTAACAGTTAAAAAATATATCTGATAAATTTTACATGATTACCTATTTTGTAGAAAATCAGGGAGAATTCAAGTGATATATACTAATCCAAGTTTGTGTGTTTTTTTAAAACCACCAATGAAGTTAAGAGATGGGAATTAAAAAAAAAAACACACACACACACTAAAGTGGTTCTAAGGATATAATTGATCTAAATGTTCTGAGCCTTTGAATCATACATGGGCTGCCATTTAACTCATTGCCAGCATTAAGGTAGGAGAGGTCTATGTCACAGTGATGGAATCATGCTCCATTAGCCTAGGCTGCATAAGTACAACAAAGTACCAGAGACAAGGTGGTTTAAACATCCACAACTTATTTTCTCACAGCCCTGGAGGCTGGAAGTCCAAGATCAGACAAAGCATGGATAATTTCTACTGAAGGTTTCTCTCCTTAGCTTGCAGATAGCTATGTTCTTCCTGTGATTTATGTAGTTTTCTGTCTGTACATGAACATACCTGTGTGAAGACGTTCTCTTATAAGACACCAGTTATTGAATTAGAATCCACCCAATAAATGATTTCATTTTAATTCAGTTACCCCTTTTAAACCCCTATCTTCAGATATAATCATATTATGATTATGGGGGAAAAGATTTCAAAATGCAAATTTGGGAAAACACAGTTTACCCCGTAACAGAGGCAACAGCCCATGAATTAAGAAAAAGTTATTCATCTGAACAGGTACATACCAAAGAAACTAGGAATGCAATCTGAGTTGGAAAGGTGCTATTGAAAATGACCTGTCCCTGAAAGAAATGATCCGGATGGTGGAAGAGAATTCTCAGAATGGTCTCCCAACTTCACTAGTCTTCATATAGGAAAAATGCTTTCTGGCTACAGCTAGAATGTACTTAGGAGTATAAGTTTTGGCTAAAATTCATGCTTTCTTTTCCTAATAGCATCCTTAGATCATTATTTGATCCTCATGAGTTAGGTTGAGAGTTCAAACAGGAACATAAATAAGGCATATTTGATGTTGGAAATTAATGAGCCCAATTCTATCTCTTTAACTTTTAAAGGATATTACTTGATTATATGGACAAAAGCCAGTTCTAGTGATAGCTCATGAATTGTTAATACAGTTGTCTTCAAAAAGAAATACAGCATGCTTTGTTTAACAAAGGTAAAATAGGGATTAATTCTGAGAGACAGAAATCTGTGTTGTTTTATTTGCTTTTTACATTGACTATAGTCACTTTAACTTTCAATACTCTTTTCCTTTCTTTACAAATATTTGCCAGTTTACATTATATATTTTTTTTTACTTTTATAATTAAGAAAACTTTTAAAACTTACTGTGTATTTATAAAAATTTCTTTTATGGAAATAAAACAGTTTTTAGTTTTTGTTTTCTTAATTGGTCCAGTAATTTTTACTTCACCTAAACAGGATAAAATGAAGTTGTGGGGAGTGAATCACGTATTCTCATTACAACATCAGAGGGGTATCTAGAAGGGAATACTCTGGGTCATAAAAAAAATGTGAATTTCTTTGTTCAAATGTCCTTCTTCTTGACAATTCTAAAGATACTTGTTGAAAAGAGGAAGCTACCCAATAAACACTATAACAGCATGAGACAGGCACCAAAACCCTGGGGCCATCTCACCAAGGAAATTGAACCAATAAAAATGAACACATGCTTTGAGCAGTCACTTCACAGAAGAAAATATAAAAATGGCCAATAAGTACAAAAAATATATTTAACTGTTTTAGTCAGCTTTTCATCTCTATGACCAAAAGACCTAACAAGAACAAGTTAGAGGAGGAAAAGTTTATTTTAGCTCATTTCATAGGTTCAGTCCATGGTTGGCCAAATCCATTGCTCTAGGCCCAAGAGTAGGCAGAATATCATGGCAGAAGTGTGTGCAGAGGAAAGTAGCTCAGACAACATGACAGCCAAAAAGCAGAGAGAGAGTTCTGCTCACCAGGGACAAAATATAGACCCCAAAGGCACACCCCCAGTGACCTACTTTCTCCAGCCACACCCTTCCTCCCTACAGTTACCACCCAGAAAAGCTTATCAGTAAATTCATCCACTGATTATGTTACAGTTTAATAATCTAATAACTTCACCTCTAAATAGTCTTGAATTGTGCCCCACATGAGTATTGGGGGATACTTCATATCTTAAGTCATAACATTAATTAATCATTAATAATCAAGTCAATGCAAACAAAAAACACAATAGTTTATCAATTCCCACCCATGAACAGCTAAAATTGAAAAAGATTGCAACCCCTAATTTCAAAGAATGTACTTGAACTCTCAGATATAGGTCATATGAAATGTGTACAATTTTCACTTTGGAAAACTAGCAATTTTTTATTAAACCAAATATATACCTACATTGTGATTCTAATCCAATCCTAGATATTCACCTGGAAAAAAACTCATCCATAAAAGAATTGTATAATACTGATTGTAGCAGCTTTATTTCAAAAGTGTCAAACTGAAAGCAATTCAAATATCAAACAATAGAATAGAAAAATAAACTGATATTTTTGGACAATGTGATAGATACTACACAGAATAATAAAGAATGAGCTACAGATACACAAGACAATTTGGATGTACCTTAAAAACAGTGTAATGATCAAAAGAAGTCAAACATATAATAGTGCATCCTAGTTGATTTCATCTATATGAAGCTCAAAAATCAGCAAAGCTTGGGCTGGGGTAGTGGCTCAGTGGTAGAGTGCTCGATTGGCACACATGAGGACTGGGTTCAATCCTCAGCACAACATAAAAATAAATAAAGTAAATGTACTGTGTCCATCTACAAGTAAGTGTATATATACTTACTTGTATGTGTATGTATGTGTATATATGTATGTGTGTGTGTGTGTGTGTGTGTGTGTGTGTGTATATATATATATATATATATATATATATATATATATATATATATATTAGCAAAACTAAATTACAGAGCAAGAAATGAAAATACTGGTGCCCAGAAGGACAGAAGGGTAAGTTAGATTGAAAGAGACCAAGATACTTTCTGGGGTAGTGAGTATATAATGATTTTCATGGAATGTAAGTTTTTACTTCCATAAAAATATTACAAGTGGTTGTTAGACAAAGCTTTGTAGTTCCATGATTCCACATTCACCCCATTTCATAGTTTTCATCTGGGACTTATTTGCATGACTTGCCCACTGGCTGCTCACATGGATCCTGAGTGGGAATTCAGCCCTTCCAGGTAGGCCAAGTGCACCAGTGAGCCTTTCTTGTTTGTCAGGCCTTACAGCCATGGCAGACTCAAGATTATAGTCTACCATTCCCCCTTCAAGAGCCATTTGTTCCAAGTGCTCTTAACAAGAAGTAACATGGTAAAGTGGAAAGAACACAGGCCATGGAGCCACACAGACTAGAGTTTAGGTTTTATGTCAACCATTTACCAGCTTTGAGCAGGTTATTTAATATCTCTGAGCATCTGTTTCTTTGTTTGTAGAACTGATTATTGTTAGGATGAGAGATCAGATTAACAGCATAACTAGATCAAGGCCTTAAACAAAGTAGGCCCTCAATAATGTATAGCTACCATTGACCAATCAGCTCCCTGAGACTAGAGGACTATGACTGTTTAGCACATAGGTTATGTTCAACAAACTCTTCCTATAAGGGAATAGCCTGAAAATTTTCTGTTTTCCTTTCATTCTTGTGAGAAAACACCAAGGGACATAATCAAGACAAAGCAAGATGGTTAAGAAACAGCAATTATTTTTGCCAATATATTGTTTTATCTCAGGATATGTCCAATCTTTTATCTGAAACCCTTGAAGTCAGTTGTATTTCTGAACTCAAAATTATATCTGATTTTGGAAATGTGAGATGGCATATATGCCATAGATAGATAGATAGATAGATAGCCTTCCTAGTAGATTTGGGCAGTGTCCCATATCAAACACATTAACATTTCCATAACAAAACATAAATATCCACACAAAGTGGAATAAATAAGGACAAAAATATTCTTATCAGTACAGGTCAGTTTCAATTGTCAATTGATGATTTTTTAAATAACAAAAGCACCATCATTTCATTTCAAAGCTGTTGGGATTACAGAACTGTTGGAGACCCTGTTATAGCTAACTTTAGTGTAGCATCTGTAGTGCTCCAGGCATTCTGACCTAAGCACTTCATTTATTAACCCATTTTTCTTAAAAACAACCCCTTATTATTATTTCAATTTTATAGGTAAAGAAACTGAGGCATGGATAGGATAAGTAATTTGCCTAAGGTTACACACTTAGCCCCAAAGTCTGTTCCATAATACTCTTCCACAGTGCCTCAATCTCCCCTTCTGTCAACATCTGCAATGGTGGGCTTTGAGAAAGCATCCATCCACCCACCCACCCACCAAATTAAAAATTACTAAAGAAAAATATTGCTGGCCTTTTTGTATCCTGTCTGATGTTTCTTCTACTTTGAAAACTCCAGAGCTTGTTGAAAATCAGGGACTTTAAAGATCTGCTCTCTTTAACAGACCCAAATAAGATAGTCTCATTTGCTTGAGAAAATCAGATTAAATCATGAACAAGAAACCTAGGCAGGGTATTGGGGGCATTTAGAAGACCATACTCAGAAAAGGTTGAGCCACTGATATAAGTTGTCAAAGAAACGCCAGAAGCCCACAGAGCAGAATAACACTCTTTCAGCAACCAACAGGTCATTAAAAAATACATTCAAATTTATGGGTAACCCAGCCACCTTATCAAAGGAAAACAATATAAAAAGCTCACAGCTCCAAGGGGGAAAGAGTAAAAGCTACTCCACAGAAAAGAGGAAAGCACGTGCATCAATCATGTCACGGGGCCCAGTGTTAATAACTCCTAAACAGCGAAGGTGAAAGAACATTTGTTCACTAAAAGGTCACTTGCCCAATTCAAGGGGGAAGGTTTGGGAGCACATGTTGGAAAGTCTGCCTCAGTGAGTGTTACATGACCCTTGGGCCCAGTTTGCCTATGAAACAAGGCTGGTGGTGGTGAGCAATTAGTCTGGCAGCTAATCAGTGTCATTGTGCTGAAACCTTTCAGGAAACCATCCCAGCATAAAGGAACGATGCCTCATGTCCAGGTCTGCTTCTCACAGAAAACACAGAGCACTGAGGAAGGAGCTTTGGGAATATGTACTTCCCTTCAGCCAGCCAGAGTTTACCAAGAGTCTATAAGGTACTTAACCTTACAATATGCATTTGGCGGCATTGGTTCAAAGAAATCCAGTTTCCTCCCCCAAAAAATAGTTTAAAATCTAATTGGGAAAATAAGAAAACATAATTACATCAGAGATGAAAAATATATACAAATGTAAGAAAGAGCTAGCAAAATGTTTTGACTTGCAATTCTCTGTTTCTCTTTTTCTGTTTATGCACAACTCAAGTTACAATCTTCATTCCAACCTCACTGAACTCTCAGAAAATAAGTGAACCTACTCAGGTCAAATATTTCCAAATGGTAATGCTTCTCAGAAACAATTTCTGTTCTTCTCACACTGCCTTTTCACAGAATTAAAAGACAATCTTATATGAGGGACAGAGCAAAGAGAAACCCAGGTCTCGCTCAACAAGTGTTTACAGAATTAAATAGAAATTCTTCCCTATTCTACCTAACCTAAAGGACTTTGCCCATAATTCTGACTGTGAATGAATCACTAACCACCATGACTCGTGCTTATGTATTTTAGAGAGGCAATCTACTCAACACAACCTACATTCATTCCTCTGGGAAAGCTTTTGATTGCACTATCATAATTTTCTAAGTAAGCCTTTTACATTCATGAAATGATAATTTGCTACTGCTTAAGTTAACGTGCTTTTAGTATTGGCCATCCCCTAAATATAATGTTACCCCAAGATTCTTTTGTCTCTGACATGTTTTGAGGTGGAAAGTGGAAAGGAAAGGGGACATGAAAAAAAAAAGCACCTGGCTAAGAAATTAAACTTGACTTGAGTGGGCTGGGGATGTAGCTCAGTGGCAGAGTACTTGCCTAGCACATGCAAAGCCTCAAATTCCACTCCCAATATTACATACATACCCACACCAAAAAAAAAGGGCGGGGAGGAGGTAAGAAGAAGGTGCCAGGGCAACTTTCACCATAACAGTCCAGGCTGACAGGGGTGAAGGATCCTTTATCTTACTCTGAGAAAACCCTACATCCTTCACTGTTTTAGGAGCAAAGTCAATTATGTATGAATAAATTGACACAGAACATGAGGCCATAAATTTCACCTTCGTCAAAATGTGGTAGAATACTTATTAAAGAAAAATAGAGTATTTTTTGTATTTTCATAAACTATAACCATATTCTTATCACACCTAACAATTATATGACCCAGATAAGAGCTGAAGTCAGTCAAATCTTTAAGGAGTGAGTAAAAAGGGCCCAAGACTACATCTTGTGTCTAGATTAAAAAAAAAATCTAATTCCTCTCTGTTTTAGTCACCTTTTTTTCTGTTGTGACTAAAAGACCCAACCAGAACAACTTTGGAAGAGGAAAAGTTTATTTGGGGCTCACAGTTTCAGATGTCTCAATCCACAGACAGCAGGCTCCATTCCTCGGATCTCAGGGTGAGGCAGAACAGTGTGGTGGAGGGAAGCAGTTCACATGATGATCAGAGAACAGAGAGAGAGAGACTCTACTCTCCAGATACAAAATATATTCCCCAAAGCCATTCTCCCAGTGAACCACTTCCTCCAGCCACACCCCACTGCCTCCATTCACCACTCAGTTAATCCCATCAGGGATCAATTCACTGACTAGGTTAGGGCTATAAGCCAATAATTCTCCTCTAAACCTTCTTGCATTGTCACACACCTGAGCTTTTGGGGAATACCATGTCTCAACCATAATACTCTCACCTTCCTGCTCACCCATTCTACAGTCCTCTTCCCTGGGTCCTCTACTTCTCGAAGTCAGTTTCCACTATATTATAATTTGACAAATTTTATGGGTAGCCTATTATATGCCTGTTGGATGATGGAGATGTTATGTGAACAAAACAGACATTGATGCTTCCTCTGGAAGTCTAGAGCCTGATGAAGAAGATAGATGTTATTCAGGGAAGCTCACACCCTCTGGAATTCACTACAACCGAATAAAAGTAATTGCAGAGGCTCAAAATTCATCCTTCAAGAAAAGGAAAGTTATAGGGAAGTATTTTTCCACTGAAAGAAGTTATGCCATTCACCAGAGTGTTAAAGTGGTTTCTGACAAACAAATAGCAATGGGCCACATCAAAGACAGGATGCCCCGGCAACAATAGCATTAACCAAATCATTATCAATATAAGCAATATTGGAGTAAACTACTTAAAATATGGATAACCATGTATTAGAAGAGCTACTAAATTTTGGCCCTGGTAAAGGTAATGCAAAACCTTTTGAAAATGAAAGAGATCACTCATTTCTAACCAATGCATACTCTTTTAAACAGTGTACCAGCAAGTGTAGTTAACCAGCATCACTCTCTAACTTGTTTCACTCCATGGACCACAGAGATAATGCTGCACCCAGGAGTAAGCTGGCAATGCTGCAAATGAAGGCAATAGCCTGAGAGTTCTGGCTACCCAGGACCCATTGCGATGGCTTAGGGATGGGTACCAACTCCCAGATGTAGTTCATATGCTTCCCAAGATGCCCATGTTGTCTATTTCATTTCCTTTAGCATAGACAAAAAGTCTTGGAGAAGTAGCTGTTTTTCTCATTCCACAGCATTGACAAGCTGTCTCCTTGTGTTAAAATTTTCCGGTAATTCCACTGGCATCTCCACAATGGAGGCCAAACATCCTGAATTACAGAATCGCCCCTGCTATGACCTCTGGTTTAGGTCCTTTCCTCCCCACAAAGAGTTTTTCCAGCTTATCACTATGCTTTTATTTTAATTTTAGTTCCAAGCAGACTGGTTTAAGAGAAGATCATACAATGCAGCTAAGTAGGAAGCTGCTACAAAGAAATTCACCTGAATAGTCAATGAATGGATTCAAAATGACCTGGCATACTTCTCATCCCTTAATCTGCTAGTGTGGTCTTTACAAAACCTGTGGGGGGAAAAGAAGTCAAGAGTAAAAAAGAAATGGACTTTTTTATATAAGGGCAGAGACTAAATATGAAATGTAGGAGTAGAAAATGAAACTATTTTAAAGTAATGAAGACAGCAATGACTATGTTCATTAGAAGAGACTACAAACTGTTCCAATGTCATGACCATCTCAGCCATCCACTAGTATTCTGTCAGTTCCTCCAAAATATCTGCCTTCCTCCCTCTCATTTTAGGGCTATTAAATAAAAATTACTAGAGGTCATTGTTTTGGTCTATGCTCCTGGGGGTCCAGCTAGACCAAAATTTTAAAAATCAAAATGTAGTCACTTGTGCTAAAGTTCCAGGTCAGCAGCTGAACCCTAAGTTGTTCTGACCTCCCAAGTCATCAGGAGAGGGAGATAATAGCAAACTTTCCTAAACAGGCCCATGTCAATCAGCCTGTTATAATGAAGTTCCCTCTGCTTTAATTCCTACATGCTTTTACCCTTACAAAAAGTAGTCTGAAGTAATCTCATATTGACCAACCAGTTCTTTTTCTATTGTTCTGTCTCCTACTTTACAAGAAAAATAACTTCAAATAACCAATCCAATTTTTCTTCTTTGTCCTGCTTTCCCCAGCTCTTCTCATCTATATAGGCAATCTCTTTGGTTCAGCTCATTGGAACACTTATTCTATTTTATGGAATGAAGTCTTGTCCAATTCTAAGGTTATAAAAAAAGTCAATTAAGTCTTTAAATTGTTGTAATCCTGTCCGTTGGCACAGGCTATTCACTCTGTATGGAACATTCTCCCTCCTTTTTCACTCCACCTATGATTCTCTTCTGCAGTGACTTCAAACCCCAGAAACACTCAGCAATGTTTAGAGACCTTTGACAATTGTCCCAGCTAGAGGGTGTTGCTACAGGCATCTAGTTGAGAGATCAGAGATGATGCATAACATCTGTATTGCACAGAAGAACCCCCACCACAAGACTATTATTTATAGCACCAGGGACTAAACACAAGGGCATTCTAACACTGAATTATATCTATAGCCCTTTTTATTTTTATTTTGAGACAGGGTTGCAGAGGCTGACCTCAAATCTGAAATCCTCTTGCCTCAGCCTCCCAAGTTGCTGGGCTTATAGGCATGCACCAGTACACCCAGCTAAAACTATCCAGTTCAAAAGTCAATAGTGTGGTGGCTGAGACACCCTCACATCTCTTCTCCTACCACGTGCCTTACATGGCAATTACTCCAAGCAGCCTTGCCTAACTCTTGTGAGGTAGGTCCCCATCATAACCTGGGCTTCTCCTTAGAGTATCACAAATACAATGAAAACCCTCAGTTTGCTGTTATATCTATGTTGACTGCTACAAAGGGGGCCGGCCCCATGAGGACTAGAATCATACCTTTCTTGCTCCACACCATATAGTCCATGCTTAACCCACAATCTAACATTTGTTGAATTAAGAAAAAAAAGAGTTTAAGAATCCCCATAAGAGAGCAACCTTCAAAACAGTTGAGAAGCCACATTTTGGACCAGTCTCAATACTTACACTCAGACCTCATTTTTCATTAAAAATGATCCTCCCACGATGACTTCACTAGATTGCCTTCCAAATGCCTTTGACTGTTTTAAAGATCAAATGCCTCCTCATCAAAGAACAAAGAGTTGCCACTTAAGGACTTTCAAGAGAATGGGAGGCAGGCCTGTAAATAATAGATTAAGTGATGAGAAATATGAACTCCTAAGAAGATCATTTTCAAAGGGACAATACTTATTTGTACATACAAGTTTTAAGATACTTATTTAGAGAGACATAATACCATACTCTGTATTCATCCTAAGGAAACACACAAAGATAGGATGCCAGACAATTTTGTAAATAAAAAGAACAGGTAGAAGAAGACCACGAAATAAAGGAGTTATTTCTAATATTTAACAAGTGTCCTGAAAAGCTCACAAACCCTGGAAATCAGGTAGAGCTGACTCGAAACCCTCCCTGGCCCTTCCCCTACTAAGTGTGTCACCTGAGGCAATTTTCTTAAATTATCTCAGCATCCATTTAATAAACTAAAATGGAAATGAGAAACTCCAGCCTCTTGCAATCACAGATGATTAGTGTAGCGATACATTTAAAGTACTAGCCCAGCACCTACTTCATCCCTCAGAAGTCTCTATAAAAAAGTCTGTTGGCCATGAAAGAATTAGAATATCATTCTGGTCCCAAGAATGATGTAACCTGAGAAGGCAAACTAGAATATTCTTCTATTCATTCAGGGAATGTTTACTAAGCACCAGGTTCTGTGCTTGGGTTACAACAGTGAGCATGGGTGAGAATCTTACCACAATGGAAGTTCTCCAAAATTTTTTTGCTCACTGATGCCTATTGTGTGTCTGAGAGTACAATAGTAGGTCCAAGAAATAAATTATTTTGGACTCACAACACTGTTTTCTTGAATGAAAAAATTGGTATTAATCACATCCATATACTTAACATTAATATCAATTTGCATTCTATAATTGCAAGAAACTGAGGCCCAATCTCAGCAATTGAATAAATAGTATTTCATTACCAAAATGATGTGTTTCTCAGAGAACCAAAGGTCTAAAGAAGCAGCTTAAGAAAGGGTTGGGACTAGAGCTAACCCTGAGCCCTCCCATTTCGTCAGAGTTGCCCTGCAAGTGGATCTGCACCTGTTCTTTTGTGTTCGCTTAGTCTCTGTCCTTGCATCAACCCCCTCCACCTCCACAAGGGCACCAAAGCTCCAAAATAGTCTAACTTAGAGACCCTACCCACCCCTCAAGTGAGGAATACCAATGACAATCCCTTCAAGACCACCCATGGTATTTCCAAAGGGTGTTGTAATCAAAAGAAAAAGAATGGAGAATGGTGAACAAAATACAACAAACTTCAATAATAATACTAGAAACCAACTTACCACAGTTTAGTACTACAGTAGCCACCTTAAGCTACCACAATCTTTCAAGGTAAAAATGTATTACTACTCTCATTTTAAAGATTAATATATTGAGCTCAGATACGTTAAATAATATACCCTGTATCACATAGCTAGAAAACAGAAAAATTGTCTGATACTTAAACTATTCTTAATCGGCCTGCCATTTGGCTTCTTGTATTAACTTTGAGTAGCAAACAAGCAAATTCTTAATATTCCAAATTCAATATTAAAAAGAAAACCCTAGGGCTGGGTTTTCTACTCTGTAGGTCAGTGGTAGAGCACTTGCCTTGCATGTGTGAGGCACTGGTTTTGATCCTCAGCACCACATAAAAATAAACAAATAAAATAAAAACATTCTGTTCATCCACAACTACAAAAAAGAAAAAAAAAGCCTAAAATATCCTGTACCATGATAAGTTCATTTGGTGTTGCCCACGGCATACGACAATCTAGTTATAGAATAGCAGGCAGCAGCAACCACAGAGCTAATAAATGAAACATAGAAAGCCAGAATAATGTTTTTCAAAAAGGGAAGGATGGTAACTCATGGACTACAAATGCTTTCTTCATCTCTCTGTAGCTTAAAACCTGTTAACCTTGGCAGTGAACAAATGACTTACTGCAAATTGGATTCCAACCACCATCCCAAGTAGGTTTTCAATCAAATGTCTGTGGATTAGTCAAGTGCAGTGAAAAACTGAGAATACACAAATATCATCTATCATCATGTTTTATCTTTAAAATAAATTCTCTGTTGCTGAATTGATAAGTTAGAAGCTGAGATTTCCTCTATCTACCTGCAGAATTTGGAACAAACTAATAAATATTTCTAACTATGTTGTACATTTCAAAATTTTAAATAATCTCGTACATAACGTCAATAGTGCTAACAAATAAGTCTATGTGTAGAACTACAGAGGCAGCTACCACTTCCCCAGTGCCAATCCATCAAGAAGATTGCCACTCGTCCTGTCAGCCAGGCACAAACCTGAGTCTGGATACCTGCTGGGTGTGGCAAAGAGCACTGACACAGTCAGACTGCCTCAGAGTGAATCTCAGTTCACCACCATGTGACTTAACACCTCTGTGCCTGAGTCTATAAATAGTTGTCTCCAAGAGAATCCTTGAGAACTAAAGAGACAATACTGTAAGTTGCTTGGAACCATACCATATCAGGGTGGTTCCCTAGGAGCAGCGCCTGAAGTGGGGATACCTGGGAATGTGATTATTTGAGGGTGTAAGAATGGAGAAGGGGAAGCCAACTAAGTGAGGCAAGGATGCCATCTCAGCTGGAGACTACCTTCAGCCTGATCCCACTGTAGGTTTTAAGCTACAGAGAGATGAAGAAAGCATTTGTTCATCTAGAGCATGAGCTTACTACAAGATGGTCTCGTCTTCAGGCAGGGGCTGGACTTATGTATTCTGGTTAGAGATTTAGGGGAGGGAAAGGACAAAATTTTTAGAGAAAAGAGGGTAACTCTGAAATTAAATCCTCATAGCAAGAGAGGGGATTTGATCAGCACACCAAGAGCACCTGCTATACCTGCTTATGTGGCATAAGTGTTTGATAAATGTGGGTCCTTTATTTTACCCTCAATGTGGCCAATATTTACTAAGCCTTTGCCTGGCTGTGAAGATATAAAAATGAATAATGCATCATTTCTGCCTTGAAAGTATTCCCAGTGCAGCTGGGAAGATAAATGTGCATTGGACTAATGATGTAATGGGAAATAGGAGAGATTGTCTTTGGTACCCTCTTCTCACATCACCCTATCTTGGAACTCCTCTTCATCCAGTCCAGGGCCCAGGATCTTTTCTTTGCTGACCATCAATCCCTGGCAACAATCAACAACCAGGATTGCATTTCAGAATTCTTGTTTTTTCTTCTAATACCTGGCATAGATAGATGTGTGATAATGGCCATAAGTCAATCGATAAATCAAGCTCATGTTTCTCCATCTATAGTAGTGAGACATGAAATCAATAAAGTGGATTCTAACAACCTATATTTTTGAAAACAGAATAGAACAGAACTCAGAAGAAAATATCAGAGTGTGTCACAGTTGTAAGTAAGGCTAAAGGTAGGGATGAATATGATCTGTGTATACATATATTTACATATGTATATGTGTGTGTGTGTGTGTGTGTGTGTGTGTGTGTATATATATATATGCTTATATGTATTTATATATTTTTTTCCTGGTTTCAGAGTAAATGCCTTTCTTAAAATGAATTACCATCAAAAAAGCTTGAGAAACACTGAACCAAACTAAACCTAATTATGTTGACATTTTTTTTTTTTTTTGGAGGGAGAACAGGTACTGAGGATTAAACCCAAGGGCCTTCACCACTGAGCCACATCCACCATTTCGAGACATGGTCTTGCTAAGTTGATTAGAGCTTGCTAAATTACTGAGACTGGGCTTTGGACTGGGCTTTGAACTTGCAATCTCCTATCTCAGCCTCCAGAGCTGCTGGGATTACAGGTGTGCACCACAGTGCCTGGCTGCTATTGACTTTTAGCACAAGATTCCACTCAGGTAGCATGTCTTAAATGGGTCACAACATAATTACAAAATGTAAGTATGAAGTCTGAGGCAGCCAGTTCACATATATTTACAAAACAAAAGGGTAAATCTTCTGGTTATTTGATTCATTCAACATCCCTTATATTAATACATCTCCTTGCCAATAAGAATTTTAAGAGTCTTACAAAGTTCAGTGTGAGAGAATAATGAATAAAAAACAGTCAGTGGGGCCATTTAGTTTATAATTTGACAAAGTCAGAAACACAAGGAGATCATTTTAGTCCAGTATGATAAATGCTGTAATAGCACACAGGTGCTCAGGTAGAATGTGAAACACCGCTATAAAAAAAAAGTCATGTTTTCTGGTTGGCATGATAGACACCTGTACCTTTCCTCAGGAACCTTACAGTCTTATTTGGGAGGCAAAATGTATGCAAAAAGAGTAAGGAAGGATTAAGTTTTGGGTTTTCGTTGTTTGTTTCAAGCTCCGGGAAGACAAATGAGAAGTACAAAACCAGACTATCTTGATTCAGGAAGACAAGACTAGGCCATGGATTTGTGAAGAAGGGCCAGAGAAATGCAAATCAAGCCCACCTCCCGGTGTTTCCCTGGCACATAATAGGCATTTCATAACTATTGAATGAATGAAGACATTCAAATACAGAATCTGATCATTAATGAGTGAGTTATTCTCTAACAATTCCTAGTAATAGCAAGAGTGATAGTTCACAAGGTCCTACCTTATTTTTTTAAAAATCTAATCTCTCCAAGACAAATAAACACAAAGCCAGTAAAGCTGTCCCAACCCTGAAAACCAATCACCTGAGGTCAGCATTGCATGGTGACATCAAGACCCAAAGAAAGACAGGGAAGAAAATAATTTGAGGTGGTTTGGAGGATAACAATGCTAAGACATTGTAGGAAAATCTAAATTTGGGCAATTTTTTACTTAGCACTATGTTTATTTTTAATCAGCTTTATTGAGATATTACTTACATAATCAAAATCTACTTATTTATTTATTTATTTATTTATTTATTTATTTATTTTGGAGAAAAGGGGAAAGAAAGGTTTATTGCTTTGCTAGCAAAGGACAAATATAGGGGATTCCTGTCCCAGAGGCTGTGATTCTCCAAAATCTACTAATTTTAACTGTATAATGTGAGGAGTTTTGACAAGTGCATGTAGCACCATAACCATCAACACAGTTAACATACAGGACATGTTTGTCACAGCAGAAAGTTCCACATGCCCCTTTTACTTAGCAGTATGTTCTAAAGCAAGGTCTGAGTTTGATAAATTTAGCCACTCATGTTAAAACCAAGTACACAAAGACAAACTCTTACCTATAGTCATCACCAATTAATCCCTCAATAAAAGTATCAAGAAATATTATGGAAAAAAAAACAAAAAAAAAATGATAATACTAAAAGTATCAACTAGACAAACTGCTGTTTGGAGGGAAAGTAATCTTAACATTTAACTTATATAAGTCCTACTTTCATTTATATCCATTTGATCCAAGTGCCTATGCACCTGTATTATCTTAAAACACAATGGATATCTGCAGGGAGTGGGGACAAGCCTTTTGTTTCCCAAAGTAAAATCTTGAACCAGTACTAACTAGAAAGACCAAAGAAGTTAATGACCTGAACATTCTCAAAGCATGTAAAGAGTTGCTTAAAACCTGCACTTTAATTTCTTCTGTGTTCTACATAAAAGGTTAATGTGGATGTCTATTTCATACAGAGGAGAAACGTTGCCCAGCCAAGTGGTCATGAGGATGACTGTATAAGTTTCAGACAGATATTTTAAAATAAAGAAGAAAGAAAGAAGCCAGATGGGAGTATTAAAGGCAGGAACCAAATTAAGCCCAAGATTACCCAGGAAGATAAAAAGATGACTAGGGGAGTATCAGCCAGTACTGACCAGTCAGAGCATAGTCATCCAGCCTCAAGCAGACAGACGTAGCTCAGACTTGGCTTAAACCCAAAACAAGCAGAATACCTACATCCAGAGAGGCCAGGGGATGAACTGCATGCTAAGGAACTGAATTGTCACGTTACAATAGCGTCTACAGTTCATTCAGAGGAAGGATGGTTGAGAATACTAGGGAATCTCATATTGTTGGACAGATGAACTCCAAATACTTTTGCGTGGGAATAAGAAGCAAGCTAGCAATGAAGAAAATTCAATTTAGACACACACACACACATACACACCCCAGAAATTTGATAGAAATTTGTTTTCAATCAAACTTCAAAGGAAGCAAAATATGTAAAGAAAACACAAATTCAAATTTTCACCCTGAAAAAAAAAAACCTAGGTCAAAGTATTTTCAGAAGGTTTTACTTCATAGATTCAAAAATGTTAAGTCTCACTAGAAATTTTCCTGCCTGCATGAACCTTTCTCATAATGATCCTTGTCCTGGACCTTGGATGTTCAGTGTGAATCAGCCACCCCAAGCTGCCCAGCTATGAACTTGAACTAGAAAGTGCTCACAGCTTGTTTTTCCTGGGGCTAGGACCTAAGAACAAGTATTAATTTACCTAATTGACTCATCTGTTGTATACAGGGCATAAAAACATCACAAAATGCCACAAGTCTTGCCCAACACTCATGCATCTGACTTTGACCAAGACCTAATGTATTCCCCAGTGTGAACTAGGAAGGAGTAGGCTAAGAAGGGTTCCTCCAGTCCCTGTCAGCTTGCAGCATACCCATCCCCTCACAGAGTCCTGAGGAGCCAGCCCTCAGGGTATCTTACTTTGGTTTTGACTCAAGTTAAACCTGAAAGAGTTAGGGTCAACATCTTTCTGAATATCAGTGGAAGAGGAAAAAAAAGAAGGGAGAAGAGATGGTAGTAAGAAGCTATAGCTTACTGAGTGGATTGCTTTCACTAAGACCAGTTAGATGATGTTTTACAAAAAAAAATAGTCTCCAGAACAATTAAAAGATCACCTTAGGGCTAGGAGTTGTGGCTTAATGGTAGAGCACTTGTCTAGCATGTGTGAGGCACTGGGTTTGAGTCTCAGCACCACATACAAATAAATAAATAAAGGTCCATCAATAACTAAGAAAAAATATTAGGGGGTGGGGGGAAGATCGCCTGGCTGAATGCTTCTTGAAACATCTGAAGATCTTTTTAAGCCAGGCACAGCAGCACATGCCTGTATTCACATGCCTATACTCTGGAGGCTGAGGCAGGGGCATCACAAGCTTGAGGCCAGCATGGGCAACTTTGTGAGACCCTGCCTCAAAATAAAAAATGACTGGGAACGTAGCTCAGTAGGGTAGAGTGACTCTGGGTTCAATCCAAAGTATTGAAAAAATGATATTAAAACATATATTCTGATTCAGTAGCTCTAGGACCAAGATTCTACATTATGACAAGCTCCTAGGTGATGGCAACATTGCCCCTCCATAGGCTACATTCAAAAAATGTAGAAAAACTCAGACTTAAGGCCCACCTCTGACCATCTGAAGTGATGGGAATCAACACTTTGGGGCAGCTCATCAGATGACTCTTACACAGACTAAAATTTGAAAAGTACATAAGTCACACTCCCTGCCTGCTCACTGCATCAGGGCAGAGGAAAAGTTTGAGAGTCAGAAAACTGAGTTAGAGCTCAGATAAGAGTTCAATGTCAAGGGAAAGCCATTTGGAGGCAGCTGGCTGCTTGAGGAAGTATTCCAACTATGGTCATTCTTAAGGGTGCTGCAGCTCCCAGATTAAAGACTTAAGAGCTTTTTTTAATGATTATTAAAGTAATAGGTGTTCTTATAAAAAAGTTAGAAAATACAGAAAAAGATAAAGAAGATATAAATTGGAATTTGGCATGTTATAGCTCCAAATAGTTTTGCTTCCTTCCTCGAGACACCAAATAAGATAAAGTCCCCCCTCCACCCATATCACCAGGCCAAAAAATTTCTCCCCAGCAGCAGGGCAAAAGTCAGTAGTAGTTAGGAGAGTCAAAGAACCTTAGCTAACTCATGGTGTTCCTGAACCACCTTCCAAACTTCTGTCTGTGGAATATACCTCCCCTCGCTGTCTATGCTATTCTGATTTTAGTTAATGAATAGTGCTGGAGTTAACTAGCTAATGTAGACTCGGGTATTACTAGTGTGATTTATATGCTTTTCAAATTTACTGTCATAAAATTTATTGTCATCTACTACAATTTTGGCCTGCTGTTTCATCAGTCCCCAACTAGTAAATAGGCAGAATTCAGTCTCATAAATGCATCTATTTTTCTTACAACAAACTGTTCAAACCTATACCATTGAATATTTCTGGTATTTTCTTTCTTTTGATTTTTGGTTGTTGAGCTTTACTAAACAGCACTATCTAAGAACTAAAACAATAGCCCACACCACCAACTCTCTTGAGGTTAACATTTCTAATCATTATGATTATTTCCCCTGTTGTTTACTTCCTTTTTTAACTTATCAAAGAAAAACTTATGAAAGATGAACATTCAGTTCACTTAATTCATCCCCCATCCTCTCCATATGCTGTAATTAACTACCCTGTCTGTCATGTGAAATTTTTAATATTTTAAATCCTCTATTCCTTATTCTGCCAAACCTTTTACGTCATCTAGCGACTTCCCATTTTGGGACGCAATGAAGGTCCTAGCACCCCTACCCTTTATTTCATTCTTCCTCTTCCTTTCTTCTAAATTCAGTTCTCTAAACCTTTAATTTAACAATATATACTGTTACTAGAATCATAATTTTCTTTGATGTTTGGCACATAAATTCATTCTAAAACAAATCAACAGACAACATTTATGTCATTATTACCATCTCTGTGTTACTGTTCACAGTGCCAAGAAACATGCTGGTTTACCATGACTTCTCCTCATTCCCATGTCACCATGCTGCAGGCCAACCCCAAGGACAGCACTTGTCACCCCAAACAGATTCTCTTTTATCATGTGGCCATGAATGTTTAAATTCCTGCCACATTTTTGTTTGCTTTATATCTGAAACACAACTTTTTTGTGCTTTTTGAATTTGGTTTAGTTTGGAGAGCAGAAGAGAGGAGGTGTTTAATTATCTTGCTTTCCCTCTGCAAATAGAAAAAATATATGTTTCTACCATGTTCAAAAAATTACTCTCAACCATGTACAAAAACCTACTCTTTCCCAGAGACACTGCTACAGTCAGCGCTAGGCTCTCCCACCCCCAAGTGCAAACATCCTGGGATCTCGGACACTGCACGTCTGGCTTAGGCACCATGAATTCTTTCTTAGTTCCCCTGCCACTTGTTTTTGCTGTCACTGAGAGATGTCTTGAAAATAGGTAGGTAATGTTGAGTACTTGCATGTCTGAAAGTGTCTCTTTTCTCCTCTAACACTGAATTGATAGATTGGTTCTGGAAATTTTATATCAAAATAACTTTTCCTCAGAACTTGGAAGGCAATCACTTTGCTATTTTCTAACACCCATTCTATCTGTTGAAATGTCTAATGACAGTTGGGACTAGCCTTGCTTTTCAAGGAAAATTTTCTTAGTGAAAATTTCATAGGATCACATCTGTAACTCAGGTGCCCTATAATTTCATTGAGAACATATCTCTGCATGTGACCATCCTTTATGTCACTCCACAGCTCTCCTAAGCTTCAGCTCTGGGAAATTTTCTTCTATTATTTTTCTAATTTCTTCCCTTTTCTCTGCTTTTCATTTCTAAGATTCCTATGAATCCGATGTTGGCCTTTTCAGATTATTCATATATCTTGCCTTTCATATTTTTGTGACTTAGTTTTTACTTGATGTTTTTGAAGTTTTACTTCTTTAGTAATCATTTTTAACATACAAAAATATGTTTTCATTTTCCATATTCTTTTTGAATGGGATCCTGCTTTAGTTTTATGGACGTGATATTTTCTCAAATGTAAATTTCAATACAAATAGAATATTTAAAGTTTTCTTCTGGTACCAAATTAGTAAAAAAAATATATATATACAATAGGGCTGGGGTTGTAGCTCAGTGATAGAGCGCTTGCCTAGCCTTTATGAGGCACTAGGTTCGATTTTCAGCATCACATATAAATAAATAAAAATAAAGTTCTATCAACAAATAAAATATATATGTATAAACAGGAATATATACACACATATAATAAACATATTATACATACACATATATAGTATACATTATATCTATGTATATGTAGTGTGTATATATCTATATATCATATATATAGTATGTATGTATCTATATACATATATACACTGTTTAAATATACACATAAAACATACATATGTTTATATTGACTTTTTTTCTTATTACCACTTTTTTCTCTAGTGTTTCATATCTTGAATACCCATTTGTATATTCTATGGGTCTTAAAGGGGTTTCCTCTTCACTATTTTTAGGTAGACCCCTTTCCTGGGTGGAAAGACTGACCACAAATGATGTGATCATTGACAGGATTATGGAATGGAAGGATTGTAAATGCTGAATGTGTATTCTGACTGCCAGAACAAGGATAGTGGATCTATAGAAGCTTTGGTTTTCCCCAGACAGATTAAGTTCTTCAGAGAACTGCTTGTCAAACTCCTTCACATTGTGAAATATATCACAAATGATACTTTTATTGGAGCACTCTGAATGTTCCCAGCTAGAGAAAATCTACCATTGGCTCCAGGCACCCCAGGTCCTTCTGGCTTCCTAGCTGCTCCTCACATGGAGGCAGGGAAAGGTGCACCTGTCATGCTGCATAGACTAACCTCCAGCCCGTGACATCAGTTTCCTGCACTCCTCATCTGCCAACTTCAGCCTGGATCTTCTTTTGTCCCATTTCTCATGTGCTACCTCCTCCATTCTGTCTCCCTTTCTACAATTCTCTATCTATCTTCCAGAATTTGTTAAACTCTCATCTGATTATGACCTCTGCCTCCCTTTCTCCTGGTTGTTTTTAATTTTTAGCCTACTCTCTTACTGTTGTTTTAATGAAATTAGAGACAGAAGGCAAGTCAATAAACATGCATGGTCTGTCATCTTGAAATCTGGAACCTGAATGAACTATTTTCTAGGCAAATGGGGTAACTCTTCCATTCTACTTTCTCCATATTTTATTTAATTTTAAGACAAATATTGTCTTTTAGTTAAAGATTAAAATCATGAAACTATCCTTAATTCCTCCTTAACCTTGGTTCCCATATGTACTTGGGCAAGGAATCCTATCTATTATACCGTGCAAAGGTTTTGAAATCTATTTCCTGTTTAATATTCCCATTGCCCATGTGGAAAGTGTAGGCTGATGAGAAGCTAATTAAGAACTTAGTTCTGTTTCTCATAGACCCAGCAGTAATAATATTGTGACAGCTCCCAAAATTCTTCTTGCCCAGAACTTTCTCCATTCTAATTCATCCTACTGACTAAACTTCTTCTCTATTAATCCCCCAAAGTATAATCCTAATCATTAATTACCAGAACATAAATCCCTGAAGGTGCTTAAGAGAACTTCAGGGAAATTCTCTTAGATTGGCACCAAAATCCTTCCATTTTCAGGCCTTGTTCTATACCTTTAGCCTTACCTCTTTCCCCTCCTCCTTAAACACTTTGGGTTCTGGCCAAGCTAAACTATTTTCTAGTCCTTTAATTTGTTCTAAAATTTCCTACCCCTGTGTCCTTGGTTTTCCTATTTTAAAAGCATGTTACTCTTATGGAGAGAAAATGTCAAGTTTTCCCCCATCTTTCAAGGACCAACATAAATGCCTATTTATTTTGGAAATGCTCTTTGATCCTCTCAGCTGGAATTAATTTCCCTTTTCCCTGTTTTATCTTAATACTTGATTTGCACTTCTCTTATAACTCCTGCCATTTTCTGACCTTTTTAATAGTAATTTTATACACCTATTTTCTTCAGTATAAACTCCTTGAAAGCAGATATCATGAAATTTTTATTTCCTTATAACACTTAACACAATGCCTCTTAGAATTAGCTAATAATCAATAAATGTATTTTGAGTGGAGGTATGTAAGCCATCTGATGACAGATTATCATTGTAATTTTCAATAACTTTTCATTGTTCAAATTTATTACCGTAACAGTCAAAGTTCTCTACTCTGTAGCCCCAAATTACCTTCCTATTCTTCCCTATAGTAATCTTAATTCATGCCAAAATATTCCACTAAAAGACTGCCAAAGTGGTTACCATATTGAGTTCACCCCCTTGACCTGATCATATTTATGATTTTCATGGTTTCAAAATGATTCTCTATAAAACCCTTGAATAAATTGTAGCTGTTCAACCTATGTTGTTTTCACCTGCTAATCTCCTTTGGCAATGTTCTCATCAACTACAAATTTTCTTGTTTCTTAAACTTTATTATTAAATTCCTTCCATAGATGAATTAGGTTTTCTTTTAATTGCCACAGTATTTGTAAATTGCAAGCCTTAGGAAATATTTAATTTAATGAAAAGGTTATCATTCATTCAGATTAATCAGTGGTAATATGATTGCAATATATCCAAGGTGGTTTTTTTTTTTTTTTTTTTGAGGGGATTTGGCTAAGTTTTCCAAGCTGGCCTCACACTAATGATCCCTCCTAAGTAGCTGGGATTACAGAAATGAACCACTAATCCTAGTTTATTCAACAATATTAATTACATAATTTTAAAATATGCTTTAGTATTTTCAACTATAACATATTAGCATGAACCATATTCATGAAGAGTAATGCATAAATATATATGCTAATTGATCATCTATTTAAAATTAAGACTTTTAAATAGGTTAAATTATAAATCATCATTCTATATTACATATGTACTTTGCATAAATGACAAAATTTATTGATTTCAAATTACCAGATCCTGATGTAACTGAAGCTTGTTGTAAAATAAAGAAAAGAAAAGAATTTCTTCTATGTTCAATACATTTCTATAGATATTTGGGGGGGATGATTTTAAAACTAGTCTGAACTCATTTTGACAGATTTTGTACAGAAAAATAAAACTTTACTGCAAAATCAAGATATATTGCTGGATACTTTCATTATACTCAAGAATATTGTCAACAAGCTAATTATTCATTTTCCAGAATTTACTTCCCTCTTACAAAGGTATTCTTACCTTGCTTTAATAAATCTTTCCTTCACAACCTATTATTACATTCATTTTCTGCCCATTATAGTCAATAGATTGCTCTGGGTTTACTCTGTTTTATAGTGAACTTTGATTCTGCCCCTGTTTAATCCAAAGCCCATTATCTTTATACTCAATCCACTTCTTTAAATAGTGGCTTCATAATGTACTGAGAAACATAATCCATGATCACATTTTTAAGTAGCTTAGCTATAGCAAGAAAATAAATTGACATGATCATTGAAGTTAAACTGTTATAAAACATGATGGTATAACATACTAACTGGGTGTTACGTTAAACAGAAAGCATGATTAAGACCTCTAGGTTGGTAGTAGAGCACTTGCCTTTCACGTGCAAGGTCTAGGTTTGATGCCCAGCACTGGGGGGGAAAACAACAACAACAACAACAACTCTAGTTTGGAATTATCAGAAAAATTTGTCTATTAGGTGGACATAATAGAATTTGACCTCTAGTTATATAGTAATAAGCTAAAGAGGTACATGAATAGGAAAAAAATCTATGACTAACCCTAGACAGAATTAGATTCTGGTCTGCCACTAACTAACAGAATTAGATTCTGGTCTGCCACTAATAGAGTGATCTTAAGCAAATCACATCACCTCTCTAAACCTTAGTTTTTTATAAAACAGCAATCTATCAAACAGAGGTGCTGATTCTTACCTCATAAGATTATTGGAAGAACAGAAAGGGTATGTAAAGCCCTCAGCATATGTGTAACAAAGTGAACACTTGATAAATTGCTCCTTCAAGGACAGGGAAATCTGGATGGAGAATACACCAAAGTCCATGCATGTCCACATCAAGTACTGCCCCAGCAAGACTGAGGGAACCCATGGTCCTCTGGGCTGAAGAAGCCACTACCTCTCAACTAGAATCCCCCATCCTCTCTTCTTCCTGTTCCATTCCCAATCAAGAGAGCTTCCTTCAGCAAATGACAAACCCAGAATCTAATCTACAGGGTCAGATAATGTAGTCAAATTTTTCCTTTGGAAAAAAAAATCATAAAATAAAGAAGGAAAAATACAACTCTGTTGTTGACCCAGACAGTGTTTTCAGGCAAAGAACTGATTTACAGCTGGACAACTTCCAGAAAGAAATTTTTCCACCAAAAAAGTAATGACACCATGGATTTTTTTTTTAAAATGAGAAAAAGTTGTGACCTGGAATTCCAAAAAGACAAATCTTCTGCCTAACATTTCTATAAACCTAATGGCTCATTTTACAGTCAGATCTGGTGTTTTGATCACTCTGTGAAGGAGAACATAAAGGGTGCAGCTTTGCCTGAGATAATGACTTCCCAGATGTAACCAATATTCTCAAGCCCTTCCCTGCCCCAGTCCCTGCAATGCAAACAGATGGCTTGTCCCCACTGCCCTGGGGTGGGAAGTACAATCTACACAGGGAAAGTTACTACACTGGATCCTCACGTCCACCACAGGAGCATTTCATCACAGTACACTGAAGTCATATTATTGCAGGCTGTGAAGAAACAAGCCAAAAATGATCCCAAACATGATGACTGATAAATGGAGAAGATAGTAAAAAAAAGTACCCAATGGGCAGACAAGTTCAATTAGACAATACCCATTAGGTTGAAAGTCTCCAGCTGGAGAAGTCCAGAGGTTAAGAGCCTTCTATTTATTGAGCACTAGCTGTGTGGGAGCAAAGGGAGTGTCCCCATGAAGGAATGGTGCACAGTTTGGCAGACATCAGGAACTCTGAGGAAGATAAGAAAGAGGGGGGGCGAGGATAGAGTTCAGGGGAGAAAAGATTTGGTCTGAGGGTGACCACATACTCCAAGACTGACAGAAAGCCTGGGCGAGCCAGGGGATGAGAATGAGAATGGGACCTGGCCCAGAAACCCCAAATGAAGCCAAAGTGAGGCAAAGTCTACAGCACAAAGCCTCATACAAAAAGAACAAGGTGACAAGCAGAGCCGCCATTGACCATGGAAAGACTCTGAAAGAAAGATAGATATGGTCAGAGAGGCAGATAACTTTTATAAGAGCATTCCAGAATGAGCTGAAGAGAAAGGCCATTCAACCAAGAGGGGACATATCTGTTTATTTTCATGGGCAATTATAGGCTTAAAAGGCAATCTTGGAGATTTTTAGCTTTAAATAGATAAATAGTATACTATTTTCTAGTCAACCACCAAATATAACTTGGTATCTGGAATACAATTCAATATGTAATTCCCAGAATAAATTATATCGAGCTAGCTATGTATTTCCTGCCTTGTGAAAGGTTGTGTGTTTTCCTCTCCCCAAAGTGCATCGAAAGTTTCAGTAACTCATAGCCTCCCGCTTCTTGCCAGGCTGCCAGGTGTCAAATGACTCCTCCAGGAGTCCCCAACATAGAACTTGGAGCCCCCACACTTGGAACTACTCGTTCTGCTTTCAGGGCAAGTGCTGCTTCCCACAGACAGGCTTCTTACAAGTCTAGCTCTTGTCCTGAGATGGTGCATGGCTAGTTTTCTTAGCACCTAATGGAAACTAAACATCCCCAAAGGCAGACACAAGAGGGTAGGAATCTAAACTGCACTCTTGACACACTTGACAGGAGCAAACACAACCGAGCTCCCCATTCACAGCCTCATTTGGTTTCATGCTATTGTAGACCTCAATTCTATTTGAAGAAAACATATTGATAAAAAAAAAACTTCCTACTTCAAAAACCAACAAATTACTTTGATGCTACTTCAAACTGTTTGTAGTTCTCCCACAGTTTTGCTTTGATCCCTGATATAAAAAAAAAAAACCCAATATATCAGAGTCAATATCTTGTTTGTGTTTATCATCGTTATCTTTATGAGATGGCATTAACCCTTGCCCTTTCAGATAACAGAATCAGTTGTTCTCAGATCAAACAGACTAAGAACATCTGAGACCTGGGGAGTTTGTCCCTGTGATGTTGGTATTCAGTAGCCTATCCAGCTTTACAAAACTAACCCTCCACCCCCAACCCCGGCATTCAGAAATAATTTTATTTGCTCTTATTCATCAGCAAAAGAAAAGTAGCAAACCCCAGAGCCAATGGCTGTTCATCCTGCCCCATGATAACCCTGACCTTAGTAAAGCCCACATCTGTCTTGTGTTTGAGGTGGCCGGCAGCCAACTGGGGATCAGAAAACAACAATTTCCCTGGTCAGATGTAAACCTTGCCCAGCATGTTGACTTTATAAACCACCCTGCAAGCTCAGTAAATTTAATTGGTAGATAGGGTTGTCTTTCCTTGGCTCATTTCCCACTGATTAATATTACCAGCATGAATACCCATATGATCAGACATACACTAACAAGGCTCTGTCTAGACAGAGAAGGCAGAAATGATGTTTTTTTCTCTTTTTTTTTCAGAATTAGGTATTAATGTGCTATTCATGAATGGAGCAAATGTTTACGTAGATTCATACTGGGAAAAGAAACACTGCCCTCAAATATTTCCAGGGGAAACGCTTTAGGCAGGATTAGTTAGGCACAGGAGCTACCATGTTGGTTCATTCTCTGTGAACTTCAAAGTTGTAGAGCCAACAAGAGGGAGGGCACTGCAGTGTGTAAGAAATGCAAGTAGTGAGATTATAAATCAGCACTTTAGATGGTCAATTCCAGCTAGCTTTGCTTTAACCAGCGTACGACCTCAATTTATGGTGGGAAGAAGCCATGAAGATGATTAACAGAGCTGAAAATGAAACTGGCCATCCCTATGATGTGCTATGAAAAATTAGAAAAGGTCCTCTTAAAAATTACTTTGAATAAGTGAGGTATACACAGTAGTCCTATCTGTTATCCAGAAATCTAAGATTCTTGTTGTTCTCTAAAGATAATTTTATAAAAAGCACCCTCCCCCCAAAAAAATCTTTAAATGCTAAGATGTGAATAAAACTGGCAAACTTTCCCCACAACTACTCAACTCACTCCTCTTATCATTTTAAAATGTTGCTTATACTGACTAAATAAATTATGAACTAAATATGCTAGGTAAGACTAAAGTCATAAGGTTGGGGGCAAGTAACACCACCACCACCATCCATCACCACTATTGTGAATCCATCCCTTATCGCAAGTGATCCAGCCAAGTCATACTTAGAACATTTCCAAAACTCTCCTAAGCAATAGCAGATAATATAGAAGTATTTTAAAATATGGTTCCTGTTCTCAAGGAGCTTATAATCAGATTATCCACACTAGTTTCATTCTTCAGATTATAGCTCTAGGAAACTGATAGCATGCAGATATTTTCATATTTTTCAGTTTGACAAATTTCATCAGTTGAATGGAAAATATTAGCATTTCCCTGGTGAAGAGAGCCATTTCTGCCCTTTAAACATGAGGGGGTATCAGGGTTGCCAATCATATCATCTATTTCCTCCAGGCCACAAAGGGAGAATGTGACCCAAATTGGGTCAATCAAAGTCTTGCCCTTGAATGTTTTTGCTATAGAAATTCTCAGGTGGGAGGAATTTGTGCTTGTGGTAGCTTGTGGAAGGAAAAAGCTGAGCAAATAGAGACAGCATACTAAAAGAAGCAGAGAGGAGAGAGACAGCCTAGTACTGCAGGCTCTTGTTCCAGGCCTCTGAGGTTAACCGCACCCCTGCCCTTCCCACAGTGTGGTTATATTTGCCAAAACTCCCAACCTTGACAAGCTAGGGAGAATCAGGATTTTCTCACTTACTACCAAAACATGTAATCGGTTGTTCTTCACCTCCAGAGTACCTGATAAGAGAAGTGGTCTTAGATTTCAGCAAGAATTACATAATGGATATGACTATTATACTATATATAAATTTTGCATCATTGAATTTGCTACAAAATATGTACATGGATTCTAACCTTGATTTTCAAATTATCTCAAATGACTGCCTTGAATAACTTTACACCAAAAACAGGGCCTAGACAGGAGGAGTTGTTCTCTGACTGTTTGTTCTACAGATTCTGAATCTATTGAAATGGTCCAGAGACCAGCTACCTGCCTCAGCAGAGCAACATCCTACTGCCGCCTTCTGATGCAAAGTGCCTTTCTGGGCTGTCATCCTGCTACTTTTGCACCTCGGCATACACAAAATTAGCACACTGCTCACACACCTGGATGTGATCATTTACAAATAGGTTCTAGTGTCACCCACACGTTCTTCCACTTGTTACCAAAGCCTCAGTTGGGCCCCCTTCTCCCTCCTGTCCATCTGGCAGCCACATCAGCTGCACCTCCAGCCCTTCTTTCTTCAGTTCCTCCCAACTCAGAGAGGCCCTGGTGTCCCCAAGAGGACCACACTTTGAGAACGTTTAGACAGGAGGACTTTCTAAGAGTCCTCTCAACTCTATTACTCTGCATGAAAGTTCTCACTTTTCTTCTGCTACATGTTCTGTTTCATTTTTGGCAACTAAAGGGGCAGATTTGGGAAGTTCTCTCCTCTTCCTATCCTACAGTTACATTAGCGGGGGGAAAAAAAGGCAGTACCTGAACTTCAACCAAGAACATTGTTTTTTCAGCTGCTTTTCTTTAACCTTGGGATTCCTGAATTGAAATGGGAGGAGGGAAAATAATTAGGTATGATGCTTGAGAAATTGATTCCTAATAGTTTGTGAGGTTTAGGGTATTCGTCATTTCACCAACAATTCAAGTGTTTCTTCATGGTTTGTTCCACAAAGAAAAGGGCTCTTGGGAGGAAAATCTGTTTGAAATTATTTGACTCAAAGACTGACACTGTAAAATTGGAAAGAAAGAGGTCAAATAACCTTATAGCAAAAGGATCAGTGGATTTCCAGAGAAATGTGTGCTCCAGCATCCACATAGAGGTTTTTAGATGGCCACAGACATTGAAGAGACAAAGAAAATTTTTTTAAAAAAATAATTTTCCTTCCAGTAGAACAGATCCAAGTTCCACCCACACCATTTTTTTTTCTTTTGTTGCTTGACCCTCAGCTGCTAACACAGCATCTAAATTACTGCAGACACAGTGGAGTTTGGAATCACCATTAATATTTACGTAGCTTGCCACCCAGGCTATGACCCACCCCACTGTTTCAGAATGATAAATTCATCTGTCTCCACTGAGAACTCAGAAGTCCTCTTATTTCTCTGGGGAATAGGCATCATTTCTGTTATACACATGATGTGATTATCATGTCTGGTTTATTGGTCTGCCTCTCTTCTGAGGTTATTTCATGGTAAAAATGTGTTCAATAAAACTGTGGAATGGTTAGGATAATATCACTTCTCCAAAAAAGTCTTACTTCCTTGGAAGCTGTTAATATCACTGCAATGCAAGTAGGCAGAGAGCCAAAAGAGAATCACAGGTAACCGATCTGCAAATGTGCCATGAAGCATGGGCCCCTTTAAGTGAGGCACACGTTCAGTGGCAGCTAGAAGCAGAAACGCATTTCCTCTCAGTAGCTCTCCTTCTAACAAGGAGTGTGCTTTGTTTTTCATCAGAAAAACATATGAGTTGACAGCATTTGTTGTTTTGATCATTTTGTTTAAAAATAAACAATTTGGAATCCACCTTGGTTTTAAGAACCCAAGTCTGCAAGGAAGTTAGGCCACATGACTTCCAAGCTGTCCTTCAGATCTGAAATTCAAAACAGCATTCAGTGAAGTGATAAACCTCTGTGTGGTTTAGAAAAGTGCAGCAAGAATTCAGAAAAGGGAAGCAAAAAAGTGTAGAGTTGTCTACTTTTGTCCATCAGGACACACTTACAAAAAAAAAAAAAAGTATCTGCTATTGATTTGAAATTCAAGTTCATCTGGATGTCCTGTATTTTTATTTACTAATGCTGGCAGTTCAATCTAGATAGAAAAACTGAAGTCATAAGAGTACTAAAAATCAAAAGGGAGCAAAGTTGTGGCAAGCTTTGCAAAGTGTAGCCTAATGTGGAAGCCACTGGTGTTTTGGTGTCTCCTTGGGGGAACGTGTCTGGGGACCATGTCTAGGTTGCGTGTTTAATTCCCTTGAAGATAGGTGTGGGAAGGAGGCCATTTCTGATCCAATCATCTCAAGCAAATGTGACACATGTCACTTCTGGAGTAGAGCACGTGCTGGTATTAGATGTTCCTGTACTTTCTTCCTTTGGCATGACCACAAACCACATTTCAGAGCAAGGAACCACTATAGCCAGGATCCTCAGTGAAGACATTGGGGAAAAAAGAGAGAAGAAAGGGGTTTGGAGATTTAAGAAATGGTATCTAGACTGAAGAACATTGATGTAAGAGCAAATAAATAAAGAATACACAAGGGTGAGGCTCAGGCATCAGGAATTTTCAAAAGTTTCTCTGGTGACTCTAAAGTATTGTACAACTAGGGCTGAGAACAGCTCTGTTGCTCTGACATGGATGAGAGTAGAATTCGAGTAAATAGGATACGAATAAGGCCCCCCAAAGCTTGTGCAATTTCCACAGTTCAGAAGCCCCAAATAAAGCTTCCAGATAATCTCAACAAAGATAAAAAATATTCTTGTTAAGATTTTTTATGCAACCTAAAGAAAAAAAATCTGACCTGTCATGGAATAGCCAGATAATCAACTGTAACTGTCTCTTTTGTTTAGGATTTTAAAAAACCAACAACAACCCATTTTCTTTCAAAGAAAAAAGACTTAAAATCCCACATAAAGTGCACCACTTAATGATACAGATGTTAGTCTATCATGTTCACATGTCCATTCATTATCTATGGCACCAAGAAAAGCATTTCTAATTATATAAGTAGCTAGTTTGTTGGGTATTTACTCTAAGCAAAGCGTTTTGCTAAGTAATTTGCAATTATAACCTCACGTAGTCCTCTCAACAACCCCGTCAAATAGTTACAGTTATTATCCACATTTTGTAGAGGAGGAAACTGAGACTTACGGAGAAGCAAAACTACCAAAATATGCAATATCAAAGGAATAGATTTAGAGAAGAACCCAGGTTTCTCTGAAACCAAAACCCACTATTTTGTAACTGCTACATTAGACTGACTCACTAAAATTTCTTTCCACTCCATCATTTTAGTAAAGAATTTTAACAGAATAAAGAATCTGTTTTAATTAGAAGCAGAAGATGTTTGATGGAGAAAACAAATTTACTTATCTAGAAAGACACTGTAAAATTAGAAAGAAAGAGGTCAAATAACCTCTATTTCTTCATGGGAAATAAACATTATCTCCAAAGCATCACCATTCTTATAAAAAAGAATTTGCAGAGAAGGAGAAAGATTTTTCTCTCCATGTATCCCCCATGGTGACAACATGGCCACTTAAATTAGTTCACAATTAGCCCAAATGTAAGTTAGCTGTTGAACATGCTTGGGGTGACAGAAGTCAATTTTTAGGTAATGTTCACAAGTTCTAGAGTGCAAAGGTAAATCCAAACTGGAAAATGTATAATATTTTGACTGGGCAATGTTTGGATTTAAATAAAATTGATGAACTCTTGATTCAAGCTGGCTGGTGTTTGGGGGAAAATTGCCTAATTGCTCTGATATCAAAAGAGTACTTGATAAAATAGAACTTATATATCCAACATGCCTATAGACTCCTTGTCTAATAAATGCAAATAAATAAAGCTTGTGAGATATTAGAATGTTGCCAATAGTCTTGCTTTGCAGAACTCAGAGACAACTGAAGAGATGCATCAGTAAAGATCACATACCCTTTTCCAAGGAGCAAATAGGCACAATAGTGTACTTTCTCATAGTCCATTAAGCCTAGGGGTGAATGAGAATATTCACAAACAAATTAACAATAGTAGTAATTCACATCAAACATACATATACCAATATATGTATGACCCATAAAATTCAAGAGACCTAAGTGTCCAAAACTTAGAATAACAGTGTATTCAAAAAATAAATAAATAAATAAAATCCAAGTACCAAAAGCAATTTTAAAAGTAACTCAAATAATTTTCTTGCATTTTGGAAAACCTCATTTGCAATCTGCAATGATAAATTCAAATCTTATTTCTTGCCTCTCCCATTTCTCTAGAGTCCAGAATTTCTCCCAGGAACCAAAAATTTCTAAATTTTTCAAAACTCTCTATTGAAACACAGTCATGAATAGTACATTGTATTACTGACAGACTTTGTCCTTTCTGACCATTACTTCGTGGGAAGAATATACTTCTCCATCTCATCAGTATTGGCTTTGGCCATGTGACTTGCTTTGACTGATGCAATGAGAGCAAATACAGCATATCCCACATGCCACAACCAAGCAGTCACTTTAATGTGCTTTTACAGGTTCACTTGGTCTCTTGTGCCCACTTCTGCCTGTCTTCTGCCATAGGAAAGAGCCCTAAGTAGTCCTCAGACACACATGGGCTTGACCTGAAACCTGGACCAATGTCCTAGAGCTGACCACAAACCTGTGCATGGGAAGTTAATGTTTGGTTCTATAAGACACTGAGACTTGGGGGTTTTTGTCACACAATACATTGCAACACCAGCTAACATACAGTGTGACTTCTCTCCTTTCCTTCTGTTTCCCCTCTCTCTTAACCCCAGCAAGCAAGAACCCTGGCTCCTGACCAGGGGCATAGAAAAAGAAAATGAAAGAGGTAATACAAAATTAATCCAATTGGGAAAAGAAAAGGTATTGACAGATGATGGTAGGAAAACCCATGTCATGCTACATCAAATAAAGCAAACTCTAAGACTGAAATGTAAAACTAACATGGGCTCCAGTGAGATCTGAGGTCAGCAGGGAGAGAGAAGCAGCACATGTAAGGTCCAACTGAAGGGCTATAATCATCCCAAATAAAAGTATAAACCACTACTTGCTTGCAAAGACATGTCATTGAGGCACATATCTATAATCTCAACAACTCAGAAGGCTGAGGCAGGAGGATCACAAGTTCAAAGCCAACCTCAGTAAATGAACAAGCCTAAGCAACTTAGTGAGACCCTGCCACAAAACAAAAAAAAAAGGGGGGGGGGGCGGTGCTGGGGATGTGGCTCAGTGGTTCAGTACCCCTGGGTTCAATCCCTAGTACGAAAGAAAGAAAGAAAGAAAGAAAGAAAGAAAGAAGGAAGGAAGGAAGGAAGGAAGGAAGGAAGGAAGGAAGGAAGGAAGGAAGGAGAGAGAAAAGGAGAGGAGAAAAAGAGGACAAGGAGGAAAAGGAGAAGCAGACATAAGAAATGACACTGGTGGAAACTATTGCTCATACCTACTTGTTTGACTCTACCTTATATTGACCTGTGATTCTGTGGCCATAGCCATGGCTTTAAAAACTAAATATCAATATTATCTCTTCTATGAAAATAAATGCAAAATTTAGAGCTTACTCTTTGTTAATTAAGCCAACACGTCTGTCACACCAATTAACTTTGTATTCCATCCTACTATGTGACAGACCAACACTGGTATTAACACAGGCTTTGTTCTATGAGCAGTCCCACCCTTGACATGTACCTGATGATGGTAATATGTCCGTAATTGGAATTCCAGTTGGGACATTCTTAGAAATTACCAGAAGCTGGGAGCCTCCAGACAGATATAGGATGATCAAGCTTCATGATCAAAATAGCCAACAGAAGGCCAACAGCTTCACCTGTGATCAGGTGGCCTGACCACTCAGTCAAGAAGAGTTCTGATAATAGACTATTAAACCTGAATTTTTCCCAGCTTCCTGAAGGTCAGGGTCAATAGGGATGCAGGCTTAGGAAGGCTTTGCTGTCCCAAAAGGGCATAAAATCCTGAGATCCTCCTTTTTGCTACTGTTTACCATGCTAATGCCACTGAAGAACTAGCACAGTATGTATGAATAAATAAATAAATAAAATAAAATAAAACAATGTGGTATTTTTCAAGCATCATGTCTCCTTGCTGCTGTTTAAAGGATCCCTGTGTAAATGCTTTTTCTTCGTTTTTCCTTGGACCTTTCTTCTTCTAACAAATTAATATAGTAAGTCATTTTTCACCTACTTACCAATATTGGCAAACCCATTGCAAAAAGCTGATGAGGCAATTGTAAGGTATGAAGGATGAACTCTAACACCTCTGCCCTGCCTGCATGACTAAGATTTATAACTGTAAACCTGCAAATTGTCTGGCTTATGTATGTAAATGTGGGGCCAATTAGTGATTCACCTGCAACTGCTAATTAAAAGGCCTGGGGTGATGAATTGCCACCAAGCAGGCAGATAGGGGCCTGACTGTCCAGAACCATCTATTCCTACACAAAGGACAACCCAAGGAGAGAATATCTGAAGATTAGCTCCCTAAAGAACCATCAGAATTTTATATCTACTAATTTGGAAGAAAAAAAATAAGTCGTGTGGGAAAATGTAATTATAATGCAGCTAGAAAATAAAAACAGGCAAAGTAAACCAAGCATCGTTGCATCATTAAAGGAGAAAATAACCCTTCTGGGTAATTTTCCCATGGAATTCAGAAGAAAAAAAATAGAATTGGAAAAAGGTTTGGAAGAAACCACATGTGATTCTTTCCCCTCCAATTACAACAAATTTCCACAGTTTTCAACTCAGCAGAATGCCTGAACGAAAGCTTGGCAAATAGTGGAGAATAAAGTTGTTAATAAAATAAAAAATCCAAGTTCAAGCCTTCCAGACAGAGCTAGGTTAAAAAGATTCTCGTGTTACTTAAACTAAGTTTTGAGATATTTATTTAATTTCTGACTTTCAGGTTCAGCTAAAATAATCTAATTAAAATTTATATTAAAAAAAAATCTGCTTCTCACAGCCCACAAGTCTCAGACTCTAGACTCCTCAGTTCTCTCCTGTACCAAGTGCTTTAGGATCTCTCTCTTTGTCAGCCTCTTTGGCTCGGCCTGAGAAACATAAATCAAACCATGGCTGTGGCCACAGTGCTTTATGATCTACTGTCCCTCAAACCCACACCTCTTCATGATTTTCATTCTTCAACCAAAAGGACAACCATGGCCCCTACCAGTGGAACAAGAGCCAGGCCTGTGGCCACCAGACCTCTCCTTCAAGGGCTACTAAATGCAGGGTCTTGCTCAGTTAGGAGTGTTTTTCCCAGGCAGCCCCAGAATGTTTGGGGAATGCAAGGGCTCATTCGGAATGGCTTTCTGCACATGACATCCCTGAGGACCTAATGAGGTGTCACATAAAAAAATACTCCTTGATTAAGTGACCTCAGAGGGAAAACAGCAGGTGGGCAATGTCAGTATGCAACTGGCAGGAAAACCTAATAGATGCTCATTAGGTTTACCTCATCAGTAAATATCGCTGCCGTGGAGAAAACAGAAATTAATAAATAATCTTAGCCAAGGTATGTTGAAACACTGGACATTTAGCTTGCACAGCAAAACCATCCAGAATCTTCTATTTGCTCCTCTCTATTTGTAGTGCCTTTTCTTAGACTTGTACACTGTCAGTCTTACCCTCATTAAAATATTTGTACTTACGATTTTAAAAAATCACATCTTCCTAGAAGGAATGTATTAAATGTCGGCTAAGTGCCCACTACGTGCCCCATGTTTCTTGTTATATTATCCCCGTGAACCTTTACACCAACCAGGAGAGGCTGTGTCTTGCCCTAAGTCATTAAGCTGTTAAACAGTAGAGCAGCCATTCCAGCTCCAAGTGGGGCTCTTTCCATTCCAATTGCAGCTGCCAACCACTATTTGGAGACCCCCTTCTCCTACACCCAGACTTTGTCTTCTACTATGTGCTCCTTATTTTACTTTACATATGGACTGTCCATGCTATCAACCATCCCTAGCATCATCTGAAGAAATCAAGCATGATAAAAGTTAGGCAAGCTCAGTCAGAATGGTAGCCATCAAGATTACAAATAATAATAAATCCTGGCAAGGATATGGGAAAAAGGAACACTTCTACATTCTTTTTTTTTTTTTAGTTGTTGATGGACATTTTATTTATTTATATGCAGTGCTAAGAATCAAACTCAGTGCCCCATGCATGCTAGGCAAGAGCTCCACCACTGAGCCACAACCCCAGCACACTTTTACATTCTTGGTGGGATCGTAAATTAATATCACTATGGAAATTAGTATGGAGGTTCCACAAGATACCAGAAATGGAATACCATATGATCCAGTTATCCCACCCCTTGGTATTTATCCTAAAGAATTAAAGTCAGCATACTACAATGATACATACAAACCCATGTTTATAGCAGCACAATATACAATAGCCAAATTATGGAATCAATCTAGATGTCCATCAACGGATGAATTAATAAAGAAAATATGATTTATATATACAATAGAGTCTTATTCAACCATAAAGAAGAAAGACATTTATATCATTTGCAGAAAAATAGATGAAACTTGAGAATATTATGTTAAGTGAAATAAGCCAAACTCATGAAGTCAAGAGCCTTATATTTTCTCTCCAACTAGATAGAAAAATAGGGGAAAAGAAATGGGGGAAATCTCATGAAAATAGAAGGGAGACCAGTAGTGTAGAAGAAGAGGATCATGGGGAGGGGGAAAGAGAGGGAAGGGTACTGGGGAATAAAATTTACCAACTCATTGTTATATTGTGTGTACAATATATATGTACACATGTGTAACTACAAATTGTATGTACAAATAACTACAAATTTCACTATTATATATAATTATAATGTACTAATGGGGAGGGAGGAAGAGAGGGAAAGGTACTAGGGAATGAAATTTACCAACTCATGTTGTTATATTGTGTGTACAATATGTATGTACATATGTATAACTACAAATTGCATGTACAAATATGTAACTACAAATTTCACTATTATATATAATTATAATGTACTAATAGCAAAAAAAGAAAATGCAAATTTAAACTTTTTTTAAAAGGCAAATAATCTAAGGACCCTCTCTTATGAGAGAGGTAGATTCTGGTAAGATAATTAATTGGGAGACCATTAGGCTGAGATGGCTATTGTACCTTGGGTTCCTGTGTAAACAAACTGAAACCCAACTTCAACATAAACAGTAAAACAAAACTTAGGTTTAACTAATCAGAAACTGCCAACTAACCTCTAACTAGGGATTCTTCACTTTAAGCAAATTTTCTTTTTATCTTGTTTCCCTGAACACTTTACAAAAATTTTCCCTTTGTGCCCCCTTGGTAGAACTCACCCTTACAGTTTGGCTCAATTCATGAATCACTGTCTGTTCAAGTAAATTCATTAAATTTTTAATGTGCCTAAGTTTACCTTTTAACAATTCAGTCTAGAAAGTAAATCTTCTTTTAATGCTCTTTCTGCCTCAGCAACTCTCTTCTCCTTGACCATAATGGCATAGTCATTATCTCACATCAGAGGTTTCCTGGAGATCCCCAATGCCCCCTGAGCTGTCCTGTCCAGCACTTTTCAACATGTGCCCTAGGCTTGGGCTCCCTGAAAACAGAGACCTTGGTTTATTTTCTTTGTATCTTCATCATCAATGATTGTTGACTGGATGCATGAATTAATTCTAGATCCCTTCATAGTTCCCAGAACACATATTCACCTCTTCTACCTACTTACCTTACAGTTCTTCCTGCTTGAAACCCTTGACCCTGGTCCCACTATCCTTATGGTTTATTCCCTCCACATTTCAAGGACAAACTCAAGTCCTTTCTCTGCCATGGAACATTCACTAAGCCCTTCACCTGGCCTGGATTTTTCTCATCCTATCCTCTTGTAGGAACTGTCGTCTATATAACCCATTTAGGATATGTGTATACACCATTTTGCTTTATTCTTGTTAGTCTTGTGATCAGATCATTGGGTATATGTGCTAATTCTTATATTAAAATAGCAATTTTCATCTAACTAGAGCTTTGTATCTCACAAAGTACTTTTTCACAGTTATCTCCTTGGATCCTCTCAGTAATCCCCTACCATAGGTATTGGACACACCTGCTGTGGTCCCACTTCGGCCTCTTCCTGGCTTTTCAAGGCTCAGAGTCAGTGCTTTTCCTTTGCCATGCTGCTGCTCTGTCATCTGGGAATTAGCACCAACGCACATGTTGTCACGAAGGAATCAGTACGTGTATGGATTTAGTAGCAATTCACATTTTCTCTTTAACCATGTGCCTTTTGAAATTTGTGTTTCACCATTTTCCTAATATCCATTTTTGTCTTTCATTTAATCTTAATCCTCTATTTCCCTTTTATCCTGTCATGACAAATTAAGTGCATAATTAGGGGTCTCTGTTGTTCCTTATACTTGATTTTAGGTCATACTCCCTACCCAGGTAAAATTTTAGGAACACTAATGTTATTTGTTGTTTAAGTTACCTAAGACTATCCTAGCTCCACTTGAGTAAAGAAAAGGTACTGATGCTTAGTCCTCCAAAAAGATAAACTAGTATAAATCAGATTAATTGAAGTTCATTCTCAGATAAATGTGTTTTCTAATTTTTGAGAGAGCATGAGTCACAAAAATTCTCAAAGGAGTTTCTCATAAAATTTTGGAAGACCTGTTGTCTATTAGCCCCTACTCAGAATCAGTGCTTAACAATGATTCAGAGTTTAAGTAGCCCACCACTTGGGTTTATTAAATACCCACTGACATCTTCATTCTGTCAGAGAACTTCATTGTTGGGATGATAGCTTCACATTTCAAAATCATTTTGTCCCTAATCAGGTGTATTCTCTTACAAAAATGTCTGGTCTAATTACACTCTTTACAGAATTTTCTGATATGTTTATTCAGCCAGGAGTTACCATGAAAACTCCTTAGTTTGGGGGACAGGTAAGTGGCATCCTAAGAAAACAAAAATTATATAAGAATTAAGTTTCGGCACACACCTATAATCCCACTTGGGAGGTTGAGTTAGAAAGATTGCAGGTTCAAAGCCAGCCCTGGCAACTCAGTGAGCCCCTGTCTCAAAACTAAAAATCAAAAGGGCCAGAGGATGTAGCTCAGTGGTAAAGCATCCCTGGGTTCATTCACCAGTATCAACAACAACAACAATAACAATAATAATAATAATGTTTTTAAAAATGAAATCTTGAAACTATTCTGAATAATACTATATAGTGGTTACATATCATTATACATTTTCAAACCCCATGGGTTGTACAATATCAATGAAAACTGTGAACACTGGGTGAAAATGATGTGTCGATGTAGGTTCATCAGTTGTGGTAAAAGTACCACTTTGCTGAGAGATGTGGATAGGGAGGAAGGCTATGTATGTGCAGGGGCAAGCACCATATGGGAAATCTCTGTACCGTGCCCACAATTTTCCAATGAACGTGAGCTGTTCAAAAAAAAAATGCCTTTGAAAAACTAAAGTCTATTTTGAAAGATGAAATCCATCTTCTTCTAACATACACACAAATGCACATGTCCATAAAAAAATTATTACATTTTTTGTTTGATAAGATGTCAGAAATACTGACACACCTTCCCTGCAAATTGTATCTACTCTGACTTCGTGATGTTTCAATGAAAATGAAATGAGGAAGAGTAGGTTCCAGTAAATAATGCAAGAAACTCAGTGAAGGAATTAAGTCTGATTTCCAATAACTGTGGTAAAACCTCAACAGAAATTCAGCCAGCTATGGTCAATTTTAAACTTAACAAATACATCCTTAAGATTTACTAGCTAGAAGAGATGAGTTGTAAGAATTGAGACTTGCACAGCCTTTTCCAATCTTCAGTCATAACCAACCCTTCAGAAAGAATGCTTTCTTTTATTTTCTGCCTTTGATCCATATGGGCCCAGACTTACAATCTGTCAACAACCTATTCCATGCAACTGGCAAGTGAAAACCCTCTGTCGATAAATAGCTCACACACTTGTCCGCAGCATCAGAACAGCTTCTTTCTCAGGTTCTCCTTGTGCACAAAAGACAGGGGTTTATCTTGAGCCATGCCAATAAAATAGCTGAAGCTTATTTATTAGAAAAAAATCTAGACAGCAATCTAGATGGAGCTGTTTCTCTGCTGTTGTAGCTATTCTTCCCTTAGCGCTGGTTTTCTGAAGTTCCCAGTGGTCTAACTTTTCAAGTCATTTGTCTACTTTTGACTAAACTTGCCAGGAGGGTCTAAGGATAAGCATGCAGTGGTGAACCCAGTTTCCTCTACTCATTCATACAGAATTATTACCTCTTCAAGCACACTCTTCACTTTTAGATTGTCAAGCTCTTTCAGGTGCATTATCTTTGGAACTACAACCAGTCAGAGGGAAAGAGGGATAGCCACAAAAGCCAAAAAGGAAACTTGCTATTCTTAGAAAAAGATTAGAGGCCATCTCTTGCCCCAAGTCACCAGACTGTAAAGTGAAAAGAAAAAGAAAAATGCATATGGGCCATAATTCATCACTGTAAGTGCAGTAAACCTATCACAAGGAGGTCTCAGCTTGTTTTTCTTTTCCAATGACATTTCTTTGTCCATTAGAGTCAAGATTTTCATATTATTATGTCGTGACGAGTATTTCTTAGGATGGAATACCATTTATAATTTGTTCTCAGAAATTGTCTTCATATAGTTTTCTCTTTTATATCAGAGCCAAAAGAGAAAACCCAGGAGAAAAGCAGTGTTAAGAGTTTGGATCCAAAGTGACCCAAAGGTCCAGGTGTTAAAGGTTTGGCTTCAAGCATGGCCACTGGAAGGTCATAGAACGTTTAAAAGGTGGGACCCAGTGAGAGTTCTTCAGGTCCTGGAGTAATGCCCTTGAAGGACATAGTGGGACCCAGTCCCTGCATCTTCCTTTCTTCCTTTCTGGCCATGAGGCAAACAGTTTTGCTCCACAATATGTTCCCCACCATTGTTATCCAGCTCCTCCACCAAAGGCCTAAAAGTCGGGTCTGTCTAATCATGGACTGGAACTTTTAAAAACATGAGCCAAAATAAACTTTTTCTCTTTATAAGTTGAATGTCTTGGGTTATTTGTTATAGTAATGAAAAGTTGACTACCACAAAGAGTATTTGGAGAGCAGAGAAGTATTGAGCTCCTTTTACGGGTATACTGTAATTCCTCTTTTTTTCCATCACCAGTTCTTAATTTTAGGAATTATTGGCAATACAGGTCCCATGTAACAATGCATTTCATGTATCTTTTAATAATTCCTACTAGATCCCAATAAGTAAGGAAAGATGGTCCGTTCACTGCTGTGCCTACTCAGTCAAAAGCCTTTGTCCATGCTAGAGGTGTTTCCCCACACTGACTTTTTCCTAGATCACATTCGACCTCTTATTAACTAAGTTTTAAAAAATATCCTACTATCCCCCAGGGGAAGTGTGTAGGGGTATAAATAAAATAAGATGGACCAGAAGTTAATAATTATTGAATCTGAGTGATGAATATGTAAATATTTTGTAGATATGTGAAATTTTCCATAACAAATGTTTGCCCCTCAAAGACAGTGAAGTAGCACAGGTAAACTGATTGATTCACTTGACTGAGGCCCTAGGTTCCATCCCCAGCAATGAAAAAAAGAAAATTCATCTCCCATCATCTAAGTCAAGTGCTATGTTTTAAATGATAAATTCTAAAAAAAATATATATATATCTTCCAAAAAAGTATGACAAGTATTCTGAATTCTGTTCCAGAGCAATAGAGAAGATCCCTTCCTGCAGGTAGTTCAGTTTATAGCTTTTTCTTCACCTCTCCTAGAGGGTTCTCTTATGCTTCCAAAGCATAATCTATAATTTTGACTTGAGTATTGTGAATTATTATTTCTATGCATCTCAACACTGTGCACATTTTGAAAGAGGCAAGGAATGTTCAACCCTACAGCAATGGCCCCCCAATTGACAAATCAGCTGGGGAGATCATTTGCAAGCAAGCCTTCTGTAACTCCTACATAGCACATGCAGTTGGTGCCCAGCTCAGGTCCCCTTCACTGGCCAGGACACCATCCCCCAGCAACTGAGAGGGTTGGGCAGAGGTGGGCTGGCAAAAGTTTAACAATCAGCTTTCTGTGGGGGTGTAAAAGCCCAGGTCTGTGTAGCTTTTGTTGATTTTCATGCTGCAAATGCTTCCGTCATGGCCAGGGTGAGGTCATAAATGGGGAGTTGGGAAGGAATGTGCACAGTCTGCTCTTAAGAGCTATTATGAGCCAAATCCAGCACACCACTGGCTACATAAAGCTCACAACTGTTCCTTTCTCTGGGGAGTTTCCTTCTTAACTCAAGAGTGTCACATCTCGGGCTTCACCCAGGGTTAGCCTGAAGATAATGACTAACTGATATGAAGGTACAGAATTCTGGGTTGTCTCAAGTTGGGTCAATTCTGTGGTATGATTTATTCATCAGAGGTCACCTATGAATCAAGTCACTTTCCCTTAGACTACATCATTGCTCCACTCTTTCACTTTCCTATTCTGCCTCCCTCAATTATTATCAGGTTTTTCTCCCTAAAGGGTACACTCTCAACGATTGCATGTGGCTGAATGCTTGCCTCAGGCTCTGCTCGTAGAGGATCCATCCTAAGATGCATATGAAACATATCCCCAGGGTTAAGCTCTCCCAAGCATTCCAGTGCATCCCCAATAAAATATTTCTAATCCCAGGAGAGTTAAGTTTTAAATACCCAACTACAAATCCCACATCTCTGAAGTCTTGTACTTCACAAAAAAAAAAATGTATACAATTTTAAACCATGTTCCATAGAATCTCTGTTAAACATAAATAATATCATCCTTTTCTCCAGAATTCTTGCTACAGTCAATGATCCAAGGTGCTGGACTGCTTTGATCCCATGGCCAGTCCAACTCTGAAGTTACCCATGTCCCAGTCTGGGAAGCCTGAGCAAAGAGTGTGTGCTGGGAAGAGTGATCCTCCCCTTGAGCCCTGGGTGTTCAGCTGCCAGCTCTACACTGCACAGTGTGGTTTGCAGACTCTTTAGAGGCTGTTTTCCTCAGCACCTCAAGCTTGTGTAGCAGATCTACTCCAAACACAGTGCCGGTGTATTCCAGTGTCTCCTTTATTCTAATCAAGAAGGAAAAGAAGAAGGGAGGAAGGAAGGGAGGAGAAAAGAAGGAATTCAGTCACTGATAATTAGACCTCAAAGTGATCTTCAAGTATTCTTTATAATCATCATTTTGCAGATGAGAAAAAAATGAGATTTGAGATTTCTTGTTGAAGATCAAAAGCAGTTAATGCTGAAACCCAAATCCCCATCTCCAGATTCCCAGACCGGAGGTCTCTCTGCTTGCCCTGTTGCCTTCCCAGCTTTTAAGGGCAGCATTGTTATCAGTATATATAGGAGCAGAAATAGTTGAAGTCTGCAGTCACGCAGCAAAATGTCTCTGGTGATACCCCAGGGTCGGGTGGTGCTTTATACAGCAGGGCAGCCTTCAGACTCCAAGTGTTCCCAAGGGTGTGCTAGAAACCATAGCTTCATACAAAAGGAGGCCAAGCTGAACAGTTTTTTTTATACTTCCCAGCTGTGGTCCCTGGATAATAGATAGTCCAAGAATGCCCTCTGGTGACTTCCTCCTGTGTGTTCAAGCGCTTGGAAGACAGGAGGAGGTGACTGTGGGAAAAGGAGAAAGAGAAGCTGAACTCCTGGAGATGGTTTGCTCTCCCCCGCAATATGGGACGTGTTCTGTCTCATGTTGTTCTGTCAGCAAACTGTGGCAGGATCCAACCAGGAAATTGAATAAAGCATAGTACATATTCACAACCCTGTTGTATTTTCCTTTTATTCTCCAACAACAGCTATAATTATTTTTAATTTCACAATTATTTCAATACCTATTCAACTCATATTATATTAATAAAAGACATACAAACAATAACAAATTGGAAGGCATAAAAAAATCTCTAACAAAATTTTAATTAGGTGTAGTCTTCTCTGGTTTTCTGCATAATACGGTCACCATTTCCCAAGAAAGTGAGCAAAAGCACACCCTTAGGTCCTTGGAATGGTTATTCTGAAGGCCATCTTTTATATTTTATTATTGTCTTCTGAAGGCCTTTTTATTTTTGGTGGCATGTATTCGAGAGGAAAAGAAGACTAACATCTGTGTGCCAAGTTACGCCCTAAAGGAGTTGAAAGGAGCATCGCATAGAAGCAAGGGGAGGGATGGAGTTGAAGGCTTTTTGGAGCTACAACCAAAGTACATTTGTCTTTTTTAATTCTTATATTGAACAGAAACATAAAATTTAGGATTTGGAAAGGAGAGCACATGTCAGCCCTGCTCACATCAGGACTAGTAACAGCAGCAGCTGTCATGTATGGTGTAAACCAGGTGCCAGCGAATGTAAGCATTTCATATGGACTATTTAGTTTAAATCCTCAGAGCAACCTGAGAGAAAGGAGATGTTGTTTTTTGCATTTTTTTTTTTACTTTTTATTGGTGCATTACAATTAAACATAACAGCAGGATTCATTCTTACAGACTCATACAGTCACACGATGTAATAGTATAATTCGATGGGTTTCACTTATTTTTTGCAGTATGTAGATGACAAACCTGAGGCACAGAGACACTAAATGGATTGTCTGGGGTCTCATAGCTTCAGGTTAAGCCAGAACTCAGCATCAGCATGTTCAACTCCCAAGCTCCCAGGTCTGTGTAGCTTTTAGCCATCCTGATAAATGGTGTCCACTACATTTCTAAATGGCCTTCCTATTCCTCTCTCCTTAAATTCATCCAACAGTGAGGACATCATTCTATTACCTAAGAGCTTCTATGTTTAAAGAACTCCTGTTACCCTGTGTTCTGTACCCTTTGGCCCTAATCTTGTCTACTGGAGTGATGCAGAAATTTAATCCTTGTTCTACTTGACAATCCTTTAAATATCTGAAACCAGATATTAGGTCACTGGCCCCCTTTCCCAGCCTTCTTTTCTCTAAGCCAAACAGTTCTGAGGTCCTTCAACTGTTCCCTGTTTCCAGCAGTTTCACTGCCCAGGTTTACTCCAGCTCATGATATCACCTCCCCACAGCATCAGAATGCAATCTGTGGTACTGAACAACACCCTAAATATAACCTGACCATAGCAGAGCATAGTGGGACTACTGATTCCTTATTACTAAAGCCCTTTGTCCTGGGTCAGCAGCACACACCTATAATCCCAGTGACTTAGGAGGCTGAGGCAAGAAGATCACAAGTTCCAGGCCAACCTCAGCAATTTAGCAAGGGACAGAGCAACTTAGCACGACCCTGTCTCAAAATAATAAGAAAAGGACTGGGGATGTAGCTCAGTGGTAAAGCAGCCCTGAGTTCCATCCCTAGTACAAACAAAAGCAAAAACAAAAACAAACAAAATAAAATTGCTTCTAATTTAAAAGCAATGGAAGAAGACATTAATCTTTACAGCAGCTACATAATGTTGATCATTCATATAGAGCTCACATCCAACAACAACAACAAAAAAAAACTGTCTTCCTCAGCCAGAAAATAAGACCTTCCCCAGCCCACTAATGCACACTAAAGAGTTTAAGCAAAATAAAGAATTCGTGTATTTCAAACTTCATATTCTTTATTTGTTCTGATTTCCTAATTGTGCCTCTCTAGTGAAATCATCCAAATCTCAGGTTAAAATATCAAGATGTAAAAAGTTGGGGTTCACAAACAGCCAGCAGCCTCCCTCCAAGAGGCACCAGTTAGAATCCGGTGCATATCACTTTGCATATCAGTGTCCAGCTGTCCATGAGTCTTCCTAGTTTAGCTATTACCCAGTTCATATATCTTCATCTCTCCCATAAGGACGTCATAAGAGACTATCAAATGTCTTCCTGAAATCCAGACACATTTTGTCTGTGGCATTTCCCTTCCCTACTAGCCTCCCCACTCTATCAAAAAAGGAAATGAAGTTAGTCAGGCATATCTTGCTTTTAAGGAAATCCACGTTTAGTGAATCCATGTTTATATGTACCAACAGGCTCAATGGAAAGTTTATTTCTGAAAATAAAAAATTTCTGCAAAATCTAATTTCAAATATACTACATAAATGACATTATAGCTATGGTTTTTTTACTTTAAAAAAGCACTTGAGGGGCTGAGGTCCTGGCTTAGTTGGTAGAGTGTTTGCCTTGTACATGTGAGGCACTGGGTTTGATCCTCAGCACCACATTAAAAATAATTAATTAATTAATTAATTAATTATAGGTATTGTGTTGTCTGTCTACAACTAAAAAAAATTTTAAAAGCCACTTGAAAAAAATTATATTTTAGGACCATCAATACCATCATAAAGCTCAGTCAGCATCCATGATGGAGAAAACATCACTTAAATACTAATTTTGAGAATATAATTAAACCTCAACTATAACTGCATCAATTTGGATTGAAAATTTTTCCGCACTGTATTTTAGCCAGAGTGATAAAAGTCATTAAAACAATTTGATATCTGCATCAAGTTCTGTATTCGGTGTATTTTAAGTTCCACTTTCTAGAATTTTTAGAGTTGCAATTTTGGACAATAGAAATTGAGATGGCATTGAAAGATTCCTATATCACAGACAAGGATTCAATATGTAAGCATACCTTAAATAACAAAGACAGAAGGGGGAATGGGGACAGGAAAGATGGTGGATTGAGATGGACATCATTACCCTAGGGACACATATGCTGCACATATTGTGCTACACTACATTGTGTACAACCAGAGAAATGAAAAGTTGTGCTGCAATTGTGTACAATGAGTCAAAATGCATTCTGCTGTCATATATACCTAGTTAAAATAAATAAATTAATTTAAAAAAATAAGAGCATACGTTAGAATGTTCTGAGAGTTTTATAGATAAATTTATAAAATCCTCATAATAACCCTTTGTGATAGTTATTCTTATTTACATTTTTAAACTTTTTCCCCCTGCAGTACTAGGAATTGAACCCAGGGCCTCACACAGGCTAGGCAAGTGCTCTACCACTGAGCTACATCCCTACCTCCAACCACACACACTTTTTATTCTAAATTGCACAGACTACAGAATAAGATAAATGAATCAAGTGTTGTTAAGGGTCCCACATGACTAGGTTTTGTTTAACATTCTTTCATTCTGGAGTTTTAGTTCACAGATTTCATTTCAACTCCTGACCATTATGATAATCTCAGTATCTACTATTCTGATAGCCCTGGGTAAGTACCAAAAAAACCTTCACAGAGTTCAATTTAAGTTTTTTGTTTCTGAGGTATTTCAAAGTTGCTCCACATAAAGGTGATAATAACAATTCCAGCATTATCTCAAAATACTTCTAAGTACTGTTAGCTTGTCCTCTCACAAAAGATTTAGACTATATTTCTACAAGTTGAATTTAGAATACTCAGCCTAAAGAATTTTATTATTACTTTAAAATTATATGAGTTACCAGACATAAACTCAAATAGAATATTCTAATGTAGTTAGATTTTGTGCAAATTTGAAATAGTATGATATAAAAAAATTAATAAAATGCCTTCATGCTCAAAATTTGAAGTAATGCAAATCCCTCAAATTTAAGTTCCTTTTAAGGAACACATAATTTCAAAACTGGTGGACCAAATTAATTGTAAAACTGAGTTTAGTCTATTGCCTGAATTATGCAAGTTTTGAATCATGCAGGGCCACATCCTTTTCATAAATGTTACCAGCCTCTACATGTCACTAAAGGATAAGCACCACTTTACAACCAGATGGCTGAAGTCTCAGAGGCCAAACAGGCCATGGATGGAACTGCAGAGAGAAATGCTGGGACACACATTGGGAAGAAAAAAAATTAAACTGAGGGGACCCATTATTGAACTGCATCCACTCCTCCAAATGTCACTGGTGATGGCCCAGAAACAGCAGGCTCTTGGAAGCTCAGAGAACTTGTAACCGACCTACCCTACCCAAGTCCTTAGACCTGATGCAGCCAGGGGCTCTTGGACTTCATCTGCAGAAGAAACCACAGCACTTTCAGAAGCCACATCCTTTAAGGGTAAGAGATGCTAACAGATGAACAAATGACCAAATGACCAAATGACAAAGTGAGCTAAGCCTGTGCCTGGAAGCAATTGCTGGAGGAGTCCAGCTCCACACAGACAGGAAAAGGAACATTCACAGAGAGAGAACAGGAGGACAACCTTTCCCTTCCTCCACTGCATGCTCAGGGAAATTGTCCCTGGTGTTTAAGAAAGCCAGCAAGCACAGAATTAGAACCAAAGAAAAGAAGGAACTTGGGGCAAAAACTGAGGGTGACAATGAAAGCAAAGGGACTGGAAATCCCTTACAAACTCCTATGAATCTGAACCCTAAGTTGCTTCTCTTCTTGGGTTTCAAGCCTTCCAGTGGCTTTTCTCATAGGGAAAAACTAAAACCAATCACTTTTGGTGCCTGTATCAACCTTGTAAGACACACTAAATTCTTGCTGTAATGGCTAACTGTCAGCCTCTTTCACTCATCTGGAGTGATTTTTCCAATTAAGCAGGACAGGCATTTCACTCAAGCCCCTGATTCTAACTCAGAGGCCAGGTCCTGAAGAATGAGACTTCAGGCAGTGGCTGACACTTCTTTTGTCATAGGAGCGTCTCTAGACAAACAATATTGACTAAAAATTTGTCAGGACTTTCTATGGCCATCAGTCATTCTTGCTTTCGTGCCTTCTGTGCACACCTGTGTTTCCTCTCACTCCCATCCTTAACACAAAACAAAATTTTAAAAATTAACTTCCTCAAAGTTAGAGTCAGTTTAAGTCAGGATGGAATTTGAATATTGATTTGTTGTGATGCATGTACCCTTATTAGGAAAATTTAAAGCCATAAAATCAAATACTAAATCAGAGAAATGAACACTGGGGTTTCATAAGAAGGTCTTAGAGTGTGGTTTTGTTGGGGTTCTGCTTTTTGTTTTTTCACTCTTACCAAGATCTCAGAAAATGCATGCAAATAATCCACAGGTCCCAACACTCAATGCCTTCAGTGACCAAATTTATAAATCATAAAACTCCTAGGTATTATAAGAAAATATGGGCCATGGAAAACTCTTTTCAAATATTGTGGTAGCCAAACAAAGTGCATATGAGGTCCGAATTCATGGCATGGGCTACCAGTTTGCAATCCATGGACTAACACACTTGGGGACACACAAACATACACACACGTGTTATAATTCCTCTTTTTTCTTCTATGGGAGATGTAAAAATTTTCAGATAAAGTCAGATTGAAGAAAGCAGAAAAAAGAAACACAGACCCTCAGTTTACATGCAGTTTATACAGGCAGGATTTAGAGGCTCCAGATTCCTCTAAAAGAACAGGACCTCCTTCACCCTTATTCCTTGGCAATACATCAGGATTCCTACAGTAGCAAATGCCTTTGACTCTGCCTCCTTTTCAACTCTGTGAGCCCTGAAGCAATCCCAGCATTCAGAACTGCCACCCTATCTAATCCTTAAGCAACCAGGACCACCACCATAGCGAGTTCTACAGCACACCAGAGGTGTCTTCTGACCAAAATGGCTAATGCTGGCCCCACAGCTTCCACTACTGGTATTTCTTGTTTGACTCTCCAATGAGATGAAATTGGGATTTTTCAATAAAAGTTTAAAAATCTCTTCTCTCCCCAAGGTCTTTTCCACTGACAGAGATTAACAGGAATGGGACACAGATGTCCCTATCCTTCCTTGTCTCCTGCACCTCTGACACTTTGGGGAAGATGTATAAGCAATCATAATGCTGTGTTTGCAAGTTTGGTTTATAATAAAAGCTAAAGTCAAAATGAGTAAATATAAAGCAGACATTTCAAAGTCCATCTAATTGCCACAGAAACTGATTTATCTTCCCCCCCTTCCCAATTTATAAAACTACTGGCTGCAAACTGATGTTGATTCAAAGCAGGGGACAGGGATGAGGAATGAGTCTCAGGATCTGGCCCTCCTATGGTGGAGGAGGGGCTGTCTGAATCACTATGAAAAAGGATCTGGTCTGAAGCCAGTGGGAGAATCATCTAGGAGACAATAAGCTAGTGTGTGTGATTGGGGAGAGAGTTAGGTGACCTACTAAAAGTCACAGGCCTGATTTTTTGAACTTATGACCATGTCTAGAAAATTTGCTTAGTACTCCTGTGCTCTGTTCTTCCAACCCTCAAAGCTCCATGGGACTCGATCTCTAACCCACCTCTATTTTAAGTATGGGCAATGGAACCCAAACCTGTGCAATATCAACATAAACAGGAAGGAAAGTTTTCTTTTAGAAAATGAAGACCCCAAACCTTTGGCCTGGGTCTCACCCATAGCCTACTAAATTGGAAATTCGTATTGTGGGAATTTTTACGAAGTTATCTAGATGAACCTAAATGATCAGCCAGATTTAGAAATCACTGTCCAGAGCAGAAAGAGCAAGCCCATGGTACAAGAACCACTTCTACCTCTTTGTCCATGGCTGACACTAACAAGCAATACCAGCTGTCTATCCCACTGTACCCAGCCCAAGCTCAGACTCCTCCTCTGGGAAGCCCCCAGCAGTCGATGAGAGCTGGCTTATGAAGTGACCCTCAGTTCCATCCCTGAGTGAAAGCCGAGCAGCCCACCAACATTTTGTGTTTAGCTACACCCGTAGCCCAGCATCTAGAATAGATCGCTGTCTAATCCTTCTAGATTTCCAAAATCTTTTCCAATACTCAATCTTTTCTGAGCCTCCCAGTGGGAGGTAGGAAAGGGTGAGGTAGGAAAGGCAGGTATTCTCATCCTCATTTTACAGGTTAATAAACTGAAGGTCACAGAATTTCTTGACCTTCCCCAGGACCAAAGAGATGGCAAAGGTAAAGATAAAATATCAATCCTGATCTCCTGTCCCCAGACCAGCACTCTTCCTTCCTGCAGAGCTGAGTACGGAATATTGAGGGCAAACTACCCCTGAGTGCAGCAAAGAGACCGACTGAGCCAACACTGCAGAGAAGGAGAGGTATTCCTAGAGGGTGAGTAAGGTGGCCAAGGTCTCAAAGCCTTAAAACTGGAGAGCCAGCCATAACCAGGTCTGTCTGACTGGAGTCCTGTGTTCTTCCTGTTCTTCCAGATCAGTCCTGACGTGGAAAGGGCCCTTCCTTTCCTTGCCCCAACTTCCCTCACTTCCCCATCCTCCTGGCCTCCTCCTACAGAGGGTCAAGACCTTCTGTGACCTTCAGTTTCCTGACCTGTAAAATGAGGATGAGAATACCTGCCTTTTCCACCTCACTCATTTCTGGGAGGCTCAGAATAGACTGGTATTGGGAAAGACTTTGGAAATCTAGAAGAATTAAACAGTGATCTATTCTAGATGCTGGGCTATGGGTGTAGCTAAACACAAAATGTTGGTGGCTGCTTTCTTTCCCTTCTTCCCAATGGTGTCATCCTCTCAGCCTCGCTCACCTCTCCACAGCCTATCCCCCCCTTTCTGCCCCTGTAACTTCCTCCCAAATGCAGAAGGAAACCGCCCTGCTTACTCAGAGCAGCCTCAGCCAACTGACTTCAGATAAGACGAGCTCCTTGGCAGGGAGATGTGAATATAAAATTGCAAACAGCTTTTGAAGTTGCAGATCCATAATCTTCTAAGCCAAAGAAGAGGGGTTTGCCTCTTCTCCCCCTGGTCTAAATCAACACTCCAAAGATCTGAAAAGAGGCCAGCCAGGCTTCGGATGTGATCTCAACAAGCCTGCCTGCCACACACATGCATTTCCAGCCTGTCGCCCGAGCAAAACCCCCATGCGGCTTGTCACCACCTGATACAGGGGATGTGTTTCTACTGAAATCAAAGCAAAGGGGTGTGTTTTGCTGCCCTTTCATGTGCTCAACTACATTCTGACTGACCTGTGCCCTTAGCTTTTTAAGCAACTAAGCACTTTCAAGTTTAGAAGGTGGGGTGCTGAGGGTTTCTGAACACAGGAGCTGGCCTCTGCTGCTTAATAGTGGGCAAACTCAGCCAACTCACATAACCCTCTCATCTCAATTTTCCATCCGCAAAATGGGACTCTTAACAAGTACTTTACTTCATACTTTAATACTTGCATACCTCACACTTTCATTAGTACTCCCATTATGTTTGTTGTAAGTATTAACACAGACCATCCATGTGGAGAATTTACTATAAGGCTGATGCAAAGTAAGCAATAAATATTAACCATCATTGTTCATTGTAAAATTGAAAACACAAAATTCAAGCTATATATTACATAACTTTTGGATTTTAGATGGCATCTCAGCAGGTCCTCTTAATATATTAGGGTTATAGTAAGTAGGTTTAGATAGATGGTCATGCACACAACTGCAATTTTTATGTTTCAGTATTTTTTCTGCATAGAAATTAATGATTAACAAGAATTAATAAACATCCTTTTAGAATTAAATCATCTTAAAACAGTGCTGATATTATACATAATGTTGTTAGTCTCTATGGTATTCATTTCTCTATTTCCTAATTTTCTACAAAAAAGTATGCATTATTTTATAGCTAGAAAAAATAAAACAAAATTATATACATAATAAAATTAAGCACAAGATGTCTTGTAGTGTGTAAACACAGATATCTAAAGGAAATGGTAATCAAAGTATAAATAACGGAGATTACATCATGGCTTCCCCTATTGGCACAACTAGACATTTCTTTTGGAACATTTTTGAGACCTCGTTCTCCAAATCTAAATAGAAACGGGCCCCAGATATTGCTTAGATATTATTGGCAGTAGTTTCAGCCCAGAGAAAAGAAAAACAAAGCCTTTTTTTTTTTTTTGCAGTTGGAGGCCACCACCTGAGCTTGTTCCATTCCTGTAGTGAAAAGCCTCAGCCTCACAGGCCTGTTTAGGGATGACTTGCCAAGTGCACAAAGATAGGCATGCACACGCACACACACATATGCTGACATATACCCCAAACACTGAGTTTCATTTCCATGGCTTTGTTTCTTGGGAGCACTAACAGATATTAGCAGACCCCATTTCACTTTTTCCTTGATTCTGTCTGGGAATTTCAGCCCTCTCTCCCAACTTAAATAGTGAGAAATGTCCCCAAATAGATTTTTTTTCCGACTGATAATATATTAGTTCTTGTAAGTTGAGAAAATGCTAGTGTCCTATGAGCATGCAGAACAAAGTTTAAAAACCGATGTTAAAAATCCCACTTTGAAGTACTCATATATGAAAGATCAGGCGCCGTAGAGAATCTAATCTGTTCTTAGGATCTATTAGCAAGAGGAACCAGCTGGGTCATTTGGCACAGAACAAAAGCCCAGGGGACCTCAAAAGTTGGCTGTTATTTGGTAGTAAATTCAGGCCTCTCAGAGGTTGAGAGAGGTCTTAGCCAATTATATATTTGGAAATTTCTAATATATTAAAAATTGAATAGATGCCAAAATTCTGCTACTAAGAATATGGTATTTTATATGTTTACATTTAGCAAATGAATGCTTTTGACCCAAGTATAATTTCAAAACCATATGCATACCTTCTTTTGGAGATAGCTCAAACTTAAAGGCCCTTCATCAATGAGAAGCCCAAGGCAAATTGGCCCTCTATTCCTACCCCCACCATGAGCCTGAATAACTGATCAGAGGACAGTGTGAGAACAGTATTGCTTCCCATGCTGATCTGAACTCAATGCCATCCACCCTTGGTCCAGTTCCATCAGAGGGGTAGGATACCAAAGGCCTAAATGAAAAGCATCAAACCCAGGGCTATGAAGGCCATATGCAGACTTGAACCACTCTTTCCAAAGCAGACATGCAGATGATGTCAAAAACTCCTGTCCTGAAACAGCGTTCTTAGCTCTTGGGATATTAAGCAGCCAGTGGCCTCATTTTCTTCCTTTCTACTTTTTTCACACATAGAAGATCGGATCTAAGACCCTCAAATCCAAAGGCACTGAAGAGGGGAAATAGATTCTTGAAAATGATAATGAGTACTCTTAACACCTGTGTTTCTAAAGCCCTTTAGAGTGGGAAAAATAAGATAATGATGTAAATATATATCAGCAGATTCCATATATATTCCATGCTATAGGCCTTATGGGTCATCCATGTGATGACTGGCCCATACCAGGTCTCCTGAAGCACAGGAGTAGAAAGACAAAAGGAAAGGTCTCTGAAATGAATAGAGACAGACAGAATGATGCAAGGGCCTTCCATGAGTGATCTCATGGCAATCCCAACATCCCTTCCTCTCTGTTCAGATAATATGACTATGTTAACTTAGCAATTGTTAATCTCAGGCTCCTACATCCTCCATAATCTGGCCTCATAATACCTGGCATATGGTGCATGTTGTAAATATTAACTGGCCTAAACTGATGCTTTTAAAATAAGTTAGACAACTTGGGAGCCCGAGGCAGGAGAATCACAAGTTCTAGGCCAGCCTGGGAAAGTTAACAAGTTCCTATCTCACAGTGAAAAATAAAAAGAAATGTAGTTTAGTGGCAAAATGTCCCTGGATTCAATCCCCAGTATTGAAAAAAGAAAAGAAGAAGGCAGTGGCAGCTGCAGCCTTCATGGGCCATTATGAGGTTCTGAGGGACATCAGACAGGGCAGTTTAGCCAATGTAACACTGGCCAACACATCCTGATGGGGACAGAGGTGGCCGTACAGAGAAAGGTGCAGCGGGACTTGTCCTCCCATCATGTCCGAGATGGATATAATGAAGGCTATGGAGCACCCCCTATGGTCCAGTTGTTTCAGATCATGGAAACCCCTGGAAATGTCCACATTGTGATGGAGCATGCAGGTCAGGGACAATAGATGCCTCACATCCAGGAGGCCATGGCCTTTAGGAGGAGGAGGCCAAGAGAGTGTTCAGGTAGATCTCGAGCTCCCATACTACTGCCACAAGGAGGGCAGGGCACACCAGGACCTGAAGGCTGAGAACATCCTGGTGGATGCTGGAGGTAGGGTCAAGGTTTGTAACTCAAGCCTGGCTTGCAGGTTCAGTGCTGGACAGAAGCTCCACACGATTTATGACACCCTGTGTACTGGGCCCTGAAGCTCTACCAGTAGCAAGAATGCAAAGGACCCATAGTGGCTTCTGGAGCCTAGTGTCCTGTACCTCATGGTCATAGGGTGCTTCCCATTTTATGGGTCCACCTTTATGCAGGTGAAAATGCAGGTCCTATAGGCAAGGTATGTCATCCACTCCCACCTGTTGACCAAGGTGCAAAGCCTCATCTCAAAATTGCTGACCATGCAGACCACGAAGAGGCCCACGGTAGACCAAATAATGGGACTGAGCCAGGGTGAGGAACACTCACCAAGGCCTCCAACTAAACCACTTCCCAAGCACCCAGACTCCTCAATATTGATGGTCATGTTTGACCTGGGTTACAGCCTGCTTGAAATCTGGTATTGATGACAACCTGACGATTTGATGAGACCACGATGACCTATCTCATGCTCCAGCACCAGAAAACCCAAGGGTGGCTGAATGGTCCACCTGAATCCTGTGCAGCAGGAGTGAGGTCATGCCCATCCCTCTCCGTCCCTTCCAGCTTCACTCTGAGCCCAAGGAGGAGTGCTGGTGAGCTTCCCCTTTGCTCCTTCCCCCTCTTGCTCCGTAAGCAGCAGTTGCCTGAGGAGCACAGGCAGTCAGGGCAGAGAGGAAGCAGATGAGCCAGCCTGCTGGCCATTCCCTTCTGTGGCCTGCTGGCCAGCACCCCCACTCCCAGCCTTTTGGCCCTTCTGCTTAGCTGGTGGCCAAGCAGCAGTGGGCAGGAGGCAGAGAGCAAGCCTTTCCAGGCTGTGTTATCAGAACAAAGCTCTGTCTCCACCAAGCAAGGCTATGGTGGGACAAGTGGCTGTACCTGTGACACCAGGGGCAAAGGGAGAGTGACAATAGGATTACACTGTCTCACATGGATATGTTGTGCATGCCAACTGAAAGACAAGCCCTGGACACCAAATCAAAGTGGATCCAATGCAAGGAGGGCAGATACCACCCAGACTAACAGACAAGTGACTCCACCCAATGAAGGCAAGCACGCCAAACCTTCAGGAACAAAGTGGCTCACACAAAAGCACACAGCTGAGATGCCAGCAAAGCCAAGTAAGTGGGGTGGTGTGGCCTTTTATTTCACATGTGCTTTTATTGATGTCATTTTCAAAGGATAAATCATTACCATATACATTGTGGGATGCAGTGGTGTTTAGGTAAATCTATGTGCCATGGGTGATTATCTCTTGGTAATTCATGTATCTGTGTCCTCAGACAGACCACACAGGGTCTTGCTTATGTGAAACAGCTGATGGATGGAGATGTGTGACTTGCTGGCCTCCTTCTTACAGATTCCAGTCAGGAAGACACCTGAAGCCACCTGGACACCAGTGGGCTCCTCCACTCCACCTGAAAGAGACAGCAGAGACTTTCCTAGGACATCTGCCTCTGCCCTGCTTTTGTCTGTTCTTGCTCCCACATTTCTGGGATAAGATGCATCTCAATAAATTCTTAATACATTTCTGTTTCTCACAAATCTTATAACAAATTTGGTGCTCCATTGATGATCAGATATTTAATTCTTGTGCATCTTCCTTGCAGTGTTGGAAGAGTGGGTAGTAATGTCATAGTGGGAATGTGCGAGACAGGAGTGACTTCAGAGACCTGCTGGGGTCCCCCAACAGCAACACATGGCTCAAAGTATTCCAATGGGACAAGACTCTAAGCTGCCTTGGGGGGACAAACAGGCAGACCTTTTGTGTGAACTGACACTGACAGTCGACAGTTGCTATCTTCAGAAGGGAACCATTGACAGGAAGAGCCATCAGCCCATGCTCATCCTGCAGAGACATCCAGAATTACATAAGAAAGCCCTGTGAAGAGTCCATGATGGGACTCAGGGTAGTGAAGGTGCCACTCCATTGTTTGACTATATCACACAAGGAGTTCAGTCTTGCAATGGTGACACTTTAATCTCTCTAGAGCAGTGGCACAAGACTGTCCCTATAAAAGTCCTGACTCAGGGATGGGTCCTTCAGCTACCTGAGTTTCCATGGAGTGCTGAGCAGTGAGCCAGACATTTTGGGAATCCAGGGAGGATGTATGGAGGGAGCAGCCTGGAAGAATGGAGGGGCAGCTGGGAGGAGCTATTTTCCAGGGTAAGTTCCAGGTTCCCAGGTTCCAGTGTTTCCATCTTAGGCAGTGAAAGAGTGGCTTGGGAAACCATCATGGGGCTTCCTCATGGTTCCTGAGGAGCCCAAGGAATGTCTAGGAGGGCTAAGGAATGGCAGATCTTGCCTGGCTGCCCCTTCTGTCCCTCACTATTCCAAATTCAGTTGCAGAGGAGGGGTTCTGTCTTTGTTCTCAGGGGTGGGGAATCTGCTGGAGTTCCCAGCCAGAATCCAGGGCATCAACTTGAATTGTAGAGATGGTTAAAGGTGCACAGTGGGCTCTGGATTGGAGACAAACCATTCCCAGAGGAGGAAGTCCCCAGAGCCACCCCTGAGAGAGGAAACCTGCTGCAGACTACACTAGGAAGAGCAGGGGCCAGGGAGAGGAAGGAGTAGATAGCAAGGGGGCTAGAAAGATGGAAGGAAGGAAGGGAGGAGTGAGGAGAGAAGGGATAGGAGGCAGCAGGGAGAGGAGGGGCAAGAGGTGGGGAGGGTGAAGGAGCTGGAGGAGGAGGAAGGGAGAATGGAAGGGGTCCAGGAGTAGAGGGGAGGAAGAGAGTACAGTGGGTATGATGGGGAGAGAAGGAGGGTAGAGAAAGGAAGTAGGGGAGAGACAGGATGGCATAGGGAAAAGAAGGAAAGGCTGGGGTACAGGCGAGGATTGGAGGAGGGCTGGGAGAAGACAGGCTGATGTGCCAGAGGCAATGGCTGAAAACTAGCCCCTGCGGGACTTCCAGAGGGAGTGCCTGTCTCAGGAAAGTGAAAGGAGGAATGGAGAACACATTCTGCATTTGAGACTTAAAGAACTGGGGGACAGGCCTGCTGCTCACTGAGCAGGAGAGACTGGGAGAAGGCAGATGGGAGAGCAAAACCTTGAAGAGCCCTTTGGTCCTTTGTTTGGGGGCACCTTCTGCTGGGTGACTTTTAATGCAGTATGAGATTTGTTGTGTAGTACACCTCTTTCCTGTACTGTTTCCTACCAGTGTTCATTGCAGGCATTTAAGAGAGGGCATTTAAGTTGCTTTCCTTTGGGGTCCATGGTGAGTAATGCTGCAATGAACATTTGGTATATACGTGTCTGTCAGCATCTCTGATCATATCCTTTTGAACATCCCAGAGGCAGAATTACTGCATAAAAGCTATGTATACTTCACATGGCTTTAATATCTGAGACAAAATGATGCTCCTGAAAAGTGGTACTGTCATATATTTCTCCAAGCAGGGTGAGGAGTGCTGGTCTCACAGTATCTGCATCACCTAGACTTTCGTACTTGGTCTGAGTCTTTGCCAGGTAGATATGCAGGAGGTGCTTTTGAATTCCACCATCAGATGCAATGCCCCTGGGGCTCACGTGGTGAGGAATAGATGAGTTCCTCTTCTTCCCATGGGTTTCTATGTGGTCATTGGATCACGGATGCATTTTCCCCTACACCTTGGGGTTAAATATAGGTGTGGAGGCCACTGAGTGTGTACTTGTGTGGACTCTTCCATACTGTTCTTGGATTCATACATATGGCGCCACTGTTCTGGAACATTATTTCAAAATATATTTTAAGACTGTAAAATTTATATAGTCTGTTCCCCACCTCTCCTGCACTCATTTTGAATCTTATTCTTGTTCTTCCAGGTCTCTGACCTATCACCTCCTGCCTGAAAACCTCAGTCAGTGTTAGGGATGAATTTCCACCAGCCATTTGCCTGCACATTGAATGAACAGCACCCTATGGCCTATGATTTTCAGCTGGTCCCAGAATGAGGAACTGCCTAATATGATTGATCTGATGGACAGACTCTCATGCAGTGTGGACTCTGGCAGGGAGTGGCTGGGAATGGGAGGGAACATTAGGGCTGAGATGTGTGCAGCCTTTGGTCTCCCAGTAACATCGTCCTTTTCTCTATTGGGGGACTGGGTTAGTCAGCCTTCTCTCACTGTGACTATGACCCTTGATAACCAATTTATAGGGAGTATAGGTTTATTTTGGCTCATGGTTTCAGAGGTTTCAGTCCATGGTGGTTGGCCCTGTCGTTTGGGGCCTGTGGTGGTACAGTCACTGTGGCAGGAAGGAGCACATTTGGAGTAAGCTATTTGACTCATGGTGGCTGGGAAACAAAAAAGAGATCAAAAGGGAGCAGGGTCCCACATCCCCTTCAGAGCCCTGCCTCCCACAATCTCTCTTCCTTCCATAGGCCCTGTCTCCCAAATGTTCCGCCTGCCAATAGCAGCACAGACTAAGGACACCTTAACCACATAGGCCTTTGGGGACATGTCAGATCCAAACTATAGCAAGCACCCACCACCTGACTTGTAGCTGGGCACATGACTGTCCAAGACGGGAGTCCCTCCCACCTCGAGGAAGTCAAAACTGAGCTTTCCCAATTTGGGGTATTCTCTCTGTTTCTAAGTCCTTCTATCAAGGAATAGAGCCCCTTCTCACTTGGGTTTTCCTTCCAAGTCCTCCAGGGGCAGGGTGTACAAATTGCTCCATCCCACTTGTGTGTATGGCAGGGCAGGAGGCATCTGCCTTCTGACTGCAGATCACAACCACCCCTCACCCATGCCCCTCTGTGATAGGGGTGGGCTCTGCACCCCAAAGCAGGTTGAGGGGAGTATGCCCCATGAGTTCACACATCAAGGACAGCAGAATGTGGTCATGGGACAGATTTTGTGTCCCTCAAAGCCTGATATATTCTCCCTGGCCCTTTCCAGGAAAAGTGTGGGACACTGACCAAGAAGTTAATGATCGTAACATTAGCAATAGCTTGCCCTATGCAGACTGCCTGTGTCTTTTCAGCCACCTTGAGGGCTTTCCTGGTTCTACTTCATTTATTCTAATTAGTTTCCCCCGATATTCAGAAGGGGACCTCAATACTCCAATTAAGAGATGAGAAAACAGAGGCTCATTTGCTTTTGGTAATTTGCCACATGGTTGAGTCAGGTTTGATCCCCAGTGCTCTGACTTCAAAGGCCACTCTGAGTACTACTGCCTGGGTTCTGGGCCCTGTGGCCCCTCCACTTTCACACTTGGGGTCCCTTAATACAGCCAAAGCTTCAGGAACCACCAGCCCAGAGATGGATAGACTGACAGACACATCGAGTTTGCCCTGGCATGTCCTGCTTGACATGTCCCTTGCCCTTGGCTACAGCTGTCCCTGCACCTGCCATTGGAACTGGCTAAGATTCTGTAACTAAACCATTCCTGGTCTCTTATCCCCATGGGCCATTCCCCCAGAGCCTGACTGTTCTCTGTTCTCAGAAATGCAGTGAAAGAGCCCTGGTCACCAGGGGCAGACACTTTGGAACCAAGAAAAGATTTTCAGGTGGGTTCTTCTAGTAAGGTTGGCATTGACATTTATGCCCATGAGGAGATCTCAGCATGCAAAGCTAAAACCTTGGTCCCAGAGAGAAATGAAAGCTGAGCAGCAGAGGGCTGGCAGGGAAAGGGGGGTGGGAGGTATGAGAACTATTGGGAAGTGAACGTGTCATTTAAAAAAGCAAGTCAGTTCTGAAATGATTACAATTGGCCTCTAAGGCCAGAGTTAGCCAAACCTGACCCTGGGTATCCCTCAATCCCAGTAGGCAACTGGCTGGGTCTAGGGGAGGGGGGGAGCATGGCTAGTGGCTGCTGTTCCCTAGCCATGTGGCCAGACCTTGAATGTGAGAGCCTGGTCCACGGCACCCCTGCTCATTGTTCACACTGCAGCATGAGATCCTGCTGGTGGTTAGGGTGGTAAGCTAGTTCCACTGGGTTGGAGGGCTCAAAGTCATGATGAGAGAGCTTGACCCTTCTGTGTGGGTGAGTACACTCTGGAAAGAGCCCCTCTTCCTCGACTCAGGTGGTTGAGCCCCCCTCTGTTAGCACACATCCTGCCTGTGATGTTCAGGGGTGGCCCTCTGATGTCACAAAGGGCACCACTAGGTTTTCTGCTGCTAGGCATGGGCCAAAGAGGTGCTGTGATGCATGGAGAGCCCTGCAGAGTGGAAGCCAGAGCTCTGGAGTCTGTGAGGAGCCACAGCCCTGCCCTGCCCCACTGGCCAAGTGTCCTCCCTCAGGCCAGGCCCTTCCTCACTGGGGTGTGGTCCAGCACCCTAGGCAGAGTAGGCTCACACCATGGGCCCTCAGCATCCTGGCAACCTCACCTGTCTCTTCCTATTCTTGGGTTCATGGCAGATAGATGGGGAGAGAGGGGCCCTGCCACCCCACACCCTCCCCCCCACCTCCCTTCCCACCTTCTGCCTCAGTTTCTCCTACACAAACTGGAGCACAGTCACCTTCAGCCCTCCTCCCTCAGCTGGGGCCACCCTGTGAGAAGCATAGGTGATGGGCTGTGTCAGGCATCCAGGTGTGAGGTTTGATGATAGGGCTCAGTCCAGGGGGACAGAGTGACACAGGCAGGAAGGAAGCAGGGATAGGAAAAAGTAACAACAGTGAAATGAATCTGGCATAATTTTCCCATGTACATATATGAAAACAACACAGAGAATCCACCATCAGGTACATCCATAAGAATGGAATCCTAAGAGGTATACTCCATGCTTGGATAGTTATATCAAAATGAGTTCTGCTGTCATGCATGACTAAAAAGAATCAACAAATTTAAAGAAAATAAAAAAGAAAACAAGCCCACTAGCACATTTCAGGAAACTCCTTAGCAGAGAAATGGCCACTGAGAATACTGGACCCAGGAAGACAGTGGGTTTCCAACATACCTCTTTGCTCATAAGGCAGAGTGTTTTCTCTCTCCTGTGGTAGATTCCTACTTCCAAATCTCAGCTGCTAGCCTAATTGGAAACAAGTCTTCAAAAAAATGTTGCTGAAAGATGGCCATATTGTCCTTGAAAAGTTACAGAAGTAAAGAATTACGCACTTTTAAGATTCCTTTCAATGGGGAATTTTCTGTGTTGCAGCAGTACAAATATCCAAATGTTCTAGGATATTACTGTGAAAACTTCCCAGTCCCAGTGATCACTGGTCTTCCTTGGAATACAAGGGCTGTCACTCCTGCAGCAGCTACACCAGCAGACCATGTTGCTTTTCACAGGTTCTACCCTGCAGCCCTGTGCTTGGTGCCTTTTGAAACAGCTAGGAGCTATTTAAAAATGTATCAGAGGCATCAAGGTGAGTGACTAAACAAAACCATAAATAACAGATGGTGTCTTTCAAGCAAACTGAGAAAAACAACTCTACTTTCCTAGATGTGTTTTCCCCCCTTGGTCCCAAAGCACTTTTCACTTCCCTATTCATTGCATATTTGGTAACTACCTTTGCACATCTGTGTCCTGCCCTGTTCTCAAGCATCTTTATATTCATAGAGCCTTCGGGGTAAGTGGAAATTAATAGACTCTCAATAAATATTTGATGGAAGGCTAAATGTAGGGAAAAAATATTCTACACCAGAGTGCATCATGAAATACCATCCAACATTCTTGAGACAAAAAAATGAAAGATCATCAAAGCAAAAACTAGCTAATCACCCAAATATGAAGAGAGGACTCCATTGTTCTGCAGATTTCATCAATGATTCATTACAAATAATTACATGAGTATTTGAAATAATGGAATGTTGAAGTTTACACTTGTCATCACTGGCACCAACAAAAATGTTGGTCATGCCTAAAATAGCTACAGTTCATGTGACTAGGAGGAGAGTCACACAAAAGACTCCAGAGGTGATAGTGTCAATGTCCCAGGAAAGTCTGGAAGTCATCGTCTAGAACTGAAGGGCTTCAGGAAGCTGAGGGCAGCTTGTTCTCTTGACCCCCAAGTTGGGTCACACACCCACAGCACTTACTGAGTGACAGGAAGTTGGAAGAGGACCCAGGTCAGACCTCCATAGTGGAGTGAAGTGCATGACACTTGTCTTCACCTCCCCTTTTAACGCCCTCCTCCTTGTCATCCCACTACCCTGATCTGTCCTTAGAAATCACAACAGAGAGGTCCCAACAAAGTAACTCATAACGGGGTATAAATAAATTTAAAAGGATTGTGTAAATTTGTCTCCCATGAACATTTGCTTTTTTCAGTAACAGCAGTGCTGTTACTCCATAAAATAGTGAAATTTCTACCATCAATATAGACAAGAACACATTTCAAAAATGATGGTCACTGTTCACTTGACATGAATAAGTAAATACATTTTTTAATCATTGGAAATTTAAAATTCAGTAGCTATATACATTTTTTAATCATTGTAAATTTAAGATCTCCTGTAACTATGTAACTATTTATGTTGGAAGAATGAACACTTCTATCTCCTGTGAGTGGTAGAGATACCAAGAGGTTATCAGGTTCTGACATTGATCAGTGGTTCTCTAGAGACCTCTAGTGGTCACTTTAGGAACTCATTTTGTCAAAAGCAGAATGAAAGGGGAGGTGAAGGATGGATGGCTGTTGGAGCAAAATGAAGACCCACAATCTGGTGATCTCCATTAAAGAGACATCCAGAACTTGCAATATAGAATGTTTGAGTCATTTGCTTCTCCTTCTACTTTTTATCTATTCTTTCCTTTCTTTGTCTATGTTACAATTTCATTCCTTCTAAATGCTTTTGATGGCATTTGTACACACTGGGCTCTTCTTATCCATTTTCATTGCTTTGCCTGGGTGGGTTGTCCAGGCAAACCATCTTACCCTTCAAATGACCTGTATTTCTCTCATGAATTCCGTGGGCGTTTATACCTTGTTTCACCTTGACATTCACTTGGTCTTTTGTTAACTCTAACTTAATGCCTTACTTGTTCTCTCAGACAAATGTAAGAACATGCTATTGATGTCTTTAATTTCCACACTTATCCTCCAAGAAAAGTATTTCTTCAGGGGAATTGAAGTGGACTGCAGAGACTATTTTAGAGATGAATTTTAGTTCCTTTTTTCAGTTAATTCCAAAGTCTAAGAAACAGAAAAAAGAGAGAGAAAGTGGGGGGAACAGAAAGAGCCTAGTTCATTCATATATATAAATATGTGTATGTGTGTGTGTGTGTGTGTGTGTGTGTGTAGTCAAAAAAGATAAAGAATGTCAAACTTTACAGAAAATTCAGAGATAATCTTTCTCAAAAACCAAAATTATTCCCATGGATTTGTACTAGAAATAGTGTGTGTCTATTTTAATATGAATCCTTATTATATATACTTTTCACTTGGTAATTTTTATTTTCCTCTCCCAAGTTTTCTTATACACCTGCTAAAATTATATATGAATATATCTCATATATATACACATAATATATTAAGATTTACACTCACCAATATATATACTAGAAGGGCATTCCTCTAAAATTATATTGCAATTTGTCCTGGCTTTGAACAAATTGTAGTCTCAGTAGTAAAAGGACATGGAGTGACACTGACCTGATCATTACATATTGTGTACATGTATTGAAATGTCATTTTGTATCCCTTAATTATGTGCAATTACTATTCATCAATTAATGATAAAGATATTTCTAAAAGAAAAGAAAGAGGTGGAACACACCAGCAGGAATGGTTTGTGGCTGTAAGCACATCTTCTATGTTCTGAGCCTCTACTTTGTCTTAAAGTTCTATTCCAAAATCATGACTGGGGGTCTCTCTAATTCATTTTTTTAAAGTCCCACTACAGATGAAGCCCTTTCTTTATTCTTCTGAATGGTATGAATTTCAGATTGAAGGTCAGTCAGGCCAGAGGTAGAAGTAGCAGACAAAGAAGGACCTACCAACCTAAACTGGGCCCACATTTGGGTAGGTTCTACTCATTCATAAAAGCATAAGATTTCCCATAAGCCCTAGTAAATGAATGATTGGTCTATAACACAGACAGATACATAGTCATAAATAACCCATCAGTGAGGTAGTTTATGGCATAAGAGATCTTGTAAATTAAAAGGTATAAAGCAAAAGGGAAAGAAGCAGGAAATCTTTCTTTTCGATTACTTCCTTATTTCAACCCAACTTAGAAAAGGCAGAGACTGCTGAACAACATTTGACAATATTTCTGTCTCATTAGAAAAGTCCAATACCAAGATCTTGAGGTAAAAGCAAGCTAGTTTCTCTGACACAAATATTCACTTTATAACAGGATGAGATTCATTATAAAAACCAAACATTTGTCAATCCCTAAAATATTTATAAAATGCCTGATATATGAAGGCAGTCACACTAAATTCGCCAAAATTTTGGTTTTATGGTCCTTTTATTTTCTAAAATAAGAAGAGTGTGCTGGTGTGTGTAAAATATTTTTAAAATAATGCTATCTGGAGATCTGGTACCCTAAGTCCTGTTCAGGAAGAAACCATCTTTCTTTTGAATAGTTTGTTGTGGTAGAAGGAAATACTCTGAAGGCATGAGGCTCATCAAGAACAAAAGCAGTATAGAGGACAGCTAATCTGTTCTGCTGGTGCTCCTCAGGACAAAATGAGAGGCCTCCAATGTGAGAGAAAGGGGAGAAATGCAGAGCCTGATGGATGACATAATGTGAGAATGGGAATCAGGTAAATCCAAGTAGTCAGAGAAGAATCACTTTGTTGAGCTGACTTTTAAGACTAAGAAGGGGCAAAATTAAGAACTGGTATAAAAAAAAAAAAGAACCCAGCCAAGCATGGGTACATGCCTGTGATCCCAGAAGCTTGGGAGGCTGAGACATCAGTTCAAAGCCTCAGCAATTTAGTGAGGCCCTATGCAACTTAGCAAGACCATGTCTCAAAATAAAAAAATAAAAAGGGCTGAGGATGTGACTCAGTGAGTAAATGCCCCTTAGTTCAATCCCTGGAAAAGGAAACACACACAAGAACCCAATAACTAGAAATGTTGGTCTGCATTGAATACGCCTCTAAATTCCCACCAATCCCTCCAGCACTGTGCTCAGTCTGGTGAACAGCGCCCCCTGGAGTCTCCTTCGAGCAGCCTTCAGGGCCTTTCAGAGAGATCATTGTTTCTGACTGCCCCAGAGCCCTTCTAAGCCCTGCCAACCCAACCCATGACAATTGCTCAAGTCTCTGTACATGCATAAAAGAAATAAGTAATTTGGTAAATTAGTAAACTGGGTAAATCCAGCAAATTGGTCATTCAATTGTCAGAATGGTTTTGGGAAAATTTGACCAATTGTACTAGAGCTAGGAAAACGGAATCGTTTCCAGGTTTTGGCAAGTCTGCCCACTATTCCATTCAATTCAGTGCTTTATGTTCACTTCCTCCATTCTTCTACTTTCCCAAGCACATGCCAAAGTATCTGAAATTCAAGAACCTTCCCTCGTTCTTGAATTAAGGGTTTAGGCTCAGATCTGGAGAAATCATCTCTGACAAAAGCTCATATCTACAGATAACCTTAAAAAAAAAAAGTTAAGAGAAAATGATTACCTAAGGTTACATATAAGAAGAAATATCCATAGATGAGAGAGGCTTCAATCCACCCAAGATGCTGTCAGAGTAGGGCATCTACCAGTGGTCAGAATTTATGAAACTTTGAGCTACGGTAGTGCTCAGACCTTTTTCCAGTGAAGGGATCCTCTGCCCTTCAGAGTGACCACCCTCTAAATCTGCCACTGGATGGGAAGCCACCTTGCTCCTTTGGATGATGCTCTTCCTGCATAATCCAGGGCTTTTCTCTGAAATCGATTCTGGACCTGCCAGTTTACAAGGTTGGACTGTCCAGGGCAGAGCCAGGTCTTGCCAGGAAAAATAGGGCAGAAGAAATGTTGGTAGTGCAGGAGAAATAGTGAGCAGCATCTGCTCTTCTTACCTCATTTAGTCCCCTTATAATCATCTTCATCCTTCTAGAGGGAAGAAAGGATAAAGCTGAAAAATAGTTGAAGAGAGGTTTTATCAGACTGAGTAGAAAAACTCTATCTGGGAGCATGAAAATCACACAAAACTCACAGAAAGCACATAACACCCCCTTTAGCAGCTCCTGGACATGGACCAGCCAACACTCTGCACCTTGAGAGCCAGAGGCACATCTGTATAACTTCACACTATGAGAATTCCATGCAGGGGAAGAGGGAGTGGGTAGATAGGCCTGTCCCCACCACTTCATCCACAAATCCCAAGGTCCTACCCTAGCACTAGGCAAGGAGAGGGCTCTCAGACTATCTGTCCAAGTGGGAGGCAAATGTACCCAACATCAAACCTGAAATTTTCCTACCAGGGCCATCTGAGCATGGGAACCGTTTTCTTAAGGCTGGTTTTTCTTACAGAGTGGGGATTTATGAACTCTTTTCTCAAGATGAAAAAGGGATATTATCCTGAGGACACATAGCCCTCTTCCGCCCTCTAATCAGATTTGGGGAGGATGTAGATTTGTACAACAGAACAAATATGGGACTTAAAGCAAAGTCCAGAAGACTGGGTTGCATGGCTAGCTCTCTCCAGCAATCCTTGGAGAGAGACAACCTATTATTAATAATACTCCTTAATTTGCTTGGGAGTGGGGCCAGCACAGGGACTGCAGTATCGTATGCTGTACATGAAGCTGTGATAGATCCCAGAGGCATCATCTGCAGCTGCATGTGCACTTCTCAGAAACCACCAAATTCAATACCCCAAACAGCCAACGTTGAATCTTCTGGGAGAGGCCAATTCAGCCTGCGGTTATTCATGTTTGACACATTGCTCTAAATTTGAGATGTCTGACATTCCTGACACTGAGCGGGTTGGGGTCAACCTGGCAGGGGTCAGTAGAAAAAGACCTACAGTCCTATGGGAAGCCAGCAAAAGCCTTCCAGAAACAGCTTGCTCCACTGTCTCCCCAGACCTCAGCTCATTCCACTTCCTGGGCTTAGATGAGAACAAGTCAAGGAAACAGAAATGGTTCATATTTCATCTTCCAGCCGCTGGGCTACAAAAGCCCTCAGTCCTGCAGCTTCCTCTTGGAGTTCACAGAGCACAGCAGCTCCCAGATGGGCATGAATTGCCACTCTGTCATCCCTGGCTAGCCTCTGGTGTGGTGTGCAGTGAAAGTTCACACTATCACCCTTGTTGCAAAGGCAGCCCTGGAACAGAGTGCTTCTGTCCTGATGGCACATGTAATTTCAAATCAAAGCCACAAAAGCTGAAAGTAACCTCTTTCCTGGGGAATAAGAATGTGAGTTTGAGAGGGAATTTGGCTCCCCACTGGAGCCTTGTTTCCTTGTCCTGGAAGAGACTTAAATGTCTCCAGACGATGAAGCCAAGGTCTTATTCCCTCTCTGGCCATGAAGCTTCACACATTCTCATTGTTCCTCTAAGGATCCCCAGGTTCCTGTTCTCCAAGCACACCTAGGAGTCATACTTCAAGCTTACCCAGGAAACGAGAGTGACTGTGGCATACTGATTTCCAGAAGTTCCTCATCACTCAGCTGGGTAACCCCTTACAAGGCCAGAAACACCACCAAAACCACAGATAGGGCTTACAGAGAGCGTGCATGTCACCCAGCTCTTCCCTGCCACCCAGCTCTTCCCTGCCCCACGAGCAGACAAACAGCATGAAGGGAAGGAGAGAGGGGAATAAAAATGGAGGAGACCCTTCTATAATCACCCTTCTCTTGGCCCAGGAATGAGGAGCTGTGCTCCTTCAACTGGAAGGTCAGTTCCTGAAATTCCAATAAATCAGTAAGTCAATCAACCCATCTTTGCTGATCACCTCTGAAGACACTGTCTGAGTTAAACCCATGAAGAAAACATAAGCACAGGGTGTGGTCTCCAAAGAGAAGGCATCTTCCAGGAACTCTCACTGTGAGACAGGATGGCACAGGGGAGGGCATTGACCCCAAAGCCAGTCTGCCCAGGTTTAAATCCAGACTCCACCACTCAGTCACTGGAAGTTTGGGCAAGTTGTTTATCACCATTTTCTCATTTGCAAAACAAAGACAGCAATATAAATTATGAGAATTAAATGAGCCAGTGTACATAAAGTGCTAACATGTCAATGTCAGCTAGAAAAAAACAACAAAAACATAAATATAGAGCCAAAAAATTAATGACAGACATGAATCTTACTCCACAAAGCTAGGTGGGTAAGAAGGATCATTTTTTCCATTTTCTTTAAATCAACTTATGCCCAACTCAAGCAACCAAGAAATGCAATCATTATCTCATCTGGGGCTCCCTGTCTCCAGGGGATGAGTCTTACACAGCTGTAGGTCATTATGAAGGCCTTCTGCACCAACCACTTGCCATCGCTCTGGTTTCTGGTAAGATGCTGATGTCACAGCCCTTATGATCCCTCAGAGCTAACAGCACTGTCCCCTCTTTACCTACCTTGGGGGTCAGGAAACTTTGGAAAGGCTAGAGACCCTGTGAAAGGGCCCAGACCACCTTGACACACTAGGCACCCCTCTCTGAGGTTCTTCTGCTGGCCGAGGGCCCTGCTCATCCTCATCAACTTCTATCCTCCCCTTGCCATTTGGGAGTCTCTCCTTTCTCTTCTGGCTTGTCCACAAAACTACTTCTGACAGCCCACCCCTTTCTTTCCATCCTATCCAGAACACCTCACATAGTCAATGGACTAAAAGGTGAGAAGATTTCATTCTAAGAACCCTATTTTCCTCCCAGAAGCAAAGATTCAAAGGGCCCGCCAGCCACTCGCTTAAATGGGTAACATGCAGAAAGTACAACACAAATTAATAACCCAAGGTAAAGTTCTGATGCAATAACACATCAGGATAAAAATGTTAAATTGTGCCAGGCTGATACAGGATCACCAGGAATCAGGACTTTTAAAATATTATGTTCTATTTATCTCACCTCCTACAACCTTGGAGTAATGTAGTATCATTCATCACTTAACAGATGTGGGAGGGTCAGGGAGGGTCAAGTCCCACCTCAGAGTTGGGGAGACCTCCCAAAAAGGAATAGCTCCTGAACTGAGCTCCAGCATAGGAAGAGAAATTAACCTGGAGAAGAAGACCAAGAATACATCAGAGCCAGAAGCTAGAACTTAGGGCCAATGAATGCAGGTAATAGACCTGAGAGGCAGAGGGAGATACAAAGGCAGATAGGGATTTCTGCAACCCAAAGTACCTGACAAGGGGTTACCAAAGTCAGGGACAGGCCACCAAAAGGCAGCATAATCTGTGCCTTGCAGCTAGACCATTCACTCTGGATCTGACTTCAGATACAAGGGAATGAGTGTCCGGGTTCTATGGAAGGAGTATGCAAAGTCTCAGGGCAAAGAGGCAAATTTAAAGATAAGTAATTTAAAACACTGCATTTGTAATGGGTACCATCCCCTCATCGATCCCAATGTACACATCTGTAGCAACTTTAGAATTATTTTTGTTGTTGTTGTTGTTTTTAGTTATACATGACAGTATAGCATGTTTTGACATATTTATACAAACATGGAGTATATCTTATTCTAATTAGGATACCAGTCTTGTGCTTGTACATGACGTAATAATATGCTATTGTATAGATCCACCTCATTTTTTAAATTTTTTATTTCTTCTTTTTAGATATTAATGACAGTAGAGTGTATTTTGACATACATGCATGGAGTATAACTTCCTGTTCTTGTGGTTGTAAATAATGTGTAGTTTCACTGGTCACATATTCATATATGAAATGGGACAGTTATGTCCGATTAATTCTACTATCTTTCCTATTCCCATCTCTCCTCCCTTCCCTTCATTTCTCTTCGTCTAATCCAAAGATTATCTTCTTCCCTCCCTTCACCCTTATTGTATGTTAGCATTCACATACCAGAGAGAACATTTGGCCTTTGGTTTTTGGGGGATTGGCTTATTTCAGTTAGCATGATAGCCTCCAGTTCCATCCATTTACCAGAAAATGCCATAATTTCATTCTTCTTTATGGCTGAATAATATTTCATTGTGTGTATATACCACATTTTCTTTATCCATTCATCTTTTGAAGGGCTCCTAGGTTGGTTCCATAGTTTTATTCTGAATTGAGGTGCTATAAACATTGATGTGGCTGTGTCACTATAGTATGCTGATTTTAACTCCTTTAGATATATGCCTAGGAGTATAATAGGTCAAATGGTGGTTCCATTCATAGTTTTTGAGGAATCTCCATAATTGCTTTACAAAGTGGTTGCACCAATTTGCAGTGCCACCATCAATGTCTGAGTGTACCTTTTCCCCACATCCTCGCCAACATTTATTGTTACTTGTATCTTGACAGTTTCCACCCTGAATGGAGTGAGATGAAATCTCAGTGTGGTTTTAACTTGAGCTTCTCTAATTGATAGAGATGTTGAACATTTATATATATATATATATATATATATATATATATATATATATATATATGTGTGTGTGTGTGTGTGTGTGTGTGTGTGTGTGTGTGTGTGTGTTGAACATTTGTATTTCTTTTTCTGTGAAGTACCTGTTCAGTTCCTTTGCCCCTTATTGATTGGGTTATTTGCTTTGTGGTATTAAGTTTTCTGAGTTCTTTGTATATCCTAGAGATTAATGCTCTATCTGAGGTGCAGATGGCAAAGATTTTTGCCCATTCTGTAGGCTCTCTCTTCACATTCTTGATTGTTTCCTTTACTGTGAAGAATCTTTGAAGTTTGATACCATCACATTTCTTGATTCTTGATTTTTCTTCTGTGCTGTAGGAGTCCTGTTGAGGATGTTGGTTCATAGGCCAACATGATGCAGAGTTGGGCCTACATTTTCTTCTAATATGTGCAAAGTCTCTGGTATAATGCCTACATCCCTGATCCACTTTGAGTTGAGTTTTGTGCAGGATGAAAGACAGAGGTTTAATTTTATTTCTTTACAAATAAATAAATAAAGAGAATAAAATTATGTTCTTTGCTGGTAAATGGATGGAACTGGAGACTATCATGCTAACTGAAATAAGCCAGTCACAAAAAAAAAAAAAACAGCCAAATGTTTTCTCTGACATGTGGATGCTAACATACAATAAGGGTGGGGGAAGGAAAAATAGAAGTTCATTGGATTAGACAAAGGGGAATGAAGGGAAGGGGGTTGGATTAGGAAAGACAGTAAAATGAATTGGACATAACTTTCCTATGTTAATATATGAATGCAATAGTTTGTTTTTATTTGAGGATTCCTGGTTTTTAATTTTTTTCATAAGAACTCAATAACACACACACACACACACACCCCTACAACAAAAGTTTTAAGAATATTACTCTCACTATATAAAAATCATCTGTTTCTAACCCATCCTGTAATAATCTATCCCATTTTACTTTCTTTAAAACTTTGTTCATAAATTATTCATTTTATAACCTCATGTTGGGTCTTTACCCACAGTAGAAAGTTGATGTGGAGTCCTTGGAGGAATATCAACAAGGAAGTGCCCTAGTTTAATTGGTGATTCCAATGAACTGTTCTTTGGGCTATGTGGAATTTTTCTTTGAAGAGGATAAAAGGAAGGAGGCAGATCATGCAGGAGGGTCTTTTGGTTCTTGAGTGATATGCAGTGAGGGCCTGCACTGTAACAGCAGTAAAGAGAAAGTGATGGTCGTGAGTATTTAGGAATTAGATTAAATAGGATTTGATACTGAATTTGATGGGGATCTGAAAGAGTGGGTAAAGTCAGAGGTGGGTTCCAAGTTTCCATGTCAGCCCTGCCTATACCACTAACTGAAAAGAGAGGCATGCAGGTCTAGACAGGCACCTTGAGTCACCTAGGATCACCTTGAATTTGAGGTTTTTTAAGGATGTCCCTATGGAGATATTCAGAGGCATTGGTTTGTTTAATAAAGTCAGAAGCTCTAGGGAAAAATCAGAAATGTAATAAATATTTTGTAATCATCAGTTTTTGAATAGCAATTAAATTTCAGAATGGTTGTAATCCCCTAAGGAGACTTCTATAGTCCTCAGAGCATAGGAGAATGTTTTATCTTATCTTTGTGAATGTGATTATATACATATTACATTTTACATACAGAATTAATTAATTTGTGTAATATTGTACCCACTGACATAGCACACACACATAGACATATGCATGTATGCTTAAAAAAATAGCAAGATAACCCCAGACTTCATAGTGGAACTGAGAGTGGCTAGATACGAGATTGTCATTGACCCTTTAAACCAGTGCACACCTGCGCTTTGCTCTGCGTCTGTAGCTCCCCAAGGCAGGAGACACCTCTGTCAACTTATTGCTGGCACTGATCACATCCATACATCAATGTACTTTAAGGTCAAGACTTAACATATGTTTGATAAAGGGGACAAGTTTTTATAATACAAAAATGCTCAAATTATGAATAAATAATGTGGATTACTTGAAAATGTGGTCATGCTTTTGGCAAGATATGACAGAAATTAGTTCTGTATCTACATGTAATATACAGTGACAGAATAAAGCAATCTTTTACTATGAGAAAATAAATTACTGTATTCCTAACAAATGCAAGAGTCATGCTTGAAAGAGTTAGAGGAATAGTTCCCCTGCTGTGATAAAAGTACATTTCCTTATACAAATATATGATTTCACCAAGGTGTCACATTATATAATTTTTAGAACTATCAAAATTACTGATTTTAAAATATTTCATCTTAACATTTTAAAAATATCTATGTTCACTACAGAGCAAATAATAAACTGGCTATGTTAAGAAATTATTTGAAAGCATCTCTTTCATTTTTCATTTAAAACAAGCACTCTAAAAACAGTAGATGTCTGAGACTTTGTATGTCATTTGATAGTGTTAAAAGAATAATGCAAAACCTTCTAAACTATAATCAGAATTACTTTTAGCTTCATCTTTTTAGTCCTTTATGGATGTATAGAAGGAGCCTAATCATATCTTTATTGATGAAAACATAGAGAATATCAGTTCTTAATAGTGTGTTATAGAGACTAAAATATATCCTAGAGTATTTCTGCATAATTGAAGCAATTTATTCACGTATTAATCTTAACCTGGATTTCCAAAGGTCAGTAAGTTAGCATTTAAAAGACTTTACTCAGGAATTCTAACAGAGATGGCTTCTGCAAGCAGCTTTAAATACAGTAATCCCCCTTATCCATGGTTTCATATTCTGAATTTTCAGTTACACATAATCAACCTTGTCCATAAATATTAAATGGAAAATTTCAGAAATAAACCATTCATAAATTATAATTGAACTGTCTCTGCAGTGTGATGAAATCCTTCCCCATTTTTCTCCATCCTGCCCAAGACATCTCTTTTGCCAGTGTATCCACTCTGTATATGCTGTCCTCCCATTCATCCCTAAATAGTCATTGTACTTGAGATATTGCAGCTGTTGATCTAATAAATCTCATGGTATCACAAGTACAATAAGATATTTTGAGAGAGAGAGACTGCACTCACATAACTTGTACTACATGTATTCTTATAATTGTTGTATTTCATTAATATTGCTATTAGTCTCTTACTATGCCTACTTTATAAACTTTATTGAGAAACCTATATGCATAAGGTTCAGTACTACTATGTTTTAGGGCATCCACTAGGAATCTTGGGAGATTTGCCTTACATATAAGAGAGGACTAGTATATTGTTTTCCAAATTTATACCAGAAGATGTAATTAGTATAAAGAATTCTAGATGAATTTTCACTGGTAAAATAAGCGATGTTCTAGGTATGTGATCAGATGAAACCTGTCTGGAGTCGTTTTCAACCTTTGTATGAAGAAAGTACAAACATTTGTAACTCTTACCTTCAGGGTGAGACCCTAAGTCTGATCCAATTTTCCACCACACAATGGAGGACTTCATAGCCTATTCAAACTAGAAGGCTTTAAATTTTCCTTCCAAGAATTCTGTTTTATCTGCTTTGAAATAAGCTTTGACAAAGTATTTGTCAAAATACCTAAAAGAATAGAGAGCTCATGAAGTTTTCAAAAATAGATTGCCTGACTGCTTGCTAGTAAGTAAAGATTTTATAGCAAATTCTACCTAAGACTTGCTTTCTCTGATACCCAACACTTGGTGACTGCATTGTGAGAAGGAGACATCCAGTTCCCACTCACTTCTATCAAATGGAGGTTGCCAGTAATTACCAAATGAAGTTAATCATATTGACTTGTATGGGCTCTCAATACTAAGACAGAAACCAGCAAGGATACCCAAAATTAGTCTGGCTGTCCCTTTCCCAAATAATTGTAAGCCTTATCCTTCCAAAGTTAGAGTAGCCTTAGAAGAAGTGACTTGTAAAGTGAAAGGTGTAGAACATCTGAACTGGTATAACCTTTGTGTTGCAGAAGAGAGAATATCAACCCATAAAGAAAACACTATAAACTCACAGTAAGCAAGCTATGATTCCACCTACCACCTCAATAGAAGCCTGTGCCAATCAATAGAGAAGGGTAGCCTCATCCTGTCCTATGTGACCAACTTTAACTCTCCTGGAGTGATTAGAGGGAAGGTAAAAGAATTCCATTCAAAAGCATTGCCCCATCGGCTGCCATTACTTGGTGTACATTCTGATGTGGATTCATAGTTTATACAAGAAAACCTATTAGAATAAGTATAGGAAGACAAGGATGTTTGTTGAGATTCAATCGATAGGTAAAATTTTATGGTCAGGGGCCCAGCCTTTTGGAGTAACTTGACTATTTCATGTAAAAAGATACCATATTTATTCAGTAAACATTACCTGAGCACCAAGTGTATGCCAGGCATTATGCTAGGCATGGGAGACATAAAAAGGCAAGAGATGTATTCCCTACATCTCATTGTCACCAGATGAGAAAGGAAGCACACTCTCAGTAACAACTTCACAGGACTTAATTTATCTCCATTTTCTTGATGTCAGGAAGGTCCTAGCATTGTGGCTAAGCAGCAATAACTAAGGGAAGAAGTTCAAGAAAAGTACCAAAAAGAAATAAATTAGAAAGTGAAATAGTGAAAGAGGCTCCTTCTAGAGGCAGCCTTTACCACATGGCCACAATGTCCTAGGACCTGAAGTTATTAGTAAGGTGACAGGCCAAGAGTTGTCAGTGCCAGTGAAAGCAAATCTCAAGCAGAACTCCACTGTATAATCTGATGTTTACTATCAAGCGCTTGTGCAATCTACTTGTACTAACAGACTGCTGTACTGTTGCAATCCATTGCCGAGGCCTGGTGCAGGGCAGATCTGTTCTTGGAAAAAAGAGAAATGTAATGCTCCTTCTCTGAGATTCATGCTCTTTAACAAATTTTCCCTAATCCTTTCCATGAGGACAGGCTTCTTCCTTTCCTTTACAATGGACCAGATGAATGCAGAATCTTCTGGTGTTTCACCACACAAAGTCTTCAGAGAAGCAAAGGTGGATGAAAGAGAACTATATCCTGTCCCTCCCACCAAGTTGGAAAACAGGCCCAGATCGGAGCCAGATGTGGAAATCATGCTGAATCGTGGTTTGCAATTCCAGAGCTCTGCTGCTGGGAGGCACTTAGACACATGAGCAGGTAAATGTGTACTTGCCAAGTAATCTTTCCCAGGAGATGGTTGCAAGTTTTAGACTCAAGAAGGAAAACTGAATTTTCTGGTGCTGAGGATGAGGATTGCCCTTGGCAAAGTACTGAGAACTGCTTGGAAAAAGTCGAAAGACCTGTCCCACATTAAAAACCCAGAACAATGCTTTAATGATTTAAGTGTAAATGAATCTTTGACACATATGGATTAAATTTCCCTTACAGGATACAAGCTAAAACACTGAAGAAAAATGTTCCTGACAAGTCACATGTTCAAACAACCAAATAAATATAAACTGTGATAGATCGTTAGTGAGGTCCAATTGTGCACCGTCCCACCAGACAAGTTCATCTAAGTCCTAATGCCATGGTTGGCCATCAGAGGACCTCAGATTACGTGAGAGGGAACAGAAGCTTTGGCCACTGGGGGGACTTCCCTTGGTTCTTGCTCCTACACTCCTCCAGTACTAGAATCTAGGACTGTGACTACAATGCCAAATGCAATGGATGTAATCAACTAAGACCTCAACATCTATCAAATTGGAGACACAAATTGGTTCAGATAAATATAGTAAAATATTAGATCATCTGTCTGTCTTCAGAGCCTGCAAGCAACTCACAGGCGTTGCACTTTAGTTGGAGAGGCTGAGTTCTGGGTTTGTGCACCTTCTTAAATGTGTCGATGATCAGTGAAGACGAGCTGTGGTTGAAGCCGGTCTCTGCGTGTGACAGATACTATTGCTGTGTCTGGCACAAATGCTGCACTCCCAAAGTACACACAAAGCAATGGTGACACCCAACAGTTAGTCATGCCAGAGGAAGCTGGACAGACTTCAGTGAAAGTGCAGCCATGTTTGTCTGCCACAGTTAAATTTACTGATCTTTCTGCTCACCTTGGGAATCTGCAGGATGCCACCCAGCTCTACATCTGCTGAGAAAGGATTGGCAACATCATCTTCTAACTTGAGATTTTCTTCAAGGATTTCATATTCAGAGGCTTCACAGCTTCCTCAGCTCCTGGGACAATGCTGACAACAGCCAAGGGGAACTGTGTCTACAAGGTCATGTTGAGGCATGCAGGCCCAACTGGCCTGAAGAAGGTTGACTGTGCTCTTAGGGAGCCAGTGGCAGGCATACCCAGATTTTCACACACACACACACACACACACACACACACACACATACACAAAATGCCCAAATAATTTTTGTCCTGACACAAACAAGAATGGGAAGAGCTAATGGAACTTGAGCAAACTTGAAGAAAATACATTTTTAACATATTTTTAACATATTGGTAACATTATAAGAGCCTTTGTCTATTTGAAATAATCAAGCAGTAAGGATCTAATAGGGTAAAAGATAATATTAAATAATTAAATAAATTAAACAACCATAAGACTTTAATTCAGGGGGTCCTTTCATGATCACCTTGGTGAGAGAAAACTCAGCATTTGAAAACCAATCAGCCTAGGGTCAGTCTGGGACGAAATATGAGACTATCTTATTGGAAAAAAAAATACCAATATACACTAAGGGCTTCCATATAAGTTTAAAATCCACGATTTTGGACAGGTAGACTGGTAGTAGAGAAAGTACTTGGCATGCAGATGGCCCTAAGTTTGATCATCAGCACCACAAAAAAAAAAAATCCATAACTTTAGATATCATAATCCATGCCTACCATAAACATTTGTTGGAGAAGTGTCATGAAATTACTTTGAGGCAAAATTACTAACTGGTATGTTTCTATGAATCCATTGTAGACAAGATAGTCATAACATTTAAAAGTAAGGCCCTAAACTTTCTTTTAGAAAATAGCAATAAGGCTGACACATTCCAAACCTTAATGAGTGAGTAAATCTATTACTCTAAATCTAAATCTGGGCAAGGGTGTGAAATGCTTTTTATAGACTCTTGAGGACTAAGAACAGCTGCAGAATTGTCCAACTGTTATTCTTTGGATTGAACATCCATGACACTTCTCCAACAACATATGAAAGCTTTAAAAATGCAAAAAGAAAAAAAGTCAGCAGTCATTGCATATTAAATGGGCTTTGTTGTCTCATCTTTGGATTCAGTCTGATTTTCATTTCTGCAACTTCCAGAAAAAGTCATTGCAATTATTACTAATCTCCAACAGCCTACTCTAAGAATTTCTATGGTAGTTTGTGTGCACAAAAGAAGGGAAGAGGCAGGAAGAGAAGGAAGAAGGCAGGAGAGAGGAAATATTAGTTCCAAACAGGTTTGGAACATTTGAGGAAGTTAAGAGACTAGACTAGATACAGTATTTTTACCATTGGACCTGTACTCAAAAATCAGAAGATAAAAAATATAGGGGAAGGCCAAGTAAAGATGATTTATTTTAGGATGAATGATTTATTTTAGGATGCAATCGTTCTTGTGGAATGAACTGGAAGGGAGTTTTTGATGAAAGAAAGGGTGGGGACATCCCAGCTAACTAATTTTGTCTTTTTTTAAAGAAAAATTATAGTTTTCGCACTGAATTTCAAACAAATTTTAAACCACCCATACTATTTCAAAACTATTTGATTTCATATCTCATCTTTTGGTGAGTCTAATCAGCTCCACAAAAGAAGCAACAAATGACCAATTGAACACATAAACTTCAAGAGCTTAGAAATCTTAAGTGAGGAGCTCAGCTTCTTCCCAGGAAGCTCAGCTGTGGGCTCTGGATGGACCAAGAAACCTTCTGGACTGACATAAGCTTCAAGCAAGAACCAGACGTTGGAGAGAGTCAGATGACTATTGGGCTCAGATTTTACCGGAAGCAGCAATTTTCCCTAGAATGGGTTACTAAATCTTTGTAAAAACACATGGAAAGACTTCTTTCTGGGCATTAACTTAAATCTCTTTTTTTTTAATTCTTATTTTTAGACACCAAGTCCTGTGGTTGGCATGACAGAAGTGTTTCTGGAAAGGGACCATGTTGCCGATGATTTTTAATGGATGCCAAAGAAGGAAAACGCTCTAATTTGGAAGGAATAATTCAGGCCAGAGCAGAAAGCACCAGGCAGTCTAAATGTAAACCATTTATGTTAAACAAATACAGCCATGACAAAACAATAGGATTGGTGCCTCCGAAAAAGAATATTGTGATAATCTCAGAGTACAGAGAATCACATAAGAAAAGCTATTAAAATGTTTTTGTTTTTTTAAGTACTGGAGAAAATTCAAATATTTGCTTCAAATATTGTGTTGTAGGTTGAGACCCATTTCTAGCCCTGAAGATATTTTTTCCTTGTTAAACTAAAACAGAATCATGAGAAAAAGCAACTGGGGGGACCAAGCCTTGGACATTCAAGCATGTGGGAAGAAATGGTGTGTAGAGGGGCTGGGGCTATAGCTCAGTGGTAAAGTGCTTGCCTCGAAATTGTGATGCACTGGGTTTCATCCTCAGCACCACATAAAAATAAATAAAGATATTGTATGTTCATCTACAACTAAATAAATATTTGAAAAAAGAAATGGTGTGTAGAAATGGGAATACCACGAAAGGAAGTCCAAAGACTGGGGTGTAGTTCTAGATCTACCATTTACTAACTCTGAACAATGAGTAGGTACCCATCTGAGCCTCTATTTCTCATTAATAAAAATGGGATGATAATTCCTACTGTCCCAAGATCCTTAGCAAGTGTGATGCCTATGGCAAGGTGACAGTAAATTTAGGGACTAATAATAAGCCCTTATAAATTAAACCTATTAAGAAGAAAATGTCTTTCTGGCTTAAAGAAGAATGACAGCTTCAGCTTTTCAACAAATGTTAGTAGAACAAGTGGGAAAATTATCAAAGATAGTTACTAGCATTTAAGAAGCATAAGATATTGAAAGCAAATTTTAATTCCATTGTTGGGCACAGTCCATGAAAGTCTTTTTGGTGCCAAGGCACTTGCAGGTAAGTGGTTCAGCATCCAGACATGACCAGGGGCACTTTTTATCTAATCCAGCATCATGTGATGCTGTCTTACAGATGGTAGGAGTAGAGACTCTCTTAACCTGGACCATCCTCCTCAGTCTCATGCGGGCAAAGCTCTCAAAGAGTTCTGCTTATCTGACTCCAACAGGGTGTTGAGTTTCTTGTGTCAGAGTTCTAGAAATAAGACACTATTCTTAGCTTAGTTTACTTGTGAAATACTCAGCAGTGACTGTTAGCTATTCTAGGAATGAGGCTGATTTGGGATGGGATCAGGTTGGCGCCTGCAATAGAATGTTTGCTCTTGTGAGCAAGAGAACACGGGATTGTATCTTCAGTCTGAATGTTTTAAACCACCTTGTGGTTAAAAAGAAGTCCTTCAGCTCTTAGTATAATTCACCCCTGGTTTGAGTTTACTACCAAAAGGACAGGGGTACTTCCAGTCACCATGAACCTAACCACTGTGTTCCTTGGTTGAATTCATTATATTTTCCATTGATAAAAGAAAAAACCTTAGATGCAAGAGTCTTTGGACACCTTCTTGTAACATACTCTATACATCTCCTTCCACAACTCACCATAATTACTGAACCAATATTGGCATCAGTACTTGGCTTACCCATGTCTTAGGAGTTTCATGCAGATAAAACCAATCAAAACACCAGAGAGAGACTTAAAAAAGTGGGGGACTGGGGAGTGGGGACTGGAGTTGTGGCTCAGTGGTAGATTGCTTGCCTCACATGTGTGAAGCATTGGGTTCGATTCTCAGCACTACCATACATAAATGAATAAAATAAAGGTCCATCAACAACTAAAAAAAAAAAAAAAAAAGAGTGCAGCAGACATCTGAGGGCAGGATAATACACCGGCAAATTTTGCCTAGTTGAAAAGTTTATATAAGGTGGGGTCTGGATATGAAAAACAGTATCACAGACCATTTCTAGGCTTTCATATGTTCACAATTCACATCCAACTTTTTATATTCCCTCTGTTCAAGAAGACTCTACTAAAAGATTCCTTCATAAATGCATTCCAACCATTGGATCCTTTAATCTAGATGACTATAGGAGTTAATACATACAAGTACTTAGAAAAATCCCTGCTACTTTATAATCTCTGTATAATTGTTTTTGTGGATGAAACATTTAAGAATTTGGTGCATCCATTTTTGATAACCAATGCTTTAATTAATCAATCAATTAATTAGTTGTGGTGCTGGGGCTCAAACCCAGAGCCTCATACATGCTAGGCAAGCACTCTAACACTGAGCTACATCTCCATCCCTATTGTATTCATTTTTAAAATTAGTTGAAATAATTTTATATGCTCCTTGGACTATTAAAACTCCCTACAATTCAGAGTTCTGGGAAGATACTGGTCATGTAATAAAATACTGCTTACTAACTGATTCATGCCAGCTACTTACTGAACACCTGTAGATTATTCAAAAAGAACTAAATATTTTAAAATTCATTGTTTGGTACCTAAGCTGTATATGAACAGGTAGTCAAAAACAGTTTGACTACCTCCACACATGCTCATTGTGTACCCTGAATGTTACTTGGAAGAGCTCAATCCTGTACCTAACATCACAGACACTTTGTAGCATCATGGCATCAATGGTTAGAATGGCAGTCTTGATGTGCTCTGTCATATCCTCAGATCTAAAAGGGTAAGTATGTCAGAATACAAGGTTCTTAGCAAGAGAGAAAGTCACATGATATGCAACATTGAGGTGAGAGGGCCACTTCTTCTAGATAAGGCCAAGGCTTTATACTCACAGCCAACACTGAATTCACTGAGCCCTGGGAATGTTACATATTATAAAGTAAAAAGTATCCCTTGTCTTTAAAAAATTTTTCTCCAAGTATTAAATGTTATTTCTCTTTACCCTTCTCAGAATATTTATCTTACTTAACATATCTGGGTTTGTATCTCAGTGGTAGAGTGCTTACCTAGCATGTGTGAGTCACTGGATTTGATCTTCAGCACCACATAAAAAATAAATAAATAAAATAAAGGTATTGTGTCCATCTGCAACTAAAAATATATTTTTAAAACATATAAGCCTCGTATATACATTTATATATGTACATACACATTACAAATTAAGACAGTGGAATGAATCTGACATAACTTTGTACATATATGAATACACCACAGTGAATCTCACTATTGGGTACATCCACAAGACTAGGTTCCTAATTAGAATAACATGTATTCCATGCTTGTATAATTACATCAAAATGGACACTACTTTCATGCATAACTGAAAAGAACCAATGAAGTTTTTTTTTTAAAGATACATGAAGGTAGATAGTGGCCTGTGAGTTCCTTTTGCTCAGTTATTCTATTTGTTCCTTTTGAACATTTTCTCACTTTCCCCACTTGAATTGCTCACTTTTGGAAATTCTCTGTTCATTTACTTTACTTGAAAACCAGGATTCAAAACAGAAGAGTCGTTTTCCCAGTACATACAATTTGCTCTTCTGTTTTATGTCCTGTCCATCAGGAAATAAAAGCCTGTGTGCCTTCTTCCTGAGATGAACTGCACTTTCCAAACCACCCCCAGGCTTCAGACTTCATGGTGCACTTGTGCTCACTGGTGTTGGAAGGCCCTCCTGACATTGCATACCTTTGCCCTAGTTTCAGTTGCACATTATTTTGGAAAAATATTTTCAAAAGTGTTCATTAAGCCTGAGCTTCATGACCTCTTTAATGCCTGGGAGATCTCTCCCCAGTTTATAGACCTATATAATCACAGCCCTTGATTCTCACAGTCTGTTTCTGCCCAGGCATACAAAATATCCCACAGTCCAGCAGATCTATAATTATCCTTATAGGTCAAATTTCATCAGACCCTAAAAAGAATGTTGCATTAGAATCTATTGAAAAAAAAAATCTACCATTATTCCTTTTGGTTCTCTGACAAAGCTATTGTACCAAGAGTGGGTGGTCAGCCCCTGCGGGTGAACTGTTTCTTTAAAGGCACAACTGTGGACACAATGGACTTTCATCCACTCCACTAGGTGCGTGCCCAAGAAATTCGAGAAAAAAACCAAAGGGCAAGTGCATGAATTCCCTTCAGAAAAGGTCTCCTTTACTTACTGGCCTCGAAGCATTTCTTTTATGCCTTATTTATTCAGTCAAGGGTCCAACAGAGACACTTTTTTAGTCAAGGGAAGAAATACAAAAATCTAAAAAAAAAAAAAAAAAAAGACCCAGAGTTATATTTCTGATGTTAGTTTTTATTTCTTTCCTAGGCTGGTATTGATTTTCCTCCAATAACTGAAAGCTAAGGAGATTGAGGTTTTGCTTTTCCTTAATCTGAATGTAACCATCACCCTTCATGGTGCCCTTCACACATAGAGCTCCCTCACCCTCCAACAAAGATCAGCCCCTTTTCCATAGATGGCTGCATATTCTTTCTCAAACAGCATCACATGTCCTCTCTCTCATGCTCTGCTCTCCAGGTTCAAGAACAGAAGACAGAAACAGGGAGAAGGGATCATTTTCATCACCAGGACTACAAATCCTGACACATCAATTAGGGGTTCACAGATCTGTGGAAATTCAGAATTCTAAAGGTAACTGGAGATGATATGCTTTATAAATGTAAGTTACCATCCCACCTGGCTCTGCATGAGGCCTGGATGCAAACTTTCTCACCAATAAGTCTTTGCACCTGCCAGAGTATCTGGCACATAGTAGGCACCCAACATCTCTTTGTTGAATAAGTGAACAAATAAATGAGTGGACAAATGAATGAATGAGATATAACTTATTCCAAAGTTTGATTTTTAAGAATGACAAATGCAATGACATTCCTCATAGAAATAGAAAAAGTAGTCATGAAATTCATCTGGAAAAATAAGAGACCCAGAATAACTAAAGCAATTCTTAGCAAGAAGAGTGAAGCAGGTAGCATCACTACACCAGACCTTAAACTATACTACAGATCAATAGTAACAAAAACAGCATGCTATTGGCACAAAAACAGACTGGTAGACCAATGGTACAGAACAGAGGACACAGAGACTAATCCATAAAATTACAATTATCTTATATTAGACAAAGGTGCCAAAAACATGCATTGGAGAAAAGATAGCCTCTTCAACAAATAGTGCTGGGAAAATTGGAAATCCATATGCAACAAAATTAAATTAAACCCCTATTTCTCACCATGCACAAAACTCAACTCAAAATGGATCAAGGACTTAGGAATAAAACCAGAGACTCTGTGTCTAATAGAAGAAAAAGTAGGCCCCAATCTCCATCAAGTGGGATTAGGCCCCAACTCCTTAATAAGACTCTTTTAGCACAAGAATTAAAATCAAGATTCACTAAATGGGATGGACTCAAACTAAAAAGTTTCTTCTCAGAAAAAGAAACAATCTGTGAAGTGAATAGAGAGCCTACACCTTGGGAGCAATCTTTATCCTCCACACATCAGATAGAGCACTAATCTCTAGGGTATATAAAAAACAAATAACCCAATCAATAAATGGGCCAAGGACCTGAACAGACACTTCTCAGAAAATGATATACAATCAATCAACAAATATATGAAAAAATGTTCATCATCATTAGCAACTGGAGAAATTCAAATCAAAAACCACTCTAAGATTTCATCTCACTTCAGTCAGAATGGCAGCTATTATGCATACATACAACAATAAGTGTTGGCGAGGATGTGGGGGGAAATATGGTGCAGTAGTGTACACTGTAGTGTACACTGCTGGTGGGACTGCAAATTGGTGCAGCCAATATGGAAAACAGTATGAAGATTTCTTGGAAAATTGGGAATGGAACCACCATTTGACCCAGCGATCTATCCTTCTCCTCGCTCTATACCCAAAGGACTTAAAAACAGTATACTACAGGGACACAGCCACATCAATGTTTATAGCAACACAATTCACAATAGTTAAAACTGTGGAACCAACTTAGATGTCCTTCAATAGATGAATGGATAAAAAAATGTGGCATATATACACAATGGAATATTAATTAGCAATAAAAGAGAATAAAATCATGGCATTTGCAGGTAAATGGATGGTGTTTGAGAAGATAATGCTAAGTGAAGTCAGCCAATCCCAAAAAACCAAATGCCAAATGTTTTCCTTTATATAAGGAGGCTGATTCATAGTGGGGTAGGGAGAGGGAGCATGGAAGGAATAGATGAACTCTAGACAGGGCAGAGGGGTAGGAGGGAAAGGGAGGGGACATGGGGTTAGTAATGATGGTGGAATGTGATGGACATTATTATCCAAAGTACATGTATAAAGACACGAATTTGTGTGAGTATACTTTGTATACAACCAGAGATATGAAACATTGTGCTCTAAATGTGTAATAAGAATTTTAATGCATTCTGCTGTCATATATAAATAAAAAAGAATAAATAAAACCTAAACTATCAAAAGAAAAAAAAAGAATTACAAATGTAGCATTAATAATAAATATTTCATACTTGCTTTCTGTTTTATAGCACTTATATTCCTAAATAATGTAAAACTAGCTTTAGAGTATTTTAATTAACACAGAATTGTATATATTTATGGAATACAAAGTGATACTGCAACACATGTACACAATCTGCCATGATCAGATGATGGCAATTGGTATATTCAGCATTTTACTTTTTTCTTTGTTTTGGGAACAGTCACATCTTCCCTACCAGCTCATTTGAAATACTCAATTGATTGTTGTTGGCCTAGTGTTATCCTCATGTGCTACAGAACATTAGAGTCATTCCTCCTATCCAATTGTGCCCACCACCCATCCTTTTTCCAGGTTGGGAAGCTGCTCTTCTACTCTCAGCTTCTATGAGAGCAAATCTGTAGCTTCCACAGATGAGTGAAAGCATGACGACTTTCCCAGTGTCTCACATTCTGTTGTCAACTTTTTATGCTCCTAAGGTCCAAAAAATGCTGAGGCTGGAAAATCAGCTCTAGCAAGTAGTTACTAAATATAGTAATATTACAAATAGGTCTAATCTGTATGCGCTTATAGGCACAAACCTTGAAGTGTATTAAAATTAATAAAACATATTACATAATTTAATATATACTAAATTTTAACATACATGAATATTAATAACATTCTATAATATGCACACTGTTGTTTTAATATATGCACTATAATTTTTATTATGCTACTCAGACATTTGATAATCTCTGATTACATAATCAATGTTACTTTGTCATTAAGAAGAGAATGTCAAGCTTATGTTAAAATGCTGATTAGTCAATACTTGCATATTGATCATTTGTTTAAGGTAATTAAAACAGTAAGATGGCCTATAGGGAAGATATAAATTATGAGAAATACAGTGAAATGTATATCTCTCTTTCAAATTTTCAGGTTTGGTTTCTATATTTACTAGAGAGAAAAGTAGAAAATCTCAGTGGTTATTCAGGTATTTCAAAAGAGGGAAAGATCATCTGCCTATTCCACTAGATATTTCATACAAAACTAAGAACTGTTATGTTACATATGACCTGGAAATACACTGTTCTCTACTAAAATATAGTGTCACATGTAGTGATTAATCTCTTGTTAATCACTAAGAAACCTTAGTTTAGTATTATTCGCTAGCAACTATGTTTTAGATTATTATAAAATGGAATACATTTTATCGTATTATTAATTTAAAATAAAAGAGCATATAAAATAATCATATTGACCTAGAAACACAGAGAAAATAGCATTGTTAATTCATCCAAATATTAAATATTAAACATATCTCTTTGACTCTAAATATACATCAAACTGACTAGATATAAAAATGTTTATTCTGCTCCTTGCTGTCATTGCACTTTGAGAAATCTAATGTCTGCGTCCTAGGAGGTAAGGCTCATCTTGTCCTAATCCGAATCAAATACCAGCTGGTGGAAAGCGATGAATCCTTAGTTTTCTCTGAGTGAGGCAGAAACAGATTGTGTGTGTTAATCTATCTACTTAAATTGAAAATATTTTGAAGATTTAAAAAAGAACCTTGAATTCCCTGCCCCCCCCCAAAAAAAAACAACAGATACACCTTTGGGGGAATGGCTTATAGGAAAAGCTTGGGCATTTACATTTTCCTTACTGATTACTGTAACCAATCATGTATAGATTACATAATTATGAGCAAAACTTGTTAGTAGGATAGAGCTGGAAATAAATTTTATTTTTGGACAAGTTTTCTATCAGAGATATCAAGAAACAACTGATGCCTCATGAAAAACTTCAGACAGTACCCTCTTTGACAATCAGTTATGTGTTTTCTTTGGTTTGATTTTCTCTGGTATTCCATGATATACAGAATTTGCTTGAAGATACCTGTCACTGATCTGCTTGGCTACTCTGCATGGAAATCAGAGCTCCCTATTAGGTAATGAGTCTGGTTTTCCACAACAAATGAGGATGACACCTAGAGACCTAAGGATAGTTCTCCAAGGGCTGCAAGCATCCTGAACAGATGAACCACAGAAAAGGAAAATGTTCTCTATTTTGAAAGGCAAGCAGAAAACCAGGAGGAAAGAGAAGCCCTTGTTCTATGGTTGTAGATGTTGGTCTAAGAACATGTTCTGCCTTATGAAGAGTTTATTATGGAGAACACAATCTATTTTCTCTCAAAGGGCATCTCACAAGACCTACCCAGAAAGGCCTCAAAGAAGCTGTGAGTGTGAGGAAACAGTGCAGGAGTCTAACTTGTTTTCTATTTCAACATTCAAACAAAGAAATGTGGCTGTTTGGGAAAACTCTTGACTACAAAGGAATCATCTGGGACTAATTATCATATTCAGCCTTGTTTAAAACCATCATTTCATTTTGTTGTTTGAGTTTCTCTAACTAGTTAATTAAGGTTTTCCCCATCCCTACCATAATCTCATATATATTATGAAATATATATACTTTCATATATGCATATATATACATTTGGATACGTGTGTGTGTGTGTGTGTGTATCACCAAAGACTTTGCATAACTGTGTCAGGATTACCTCTACAAGTGGCAGAGAGTTACAGTATTCCCCAGAATTATTTTGAACTGGAAGTCATCTTCTAAGTCACATTCAACAGATAACAGCAATCATTCCAGAACAAATTAGTAGCTTACATCATTGGAGCATCACATATGGACACCACAAATACAGTACACTCTGGTCCTCTTAAGCATGCGAGCTGTTTGCATTCAGGAAACCTGACAAATTCAAGGTGAGGCTCTGCCCATCTGGTCTATTGAAAATCCCTAAGAAGCCATGACATGAGACCATAAAGAGCTTGTACATCATCTCCTCCTCCCAAAGGGTCAGAGACTGAACTATATGAAATGCATTTTTTCTCTTGCAAGCTTCAGTTAGATGTAGATACTCTGAGGTGGTATTCCCTTAGCTGTATTTCTCTTTCAGCTTCATTTCAAATCTTCCCTTTTGGAGAGAATAGCTTTAAAGAGGCCTCAAAATTCTCTGAAATATTTCTACTATTTATGTCAGTTACTAACTAAAAACTGAGTTTGGAAAGGAGGTAATGTGAGTTTGGGTTGATGATTATATCTTAAATCACAAGGAAAGACAAGAAGCCATACTAAAAGAATAGCAAGACTCTTAAGCTCTTTTACTACAGAGTGGTTTTCTTTCCTTACAAATAGTTGTAGTTGACATGTCAAAAAAAATCTAATGACCATGAGATTTTTGAATAAGTCTTCTGATGCTATCCTTCTTTCCTACTGGCCATTTCCCTACTTCAGAGACTGGCTGAGCTAGGCAAAGGAGAGAAAAGAACAACTTAACTACTTGTGAATTCTCTGGCAAAAAGTTTAGTGAAGGACAAGTTTCAACTTAATTTCTAAAATAAATTTTTAAAATATTATTGGTACAAACTCAGTCTGTTCCCCATTACCACAGATACCAGGAATTAACTGTAATTCTGCTTCCATTTGATTCCCCGTAGGGACAAAACCACACTTTTAATGCCAACACATGCACATTCTAACATTACAGTAAACGTTTTTCTGACGCATTTACAGATTCACAAAAGAGAGAGAGAAAGAGAGAGATAAACTGAAACATTTGGCAACGGTTTCATTACTTCACTGAAAATCAGTAATATTTCAGAAAGTGCTACAATGTAGAAATTACTAAATCCATTCTTTAAAGACCCTCAGGTTAGAACCTGAATTACTAGAAAAAGAAAGAAATGCAAATTGTTTATTATTTTCACATGTACAGTAAATTCAAAAAATTGTACTTCTTTCGAGAACCATATGGGACAGACTTTCTTTTCATCAGGAGTGGTTTTGCTTGTTGTGCCAAGAGCTAAAAAGATGTTTTTAATAACCAAAGCCAGTTTGTTATACAATCTGTCTGGATCTAGCTTGTAAGAAAGATGAGGGTCCCTTGAGTAGGAAGTAGAGGGTGCTAGAGGGGTTGTCTGAGATGATAGAAAAGTTGTGCAAAAAACAGAAAGATGATGATCAAAGATGAATCCAAAGGGAATCATCTTCAACTCATGGTTGATAGGACCCATGTGCATCATTCATTGAAGAACCACAGGAAGTTTGTGGGGGTCCTTTTGTCAATGTGACCATATTCCTTTTTTGGAGTGGGGGGGGCTTGGAATTGAACTCAGGGATACTCGACCACTGAGCCACATCCCCAATCCTATTTTGTATTTTATTTAGACACAGGGTCTCACTGAGTTGCTTAGTGCGAGTTGCTTAGTGCCTCACTTTTGTTGAGGCTGGTTTAGAATTCTCCATCCTCCTCTGAGCCTTCAGAGCCGCTGGGATTATAGACCTCTACCACCACGCTCAGCATGACCATGTTCTTTAAGGGAGGGAAAGTCCAAATGAATTGGGTGCTGCAGACATTAAATGCCTAAGCTTGATACAAGTGAGAAATTCAACCAACAACTACCTGAGAGGACCTGAGAGAGCATGGCAGCTCTTTGAACACGACTTCAAATTAAGGGAAGATCAGGACACTGCCTCAGAGGCTAGGAAAAAAAAAAAAAAATTCTGAGGAAAGAGAATGATCCTGAATGGATCACTCACACGTGTTTCACTAGAACAGTGTTTTTCTTTTTTTAAAGGTACATCAAAAACTGGTGCCATACCATGATAAAGTTTTCATGGTCCATGATGAAATGAGAAAATTAAGGAACGTATAGTGCATTTTTTCATGAAGTTAAACAAATTCATTTTAAGGGTCAGTCCTTTATTGTAAGATTATATCCTTCCTATTTTTCAAGTTAAAATATGTTTTAATATATTAGGTTGGACCACAGGAAATTGCCAATATTTAACTATTTTTGACCTACAAAAACAGCAATTTCCTTGAGTTCAACTTAACATTAAATGATGATGATTGGATATGGGAGCTTCTAATAATGGCCCTGTGTGGCAAAATAAAGAGCTGGTAACCATATGTGAGTGCCTAAACTGCTTTTGAAACTTTTTTAGTTCCTAAAATCTAGAAGAGTAACCCTATAACTATAGATTGCTACCAGAGGGCATCTAACCAGCAGCCTTCTAGATTTTGTACACTGTAAAATAACACAAAATTAAAAAAAAAAAAAAAAAAAAAAAAAACAGAAAAAAGGAAGACAGCTCCAGATGCTAAAGATAATGTCATGGACACTGAGAGCCAGCTCTGTAAGAAAGGAAGGCTGGAATTCCTGAGTCTGGGCTCTAGGAGCAACACAAAGGCATATGAAGCAAGCACTGGGCTTCAGCCTATCAGCTCAAGAGGAAAGGAATTCGTTCATTTTCTTGCAATGGAAAGGCATAGAAGTTAATTCTCCACTAAACAGATATAAAGCTGATACACAGCCATATCATTAGACAGTAGGTAAAAATCTATGGTGACTTGACAGAAAGCTGGTCCCAGAAACTCAGATGGTTGATCCTGTCAGCAGGAGCCATTAAAAAGAGCGGGTTATACAAAAGTACATACAAGAGGAAGTGAGGGGAAAGGGAAAAGTAATACAAGGGGGAGAAATGAATGACAGTAGAGGGGGTAGAGAGAGAAGAGGGGAGGGGAGGGGAGGGGAGGGGGGATAGTAGAGGATAGGAAAGGCAGCAGAACACAACAGACACTAGTATGGCAATATGTAAATCAATGGATGTGTAACTGATGTGATTCTGCGATCTGTATATGGGGTAAAAATGGGAGTTCATAACCCACTTGAATCAAAGTGTGAAATATGATATATCAAGAAATTTGTAATGTTTTGAACAACCAACAATAAAAAATTAAAAAAAAAGAAAAAAGAAATAACAACTAAAAAAAAAAATAGAAAGGGCTGGAGATGTAGCCTGGTGGTAAAGTTCCCCTGGATTCACTCCCTGGTGCCAAATAATTATCATCATCATCATCATCATCCAAGCTCTGGTTCTTATATAAGAGGCCTGTTCAACACCAAGAAAACGTGTGTGTGTGTGTGTGTCTGTGTGTGTGTGTGTGTGTGTGTTGAGGATCAGACCCAGAGTCTTTTACGTGCTAAGCACACATTCTACCACCCCACAACCGCCAACCCTAAGAAGATACTTTTACTGAACTTACTAATCGTTGCTCAAGCACACTTAACAGGACTAGAGTGGACCAACTGGTTTCTCTCTGTTGGGAATTCAGACTTGTACAAAGTGAGCTATAATATAAGGTCATGCAGAGACTGAAGTTGCCATTGAAATGAGCAAGAAGAAACTATGTCTAAGAAGAAAACTAAAGGGGGAAAAATGAAGCAAACATGAAGAAATGATGAAATCATACACCAAAGAAAGAGATGGGAATACAACAAGGCAGAGAAAGTAGTTGCCTTGATTCCAGACTGTACTTCAGTTCCAAATCTAGTCACTTAAGAATGCTTAGCTGGGTTTTGGGATCCAACCCTTTGAGATCTATGAGATAGACAAAGTCTAATTTTCCCTTACTTTTATGAGATGTGGTGTTTGGAGATGGGGGTGTGTCTAAATCTTCTAAGCAAAAGATTCTGGTTGAGTTTTAAGTGATCCATTTAGCAGAAGAAATGGGATTACAACCAGATCTAGCTAATGGTAGTAGCAATCTGACTCTATGTTCCTTCTTTTATGTCTTTTCTCTTCCATATGGTTCACCTTCTGTTCTTCCTTTCCTTTTATGTGGCAGAGGCAATAATTCAGACATGTACCTAACTCCTAATTTGGATATGCCTCTAGCCTTGATAGCAAATGAATGAACTTTTGTTTCATAACAAACTATTCCAAAACATACCAGTTTGTTATATTTATTTTTTAAATATTTTTATTAGTTATAGATGGACATAATACCTTTATTTATTTTTATGTGGTGCTGAGGATCCAACTCAGTGCCTCACACATGCTAGGCAAGCACTCTAGCAACAATCCCAGCCCCAAAAGATACCAGTTTAAAACAAAAACATTTATTTACCTCACAATTCTGCAGGTGGGAATTTAGACTGACCTCAACTTGGCAGTTCTTCAGGTCTCAGATAGTCAGCTATGTGGTCAGTTACTAGGTTGGTTGGGTACTAAATAGTTTCAGCTCAGAAGGTCTTTCTCTTCTCCAATAGGTCTTTCAGCCATGAGGAGGCTGTCCTTTCATAGTTGTTCACTTGGCAACTGAGCAGTTTCCAGGAAAACAAGTGGATGCTTAGGTTTAGAATTAGTCCGGCATTACTTCTGCTGTGTTGTGATGGCCAAAGCACAGCATAAGACCATCCCAGAATCAAATGTTGAGGATATACTCCACCTCTTGAGGGGAAAAACTACACAGTTAATTCACAACATATGTGGATAGAAGCAGGGAAATAATTGTGGCCATTTTGCAAATGGCTTTCTGAATCTGGCTTACTTCACTTAACATGATGTTCTCCAGTTCCATCCATTTTCCTAAATGACATAATTTCATTCTTCTTTATGGTGGATAAAACTCCATTGTGAATATATGCAACATTTTCTTCATAAAGTCATCTGTTGACAGACACCTAGACTGGTTCCATGACTTTGCTATTGTAAATTGTCCTGCTGTAAACATGGGTAGGCATGTATCTCTTTAGTATGCTGGCCTTAATTCTTTTGGGTAAATAAAAAGGAATGGTATAGTTTGAATGGTGGGTCCATTCCTACTCTTTTAAGGAAACTCCACTCTGATTTTCATAGTAACTGTACTAATTTACATTCTCAACAACAGTGTATAAGAGTATATTTTTCCCTATATTCTTGCCAACATTTACTGTTATTTATATTTTTGATGATTGCAGTTCTGGAGTGAGACAAAAATCTCAGTGTAGTTTTGAATCGCACTTACCCAACGGCTGGAGATGTTGAAAATTTATCAATAAAATTGTTGTTCTTTTGTCCTTCTTCTTTTGAGAAGAGTTTGTTTCTTTTATTTGCCCATATATTGAATGGTATTTTAGTCAGTTTTTTGCCACTGTGACTAAATAATCTGACAAAAACTATTAGAGAGAAAAAGTTTATTTGAGGACTCATGATTTCAGAGGTCTCAATCCATAAAAGGGAAGCTCCTTTCCTCAGAGTTTGAGGTGAGGCAGAGCATCATTGTGGATGAGTGCGGTGGAGGAAAGTAGCTCACACCATGATCAGGAAGCAGAGAGACTCCACTTGCCACAAAATATATACTACAAACACATGCACCCAGTGCCCACCTCCTCCAGCCGCATCCTACCTGCCTTCAGTTACCACTCTGTTAATCCCCATCAGGGTATTAATTCACTGATTGGGTTAAGGCTCTTATAACCCAATCATTTTACCTGTGAATGTCCTTGCATTATTTCACATCTGAGCTTTTTGATGACACCTAATATCTAGACCATAACAAATGGATTGTTTGGGATTTTATGTTGTTGAGATTTTTGTTTTTTATATTTTCTAGATATGAATTTACTGTCAGAAGAGTAGCTGGAAAAGAATTTCTCCAATTCTCAGTTCTTTCTTTACAATCTTGTTTCTTTTGCTGGGCAAAAGTTTTTTAATTTGAGTCCATCCCATTATTGATTCTTGGTATTATTTCCTGAGCTTTAGGGGTTCTATTGAGTAAGTTGCTGCCTTTGCCTATATGTTGGAGTGTTTTACTTATGTTTTCTTTCATCAGTTACAAAGTTTCTGATCTTTTGCCAAGATCTTTGATTTATTTTTATTTGAATTTTGATCAGTATAAGAGATGGGGATGTAATTTAAATCTTTTACATACAGATATTCAGTTTTCCACTATTTGTTAAATTGGCTGTCATTTCTACAGCTTAAGTTTTGGACACCTTTGTAGAGAATCAGATAACTGTTGCTATTTGAGTTTATCTCTGAGTCTTCTGCTCTTTTCCATTAGTCTACATGTCTATTTTTTTATCCCAATACCAAACTGTTTTTGTTATTATGACTCTGTAGTATGGTTTGAAGTCAGGAATCAGATGCCTCCAGCTTTACTCTTTTTGCTCAGAATTGCTTTGCATATTCTTCATATAAATTTTAGTGTTGTTTTTTTCTGGTTCTGAAAATAAAAGCATTGGTATTTTGATGGAAATTGCATTGAATCTGTAGATTGTTTTTGGTAGAATAGCCATTTAAGATTTTTAATTCTGCCTACCCATAAACATGAGAGGCCTTTCCATCTTCTGGTGTCTTTTGGTATTTCTTTCTTCAGCATTCTGTAATTTTTCCTTATAGAGCTCTTTTTTTTACTTTTTTAGTTAGATTTATTCCTAAGTATTGCGTTTTATTTTATTTTTAAGCTATTATGAATGAAATATTTTTTCCTGATTTCTTTCTTAGCAGTTTCATTATTGGTGTATAGAAAAAGCTGTTTGTTTTATATGTTAATTTTATATCTTGCTCTTTGCTGAATTTGTTATCAGTGGCATTTTTAGGATCCTCTAAGCATAAGATCATATCATCTACAAATCTGACAATTTGACTTCTTCATATTTGTATACTCTTTATTTCCTTCTTTTGCCTAATTGCTCTGTCTGAAGATTTAAGAACTATGTTGTAGAGTAATGGTGAAAGTAGACATTCTTGTGTTATTCTTGATTTTAGGAAAAATGCTTTTAGTTCTTTCTCATTCATTGTGATGTTGGCTTTGGGTTTGTCATACACATACTTTAAGATGCTAAAGTAAGTTCCTTTTGTCCCTAGTTTCTTCAGGATTTTTATCATGAGTGGATGTTGATCTTTGTTGAGGGTTTTTGCTGCATTCTCGAAATGATTGTTGATTTTATCATTGATTCCTTTTATATGATGCATTACATTTATTTATTCACATATGTTGAACCATCCTTGCATCCCTAGAATAAAACCAACCTAATAATGATGTACAATCTTCTTAAGATGTTATTGAATTTGATTTACTAAACTTTTATTAAGGATTTTTGCATCTATTTTCAACAAGGACATTGGTCTGTAGTTTTCTCTCCTTGAAGTATCCTTATCTGGTTTTGGTATCAGGGTTATGCTGACTTCATAGAATGAGTTTAGAAGTATTTCCTCCCTTTCTTTTTCCTGGAATAATTTGAGGAGCATTGACATTAATTCTTTAAAAATCTGGTAGAATTCAGCTGTGAAACCATCTGGTCCTAGGCTTGTCTTTGTTGAAAAGCTTTTTATTACTGCTTCAATCTCAGCATATTATTTGTCTGTTTAGGTTTTCTATATACTCCTGGTTCAATTTTGGTAGGACATATGTGTTTAGCAATATATAAATTTCTTCTAGATTTTTCAATTTATTGGAGTATAAGTTTTCAAAGTATTCCCTAATGATTTTCTGTGTTTCAGTGATGTCTGTTGTAATATCCCTAATTATATTGATTTAAGTCTTCTCTCTCTTTCATTTGAATAGTTTGAGGATTTATCAATCTTGTTAATCTTCTCAAAGAATCACTCTTTCACTTATCTTTTTTATTGTTCTTTTGGTCTCTATTTCATTAATTTCAGCTCTAATCTTTATTAGTTTTTACATTCTAATGGTTTTTAATGATTTGTTCTTCTTTTTCTAAGACCTTGAGAATTTTCACTTAGTCATTTATTTGGGATCTCTCTGATTTTTTATGTAGATACTCATAGCTATAAGTACTATTCTTTGAAATTCCTTTACTATGCCCCAGAAATTTTGGTATGTTCTATTTCTATTCTCATTTGATCCTAAGAACTTTTAAATTTCTTCTCTGGTTTCTTCAATGTCCATCTCATCATTCAAAAATGTTAATACATCAATATTAACAATCTACATATGTATGGATAATTTCCATAGTTTTTCTTGCTGTTGATTTCTAATTTCATAGAATTACTTTTTGAAGACTCAGTTCTAGTGCCAGCACCTTTCAAGTCTGGAGCAATATTAACCAGGATGTAGCACATACTCTAAATGAACAACAAATATATGGTCTTGTTTCTCTTTAACCAGGATTCAAGAACACAAGAATTAAGGAATAGAAATGGACCAAAGCTTTTCATTAATCCCCAATGATTCACTAACAAAGTTTTTGCTTCCCATGCCTGTAACTCTAGACTCAAATGGTTTGAATTTCTTAGTTCCAAAGGGATAAATGCTTCCACCAACAAACAAAAAAGTTATTCCATTCAACTGAAGTTGAGACTACCATGTAGCCATTTTAGGATACTGATGCCCATAAGACAATAGGCAAAGAAAGGGGTTCTACTCAGTATTTCCCAGCTGGGGGTGATTTTGTCCCCTGATGACATTTGCAATTTGTACAGACATTTTTGGTCACATTTTGGGGAAGGGAGCATACTACATATTATGAATCTTGTAAATTAAAAGTCAAGATTACTGCTAAGTATTCTATGATACATAAGACAGCCCCTATCCACATGAAAATTTATCTAGATCAAAATGTCAATAGTGCAAGAATTAAGAAACTCTGGATTTTCCTAATAGTCCTGGTGATTATTTCTCACTGTCTAGGGGAAAATGGATTGCTACTACCCAATGGGGATACTAAGGAACCATAGGGCACCTCTTAGAACTCCCATGTTCTATAATTGAAGTCAATGGGAAACAACAACCACTCAGATAAGGTATTGGTTGATGACCTAGACATTTCAGGAATAAATGTTTGAGTTGTCCCCATTTGACTGGAAATTCCAAATAGTTGTGGAAGTTAATTATAAATACCAGGTAGATCAGATGTCTAGTTGTGGAAATTAGGATTTTAGTGGTTATACTCCTTCTTTATTTTTATATGAATATGTTTGTATACATATATATGTACATGCTTCTTTCCTCATCCCATTCACTTACCATTTACCCTGAGATAATAAGATATATTGTTGATCTATATCTCAGTATTGAAGTTATAAAATATCAAAGGGAGAGATTGGAAACCTAAGAGAAGACTAAACATGACCAGAGACACAAAAGTGAATTAGTAACGTTTGGGGGAAAGGATTAATATATTTGAATGTACACAGCGTAGCTATAATCATGTTAGGTAGAGGTATTACTTTGTTAATGTCATTTTAAACATAAGTATAGTGAGTTGTATATAAATACTGAGTTGACAGTGGGGATGCTGTGGTGGTTTCATAATGCATCAATATAGTGAGGCTCAACTATGTCTATTAGCTTTTAATGACTACAATGAAATACCTGAAATATTCCTTTATAAAGAAAAGATGTTAATTTTGGCTCACAGTTCTGGAAGTGTAGGATCAAGAGACCAGATTTGGTGATAGCCTTCTTGCTGGCAGAGTCCCAAGGCAGCCCGCAGGACATCACATGGCAAGAGACAAGGAATGTGTGTTGCATGCATGTGTATATATGTCTCCCTCTGCTTATAAAGCAGGATTCACTAATGAGGGCTCCATGCTATCAATCTTATTTAATCCTAATCACTTCCAAAAGGCCCACCTCTAAACACTTAGTGAGATTAAGTCTCTACCCTCTTAAAATCTCACAATGGAGATTAAATTTAACACATGACATTTTATGTGACACTCAAGCTATATACAAACCATAGTCCCTCTTTTCTCCAGAATTCTCACCCCTGTATATTTCTGGTTAAGGTGGACCATATTTGAGGGACATATTTGCATGAGATTTAGAAGATGGAAATGAAGTAGCAGCCTTATTGGTTCTTAAACATCAAAAGGTAGAGGTAGATGTTTTCACAGTCCTATACATTACCATTTACTTGTTGGCCCACTGTGTTGGCATGGGGCAGTATCCAGGCCTGCAGCTGCTTTGCCTTTCTCTGGGTCCTCTTTTACTGTATCCAATTCCTGGATATGCCAAGTATGTGTTTAGTCCTATGACAGATGCACCACTTTCTCAATGTTGGAAGCAGTAAGAACTGACACAATTCATCATTGTGGCTCCACCTCCTCTTCATGGATTCCAGCTTGTTCTGGCCCTCCCTGCTTTATATTCATCTTCCCTTCCTAGACACCTGCCCTGAAGACTTCATACCATCAGGCATGGCAACAACAGGCTCAGAGGATGTTTAACCAGCTTCCACAATTGAGAATAATGTCAAATCTACAGGAAATATTATACATATACATATATAAATGTATATACATATATACACACTTATATAGGTTCTTCCTATGATCCTAGAATGGCCTCAGTATTGTGTACTCCTGATTGTACATTTTTGTAAACATTGAAAAAATAAGGTTTTTTAAACACCACAAATTTTTATTAGTTTTTAAAATTATGTGTGATTTGTTTTCTTTGTTAATAATCACCCTCAAGCCTATTTTCTATTTGTAATTTCACATTTCTTTTCTTAAAGAGGGTCTTCTAATAGTATATGATTCCCCAAAATTTGCATCTGTCTTTATAGAGTTCTGCACTTGAAATCAGTTCAGAATTGATTACCATGAAAAAATCCAACAACCTTTTTCAGCTGGAGGATTAAATAGATGTAAACGACAAGTGAGTAGAGATCAGCAAGTCCCAAATTCTGACCACAAAGCATTTAAACATGAAATGGATTCGGACAATTCAGTCTCCCTTATAGTTTGCATCAAGGAAATGGCAATGTAAGAAGCAGAGTGTACAGAAAAATCTGGCTCAGGCTTAGAATATGCACATTCTCAACAAAAGGAGAGAAAGAACTGATGGTCTAGGAACTGAAGAAAGGAGCTGAAGGCTGACTAAGGTCAGATGTTTATCAAAATCTCCACAAATATATTTTCCTAGACCCTAGACAAAAAGCAAAAAAATAAAAAAATTAAACAGGGTGATATTCTTAAATCTATTCACTGAAACAGGAACAGGAATGTGCCTTGTTTGAAGAGAAAAATCTGCTACTATGGAACAGCTATTTAAGCCAAATGCCCCACATGAATATGACAATAAACCTTTATGATTATAAATGAGTTTTTCTCAGAATGTTGTCACTGCTAGATAAAGCTGAACATTTTGGAAAACACTTTATCACTGCAATATCACTGTAACAGTTGATGTGACACTTTATAATGGATGGAAATTTAGCTCCTTAACCAAAAATTTTGTAAATAACAAAGTATTTGGTAAATAAAAAAATATTTTCTTTGTCTTTATAAGCTTTTATTTATTTATTTTGTAGTTTTAGATGGACAGTATGCCTTTATTTTATTCATTTTTATATGGTGCTAAGGATTGAACCCAATGCCTAACATGTGCTAGACAAGCACTCTGCCACTGAGCTACAGCCCCAGCCCTGTCTTTCTAAGCTTTTACATGATAACTTTTACATTGAAAAACTAATATGCACAATTCATAACCTAAACTTACAGACTTTTAAAGCATCTTAGAGGGATAGATAAATGAAGAGTTGTTTTTAAATCTGGCTATAGTGCAGCTGAGTGACTTTTAAAAAAGAATTCTTATAAGGAATAAAGGCTTTTTTCTATAAGAACAATACTCTATTGAGCATTTGGGTTATTAAAGATGAGATTCTTAGGTTCTAACTTCCATAGGGGAGTTCTGATATATAATCAAATTGCTCCAAATACTAAAGGAGGATATGGGGGGAAAGGTTCACGCATACATTGCTGGTGGGACTGCAAATTGGCACAACCAATCTGGAAAGCAGTATGGAGATTCCTTAGAAAACTTGGAATGGAACCACCATTTGACCCAACTATCCCACTCCTTGGTTTACACCCAAAGATTTAAAATCAACATACTATAGTAATGCAGCCACATCAATGTTTACAGCAGCTCAATTCACAAAACTTAAACTGTGGAACCAACCTAGATGTTCTTCAATAGAGGAATGGATAAAGAAACTCGGATATGTACACATGGAATATTACTCAGCATTAAAACAGAATAAAATTATGACATTTGCAAGTAAATGAGTGGAGTTGGAGAATATCATGCTAAGCGAAGTAAACCAGTCCCAAAAAACCAAAGGCCAAATGTTTTCTCTGATAAGCAGATGCTGATCCATAATGAGGGAAGGGGGGCTTAGGAAGAACTTTGGGCAAAGGGGAGGGAGAAGATGGGAGGGAATACAGGGGCAAGAATGATGGTGAAATGAGATGGACATCATTACCCTACGTTCATGTATGACTGCACATACGGTGTGACACTACATCCTGTACAACTAGAGAAATGAAAAGTTGTGCTGCAATTATGTACAATGAATCAAAAATGCATTCTGCTGTCATATATACCTAATTAGAATAAATTAATTATTTAAAACAATTTTTAAAAAGAATTGGAAGCATCTCATTGTGGGCTGAAAAACCAAACAAAACCAAAAAAAAAAAAAAGTTCCTGAGAATAAAAGGATATATATAGGATTGAGAGGAAGTAAAAGGGAGGTCCCTAAGATGGTGAAATTTGGGGGTCAAAAGAGAAACATGGCATGTGACAGGAAATAAGCATTGAACATTCATGAACAGAAAATTTGGAATTATGTCTTTCCTTATGCTATACTATTCTATTATTCACCAATATTCTGTAAAAGTCTGTGATGCTCATGCCAACAGCAGGCAGCAGCTCCAAGAACTGAGAATAATGGGAGAAGGTGAAGGCACCAGAATGGTGACTATAACCAGTAAAGGTATAAAATCAAAATTAGAAAACAACAAGAATGCAGGTCACTGCCACTCGTGACATAATCCACCTGCCTCTTCATTTTCAGCGGTGTTGTGAGCAGACTTATTTCTTTTCTAAAGGAACTCAAATTATTTTGTTAGGGGAGTAAAACACAGGTTAATTCCAAAAGGCCAAAGGATTCAGGAACAGTGAATTTGGCCAGTTTGAGAGTTACATGTGTTACAAAATAGCAACTGCTATACCAATTAAATCTGACCACTTGCATTTGCCTTATTTTTTCTTAATAAAAATATCAGAAGATCCAAACCACATTTTAAATTCTGTTTATTTGGAGTTAGAGGTTTTGCTCTAGTACCATTTGGTCCTTATAAAGTGTTGATGACCTCAAGAGCTAAAAAGCATCATGCAGCAAACATTGCAAGTTCTGTCATACAGACCGACATCTCAAATATAGTTGGTTGTCTCTAAGAATCACATGAGAAAGCTGGATCAATTGATTTTATTAATTATTTTTCCAACCTGTGCATAGTGAGGACTTGGAAGGCAAAATGGGAATAAAGACAGAAGGGACAGCTGTTTGATATTCTTCCCAGGAGGCAGTGTCCCCTCTGTGTGTCTCCTCTTAGTAAAGGCAAGTATTTCTTTCCTCCCCACTGCCACCCGAAGAATTGAATCCTGTGATACTAAAATTTCTTTGAGGACCTAGTTCCACCATTTTCTCTCCTCTCTGATATCTATGTTTTTAATCTTTCCCTTTACCTTAGTTCCTTCCTGCTAGTCCAGGGGATTCCCAACCAACCACAGAGGCAATTAACTTGGAGGGGCTCCATCCATGTAGCTTGTGAAAAATGATTTTTTTTTTTATGCTGCACATCTAAGCTGGAGAATATTCAAGAGCTGCCTATAATCCCACTGCCACATTCTAACACACTCTTTTGAGTGAGAAAGCCCCAGTTTGCTAGCTGGTAATTATCTATAGCCTGAACCCTATCTCAGCTACCCATGGACCTTTATTCAACAGGTATCTAAAAGGAAGAGTGGGCTATAGAACCCTGAAGATTGGGCTAATAATGTGCAGGTATTTCCACGGTAGAGTATTATACATAGGAACATCATTCTTTATAATATTGTAGCAGGAAAGACAAAAACCAAGTAAACAAACCCTCAGAAGCATAGCCTTACCCTACAATATGCTCAGCTTTCTTCTATCTTATTAAAATCTTATTAAAATGGTTGCCTTCAATCCCATCTGAAAAACTGTACAACTGCTAGATATAAAACCAACAAAACAACAAATAAAATTTAATTTGTCCAAACCTCTGCAAAGGCCCAAGTCTCAATAAGAAACAGATGGTACCCTCAAATTATGATAATTTAAGGAGGGCTTAATTTTAAAAGTACCATTTACAGAGGCCCTAGTAGGGTATAAGATAGCCACAAAGAACAGTGTAATGAACTCGGGCTAGTAGCAATGAAGTTGTCACCAGCCCTGCACCCAAGAGAAAAGGATGTTACTAAAAGCAGGAGGCTGTCTTGAGAGATACATGTAATCAAGGTGTTCTAACTGGGAGAAAGCCAGGGGAATAATAAATAACAAACACCCTGAACTATTTCCACCCCAGTCCTCCAATGGAGTATGATGTTCATCAATGACTTCCTATTGACCAAACCTAAGAAATAAACAATTTGTAGTTCTTTTCTAGCTTGATTTCTCTCGACCATTTAACATGGTTGACTATTCCCTTCATCTTAGAAATCTTTTATTTTTCCTTTGGTTTCTGGGACACTATTCTTTCTTGGTTTGCCTTCTTCCTCTTTGATTGCTTCTACTCTAACTCCTTTGCAGGTTTGTCCATAAATGCAGTGTTCCCCAGGGGTTTATTATCAACCCATCTTTTTCTTCTGAGGTGATCTCATTTCTTTCTCCATCACCACTAGTCACCTTGTTTTCAATTTTTCCCATATGGCCATTACTACATGTCTTAATTTGGGTTTCCTGAGCCGATCCTAAGACAGGGATTTAAATGTAAGAAGTTTGTTTTGGAGGTGATGTCAGGAAATGCCACTATATGAGTAGGAAAGTGAAACAGGGAAGAGGGGAACCAATAAAGTGAACATTCTCAAGCAAGATTTCACAAGGGATAAAAGAGCTTATTCCTGTTGGGGAACTCCAGGAAATAGTCTAGAGTTATCTCATTCAAGGGACAAAATGAACTGGAGCATCTATACAAAATTCCTCAGTTGTTGGTTGAGGATCACACTTAGGGTACATTGATATATTAGTGATTCCAGTCTGTCATCAACACAGACAGAGCAGCCCATGAGGACAGATTGTGGCAATGAAAATGATAGGGGCCAAAAGAACATGGGTGGGACACAGACAGCATCTGCTTTGTTCTAAATCTCTATTTCTGGTACAGATACTCTTTTTTACCCTAGATCTATACATCCAACTGCCTAGATAAACTGCCTATTGGAACCTTCCCCTATCACCCTTATCTTTTTAATCCCTGATCATAAAACTGACATCACCATCCTTGCAGTGCTCAAATAAGACACCTACCTCTCCCACACGTCCCACCTGGGCAAAGGAAAGGGTTTCCCTCTGGAGGGATGGGCTGACTAAGAAACAAAAGCTAAGAAAATAGTACTACAAAATAACCACAGAGCTGGTTTTCAGAGCTGGGGCAGTGACCGGCCAACCTGACCAGACTGGTGTAGCTTCTAACAAAGAAGCCAGAGCCTGGATTATTTATATCAGAACAGATCAAAAGGATTGGATAGAAATTTCTCCTCAAAAACAGGATAGAGGTGGGGACAGGTAGGCTACTCAATTCTTAACAGGTCATGCCCATCTTCCCGTGTTGTGCAGAACCTTTTGGCAGAGCTGAGTGGGAGTTCACAATGTACTGGGCCATCTCAAAACCAGCAGGGTTGCTGGTAGGAGTTCCCAAATACCAGATCTTCCCTTCAATAGCTTCAATGCTGATCTGGACCATGCACATTTCACAGAGGCTTCCCGCACCTACCAGTCATTTCTGACTTATTAATTGACTGCCAATCTCTTAAAATTCTTCTAATTCCTACCTCCCATGACACTGTCCTACTTCAGGTCTTATTCTTATTTTGCCCTAAACCATTGTAATAATCTCCTAATTGGTATTTCCGTCTCTATTCTATTCACACTATATACCATGTAATCATCTTGTGTTAAGTCTTCCAAAATCCTCACAAGGGCCTCTCCATTACCTAAATTCAATATTTTAAATCTTTATTTGAACATAATATCTGATCCCCCTCTTAATCTCCAAGTTTTCCTTCTTCACTCCTCTAAATCCCATGTGCCTTCCTACAGACATGTGTTCACAATTCTGCACACATGTTAGAGTCTTATTTTTGCAAATGTGTTTTCTTCTGCTATGTTTGTCCTTCTCCACCTTACCTACCTAGCTACTCCTACTCATGTCAAATATCACTTTCTTTACCATGTTTTTCCATACCTTTCAGAAAGAGAAATACCGCTGAGGCTATGCTTCTGATGCACTAATAATTACATAGCAATGGTGACATATTTGGTGGGTTAATAGAAAAGGTATCTGTAATAATAGCATAACTTCTTAACCTGAAAGTAAAGAACATATCAGAAGCAATGCTAAAAGACAGATATCTGATGAGGAATAAACATATAGTTATTTATAATCATGCTCAACATTAGACATAAAAACAAAAGCCTTTCTTAAGAGGTTCTTCATTCAAGGAGACTGAGTAATCAAAAACTTAGTTCTGAGAATCTACCACAATGGCTTAAGTAAGACTTTTTATACCAGATTTAGATGATGATGATGCTGATGATGATACAGATAAGAGTGTTTCAGTAAACTATCTATCCAAATATATCATAGATCAATTTACCATTAACAAATACAATCTAATCTGATTAACACTCTTACCCTTTATCTCTTTTAGGTTACTTTGATGCTTTTTGATTTCTGCCACTCTAGGATCTCAGCACCCCTATTGAGACCAAGAATTCCATTTCAAGAATGGCATCTCCTACCTTCATCCATAACCTTCAGAGAACAGCCACTAGAACACTTTTCAAAAAAATCTGGTGCTATAATCCCAAAGCATCTCTTTGTACTAGAACAAAGGGCATTCCTCTGGGACTTCACGAAGAAAGCTGTTATAGGAGAGAAAGCAGTTTACACATGATAAATCCATTCCTACATCCCAATTCTCTAAGTTATTAAATTTCTTTTCTTCCTTCATGTAATTCCAAGGCATTTCTGATCTCTACACTTTGCTTAGGGTATGATACTACTGAGTCTAGATTTTAATCAATAAACTGTTAGAAGCACTCCCAACTGCTCAAGCCAGCTCATTTAATCCTTAATCTCTGTTAAGAGAATCCATATCAAACAATTCAGTTCATTCTAAAATTATAAACTTCTCTCCTTGAGTTTGTACCACCTGAATTCATTCCAACATATATTCTCCCAAATCTTTTGTTACATTAGTTGGTAAAACTATTTTTGCAATTCTCTTCTCCGTGATTTGACTCTGCACTTGGCTCCCTTGGATATGCTAGAATGTGACTCCAATTACCTAAATGAAAAAAGGAAAATTGGCACCCCTTGTCTAAATAAGTATCTCTGGTGAGGCTATCACAGGATCTTTGAGCAAGGCAGGAACGGCTTCATCTCACAGGAGTTGTTTCTGCTAATAAGAAAAACTGAGTATGGAGTTTGAGAATTCAATATTGTTAAAGTTGTCTAAACCTTTCCAAAGTTACCATTCCTGCTCTCAACGTTTCTTTATTGTCATCAATATTCTCATTTTCAAAAAAGAGATCTTGTATGGGTGTGAATTCCACATACAAAAGCATTTTGCAGGATCAGACCCAAGTTCAATTTTTAACATGTCAGCCCTTTGACAAAAGGTAAGGAATCCCTTTAGATCAGTCATGGACACTTGCCAGATCTTTGACCATGCCTGAAATGTGAACTTAAAATTTTGAATTATCGTTTCTTTCCATAAACCATCCATTACAGAAAGAGCTAGCCTAGGCTGCAGGGTATCACCCATAATTAGGGTGACTATATATCTCAGTTTTCCTGATTCCACCCACATCTACTATCTTGGAATTTTTAATGATGTTCCCTTTCACTTTCAAAAGTATCCTAGTTTGAACAATAAATTGTATTTACTTTTTTGGGACTATAGCTGATCAAACAGCCATTTAAATCAGCAGTTGACACTTAAAGCAACAGCAATGGGAATCTCAATTTCATTACTTAATGCCTTGGGCTGTCAGTTTACCATTCTCTTATGCTAACAGAGTTTCCACTGGTTTTAGCCAAATAGAATAATAATCAATCCTAGAGTCTCATTTTCTTGGGATTCTGTTCCCTGTAATCATCTTAGTACTAACAACTTAAATAAATCAGGATTCTTAGTTACAGACTGCAGAATCTACTCCAGATATCTAAACTGAAAGGAACTATGATCTTACAAAATTTTAAGGCAGTTTGAACCAAACCTACATTCACAGCCAATAATAATGCAGCTAAAATAAATGCTAAACATGAGACTGTTCTATTAGCAACTTCACTGTCATCATTACCCATGCTTGCTGCCTAAGGTGGGACTAGATCTATCACACAGAAGATTCCATTTCTCTGTCGATAACCCCCACCTGAGATTGTTCTCATCTGCATTCTAAGTTCTATGCAGGGCTATCTTCTTCTAGCTAAAGTATAGAATCCTAGATAGGAAAATACAACGTAATTTTACATTTATGAGCCCTTTGATACAGAAGGCATATTAGAGAGGCTTTGGTGAATTAGAGAGTGAGTCAATTTTCGGAGTCAGCCCAGAACTCAAAAGGATTAGGAGATTCATATGGAAGAAACCAGTGGTAAGAATATCAGTGGTGGCCCCAGAATTTCTACTAAGGAAGAGTTTAGAGGACACTATCTACTTGGAAGGGGAATTAGAGGACCTATCTTGAATCTGTATTTGTACAGCAAGCACATTGTCTTATTTAGCTGTGCTGCTTGTTTCAAGTGTACTCAGGAGAGTTTGTAGAGGTCTAAATCAGACAAATGAGATAAACTTTTGCACCATGACCAGATGGAAAGATAAGATATACCAAAACTATGACCCCTATGACACAAACTGGGCTATCTGCTTTTGAATAGCAAAGTTAGTGGCAAAAAGGTCCTAAGATATGTTATTCTACTACATTGACCACAGTTTCTCCTAAATAGTCCTATGAAAGAGAGAAAAAGGCTATTTATAAAAAAAAAATTGGGACATAATTTCTGAAAATAAATTAAGATACAAAATATCTTAAATTCTGAACTTCCAGATTAATTGGGTTTATTATTTCTATTCTTACCACATCTAAATTGGCACAAGCAAGGAGGACCCAGGGAACAAGTGTGTTCCTTTGTCTATGTTGCATTATGCTCATCATCCACACACACATACCCATTTTCCAAACCTGAAACATCCCTTCACTTTCACGGTAGGTTTGGGGCAACCATTGTATTTATCTCTGTGGGATCTGTGGGATACTTTTTCATTGTCCAAAGTTTATCTAAGTAATCAGTGGATGTTTCAAAACCAAAAATTGTTTATTTTCTTTTTTGTATTTTTTTTAATCAAGCCATTCACAAGTGAAACAACACAGAAGAGAAACCACATCTTTAAGAGCCATTGTGGACATGGTGAGAAAGAGAGAGGAGAGAGGCCCATGCTTGTTAAACATAAATCTTGCAGATCTGTTGGCTCCTCAGTTCATAGCATTCAACTCCCTGGCTCCTGAGCAGTTCCTTCTCCTCTGCCAGGTCTCGAGTTTTCAACGGTGGGAAATGAGTAGGAGAGGTGATAAATTCATAGTGCCGGTCCAGATAGCGCAAGTAGATGAGCATATGCAGGGCATAGGCCAGCACCAGCAGCAGGATCAGGGACATGGCCAGGCCAATCAAAACAGCTGGAGAGAAGGAAGAGGTGCAGTCCCGGGCCTTGGCAAACTGCTGCCCTTCAGTGGTAAAGCCTTGGATCTGTCAGGAGATAAAAAAGAACCGAAGTGGCCTTTGCCTTATCTTCCAGGGTCAACTTTCCACTTGGGCTCATGGTTCTGGAACTCTAATTAGGCAGATTTAACACACTATCACCATATTTGTTGCATAATGTAATCACATTATCTGACAAATATGATTGTGCTTACGAAGACAATGAAATTTGATTTTTACTTTAGGACTGATCCAGAAACTCTGGGATATATGGCTATCATATTTAAAGGGCTTGTGAAATTTAAACCTCTGAAATAAAACCTCTTTTAATCTGATTTTTAAGAATATTCTAGGGACTGGGTTTGCAGCTCAGTGGTAGAGCACTTGGCTAGCATGTATGAGGCACTGGGTTTGATTTGCAGCACCGCATACAAATAAATGAATAAAATAAAGGTCCGTTGACATCTACAAATCATTTAAACACAGAATATTCTAGTTCATGAAATCAATTTCCATGCATGTATTAGTTTGTCAGGATAAACCCAACAACTACTATGTATAACTATAAGAACTAATAAAAAAAACGAAAAAAAATGGGGAAAAAAGAATATTCCATTTCATGGAAAACCACAACTGCTATGGTGTCTCTGAAATTCAAAACATGTTAAACTGTATGGGCATAATTTTTCCAAAGATTTCAAGTCTGCCTTTGATTCGACTGACAGGAAATAGACAAGAAGAGTCTTTCAAGAGAAGACATCATGACTCTTGATGAGGTAAAATAAAAATACACTTGTGGGGCTTATGGTATACCCAGTGCTGCCTTAACTTGTTTAATACTCACAAGAGTCTATGAGCAAGTTACTATTTTACTAGTACTTTATGATGAGGAAACAGGAAAATCAAGTAACTTGCTCAGAGTTCCACAATGGTAAGTGTTGTAAAGGTATACTTCAACTCCAGGCAGTCTGGTTTTAGACTCAGATTCAGTTACGACTCAGTTGCTCCTGGTGTGCTCTGTCTCTTCTTCCTGTTGTCACTACCTCTCCCTCTTTTGTCAATTGTACAGTAGTCCTCTCTTATTATCCACAAGGCATATGTTCAAGATCCCCAGTGGATGCCTAAAACCACAGATCATACTAAACCCTATATAGTTGGCCCTGCATTTCCATAGATTCTGCATTTGTGGATTCAACTAGTGCAGATAAAAAATATTTCTTTAAATTGGATGTTCATTTTTGTTCTTTTTACTTTTCCCTAAATAATACAGTATAATGACTATTTGCATAGGATTTATATTGCATTAGGTATTGTAAGTAATCTACAGGTGTTTTAAAGTGTGTAGGAGGAGATTATACACAAATACCATGCCATTTTTATATAAGGGACTTGAGAGTCTGTGAATTTTGGTATCAGGCCAGGACTATGGAATTAATCCCCATAGAAAATAAGCAGATATATATATATATATATGTATATATATATATATATATATATACATATATATATATATATATATATATACATATATATATATATATATATATACCTATGATAAAGTTTAACAAATAAATTAGGAATAGTAAGATATTAGCAATAATAGCTAATAAAAGAACAACAATAATAATATACTGTAATAAAAGTTGTTTAAAACTTATAAATTACATATTTCTGGAATTTTCCATTTAATATTTTCAGACTGTAGCTAATTATAGGTAATTAAACCACAGAAAATGAAACCCTGGACAACTTACAGACTGTACCATACAGACTTGTTGCCATTTTTTGGAAGAACTGAATACTAGTTCCTCCTTGCATCCTGTCCAGAGAATAGGGGGAAAAAAAAGCATTTTCATATGAGTAAATAAAGTAGTTTAATTACTTGGAACTAGGAAAGGTTCAAATTGATTACAGCCCTGCTATTTAAATACTGCTGTCAAAATGAAAGAAACAAAACTAAGGACCAACTTCTTTAAAAAAAGAGAAATAACTGGAAAGCAGCCTGTTTGGCTGCATTATAGAGTCTAACCCTACACAACATCACCTCATTCAGTCACTTGTTTTTTAAAAGGTACATCAAAAAATTGAATGATCTATGAGTGTTTCACAAAGAATTCATTTTTTATGGGCATTTTAAATGGGCATTTTAGTATTTTCTCATGCCAAAATTATTATAGCCATTCATCATGCCAGAGTCTTTAGGGACCTTGTTCACCAATTGTCTGTATTCTAGACTGAACCCCAAATTGATTCTGAAGAAGGTTCCTGGCCTGGCTTCAGGCATCCCCTGCCCACACCTCTGATGCATAGTGGCCTTATTCTCAGAACAGTGCCTGAAGAGTGGAGTTCCTCAATGACAAAAGATGACCTCAATTGACTCTGCAACTCCAGCCAAAGGAAATGCTCTCAGGCTGACTGTCACTTAATTCTTAATGGGATTTGGTCGAGGACAGCAAGTATGGGAATGTCTGAAGTATGTGGTTCATCCATTTCCTGGACTAGACATTAAAAATGTTGTATGGAACCCAAAGGTGAGCTTTGTTTGACCCTGAGTTCTGAATCTCCTGAAAATTTCCAGTAAGTCCAAATATCTAGTGTCTGTTGAAAAGTCAGAAGATCCAGCAACCCTGGTCCTGTATTTACTTTAAAGCACACATCAGCTAAAGTTGAATTTTAAAATGTTCCTTGTGAATCTGGCTACACAGACACACCCAGTTCACCTCACTCATTTACCCACTGAGTCTTTGATGTCTGCTGCACCATTCTATACAGTCACCCTCATATTCAGGGGGCCCATGTGGGGATCGAAATATTCTGGAACTGTGGATCAAAAATATTCTGGTGGGGGCCTGGGGTTGTAGCTCAGTGGCTCAAGTAAAGCACTTGCATAGTACATGTGAGGCACTAGGTTTGATTCTCAGCACCACAAAAAAAAATTAATAAAATAAAGTTAAAAAAATACTCTGGGAAAAACAGTTGTACTGAACATGTACAGACTTTTTTCTTGTCATTACAGTCCACACAATACAGTTATTTATGTAGCATTTTATTGCATTGGGTATTATAAATATTTTAGAGATAACTGAGAGCATATGTAAGGTGGTATATAAGTTATATGCAAATACTAGAAAATTTTAAATAAGGGACTTGAGCATGCATGGAATTTTGTACCTATGGCTGGGGGTGGCAGCTCCAGAATCAATCCCCTGTGGATACTGAGGGACAATCACACTTTATTCTTAGAATAGACTAGACCAGAATGTCTGCACTTATGGAAAGCAGCCTTTTATTAACATAACTCAGATACCACCACCACAGCATCTTTTCCCTGGCTTGAGCTTGCATTTAAGCTACAGGTGTTTTGTTGTTTTTTTTTCCACAAGCAATGTATGTGTGTGCCTTTCCCCCACATCCTCAGCTACAGGTGTTTTTACAAGGTGCTGTGTAAGGATATTGTTGAGGACATCCACATTGCACAACATTGGGGAAGATGTACTTCTCACAGGCAAATTTTCAGTAGTCACAGGGACTCAGTAGTTATGTAAAAGAATACTTATTTCTTATACTGGCTGCTCCAAAGTTTTTAAGTTAAATTACTATGCCACATCCAGCCAGTGCAGATAGATGGTCCTGAGGTTTTATGAACCAACTTCCCCAGAGGCTTCTAACTAAACTTCCTTTTTATTCCCCACACCATTTTTTTTTCTATTTTGCCTTTTAACTATAAAACATAAATAACATAAAATTCCTGGGGCTGGATATAGTTCAGCAGCATACCGTTTGCCTTGCATTCACAAAGCCCTGAGTTCAATCCCCTGGTCCCCTCCACAAAAAAAAAAAAAAAAACATCCTATTTTTTGGTGTTCAGTTAGTGGCACTGAGTGCATTCATATTGCTGAGTACCACCACTGTCTCCAGAGCTCTTTTCATCTTACAACACTAATTAAACACTTATTAAACACTATTCTCTGTTCTCCTTCTGTCAGCCCCCAGCAACCATTATTCTACTTCCTGTCTCTCAATTTGACCACCCAAGCCAGGCATGATGGCACATGCCTGTAATCCCAGTGACTCAGGAAGCTGAGGCAGGAGGATCATGAGTTCAAAGCCAGTCTCAGCAAAAGCAAGGTACTAAGCAACCGAGTAAGACTCTGTCTCTAAAAAAAATGCAAAATAGGGCTGGGGATATGGCTCAGTGGTCAAGTGCCCCTGAGTTCAATCCCTGGTACAAAAAAAAAATTGACCACCCAAGGTACCTCATATGACTGGAATTATATAATATTTGTCCTCTTGTATCTGATTTATTTCATTTAGCATAATAACTTCAAGGTTCACCCATCTATAGCATGTATCCAAATTTCCTTCCTTTTTAAGGGTGAATTTTCATTGTATATTGTACATGCTAGATTTTGTTTACCCACTTATCCATTGGTAGACACCTTTTGGCTTTTTTGACTAATGCTGCTATGAATATAGGTGCACAGTTATCTATTCAATTCCCAACTTGCCATTCTTTGTGATATATACCCAGAAGTAGAATTACTGGATCACTTGGTAACTCTATGCTTAATTTTTTGAGAAACTGCCATATTGTTTTCCATAGCATTAACACCATTTTACATTCTCATTATCAATGCACAAGGATTCCATTTCTCCACCTCTTTGCCAATACTCCTTACGTGTGTGTGTGTGTGTGTGTGTGTATGTATGTGTGTGTGGTTGTTGTTGTTAAAGAAAAATCATCTAAGGTATGGAATGGAGTAGGATAGAATATTTCCTCTCCCTGTGGCCTATCCTAATTTGTGTGATGTGGTTTGCCTATATGTACATTTTTTGTAATATTTCTGTAAGTCACCTTAAGCTATTTCTGAAACAAGGCAGATGTATAAGTCAATTCCTCTGTTCTTATTAATTCATATTATATACAATTTATTTCTTGTTTTGTTTTGTACTGGGAATTGAACTCCGGGGCACTTAGCCACTGAGCCACATTCCCAGCCCTTTTTAAAAATATATTTTATTTAGAGACAGGACCTTGCTAAGTTGCTAAAGCTGGTTTTGAACTTGCAATCCTCCTGCCTCAGTCTTCTGAGCTGCTGGGATTACAGGCATGAGCCACTGTGCCTGGATTTCTTCCTTGTTTTTATTATTACCTCCTCAGATTCCTGCACATTTTAAAGAGCAAGACAGAAATATTTATAACATATATAAACATTTCAAACATATATGTGTCATGTCTGTATGTATGTGCATATACACACACACACACCCCACCCCACCCCACACACATATATATATGAAACATCCTTGGACCAGTCTAGAATTTGAATTCTGCCTCTACTATTTACTAACTATATCACTGAAAAAAGTATCAGATCTTTAGTCACTTCATTTGAAAAACAGGGATAATAACCACTATCCTACAGCATTGAGATATATTTTGACAATAAAGTATGTAGAATAACTACAACAGTGCAACACAAGAGAAAACTCACAAGTAGCATTGTTAATCTATGTCTGACATGGTCCTGGGTGTTTCACACACATTAAGCCATGTATTCTTTCCATTCATAAAGATAGGCCAGAAATTGAGAGAGGTTAAATACCTTATCCAGGTGGCTGAGTAGTATGTTAAATCAAGTCTATCTAACTCCAGAATGCAAGCTCCTTCCCTTCCCCAGCTGCCTCTCATCACACTACACCCTCCACCCAGCCTGGAAGGGTGATGGGGGCCATATACATACATATAAATATCCACATATCCATATGGAAAAGATTGGAAAGTGCCCTTAAAGGGGACATGCAAAGCCCTGCCTGCTATTTCAGCAAGTTGGAAGAACAAGCTAAGCTCTTTTTGCAGGTAAACAAGAGAGAGGAACTTGGCAGAATGTCTGTCAGCCTTAGATGATTCTGATGGTGAAAAGAGACTTCTCACACTCCCCTGCCTTTCCCCAAACACTTCCAAGATCTTTGGGATATTTTTGACTCCCTGTTGGGGATTCCATTCCTACACTAACTGCCAACGTTGTCACTCACACTACAATGTACTTCTTATCAGCCCTGATAGAATCACTGCTACACTCCCTGAAGGAAATGAAATAATTATCCAACAAAGCCTCTCCCCAGAAGGGCCTCTCAGTCCTGGAAGTGTCAGTCACTGGGCTTCACACCACAGCTCCACAGGGGTTTAGATTGCTGGCATTCCTCACTGATAATTATTAGTGAATAGATAAACCTGAAATAAAAGCAAGTCCTGGGTAGAGACTTGGAGGCCACAGGGAGAGGAAATATTCTATCCTACTCCATTCCATACCTTAGAAGATTTTTCTTTAATTATCTTAATTATTTTAAAGGTATGAACTTCTCTCTTCTTCTTAAATATCTTTTGTTTCAGGTGTTTTCAATATTGCATTTCTTCAACACCAAAAACACAGGTATCCTGAGCATGTTTTAGTTTATTACCTGAAAATCAATGAAGGTGACTTCCCACAAGCTTGACATGTCATCTGTGTCACTGGGCAACAAGAGAGCATCATGCTGCTGCAGGCTGCTGACACGTTGGCAGTGGTAGGAATAACTTGATGGAGCATAGATGCCAGTTACATTAAAAGTTGCTTGAACTGAATTGTTGAAAATAATCTCAACTCTGTGCAAAGTAAACCAACTCTGGCTGGACAATTTGTTGTAAGTGGTAAGGAAGAATCTGAAAATGATTATACATCAGTATTACCCATTGTACTTCCACATTTACCAAAGCAGGACACAGTATATGAACGGTACAACAGTGCCCTCTTTTGTTAGGTGGCGGAGCTGACCTGGGGAGTGGCTTCACCTTAGTTTCAAACAAGTTTCCTCTAAGTAGGTGAGAAAGAAAACAACTGACAGACGAGCCAAAAGTGAACAATACAAATCTCTACAAAAGAATACAAAGCTTTTCTTTCTCAGAATCAGTGCTCGAGTATGTGTACATTATGGCAAGAAATTTGAGAAAAAAAGTGTAAGTGGACATCAACATGGAATTAAATTGTGACTTAAAAGAACAGTAATAGCTCTCTTACTGCATGTTAATCATGCTTCTGTGTTATTTATGTGTATTTTATTTAATCTTTACTATAACACTATGAGATAGTACCATTATCCTCATTTGACAAATGTGGAGTCTATGACCGAGAGGGGTAAAATAAACTTGTGCAAGATCAGAGAGCATGTCTTGGAGTTGGGCTTCAAATCCTATCTCAGACCAGCCCTTTACTTTTAATCTTTCTGAAATGGAATATTCTCCAGCTATGAAAAATTTATATTGTTCATATGTCATGATCATTTGTTTTTATTTTTTAAAAAAATGGGTGACTGCATAGAAAAAAAAGAAGTCTGGAAGGATAGGGATCAAAACATTAGTAGTGATTAAAAATGGTATTGGATTATTAGTTATAATTTTCTTTCATTACATAGCTGAATGTTTTCTGGCTCTTCTATTTTCCGTGGCTTTTCTTTCTTATTTAGTTTGTGGGCTTCTTCAGAAGCACAGCATGAAATAAGTTGTGAATATATTAAAAGTATCTGGGAAAATCAGTCATCAAAATATGTAAGGTGGAAGAAAGAGAAATTAAAGAGGAAAGAAAGGCTACCAAAATGAGTGCACTATTAAGGAAGTTTCCACTGTGGACAAGAAGGGCTTAATGCCCAGGGGGAAGCTGGAAGCCAGGATAAAAACATGCCTCTACATGATCTCAGCCAATGGAGAGAAAGATGGGTATTCATATACTTCTTAGACTTGGGATGGGAGAGAGTGGGCTGCTTTGGCCAGAGAGAGTGGTAGTTGAAAGTTGAGCAGGTGAAGTTTAATGCTCTAAAGTAGAAAGGCCCTATAGACAGGGTATTGACAGCATATGCTAATACCTTTATCGTAAGTAATAATAAAGCTATTTTCCACTTGGAAAAATTGCTATTACAGACCAAAAATATCCCCCCACTTCTATATCAGGTAGATATAGTGTTGGTCACCTTACGGGATTCTATTTCCTTACAAAGTTTCTCTGAAAGGTGATGGCATATATTTTCTAAATTATGATCACTGAAGCACCAGTGTCCCATGATATGTTGGTAAATGCTCTGTGGAAGAAAGCTTTCCAAAGTTATGATTAGGAAACAGTAGGTTAATCAAAGTTACAAGTACAACGGTCTTCCTTAAAAGCATGTCTTCTCGGAAGTCTGACTTTCCAAGAAGAAGGCATGGTATGTAGTAATTCTCAAGCAGGTTTAACTACAAAATCCTTTTTCTGTAGAATCACAAATATTTTCACAAAATGGAAGCATTTTACAGGACACAGCTTTGGAAAAAATACTCTAGCACATCCTACTGATTTTCAAGTAATGTTGAAGACACATCTGCTTCTCTCCACTAAAACATTCCTACTATAGGAAGGGAAGCTCTACACTTTTATAAGATGAAAATGTAACGCCTTCAATTTCTCCCCACCCTCCAGAAGCAGTTTCTAACTGGCTTGGATAAACTACTGTTGGTAGATGCATCCTTCTATACATAAATATAGAAATATGTAGGCCTTTGTTGGTTGTCTACTGGAGAATTCAGAGACTTGTTCATTGCAGATAAAGAAGTGTGCATCATTATAAGGAACTACACAGATTAACTTCAAATCAGAGCCTCAGCCTTGGAAAGAGACAGAGGGAGGGAGGGAGAGAGAGAAAGAAAGAATTAGTTTAATGAAAACGACATCATATTCCAGCATTTCAGGTTCATGAATTCTTAAGTTCCTCTCTGATGAGTGGAGCATAGGTGTTTCAATAGGAACTGAAGAAAACACTCTTACAGGATCCCATCACATATAGCCATTGACTTTTCAGTGTAGTTAGCTAGCTGTGGCATTTGAAGTATCACAGTGTTTGAAGTATCACATAAAAAGACTTTGAAATCCACATACAGAATGAATAAGTTTATAGAGCTAATCTGAGGTCCTGAAATTATAATATTCCAAAGTGGTAACCTACCTACCTCATATAAAAGCTTTGTAGATTTTCAGCATCACCAAACTTCAGAGACAACCTTAAAAAAGAGATGCAACACAGATCATCAAAACACGATGACCCTTATTTCACACTATACTCAAAAATTACCTCAGAATGGATCTAGACACAAATGTAATACTTAAAACTACAAAATGTATAAAAGAAATATATAAAAGCATTTATACAATCTTAGGAATAGATGTTTTTTTGAAAATATACACAAACGAGACATAAAAGAAAAAATAATTTAGACTTAATTAAAATGAAAAATTGGGGGGCTGCAGATGTAATTCCATGCCACAGTGTTTGCCTAGCATGTGTGAGGCCCTGTGTTCAATTCCTAGCACTATTTAAATAAACAAATAAATAAGAAAAACCTTTGATCTTCAAATGACATTATTAAGAAAACAAAATAGGCAAGACAGGAGAAAATAATCCCAACATATTCACACAAGGGACTTTATCCAGAATATAATAAATTCAACAACTCAATAAGAAGATAGCACCACTTAAAAACGGTCAGAAGACTTGAACAGGTACTATATAAACAAAGATACACAATTAGTCAATGAGTATATGAAAAGATGCTCTTAGCATCATTCAACATTTGGAAAATATAAAACAAAAATCACAATAGAATACCAAAGTATAACAAACAGAATGACTAAAAGTTTTTTTTAAATGGATTCAAGTTTTTAAGACCTATATTTGTTCATATTTTCCTGAAAGTAAACATGAAATTTCCTGGAGAAGAGACAGATTATTACTTATTCATGGGAATAAAAATATTGGTTCCCCTTTTAACCCAATTTTTCCCTCTAGGCCACATGATGAGAACCAAATATCATTTTTTATATATTGATATTTATAGTAGAAGTAAAGAAGACCAAAATTATGAACCTGGGTGTTTACCTAAAAGAGAGAGAGACTTTCTGAGAGAGGAGGAGAAACATCTGTTCCCTTGGTATCAATAAATGCTCTTTGGGCAAAGAAGGGGGAATATCCTAATACATGTCCTACAATCTAAGTGGAAGAATTCAAATTAGGGAGCAAATAGTTCAACATAAAGGAGACAAATGACTGCAGGCCTAATATCCACGGTACATAAATAAATGCCTCCAACAGGTAGATAAGACATGTTTCTTGGGGTTTCCAACTCCTGAAATGACTCTATGATTCTAGTTTCATAAGACTTTAACATGTAAACACATTACTCTGAAGAGGTAAATCTCTTACTAATTTCAAGTCTTATTTTTTAACCAAGGTTCCAGTTAAATTCTTTCAGTAATATAAAAATGCAGAGACATGAATATTTTTCTCTATATCTTACACTGACCATACAAAGTATTGATCAGGATGTAAAACAACTGGAACTCTCATACAACACTGGTGGAAAGGTAAAAAGGGCAATCACTTTAAAAAAACAGTTTGGCAATTTCTGAAAAAGTTAAACACTCATATCATTTAGCCTATCTATTCTCAAATGTAATGACACCTAAAAGAAATGAAAATACATGTTGCCACAAATACTTGTACATGTATATTCATAGAAACCTTATTTGGCAAGCTATGTAAAAACTGTGGGGTGGGGACAAATTCCCATCAGGTGAATGGATAAATAAGTTGCAATGCATCTATACAGTGGAATGCTACTCAGCAATGGAAAGGAACCATTGATACAAGCAACAACATAAGATTATCCAAATCATTATGCTAAGTGAAATCAAACTGGCTAAAAAGTAGATATATATGACTATATCTATATAAAATTCTAGAAAATGCAAGCAAATCTTTAATGATAGAGGGCAGAACAATGATTTGTAGGAAGGTGGGAGTGGCTAGAGAGATGGATGGATTACAAAGAGGAACAAGGAAACTTTGGGTCCTTATGAAAGCATTTGTTATCTTGATTGTGGTGGTAGTTTTATGGGTGCACACATAGGTGGAAACTGACCATATGGAACACTTTAAATATGTGTAGTTTATTGTCTGTCATTTATATCTCAAAAAGGTTGAAAATGTAAGAATGGTTAAAAAAATAATTATACTAGAAAATGTAAGAAATTTAAATATACAAAGGATATTGCTACTATGTCATTAAAATATCTACAAGTTATAATACCTCAAAGTACACTGTAAAACAAAAAATCAAAAGCAGGTTATCTATAAAATATGCAATTGCAAACTTGAAAACTATCACCCATATACAATCTCAGTAATTCAGTCTCTCTAATCAAAAAATATAAATATCAGTGATCAGACTGAAGTTCATCTTAATCCTATTTATGGGGAAAGGTAGAGTTATTAACAAAATAAACCATATATGTAAATTGATAATATTTTCCACTTTCTGACATCATAAACTCAGAAACCTTAGATATACTCCTTTACAAACTCTTTATAAGCTTATTTATTTGGTAAAGCAAATATTCAACCGCCTCTTTCCCTGTATTTTATAGTTGACAACAAATTACTGAAAATACTTTGAAAAAAATGCATTTCTTTAATAGTATTTCATAAATCTAATTATTTATTCCAATAGAAATTTTCCTAGTTCTTCCATGGGACCAGAATGACTGGGTTCCCATTAACTGGCTCTATAATGATGCACTAAACCTCAGAGAAAAGCCATTGTCAACCCACCTAATCTCTGTCCCTGCCTCCTAATGAAGCAGCCTATTAGCCTCCAAGCTTCCTTCCCTCCAATAGTTCTTCTCCAGCAGTCCTGGTTTCAGCAGAATCTGGTTAACAATGTTCTGCTTTGAGTAAAGAACATGAGGTCTGTTTTCACAAAGCAAATTCAGCATTCATTAAGTGCTAGGTACTGTGGCATCAAAACCAAAAGGGATTTACAACCTAAAGCAAGAGTTGGGAAAAGGATCTTTTTTTACTTTTTCAAGTGCCCTACTCTTACACATTTAAAACCGATTCTAAATTCATCAGACTATAACTGTCTAAATTCAAAATATACACAGATGCTGGGATTATGTTCTATTTACAGGGCTTTCACTATTTATAAAGACTTCCGTAGCAAATCTGTCTGCCAAATTTGCTTCTCCCTGAACATTTTGTTTCCAAGAGCTAGAACATGGTCATTTTTTTTTAATCCATGCTTTTGACCTTACATGGTTATGTCTTTGCTTGGGTTTATTCTCTCAGCAACTCCCATTCCTGTTCTTTCATATAAAATTTCCTCACCAGCACACAAAGGCCTCTCATTCATTTAAGCAATTCACAGAAATCAACCACATTGTCTCAGTGGCTGGTTTTTGATTGTCTCACTCACTGGGAAACTTGCCACACCCTCAGGTGAACACACTCACCTGAGGACTACCCCCAAAATTAATTTAAGCTTTCAAGTCCTCTCTACCAGGTAATTAGACACCAACTCACTCTTTTGAAGTTGAGAATACTACTCATGTGAATAACATTTGACAAGTTCTCAAAATTCTTATGAATACATCTTATTTGACTTTCATAACCCTGTAAGATAGGGCCAAGGGGAAGGAATTAAAATGTCATTAAACACTTCCTCTCCCGGTTCTGTTAAATACAAATTGTGAGTCTGCAATAAATTTTGAAACTCATTTGAACCTTGATTTCCTCAACTGGAACAGGGATGGTGACCTGTGACTTAGAGGGATATTATGAGGAATAAGAGATAATGGGCTTGTTATGGCCTCTATACAGTGCCTGACCCATGTACATGTAAGACTTCTTGGTCACAATGAGTAGATATCATCACATCCATCTATTAGGTAGGAGTTTGGGGACATCAAAATGGCAGTGGAAGGGTGTAAGAAAGATGCCAATGGAGAACAATACAGGGAGATAAGTCATGTCTCTGTTTTTGATAAATAACATTACCATGACAACTCCCACCACTGAGGATTTATCACCATAATAATTCCTGCCACAGGTTTGGTATATTAAAATGACCAATGGGGATAAATTGGGTAGTACTCTAATTAGGTTTTCTAAAGTAACCAATGGGAGAAAATTGGACAATATTCTAATCAGCTATCATAAGGTAAACAATGGGAGCGAGTGGGGTGAAGTCTTTAATCTGGTTTGTATAGGAAAGAGAACTCCTCAGAGCTCAGTGTATAAGACACTAATTTCCAGACACCAGGGCCTTGTGTTTCTCTTTCTTGCTTGACCCACTCCATTCTACATTACAGAATGATACCCTCACTTTCAACTTTGCTTTTAATAAATCTGTACTTGGCCTGTTATTTGTGTGTGTTTTACTCATTTCTTTGTTCAGGACATCAAGGACTTAAACTCAACTGGACACCCTGATGATAACACATCTGATACATGATGACCCTACAGGTCCTATTTGTAAAATCACAAAGTTCACTGGGAGAACTGGGTCTAGAAGTCAAATTTTAATTTTTTTCCATCTGTAGGCTCCTAGTGGTCACTAAGGTCCCCAAAGCCCAGTGAAAAGCTGTGGTGTTCTGATTTTCCCTACAAAAACCTTATAGTCATAATAAATGCAATTTAGGTGGGCCAGTCAACCAAGTTATCTCCAGGCAATCAGCCTCTCTCTGTGCAACTGACCACAAATAAAGAGCCCTGTAGGGAATAAATTAGAGCCTGAGGAAAAAGGTTCTGAGCTCTCAGCAGTGTTGGCATCTCTTTCATAGTCTATGATAGTCATGCTATAACAGGATAAACAGATATGGGATGATTTTGAATGTTTACACTTTCAATTCCCTAAATTTTTGTTAAGTTGGTCATTCTCAATCGCAAAATACTAATACTTATAATGTGACTTTTAAGTGTACATTAATATAATCCATTTTTATCCATCATCAAGAATTTTTAGATGAGGAATAAAAAGGTATTTTCAGCCAAACTATATAAAGTGTAAAAAGAACACACACACACACACACACACACACACACATATATATATATATGTCATGTTTTATACAAAGCATCCTATCCATCTGAACCAAACCAGAACACATGCAAAGAATCTTCCAAAAACATCCATTTTACCAGCAAATATTAAAAAAAAGAGTATAACGTATCAAATTCCCCCCCCCCCCCCGGACCAAAGCAAGTAATAGCAAAATTTCTTGTTTTGATGACTGAAAAGCAGAGAAAGACATTGGAAATTGATTTGTTCTTCAAGAGGGACATCTATTTAATCAGCTTATCTCAAATCAAAACTAATTGTTCTCATCAGGTTGAAATGTCCTAAAGAGTTCTCTGAAATTTGGCCACTCAAAGGTACCCTTGCACATTTGCAAACAAACAGTGTTCCATAACTTCAGAATCCCCCCTGCAGTCAGACATTTGTCCTAGCTAAAGTGAATCTTCTCTGTTTAATCCACATATATAACTCGGCTTTGACATGTAATTTCTTCCATGGTGAGACAAAAGTAGTTTAATACCTAACATTTAGACTTAGACTAAGCCTGAAGTCCTTTTCTATTCTTTCCTTTTTCTTCAGAATGGGTTTGGAAACCCTCATTTTAAAAACCCTCGTTTTCCATAAAGTTCTTATGACAATTGTTTAAAAGGTCCACAAGGAAATTGCCAGGAAAAAAATTTTAAATATATAAAGTTAATTTCTGACTTGTTCTTTCATTTATATATTAAACACTTGCTCCCTTCCTCAAAGAATGTCAGGGTCATGTTCAAAGGAGTCCCCCTTTTTTTCTGAAATGACAAAAAAAAAAAAAAAGGATTTTTATAGTTAACAGACTACAATACCCCTCAAGGATGCCTCAAGCAAATAGATCCACTTACGTGGCACTTTCCTCACTGCAGTTTGAGTTGCCAGTATCCACTACTGCCTTTTGATCAAATGTTTCATCTGTAAGGTCCAGCCAGGTCAGATTCTTAAATTTAATTGTTATTCTTTTGGCCCAGAAGAGAATGCAGGAAATTCCATCAACGGAGACATTAACAGGGTTATGATGGCTGAAGGCATTCCCATGTTCTTTTTCTAAATGTCCCTCTTGGCTCAGATTTTTAAAAGCCTAATTAACCAAATAAAATAAAATTTAAAAATAAACATGTCCATGATACAAAAGTCTTCCTAGAAGTAAAAAGGCTAATTAATATCTTATAATGATAGACATATGTCAAACATTTATTAAAATCCATAAAATGTACAACACAAAGAGTGAACCAATTACTCCAATGCAAGTACAGATAAAAGAAAAATTAATTAAGAGGGAGCAACAAGGCAAGCTCAAGGATAATCAAAGACAAACTTCTAGAAGGGAGATCAGTAGAGTACAGCAAGTGGATTAGCGGGTAAGAAGAGGGGAGGGAAAGGAAAGATACTGGGGAAGGAGACTGAGCAAATAATGTGCATGCAAAAATATGACATGAATTCCACTATTATGTACAATTATAATGTACCAATAAAAAAGAAAGCACAAACCAACAAAAAATAAAAATGATATAAAAGGATAAAATGCTACTGTAATGATCCTGTCTGGAAAGCAATAAAAATAAAACTGAATATTGTAATAAAAATATAAGACAGCAAGTAAAATTAAGTATTTCAGGTTTTTCTAATTTATAAGAACACTATAATATACTCCCCTACTCAAAGTTCAAGCAAAACTATGTTAAATATTAACAGAATTATTATTTATATTTTTACTATGCCGCTGTTTTAATTATTTAAAAGACAGATTACAATCTAATTCTCGGATAGACCCATACCTTCATGATTGGTATTGTTGTGAAATTCTGGATTGGTTTCATATCTCCATTATTCTGTTGACCTGTCAAATAAAGATGTGAGTACCAAGGCTAAAGAATATCAATGTATGAATGTCATTGAATGACAATAATATGCTAAGCACTGTGAAATATATCAGACTTGAGTCTCCTTTGCCTCATACTAGTTTAAGAAATTTTTCACATGGGGAATCTAGGTACAAACAAACACCACTACTGATCAGGGAAGTCTGTAACAGAAAAAAGCTGTTCTTTAACACCCTCCACCAAGGAATCACAGGGGCAATACAAGTCTTACCTTTCTTTATAACCACTTCTTTATTTGAAGATGTTTGAGAACTGAAATTGGAAAAAAAATTAAAATGCTAAGCAAGTACCTACAATTCAGTTTACATGAAGCTTTCAGAAGTATATTTAAGTTATTTTATCCCAGAGCCGAGGAGCAGAACCTCAGCCTGTCAGAACTGTTCATTTTTTAATGGTGAATTTCTGATATCAAAAGTAATATATGTTCTTCAAACAAATATGTAGACAATTCAGAAAAAAATTTAAAGAAAAAAATTTAAAAATCAACCTTGATCCTTATTCATTGAATATTGTACAGAGCCTTTCATATGTGAAGCAGAGGTTGAACCAACAAAAAATAATAACAAAATAATAAAGCATAATAAAATATTTTATAGGGAAATGTTATACTACATTGAATTGCTAATATATTAAAGCCAAATATGCATTTCTTTTTAAAATCTATTTCTTCATCAGATTTTTATAACTTTATTTTATTTATTTTTTTTAATGTGGTGCATCACACATGTTAGGCAAGCGCTCTATCACTGAGCCACAACCCCAGCCCTAAAATATGCAATTCTTTTAAAAAAAATTTTTAAAAAATCAGTTACCAAAATGGTATTTTAAAAAATGATGAGAATATAAATGATATATATGTATATGTGTATATATATATATATATATACATAAATATATACACACATACACTTCCAGTCTCTCTATACACACATAACAGACATACATACACCATACACATATTTACTTTTCATAAAACTTTAAAATAGATTTTTGTGAACATACTATTTTGGAGACTGCAATTTCTTAACATAAAATATATCACAAATAGTTACCCATGTTATATATTTTTCTGATACAATTTTGAATTCAATGTGATATTACATAATGAAATCATTATCATAATATCTTTAACCTCATTCCCATTCTTTTTTTTTTTTTTTTTGGTACCAGAAATTGAACCCAAGGGCATTTAACCACTGAGTCACATCCCCAACCATTTTAATTTTTTATTTTGTAATAGGGTCTCATTAAGTTGCTGAGGCTGAGGCTGCCTTTGAACTTGTGATCCTCCTGCCTCAGCCTCCTGAGTCATTGCCAAATTCCTATTATTTTTCTTTTTTTATAGTTGTAGATGGACAGAATGCCTTTATTTTATTTATTTTTATGTAGTGCTAAGGATCGAACCCAGTTCCTCAAACATGCTAGGAAAGCACACTGCCACTGAGCTACAGCCCCAGCCCCAACTCCAAATTCCTATTCTTAATTATTTAAGTTGTGCTATGAATTGAGGGTCCCCCAAAATTTCATGCTGATTAAATACTTGGTACCACAATGTCAGTATTATGAGGTGTCAGTGTTGGGAGGTCAGGTATAATGGGAGATCTTTATGTTATTGAGGGTATGTAGTAGTTTTTATATGAACCCTTAACAGTTCTTGAGAGAAAGGTGTTACAAAAGGAGCATGCCTGGCCCCTCCTGCTCTCTCTGGTTCCTGGCTCAAGATGTGATCCCTTGTTCCTGACACATGTTCCATCATTACCATTCACCATCCACCAGGGAGCCCTCACCAAAACTGAGTCAATACAGGGACCATGCTTCTAAACTTCTAAAATTGTGAGATAAAAAACCTCTTTTATTTTTCATTAGTAGCCTATGTCAGGTATTCCATTACAGTAATTAAAAGCTAATTCATATAAGTTGTTTCCAATTTGGGGGTAGTGTAAAAACACTGCTTTGTTATTATGGATTATTTGTTCATATCCATGTGAAGCTCTTTAAGATAAATTCCTGAAGTGAAGTCATTAAGTTATAAGCATACATACATGTTTCATCATGAAATGTTTTATAAACAAAAATATTTTTAAAACCACCCTATCTGCCTGTTCCTATCATCTAGCTTTAGTAATTATCAAGTCATAACCCATTTCTCCCCTGTGGTATTATTTTGAAGAAAATATCAGAAATTATATCATTTTGATATCTATCTCTAAAAGATAAGGACTTCAAAAATAATAATAAGATTACATCTATAAATATTGATAATTTTTTAACATTAAATATTTTCAGTGTTTAAATCTCCAAGTGGGTCATAAATGTTCTAAAGATTTTAAGTTTATTTATTGTACATTTGAAGTTTTTCATAAGTTTTACCTATAGTATATGAGAATGCAGATCAAACTCTATGCTTAACATATCACTATCATGTAACCTGAACATTTTAATTATTAAAGAATATATAGTATTTGTCATGATATGTATGCAAAAAATAATTATAGCCAAAGAGTACTAAAGCCATATCAAAGTAAAGTGTTTAGAATTAATCATATGGCATCAATTACAAATTAAATGTACAATTCTCTTTGCAATATGACATTTATTATCTAAAGGAATTTCTGAAGATGACAAATTGGGGACAATGATGTCTACTAGATGCCTTAAATAAATTCATGAATGCATGCAATTATTCACTGATTTTATTCACTCATTTTGTGGAGCTATAATTTATGTACAGTTAACTATATATAATGTATACAAATCTATAAAGTGATGTCACATACTCATGACATCACTGCTACAATAAAGATACAGAATATTTATATCACTCATAAAAATATCCCCAAACATTTCTGCATTCAAGAGATGTTCCCTCCACCCTTAGCCTTAGGAAAGTATAGACAGGCTTTCTGTCCCTTTAGATTAGTTTGCATTTTCTAGAATTTTATATTAATAGAATCATATAACATATATTCTTTGGTGTTTGGCTTTTTTCAGTCTTAACATAATGACTGTTAAATCAGTGTATATTGTTGCATATATCGAGCATTCACTCCATTTTATTGCTAAGAAATATTTTATTGTTGATATACCACATTTTATTTGTCTTTGCATATATTGATGGGCATCTAGCATATTTCTAATTTGGGACTACTTCAAATAAAGATTTAAGAACTCTCTCATTATAATATTTTGTGTGGAAAATGTTATTATTTATAGTAGGATTCTTGTTAGAGGAGTTAGCATGAATCAGTCCTCTGAGCCCATTCTAGGAGCACTAAGAAATTTAATTTCCTGAGTTAAACTCCAAATTCTATAATGCAAATTAAAATGTCACTAGATATATAAGAAAAACTAATATCCAGTCACTACTTCTTGGAGAGCTTCGAGCTTTCTAATAATATAATATTATAATATATGAATCTTATAATAATATAAAACTATATTATAATAATATAACCACACAAATAGATTTTTAAATGTTCCTTAATTTGAATTTTATTGAAAAATCATATTTCATGATGCCAGATTATATACTCAATTTTTAAATATCTTAGTGAACAAAAACAGAAAATTGTGATATGTTTTACCTAGGTAAGATAAAAATTGATCAGATCAATTGGAAATATCTAGTTAGTAAGGAGGTTAGTAAATGTTTATTGAATAAAAGTATAGAGTGAATGAATAAGCTACAATATCATTGGTAGTACTGGCTTGATACTCTGCACTGTTAATTAAATTTTTCCATGTGTTCACTAATGAAAGATTTCTGGTAGACAACACAAGCTCACTGTTGTTTCAATGTTTCTGGTCTGAACATCCAATAATAATGGATATAATAATGCTGTTAGACTTTCTAAAACAAGCTGTAATCCAGATAGGCTTTACACACACCTCTAAGTCTGAATTAATGAGGTTTTACTGGAAACCATTATCTCAAGCCAAACAAAATACATGTACATTTTCCTATTACTATATAATCTCTGAACCACAGCAGAAACTATTTAAACCCTTTTCCAGTAAAAAGGATCTCTACAGCATTAGAAAGGTAATCAAGCATCTTAGATTTGTAGCAGTGAGTGCAATATGCCTTCATGCAGGTGAATGTGACAATGAGGCAGCTCTACTGTGTTCCTTCTGAGAACAAAAGTCACACTCCCACCATGACTTACAGGCTCAAAGTCCTCAACCTGCCAACTGTACTTACCTCAGTTTACCTCTTCTCTTTTCTCTCTGCTCCAGCTACACTACCTTTCTTCAGGCCCCATGTTTCTTTCTTTCCTCATAAAAGCCTTAAAACATGCTGTTCTCTATCTGCAATGTTCTGCATCATCCTGTTATTTTCTACCTATTCTCCCAATCACAACTCAAATATCTGTTCCTCAGGAAAATGGTTTCTAACTTCTCACACTAGTTCAGATATCATTTTATGTGCTCAGAGCTTCCCATATTTTTTCCTCACAACATATTTCCATGTTTATTAATAATTATATTTATCACTTGATTAATGAGCATCTCTTCACTAGTCTTAGTCTATGAGGGCAGGGACTTTGCCTATTTTGGTCTTCACTAAAGACCCAGAGACTAGTATAGTGCCTAGCTAATGAAAAGTACAAAGTATTTTTAAAATGTGTTACATGCAGGAACAACCAAACAAATTAATAAGCTCTGAAATCAAGGTGGAAAATACAAGATCACACAGTTTCCTTTTGATTCCAGAATAAACCCAGCATGAGGAAGGAATGTGAAAAGTAAGAATGGTGACATGCATTCTCTCTAAGCTTAAGGAAAGCTGTATCAAGCTCATCCTTCCTAAAGACTTTTAAATCTTGAATAGTATTTTGAGTTGAAAGATATTTTTTATTTCAGATCCATGATTTGAAAGAAAATTCATGAAACAGCAATCAAGAGATATCTGAGCTTTATAATGAATTAAAATCCCATATTAGACTTGAATGATAATTGATTTATACAATTTTTAATATCTAAAGCTTCTGCAGCTAAGATTATTTAAATCTGTTAACCTTGCCTTAAAAACAGAATAGGATTTTTATAATTCTTTTTTTTTAGTTATAGATGGACATAATGCCTTTATTTATTTATTTATTTTAATGTGGTGCTGAGGATCAAACCTAGTGTTTCATACGTGCTAGGCAAGTACTGAGCTACAACCCAGCCCGGGTTTTTATAATTCTTTTCCACTGTAATACACAGATCAGTCATTTCTGTATAAACTTGGTGATGAAACATTATTAAACTAACCACCTAAGGAAAATAAGTCATTCACTATTTAAAAGCAAACCTGAAGGAAGATACCAATTAATTCGGGGAAAAAAAGGGGTAAAAACAATTTAAGATGCCTATCCTTACAGCTTTTATCTGCTGCTGACTTAAGAACTCTTTAAGACAAGTTTTTCTAGACCACTCTGCTTGCTGGTATGCTTTGTGTTCACACTAAATTCCCTGGTGCTTTTGTTGAAACAGCACATAATGAAAAATTGGGAGACCTAACATAAATTAACTGCTATTCAGATTCCAAATATTCTTTTATTATAGATAAACTTCTATGTGCTCCCTCATACAGTATGGAAAGAAACCAAAGTGACAACAAGAGGAGAAATAGAAATTGTGCTAGTTAATTAGAAATACTGTGTATCATACACAATTACCATCTCAGACCAGTTAAAATTATTTAATACCTTTTCTTTAAGGGACATGTTATATATTTCTGAGATTTTATATTTTTTCTTACTTCCCACAGAATAACAGGAGAAATTATGAAATTAACATTTACTTATAAGTATAAAAGAAACCTGAACACTGATTTAAGGAAACATTTTCTGATAGACATATACTTGCACATGTATTACAATGCTTCTTGAGTATTATGAATAAATAATCCTTGCCTCTTATAATAAAGATTATTTTTAATCTTAATTATAAACTCCAGTTTGATAATTTTAGTAGCTAGCTCTTCATTTTGAACCATTTAGTAGCTAGTTTATCAATTTTGAACCATAAACAAATATAGATATTTGACATTTAAAGAAATAACAGTACCATCTCATGTCAGACTTGCATTGAAGTTCACAAATGCATTTCATTAAAAGATGTATAAATGCTCACCTTACATTCTTCCTGGTAAATATCTGGTCCAAAGTTAGTGAAAATCCCATACATAGAAAAAGAAGTGAAAAACTAAACAAGATTTTTCTTCCCATCAAGGAATGAATCAGTTTCTTCAAACCAAGCACATCTGTTAATTCATAATGCAAACAGAGCAGAAGCAGTACTTTTCATGCTTTGTAACTGATAGCATATTCAACCAATAAAAGGACAGCTTTCCCCAGGATGTATTATGTGGGGGAAGGCAGAGGGAGGGACCTAATAATGCTTACTTTAGAGTACAGAATGAAACCAATATTTAGATTTTTAATTACTCATCTCATTGAATGATTATTAGGAAGGAATTTTTTAAGAGAAAATCTATGTCAGATAAGATCTTTTCAGAAAGTTGCATTGTTTTGATACTGTCACATAAAATCTATAAAGTATATATTTTTACATGCATCTTTCAGGTGACTAAATCAGTTTAAAAAAATCTCTGGAACTTACCTATATTTACATATATGTTCTAGTTCAAGGTTTCCTGTTGAATTCCTACCTCTCCACCTGCTGAGAGGCATTGAAGGGAGTGTTGAAGAGCACTGGCTTTGGAGTCAGACACCAGCCAACTGCACACCCAGCTGGGGACTTACCAGTTGTCTAAAACCAGGCAAGTGGTTTTCCCTCCAAATCCTTGTTTCTTCATCTGTGGAATGGGTACAAGAATACTTAAAGAATTGTTGTGAACCTTAAATAGAATCAATCAATCCTAGATGAAAGCCTCTTCTTCAGTGCTTAGCTAAATAAAGAACACCCATTGTTACTGACTGATGTTTACTTGCACCAGACCGGCTTAAGAAGCTTTCAAAAATAGGACCCAATAGGACTCAATCTTTATCGGTTATTTTACATTTTAGAAAACTACAATTAAAATGCCACAATAAAGAAAGTCTTCCAAACAGAAGTGGCAGCAATTTTATCACCTAGTGACCTTTATCTCATTAATGATAAAGTACTGGTAGCTGAAAGGGACACTTATTTCCCCTGAGATTTTTTTCATTAGTGCATTTTAATTATATAAAATAAAGGTTTTAATTGTGGCATACTTCTACATCCAAATACCATCCCTTGATCATAGCCACCTCCCTGTTACTACTCTCCCTTGCTCTTCTCTCTCCTGTTCCCCCTGATCCCCTTCCTCTTCTGCTACTTTTGGTTGTCTTTTTTCCAAATATATCGTATATGAAAGAAAGTCAACTTGTCTTTGGTTGACTTATTTTGCTTAATATTACGATTTCCAGTTCCACCCATGTTCCTGCAAATGATGTGACTTCATTCTTCTTTGTGGTTGAATAATACTCCATTATGTATATATATTTTCTTGTTGTGGTACTTGGGTATTGAACACAGGGACACTCTACCACTGAACTACATCCCCAATACCACCCCTCCACTCTTTTTTTTTTGAGACAGTTTCTCACTATGTTGCCCGGGCTGGTTTCCAACTTGCACTTCTACAGCCTCAGCCTACCAAGCTGCTAGGATTATTGGTATGCACCATGTTAATATGTTAACCTATTTTCTTTATCCATTCCTCCTCTGATGGGCACCTAGACTAACTAATTCATAATTTACCTGTTACGAATTATGCCATGATAATTCATATGAAGGCATGCAGGTGATAGTGGAAATGCAGGTATATTTATAATATGCTGACTTTAATTACTTTGGGTATATATCCAGGAATTGTACAGCTGAATCATATGATAGTTCTATTTTTAGTTTTTTGAGGAACCTCCAAGTTGGTTTCCATAGTGGCTACACTAAATCATATTCCCACCAACAGTACATAAGGATTCCTTTTCCTTCACACCGTCTCCAGCATTTATTATTACTATTTATTATTTTGTATTCTTAGTGACAGTCATTCTGATAAGGGCTTTTTTGTAAATCAATTTCAGAGAGGTGATGGATTACAGGAAGGTTGGGATTTGCTCAAGAAGATTTTTGTTCCCCCTCCTCGCTATCTTCTCCTCATGGACAACAGGGACCCCATCAGAAAATGAAGAGAAAAAACCACAGTGACTGAGGAATGTGGAGGAATGCAGGAATAAGGGGGAAAGTTCCTAATAAAAACTATAAAACTGAAAAGCTGGTCTTAAATGTGGTCTTTCCATGTCCTTTTTATTCTTACTTTCCCTCATACATCCTTTTCTTCCCTTTGTCCTCTCATCTCCCAACTTCTACTTTCCACCTATCCTTTTATCTATGATCCTTTCCTAAATCTGAGGAATTTCAAGTATTAAACCAAGGCCTGGACAGGAGAAATTTAGTCTTAGCTATCGTTGGCAGATAAACTGCAGAATGCACAGTTAAATTTGAATTTCAGGAAAACACATAATTTTAATATCAGTAGTCTGCTACCAGAATTGCACGTTCTGCTGCTTGCCACCCAACTGCAAAACTCAGGAGACAGAGGCTGATGGAAGAAAATAGGTTTACTAAAAGCCAAGGAAGATAGAGGAGACCTTTTCTGCTTCAAATCTCCATCTCTGGAGGGTTCAGGGGTACAAACAGCTTTTGTAAGAGGAAAGGGTGGAAAGGGTATACAGACAGACAAAAGGCAGGAAATATACATATGCAGATTTAGCTAGACAGTATTAGTCAGAGAATGTATTATAGTTCTAGTTTTTCAACCCTTGCTGGCACCTGTCCAGACTTTGAGGCCAGTTCTTGGGTTTCCATTCTTAGCATGAGGAAGCTCAGTTGCAGAAAAACAATATATCAGGAAATTGGGGCGATTGAGGCTTTTAATCCTACAGGGGCTCTCTTACATGTCTCATGCAATATTTGAGACATACTATATTTAAATCGTATTGTTTATCTGAAAAGTAAATTTAACTGGATGTCTTATCTGGCACTACCAGTCTTAGGAAACTCCTACTCAAACTGTAATGTACATACATATCTCATGGGTTTTATTGGAATACACATTCTGATGCAGTAAGTCTGGGTAGGGTGTGGGATTCTAAGTTTCTGATGAGCTGCATGCTGTTGATGCTGGCCTGAGAACTGCCTTTTAAGTAACAAAAATCTATAACCACACAATATATGGAATTTAAAACTTTCTGGGAGCCACATTGAAAGTAAAAATATACCTGAAATTAACTTAGTACTATTTTTATTTGACCTATCTAAAATATTACCATTTTAAACCTTCTCAATTTTAAGAGTTGTTAATGATATTTTACATTACTTTTCTTCCCCAGGTCTTAATCTGGTACATAATTTAAACTTACAACAGTTCTCATTTTGGACTAGCCCAATTTCAAATGTTGAGTGGCTAGCCACATGTGTGGCTCATGGTACTGGTTTAAACAGTGTAAATACAGAACATTTCCAGCTGCTAGAGCAGTACCTTGCCTCACTGGGTATTGCAGGTGGTGCCTGCTCTTCAAATCCCTGGTAAGGAGGAGGCAAGAAGCCAAGGCCATCCCGCATGTGATAATGGTGGCTCCACCACAGCTGAAAAACCATTGTGTTAATCTCTTAGAGGTTATCATGTAAGAATTTTTCGTTAAAATATGCTTGGGTAATGTTTTCAAATACATACACATAAATTTTTAAATTTCAAATCGAGTATCATATGTTTTGATGACCCTAAAATTTTAGTGTAGCATTCTTTTTGTTGCTGAAAAATTCTCCCATTTGGTTCAGCATATTCAAAGCAGAATAATTAATAGATAGCAGGTTTCACACATGTATTTTAGAACAGAAATCACACTTAAGATGTGATTGTCTGAAAATAGTTCATCTTGTGACTTTGGAGGAGAAAGGCAGTGACAAAAAAAAAAAATGCTAAGTGAATATCTTAAAGACTGAAAAACACTAGGGCATAAACTGCCCTAGATTGCTGAGGAATTTGCAGGGAACTGTGAAGAGTTTGAGACCTTAAGCATTTGTAAGTTAATAGTTATGGATACTGGCAGAAGACATAGGCCTCCTGGGTCAGAGACAAAGGACTTTATTAATCACCACATAGGGAGCTGCATGAGCATCAGTATGTGTGTCAGCTCTCCTTGCCCAAGTAGGCCCTGGTGGATGCCTTTATAGACAGTGAGATTCATTTCAGGAGAGAAAACAGTGCTCAAAGAACCCCAGTCTTTGATAACATTTAGCAAGACTGACTACTTGCCCTTTGCTCTGGGGGAAATCACTATTTCTGTTTTCCAAGGTTATATATAAATGGATCTATTTGCTACAGAAGGAGGCACCATTTTTACCTTTCAAGGCTATTTGTTATATCAACAAAAGATATCCAGAACAAAGAACAGCAAGTGGCTCATTCACAACATATGCAGAAAATGTAGAGGCATAAGGAAAACTTTTCCTCAATAGTCTCCATGAAAGAAAAGGAAATTGTATATTCATGCTGCCTTCTTCTCAACTAAAAAGAACTCAGGTTTGCTTCATTTTCTGATTTACCATATATTACTAAATTAACATTCCCTGAAAATTTGAATAAATATCAAAAATTTATCTTTCCATAATTCACAGAAAAAAATTAACCTAATTTAAGAAACTAATACATACTTTAAGAAGCATCTATTAAGAGCACAGTCTCTATCCATTGTTCTCAACCAAAAACTATAATTTTTGAAAACTGCCAAATGTTTAAATCATTGATAATAATCTTTGCACAGTGACTCAAAATCCAAATCTACCTGCATGACATGGCCCCCTGTGACCTCTCTCACTCCTTTGATGCTAGGATCTCCTCCTGACCAGCATTCCAGGCACACCTACTTGCACTCTGCTTCTCAGTACCTTCAACACAAGTTTTCTTTGCACCTCAGCGACTGTGCACATGCCGTTTCCTCTGTGGGAATCACCTCACTCCTATTTCTCCCTGTATTCGCTTCACTTTCAGCATAATTTCCATCAAAATCATATATCAAAATTTGCACACAGACATTTAATTTTTTGTTTACTTATTTATATTGTTTCCTTATCAGAAGGCTTACTCCATGCAGGCAGGGACTGTGTCTAATTGAGTAATATACATCTAGAGCTCATGTTGGTACTCAATAAAATTCACAGGATAAATGAATGAACCTATACAAATGCCACATACTTAATTCCCACTTCATGCTATATGGCTGTGACTCCCAGGGCCTGAATTTTTAGTTTTTTAATCATAACTGAAAGATCAATTACTATAAGGATCTCAACAACAATAAAACATATTTCTCGTCCAAAAGAAGCTCTCAGTCCAGTAATGTAGAGAAATGTAAACATATAATTACTGTGATAACACCTTTGGGATGTTTACCAATGAAGTTCCTTGAGGTCAGTCCCATCTCATTCCAGGCAATGAATGATTAAATAAAGGGGACAAAGAGGCAAGTAGACAAGAGACTCTGATTGTGTTTGCGCTATTTGCACTGCAAAAGAGCCTTTATTGGAAGAATTTGCAAAATTATATATTTAATGTGGTGACAGAGGGAAGTAGGAAGGGAAGCTCCAAGATCAGGAGTAGCCTCAGAGACCTGGTCCCTAGAAAGGAAAAGGCTTCCACTACCCTAAAAAATGTTCTCACACAAAACCAGCAAGGTCTCTAACTCAACTGAGATAGAAACTAGAGTTTAAATTCACTGAAATCTGGGGTCTAGGGCTGTAGCTCAGCAGCAGAGCACCTGCATGGCATGAGTGAGGCACTAGGATCTATCCCCAGCACGGCATAGAAATAAATAAAATAAAGGCATCTGTCCATTTATAACTAAAAAAAAATCACTGAAATAAAACTCAGTTTGGAAATATATGTTATGTGATGCTACCCTGTATTTCAGGCCTTCTTTTTTATTATTATTTTTTTCCTCCAGTACTAGAGATCAAAATCCAGCATGACAGGCAAGCACTCTACCACTGAGCTACTTCTCAGCCATGAGGCCTCCATTTCTAACAAGAGCATAATGGTTTCCTTGGACATAAATTAACTGGCACGTTTTATTTCAAGGAGAACATTGTACACAACTATGTGATAAAAAGTTCAAGATGGTATTTTCTAAATGATTAACAATTAAAATTGGAATTTTAACTTAAAAGTCATCCAAAGAAATTTTAAAATTCATGTGCACATGAGCACATTCTATCACAGTATGTAAAATGACCATGTGTTTGAACTGGCTACAGATTCATTCCTTGTAGCTACCTCAGAATTAGTAATGGCTGCTAGAACCACCATGATCAAGAAGCAATTGTTTTAAATCAGTAGAAAAATTACTATTTCGTTTTGTGTAACCTTATAATCCCAGAACCCCCTACTTCCAATTTTCTTCTTTATTTCCTTCCTTTTCCTCTTGTTCTTTTTTCTTTCAAGAGAAAAAAAAAATCTTGTCTTACATAAAGTCCTTTAAATAACATAATCTTAATGATATAAAATGCCCAAATTCATGAATATTTACTGGTAGTTTTATATGTATATATCATAATAATTTAAATATTTTTAAATACTCTAGAAATAATCATGGTAAATCTTTATCTTACTGTGGCATGCAACAGCTGAAACAGTCGCCTCCCCATCACCAAAGAACAACAGGACATCACTGAACTCAGCACAGATTTGGTTCATCTACTCAATTTTAAATATCTCCAAGGAAAGAGATGCTAAAATTTAACTTTCCATTGCAGTTAGGAAAATTATCTTTCTTTTCTTATAATTCAAAGGTCCCTACTGAAATAGAAGCCTATTTTCCTTTGTTTGGTTCTCCATCAAGCTAGGGAACACCTGGAGAATAACGTCTAAAATGCATATTAAAATTATAGCTCTCTTCCAGGAATTTCACAAAGGGCATAAAAGAACAGTTTTGTCAATTATCCCTAGATCCTACCCAGAGGTTTAATTATAATAACAGGATTTTTAAATATCATGCCTGAATATTATTAAGATTATATGGCAACACACATTTATTTCTTTAGTTCCACCTTGGAGTAGATCTGAGAAGAAATAATCACTGTATCAAACAGTGACTCGATTGACAGAATAAGAAATCCCATTCATTTTGAATAAAGAAAAAATGTGTTTAATAATTTAATCAGGTAAAATGAAGCACTCAACATTCATCACTAGTAGTTATACAGAGCATGTAATCATAGGTCTTACTCTCACTGCTTCTTTATTCTCACTTAAAGCTGTTATTTTAACTTGTCAAATCTCCATAGCAACTGCTGCCTCAATTTTTATAGCTAAAGCAGTAGGAATCATTTCTAACCATACTAAATGATCCAATATATTGTCAGCATTGTTAAAATCTTTGGCTCTTCTTCCCAAAAAAGCAGACTTCTCCCCAGTATAACATAAAGAATCAGCATCACCTTTGACCTAAATCTCACCATCAGATTTATGAAAGTCATTCTTTCTTCTTAGTTGGAGGAGAGGATGTTTCTGTGAAATGAAATAAAAACACCCCTCTATCTCCCCTGAGTGCTACTCAACTGAGAAATAAGACCAGGGTAACAAACATAAGCTGAAATACTCCCTACACTACTATGAAAGGCCAGAATATCTGAAAAACTTAGTGGGTAGAAACAAAATGAACTGTAATTGAGCTTCCACCCTAAGAAGGCAGACATGGAAGCCTATGGAGGAACTCCAGTGAAGAAACCGGAAAGAAGTGTGCTCTGTGGGCAACCTGGATCCCAAAAAGGAAAAAGCTGAACATGTCCAGACTATTATTCCTAAATTTACCTCAGATACCGCCCCTCCTCACCTGGCATGGAATAAGTGACAGACAGAAACCAGGAGTTTCACTAACTGAACTCCTTCTGCTTGGAAAAAAAAAATTACCATAAAAGAGGGTAAATCGTTCTTTCTGCTCCCACTCCCAAACACTGCAAGAGTTACCAAAGAGGATTCATTTGTAACAGAGCATCTCTTCCTTTCCATACAACTTTAGTCATCCAAAGATATCAGATTGCAATTTACAATAAAAATATCTTTATCTTAACAACTATAAACCCCTCATTTTCCTGGTATTTAATTTAATTTCCTGGTATTTCATTGGTGGAAAAACAGTCTTCCATCTATTTTGTGTCCCATTTACTTATTTTTCTAAACCTAAAAATCAAAAGTCTGCCTTATACTAATGTGAAAATCAACAAATGTATTCTGGTTAAATAAGCTAACTTTTTAAAATATTTTTTTTTAGTTATAGTTGGACACAATACCTTTATTTTATTTATTTTTATGTGGTGCTGAGGATGGAACCCAGGGCCTCCCATGTGCTAGGTGGGCACTCTACCGCTGAGCCACAACCTCAGTCCACATAAGCTAACTTTTTAAAGTCTCAGTTTCCTCTTTATAAAGTGGGGCAATCTACCACATAGAGATTATTTTGAGGATTTAAAGTCTGCATGTGTGACACTTAGTAATCCCATGCCTATCATCAAAACAGCACTTAGTGCATATTAGAGATGGTGATGGTGGTGATGATGATGATGATGATGGCAATGATTTTGCTTTTCTTCATGATATAACTCTAAAATATATTCTGAACCTATGGCATGTCTTCATCTCCAATGCTACCTAAAATCTCTCAACTGTACTATTAGGACAGCCCTTTTTGAATAACCTGAAGGTTATTCAATAAGGAGGTTATTGCCTCCTACAGGTGTTCTTCCACAGCAGGCACAGTGATCGTTTTTAAAATGTAGATTAGATCTTGTCACCCTCTCACTTGAAGCCTTCTAATGGCCTCTCAAACTCAGAATCAAATTCAAACCCTTATCCTGGCCTACAGGTTGGACATGAATTGGCCCTGCCTACCTCTTTAGCTTCACATTCCTCTACTTTCCTACCAATGTCTAAAGAGTTTACTATTCTTTAGCCATTGAGGCCTTCTTTCTTCCCCCATAACTCTTCAAGCTGACTCTTGTCTAAGGGCTCTTTTTGAGAAATTTAAAGCCCATAATCAAAAGATAATCCCTCCTACTTTCACTTCTCAATTTAAGTAATAGGTTCTTTCTTTTTAGTACTGGAGATTGAACCCAGGGGCACTGTACCACCGAGTTATATCCCAAGTCCTTTATTATTATCATTATTTATGTATTTGTTTAATTTGAGACAGAGTCTTACTAAGTTGCTGATGCTGACCTCAAACTTTCGATCTTTCTACCTCAACTCTGATTCATTGGGATTATATTTATGTGTCACAATGATTAGTAACAAATTCTTCACCAGAAAATGAAAATAAGAAATTCAAAATTTCTTTTTTAAAATATTTTTTTAGCTGTCAATGGACCTTCATTTTATTTATTTACTTATTTATTTATTTATACGTGGTGCTGAGAATTGAACCCAGTGCCTTGCACATGCTAGGCAAGCACTTTACTACTAAGCCACAATCCCAGCCCCAAAATTCAAAGTTTCAAGAAACAAAAATTAAATCCTTTTTTTCTTTTCTTTGCTATAATAATAATTATCCTTGGTTCATGACACAAAATGACCATTGGTTCATGCCTTATTTGTGGGACTTCTTTTGTATTTATAATGTAATAATTAAACCCTCTACAGAAAATAAACCATAACCCAACATTCAACTATAATCCAGTCTCTCCACCTGATGTCACTATCATTCTGAATATATGATACAGAAGATCTCAACAGCCCTATCAACAACCTTAAGTATTTACAGAACATTCCACCAAACATTAGCAGAATATACTTTCAAGTTTATGTGGAAAATTCCCCCACAGTGACCATATGCTGGGCCACACAGTAAATGCCAAGGAAAAAGTTTTCAATCAAAAAAAAGTATGACACACCCCTGGGTCCTGTGCTAGGGTGGATATTAGATGGGATGGGGGCAACTTTGAAGCAGCATTTGGAGGATACAATGAAAAATTCAGTCCATTGTTGGAGTTGTGTGCAGATTCACAAGGATTTAATCTAGGTGGTTGCCAGACCCTGTCAGATGCAAGGGTGATATATGTTGTTATCCAGCAAGCAAACCGAACCTCTGACCATACTGATATTCCTGTGGTTTGCCTAGAATCAAATAATGGAAATATTATAACCCAGACATATGGTGCCATTATGATGGCAGTGCACAAAATGGCCTCTTGGTGTCTCTCAACAGTTCTCCAGCAGACTGTAACAGGGACTCAATTCCACCTATGTTAATTACTTGATAAAACTACTTTAATTCCAAAGATTGGACCATTCATTTAATGTGAATTGGGTACTTTTTTATTTATTTTAGAGCAAGGTGCTTTTTAACCAACCTATCAGGATATTAGTAAGAAAGAATCCTATTTTGAAGTAGCAGGTCCAGGTCACTTTGCATATAAGATTTTGTTATGTTAAATAAATTTGCGTGGAACAAAGTTAAAAAGCAAAACAAACAAACAAACAAGTTATTACACCATAATAAAATTAAGCCAGAAATCAATAACATATCTAAAAAAATCCCTAATGTTTAAAAATCAACATATGTCTAAATGATCCATGGTCAAAAGGGAAATTGAGAGGAAGTCAGTAAATATTTTGAGCTGAATTAAAACTAAAACCTAACAAAACTTGTGGCATGCAGCTCAAGCAGTGTTTGAGGTTTATTACACAGACATATATTAGATAACAGCAAAGGTATCCAACCAATAGCTATAGAGAATTCCAATAATTTTATGTTGCCTCAGCATTCATTTTGAATTTGGAGTTAGACTTGCTGATACCAGAAGCAGGGCTTATTTTTCATTTCTCTACTTCTTCCAAGTTCCCCACTGTAATCAATCTAGGATCTACCTTATACCAATACCTTCTAGGAACCCTTATAGGATAGCTACATACAATCTAACTCCTCTTACTGACCCCAACACTCTACATGGACTACATAGATCCACCACACTGACCTCCTTTCAGTCACAGAAGATCTCACAGAACTAACTCATCCAGCTCACTTTGAACCCACCAGCTGGAATTCCTCCAGACTTAGGCTGGAGTAACACCCTAGAACCCACTAAAGGGTTTAGTCACACAGGTCCTCTTCCCCTCTCTTGCTCCCCACCCACTGGCTGAGTGCATCCCAGATGGATTCTCTCCTACCCTGTTGGTCCTGTGAGGTATGCTGCCCTCTTCTTTCTGGGATCTATAAGGTATAAAATTGATTGCTTTACCCCATTTCCTGTTTTGTTGTGCTGCTTCCTGAATCTGACCTGACATATCCAAACCTAATTTCTTTTCCTGTCAGGGATTTCCTAGAGTGGCTATCTTACTAGGAATAAATTGGACACAGGTCCAACAAGAGTTAAAGTGTCTCTCAGTAACACCTACCTGTAAATGGGGCATCTGGTCACAAAGTTAGACGCTTAAGCATAGGATAAAGAAATGTCCTGTGAAAAGCACACTGTAAACATCCATGACCACATCCCCTGGATCTCCATCAGGGTGGGACTTGAGTTTTTAGTCATTCTCCTGGGGGAGACCCCACCCTCAGACCAAAGTCTTGACTTTCCTTTAGATTATTTTTAAATGTACTTAGATACCTGTTCCCTCACACCTAGAGTATTAACTTTACATGATTAGAAATCTTTACTGCCATACCCTGGTGCATAGAAAAACATTTTTTAAAAAACTTGTTGAGTATGCCAACATAACAGATACCTCTAATATTTACTTCATTCTAAAGGGAAAATAAGAGGTTTAAAGAGTTAATTAAATGAATAGCCCAAGGACGCACAACCAATAAATGACAGCTTTCAGGTTTAAGGCCCAGTCTAACTCCAAAACTTGGATTTAATTACTATGCCACGATGCCTCACTAAATTTTACAACTTACTATGCTGCTTTTGACTGTGATTTAAATTCAGGATTCTAATTTTCTAAGCTGTATTCTGATGGGTTCCACTCCACCACACAAAACCACAAGACAGCAGCCCGACCCGCCTGCGACCCTGACGTCCCAAGCCCGGGCCGGTGGATTTACGGAGAGCGCCTGCGCAGCCCGCGGACGTCGCGCACGGGGTTCTGGGATGGGTAGTTCGCGTTCCCCCTGTCCCTGGCATTCACCTGAAAAAGAAATAATGATGCAAATTACGTATCTGTGAATTTCATCAGAACCAAACAAGACGCAGGTTCTGGCTCAGGAAAATGATGCAAATTCGTCTTTTTCAAATGAGGCGCCGACCTCGGGACTGGCGCCGCATAGACACCGCGTGGGGTCCTTGATTGGGCGGGGCTTGCTCGCGGTGGTTTGTGGCTCCTTCCTGTGTCGCTTCTCTCTTTCGCTCGGGCCCGTGGCATCGACAAGATGGGTGAGCTTTGCGTGGCTAGGCTAAAGGGCCCGCAAGCGGGATCTGGGGTCTGGGAGCGGGCAGGCGCAGGGGGATAGAGCTAGGAATAGGGTTCCAATGGGGAGGCCTAACGGGGAGGCAGGGAAGCGCGGTTTGCGCAGGCACATGGTCCGGCGCGGAAGAAGCCCATGCGGGCGAAGCGCCGCCGAGCTCGCGTTATCCAGGGTAGCTGACGCTACTCCCTGAGCATTACCGCGAGGCCTCACTTTTTGGAAAAATGCACCCACTGTTGCTCCTTTGTCCTCTCCTTAGTTGGTTCGTGAGAACTTTGAGGTCGAATGGACCCTGGGACTAAGATACATGCTGCGAGGGTTAAGGGGCCAAGGTGTACAAAACGACGTGGTCGTAGTTTTGCGGAGGAATTACAATGATTTTTATTTTTAGGCAAGTGTCGCGGTCTTCGTACTGCCAGGAAGCTCCGTAGTCACCGACGGGACCAAAAGTGGCATGATAAACAATACAAGAAGGCCCATTTGGGCACAGCCCTGAAGGCCAACCCTTTTGGAGGTGCTTCCCATGCAAAGGGAATTGTGCTGGAAAAAGTGTACGTGTAGTCTGTTGCTCCTTTTAAGTCTTGTACTCTGCGCCCTAGAAAGAAGTACGTTAGTTGAATTGTCTTAAAAAGCTGCAGTAAGATTCTAGGTTTTGACGTAGCCATGTTGGGGCATTTAGGGGGAATTTTGAAGTTGGTAACATAATGCTTGGGTGTTAAATACAAAAGATTTTAATTCCAGCGTTGGTCTGGGAGGAGTTAGGATACAAATGGGGGACATAAATTAACACTTTTGTGTGGAAACTTTTACAAGGAAATGATACCCATTAAGTGGGCAATCATTGTAATCAAATAATTCTTCTACTTGAGAAAACTAAGATAAATAGAAGTGACTTGTCTGAGGAAATACAGCAAAGATTGAGCCATGTGGATTTGCCGGTATTTGGTTTTAACTTTTTAATTGTTGATTTTTTTTTTTATATTGTCACATTTAGTGATAGTTATAATTTGAAGCGAGACTTTCTAGCTCTAATTCTTTAATTATCTTTACAACTGTGAAGGGACTACAGCTTTTCCTTTTATGCTGTGAAAAGATTGAGAAAAAACTTGTTTGGAATTACAGGATTTGAGGGATTTAGACTGGATTGGAAAGATGAAACAATCTGATTAGTTCTGTATTTACTGTATGTGTAACTTTTCAAAAAGCCAGTTCATTCAGTGGGGCATGATAGCAAGCTCCTGTAATCTTGTGAGGCAGGAGTGTTACAAACTGGAGGCTAGTCTTGGCAACTTAGGGAGACCCTATCCCAAAAATCAAAGGCTTGGGGATGTGACTCAGTTGAAGAGCACCCCTGGGTCCAGTCTCCAGTACTGCCAAAGCGGGAGAAAGTTAACTCTATCATACTATTTATTTTAGAGGGGTTGAAGCCAAACAGCCAAATTCTGCCATCAGGAAGTGTGTCAGGGTCCAGCTGATCAAGAATGGCAAGAAAATCACTGCTTTTGTACCCAATGATGGTTGCCTGAACTTTATTGAGGTGAGTGTTTCAAATAAGTTTAATTGTTTTTGGTTTCTGTTTTGGAGATGGGCTCCCCCATTTTTTATCTAATGAATGAGAGTTTTCTTTTGTGATTGTCATTGACATCAGAAGTAAACTTATTCATTTATTTTCAGGAAAATGATGAAGTTCTAGTTGCTGGATTTGGTCGAAAAGGTCATGCTGTTGGTGACATTCCTGGAGTCCGCTTCAAGGTTGTTAAAGTAGCCAATGTCTCCCTTTTGGCCCTATACAAAGGCAAGAAGGAAAGACCAAGATCATAAATTTTGCTGATGAAAACAATAGTAATAAATTTTCATATTCCAGAAATGTTTTGTATTTTATTTTCTCCCTCTTACTACCACAAGTTACATTGTGTGCTTTACCAGTTTTAGGAAATGGAAGAATGATTATTTGAGCATTTGTTAGTGGGATTAGTAACCTAGAACAGGTTCCCTTTCTCCATGGATTAAAGGAAATTACTTAAGCCTATAATAAATGTACAGTTTTTACTCTAGAGTACTTTTTTAAACTGATTGAATTTCTAGATTCTATTTTAGCGGTTCTCAGGGTTCATTGAGCAGGGATCCATGGGTATTCTAAGTTGCTTCCTGTTCTGTTGCGTATCTATGTTATTCTGTGTAAGTGGGAATGATTTAGTTGATGGAAGTACCTGCCAGGCAAATTGAGGCATAGAGGGAAAGGTTATCAAAGAACAAGCAAGACTCATAAGCCACATAATTGGTCTTTTGGGTGTCCTTTCCATAACTATTGAAGGTGAGTGTTGAGTACATGGAACTTCTGTCAAAATTTTTGTTTTTGAAATTTCCTTAAAGGGCATGGCTGTTAGCCTTCTAGATTACATTAGTGATCTAAAAGACTCCTGTTGACTGCATTAATAAATGTGGTTGGTTAATTTGTTTGATCATTGCTTAAGCCTTGGGTTATGTTTAGGATCTTTGGATAAATTTGATCTCTCATGGTAACAAGATCAGGCAGCTTATGGAGGCATAGGAAATCCTGTATGTTTCTGTCTATCCTCCCAGCATGGATTCCCCAACTCATTGTTATCTTCCATTTTTGACCTTGCTGACAACAGGGTGCCTCAGCATATTTGTGCTTGTCCTGATCAAAAATTCTGTATTTGCACAAGGACAAAAAATCTAGCTGTCTTGGTTTCTTCCCCCAGAGTGATTCTTGACCCATGGTAAAGTGGCAGTATTGGCTAAAGGATTACCAATGGCTGACCTTTGTGTGACTTTTTCCACATAGGTCTTTCAAACCCAAAAGCTTCTGAAACTGCCCTTTAATTCTGCTTCTGCTGCCCCAGTAGCCCCTCCACCACCTGGTGACAAGGCACTTCTTCAACAGGAAGCTTGGGCCTAGGGTGAGAGGAATGAGGTACTTAACAGGGACAAAAAATTTAAGCAAAAGCCAAGCAGCTTTCTTCATATAGGAAAACATTCTAAAATTTATATGGAAAAGAAACTAAGGTTGTTAAAATGAAAGTGAAACAATCACAGACCTGATTTTAAAGTTTTATTTATAGCTCTAGTAATAAAAACTGGAAGAGGCGTGAGACCAGATAAATGAAATAGAAAGTCCAAAATAGGTATACAAAAGTATGTTTAATTGATTTTGTTTTTAAACAAAACCAATGAAGGAAGGATAGTCTTTTCAATAAATGATGCAAACTTTGATTTTGGAAACAATAAAACTCTCAACCTACACTTCATACATAGAAAAAGTAACTCAAAATGGATCACATATCTGAATGTAAATCACGAAACTTTAAATTAGAATATCTTCTAATCACATTCAATAGTAATAAGAACTTTCGTCAATTCAAAAGTAATGAAACAATCCCATTACAAAAGATCTCTTCTCAAAAGAGATAAACATGGAAAGATAAGCTTATCCAGAAAACGAAAATTAAAACCCCAATGAAATATATACATGATAGGTGTATATCACTATACACCTATCAAAAGGGCTAAAATTAAAAATACAGAACCAAGTATTAGAATGTGGGGTAACTGGATCTCATTTTTGAAGGAAATAAAAAGTAATACAGTCACTTCAGAAAAGTTGGGCAGTTTCACATGAAGTTGAGCATATTTACCATGAACCAGTCATTGGCCATTGTACTCCTGAGTAGTTATCACACAAGTTAAAATATATGCACATACGGTATCCTGTGCACAAATGTTTATGGCAGCTTTATTTGTGATAGCCAAGAAGTGGGAACAACTTCAGTATCCTTCAGTTAGCAGTTGAACTGGTATACCATAAGTTAAATACTATTTAGCCATAAAAAGGAACAAACTTGTTACAAAACAATAAAAGCATGGGGGATGTGGCTCAGTGGTTGAAGCCCTTGGGTTCAGTCCTCCATACCCAAAACCAAAAAGGGTGGGGGGAGACAGGGTCAGGCAAGGGAGTTTATTTGGAGTTTACAGAAATCAATGCTTGTGATGAAATTTCATAGTACTACACACCAAAATAAATAAAAGTATTTAAAAATTGATGAACTCTAAGTAAAAGTCTACTTAGTAGTGTTGCATTGATATCAATTTTCTGATTGTGAATATTTTCTGGTTATGAAAGATGTTATCATTTGGGAAAGCTGAGTGGCACAATTTTTGCAACGTTTATTGTGTGTGTATATGTGTGTGTGTTATATAATTTGTTCCTATACATATAAGTTGTGAACAGGTAGTTAATCTGTATTAGTTCTGTTTGCCCAGCAAAGTTCAGATAAATAAGAAATTTTTAGAGCAGAAAGAACTCGGAGATCACTTAGTCCTAAGGTTCTCAGATCCAGGGAACATAGAATTCCGTAAGCCATTTGTGTTAGATGACAAATACCAATTTTCTGGGAAAACAATCTATCTTGAAGGTGCTCTAAGGAGAATCTGTCTTCTGACAAACTCAGGTAATTCTTAGGTAGCAATCCCCTGATTTTCCCCACTTGTAGGAACCATTGATCTTATCCAGCCACCTCATCTTACAAATTAGAAGCCCAAAGAAGGTAGCTCTTAAGATTTTAAAATTAATCGCCCAAATAATCAGGATAGCTGAGATCAGAACAATAGTTTGTTCTCTAACTGAAATTGTTCCAGTCAGAATGTCATCCTATTGCAAAACAATAAACACTGCCTTAACAGTAGCTACTTAATAGTAGTCAACTCAGGCATATAAGCTTCTGTTTTGTGTCTTGTGAAGGGAAGAATGGTGTTATAATGTGATTAGTAATTTTTTATAGGTGTGTTTATATGGAAGTATTGAAATGCTTCAGTTAGTGATGTTCTGGAAAAAAATTGAAATGCCATTACACAATGTTTCAGATATATGTGGCTTTTTTCTTTTATTTTTTGACACAGCTGAGAGACATTTCTAATTTGACATATATACGAGTATGAATGTGTATATTAAATTCCTGTATTTCATTCTTGAAAAAATGTTTAGTTGCAGGATTTGATCACACTGGTCATGTTGTATATAATATTCCTGAATATGTTTGAAGGTTGCCGAAGTAGGTAACGTTTCTTTATTGGCTTTGTACAAAGTCAAGAAAAGAAACCAAGATCATAAATTACCATATTACCATAATATTTTAACTAACAACTATATATATAATCTGTATTTAAACCTGTAAAATTTGTTTGAATACATCCTTCAACTATTAATTTACATAATTCTGAAAATGTAGTTGGGAAGATTATCTTCCAGGTTTTGCTAAACGTTTCTGGTTTCTAGCACAATCCCTTTTCTTACTTGGTAAAGTGATGCTTTGTGAGTTTATGAGCAAGAAAAGTGGATTTTTAAGCTTATTAATTGCCATGGTAATGTCACCACAGGAACTCTAGAACAAAGCATGTAAACTTTTGACAGTTAAATGTTTGTAATCATAAACTGGTTGTCTGATAGGAGAAAATAATTTTTTTAGAGTGGATACATTTGGAGGAAACAACAGATAACCAGTATTTCCAAACATGCACACATAGTCACCACCTCATTCAGAAAGTCTCTTAAGCCTTTAATATGTAATGTGTATCTTTAAAAACACATATCCCTCATTCAGCCAGCATGAGCACCATCTCAAATCCCTTCCTCCAATGCATTCTGCTTCCCAGACAAGGCGATGCCAAAGAGAACCAAACCCTTGGGATCATCTAGTGGAGTACCAGCACTGTGGACAGGTGCTTTACTACTTAATCTATTTGTGGCAATAAGATATGGACATGATTCTGTTTTCTAATCTATTCCCAGTGAAGGAGGAATTGCCGTTATTTAAAGCTACCTTTCCAAAACTCACTGTGGTTAATTATAAACATCATGGGGGGATATATGATATTTGGCTGAGTTAAAAGTGTAGGATAGAGGCAGCATGCCCAAATTTTCAAAATTCATATGCTAATTAATATATTATGGTGCTGCTTTACCTCTTTTAGCAGCCAGCTAATGTTTAAGTCTGTAAAATAGTGAACAGGGTAAGCCATGTTTTAAAGCTTTATTTCAGTCACAACTGAGGATAGTTAGAACTGTCACTTGTTGAAACATGTTTTGTCCATTAACACTTGCTTTGGAAACAGACATGAAACAGATTGTTTCATCATCTTTTTTTCTCCAACAGCTTTATGAATTCATTTATAATAAAGATTTTTTTCCTAAATAGTTTGACAGCTTTGGGTTGTTCTTTGTGTGTGTGTATGCGCGTGCACGCCCATGAGACACATGCATGCACACACAAGAATGACTACTTTCCCTTTCCTCAGGTTCCTAACAGGTTATAAATATCTTTAGGTTCTTACATCCAGTACCTAATAATTGATTTTGTTCTTTCTGCATTTTATACATTATGTTTATAATAGGTGCATCTCCCCCTATCACTAAACTCTCTTCCTCTTGCCCATGGTGTATATGTGTGTGTCTCTGTGTGTTAAATACTGAAAGAAAGCTATTGTGAATTGGAACTCATTTGGCTAGGATTCTTGATCTAGGCTTGGTTCCATAGATGGATTTTTAAGGATCTAGGGACCTTCTGAAACTGTATGCAGAATTTTTCTGATAACTTGGTGTTATGTATAAACACACAACATTTTTTTTTATTTTTCAGAGGGGATCCTACCCAAGAAATCAGCTTATGTTTTGAATCTGTACAACAGTGAGCAGATTTATAATTTTCCATTTTAATCACAGATGAAAACAATCAAGGGAAGTTATCTATGGTTTGACATTGTTTAAGAAATATCCCCAATATGGTGAGATTCTGTGGATTGTCTTAGCCTGATTTTCACTGCTATGACAAAATACCTGAGGTTGGGTAATTTATAAAGAAATGTGGTTTATTTAGCACACAATTCTGGAGATTTGAGAGCATGATACTGGCATCTGCTCACCTCTGGCAAGGGCCTCGTGCTGGATAGCAAAACAATGGTAGGAGTGAATGCAAAAGAGAGATTTAGGGAGTTGCAAGGCTCACTTATAGCAACCCATTCTGCAGGAACTAAAGCAGTCTCAAGAGTCCTGAACCACTCCCCATGAGATAGCATTAATCCATTCATAAAGGCAGAGGCCCCATTGATAAGTAACAGAAGTGAGCAGTGGGAACATAAGGTTAAGGGGCTAATAGACTGGGCCTATTTGCTGACCCCCACAGACTTTCTTTTAAAAAGCAATCTACCTGTGGCCCTGTCATGTCCTAAGTCAATAGGATGTGCCACATTTTCAGCAAACAACATGTTATCTGCAGGAGAAATGAAGGCCCAAAGATTTCTCCCTGCCAATAAGAACACAAGTTACCCTGAAGTGGGGTACTTTTATGACCTTTATACCGATCAAAGGTTCCAGGACTCAAAAACAGGATTCAAAGGATTTAGCTCCCTAGTTGATAGAGTCTTCCCTACTACATTAAAAGAGAATGAGACTTTGAAGTTTTCGCCATTTCAGAGGAGATTGGACTTCTAAATTCAGCTAGTTTCAAACCCCTTAACAAGTATCTTCCCTCCCACACCATGAAAAATGCACTATTCCTTATGGAGATAATCTGGGCCATCCTGGCCTACACTGTATACTTCCCTCTCTTATCTCATCTCCCCAAATAAACTCATGCTTGTTGTTCTGTGTGACATGCTTGAATCCTTCCTGCAAGTTTGTAAAGAACCTATAGTCTTCAGAATCCCACGAATGCCTTGAGGCCCTCTACCTGCTTTTGGAACTACAGTTCTGGGAGTGGTTGAGTCCCCACTACACACAATACCTATGACATAATTACTTCCCACTAGGCTTCGTGGCTTAAAGTTTCCACCACCTCAATACTACCACACTGGGAACCAACTATCCAGCACAAGAACCTCTGGGGGACAAACCATATCGAACCACAGCAATGATACAGTCCACAGAGTCTGCAAATGCACATTTCCATCCTGCTTTGTACTAATTATGATCATCTTAAAGTTGCCTGAAGACCCCACTGGTAAATGTAGCATCAGAAAGGGTATAAATTTCACCCTCAGGAATAAAAGCAGAGGACAAAAACCCAAAGTTGCTTTCAACATCCAAAAATGGAATAAAAAATTGATGAACAGAGCAAATCAAATGTTCAGTCTGGACCTATGACATAATGACATAATGCCTGCCATGACCTGCACAGCAACAGCAAAAGATCACAAGGAGGGTCAATGGAAGATTAAGAAAAACAGAGACATTTTAAGTAAAACTGGGACCAGGTAAAACAAGGACAGTGACCCATAACTAGCTCCACATGTTTATTGTATAGGGTCTCATGATCAGGAAGTTTAACTACAGAAGCTCTGCAAATTGTTCAAGGCTTGTGAGTTATCAAGAGGTTTCTCTGTGCACTATAAAGTTACAGTGTTAGCAACATCCTGTGGCTGTCCTACTGCACCCAGGAAGCCTGTTGTACTGGAATATCTGAAAACTTGGTGTCAGAGCCAAGTGTCAAAGCTGTTCACATATCCTTGCGTTTTGGCAAGGAATATTTCCCAGGCTTGTCTTTTGCCAACAGCCCAGGATCAGCTGGTGACTGGCTCATTGGCTTCCACAAATGCCTATGATTTGCTTTAAAGTATTTGAGGAAATAAAGCAATAAGAAAAGGGTTAAATGAACAAATGTGACAAAATCTTGTCATTGACTCCCAATTATAGGAATGTAAGGGTTCATTGTACTATTTTTTTCTATTTTTATGAGTGTTTGAAATATTTCATAATAATTTTGGAAAATTGCATACAAATTCTAATTAAGTGCCACAACACCCTGGTTATACTAGAACCAGTTACATGAACCATCAGGTCTGATTTGAGCAAAATGGAGATGTGGGGACATTCAAGTGACACCAAAAAAACAGAAAACTGAACCTAGCACGCTGAGAAATACAACATGTTGGAAAGAAACAATCAAGAATCCACGCAAATTTTAGCAAGATGAGAAAAATGTTCATTTAGTAATAAAAGCAAAGAAAAAATTTTTCCAAGATTTAGGGAAATGGTAAAAGACTGTTAGGAAAATAAACTGGCATAGCCTTACTGATGAACGATATAGCAACATGATTCCATATCCTTGGATTTGTTAATTTCCTTAGTAACCATGTAACTTAAACAAAAATGGAAGTACTTGGTTCTGCACACAATTTTCAGTGAGTTACATTCTCATAGCCCTGGGGGAAGGGGTTCTGTCTGTCCCCATGATCACCATATCCCTAGAATGCCTTTGACCATGCAGAAAGTGTTAAGCGAACAGTGAGAATTAAGAACAAACAAATGTCAAATAGGAGAGTTATTTTGTACATTCTGATATTGAAGAAATCCTTGTCATTTTAAATTAGATTTTCAAACAACATTGGATGATGTGGTAAATGTTCCAGATATTATGTTAAATGGGAAAAAATCAGGATATAAAACCATACATAGAATGATCTTAATTTAATATTTAAACTAGCACAAAAAATACATTAAAATTTTAACTGCAGTTATCCTTTTTTTTTTTTCTTTCTTTTCTTTGTACTGGGGCTTGAACCCAGGGGTACTTTGTCACCAGGCTACACTCCCAGCCCTTTTTGTTTTACATTTTGAAATAGGGTCTTGCTAAGTTGCTTAGGTCCTCATTAAGTTGCTGAGGCTGGCCTACAATTGCAATTCCCCTGTCTTTGACTCCAGAGTTGCTGGGATTAAGACTTGCACCATCGTATCCAGCCTTAAATTGTCTTTGATCACTTCCAATCCAACTTCCCACTCTCTACTCTCAGAGGTAATCACTGTTACAAGTTTGGAGGGCTTTCTTCAGACCACTTTATATATTTTTTACACAAATATGGTATATATGCATGTAGAAAACATGCAGTATTAGTACATTTTGTGTATAAATAATTTCAAGTTGCACACATAGTATCTTAGTGAGTTTTGTGCTGCTGTAACAGAATACCACATAGTGGGTAATTTATCATGAACAGAAATTTAGAGGTTTATGGTTCTGGAAGCTGGAAGTCCAATGTCATCATATGGTGAGGGCCTTCTTGTTGCATCAAAACATGATGGAAAGCATCACATGGGAGAGAGCAAGTGAGCAAAAGCAGGCCAAACTCATCTTTTTATAAAAAAGCCCTCTCCCAAGATGACAGCACTAATCCACTCGTGAGGGCAGAGCTCTCTCGAGACTACTCATCTCTTAAAGGTCTCACTTCTTAAGGCTGGAGATTAAGCTTCCACTGTATATATATTTGTGGGGAGACACATTCAAACCACAGCATGTAGTTGATATCTAATTTTATTTTTTTGTTTTAATTCACCTGCCCATTTTGATGCATGGAAATTGGAATTTATTACCCTTTAACTGCTATGAAGTATATTTAATTTAGCCATCTTCCCCATGGGTAAGCAGAAAAGGCCTGGTTATTCTTTACCTGAACCTATTGGAGGAGGAGGTTGTATAGACTACATCTCACTCCACTTCTGGTGTTGGAAGAAAGAAATCATCTCAGAGGATAGGACAGGTGGCACTTCCCAAAATAAGGAAGCAAGTTCAGTTCCTGATATCTAAAGAAAGGGGACTGTGGAGCCAGTCTATGCCTGAGCAAACTACCAGTTTAGATCTAAAAAATGAAAAGGGTCTTCCCTTTCTCTCCATATTTCAAGGACCAGAACATGGTACTCCACACCTTTGAGTGTCAAGTTCCAACTTCAAAATGTCTAATATTTCTTTTTTTCCTCTGTCACCATTCTGTGATAGGAACTATCCACTTTGGCATGGCCTGACCTTTTTCCAGTTTCTTTGCCTTATAATCCACCCAATATACCAGTTCCAAATGAGTTCTCTAATAACATCTCCTCCTAGTCTCCTTTATAGTTAAAACCCTTCAAGAAGGCCCTATTGGATCCTACTCATGGTTCCCTTCTCAGTCTGCCATTACCCCCAACTTAAATATTCTTGGCCTTCTAGTCTCTAACCAGATTCCTTTCATTCCTTTAAGTCCCACATCCCTAGGATTCTTCCCCTGGGCTCAGTGATCACCTACATATTCAAACATTCGACAAGGATTTATTGAGCACAATTAAGTACCAGGAATCATGAAAATGCCTGTACACCTTTAAATAATTATGCACCCAAAACTGTAGACTTACTGAATTATGATCTGTTAACTTATCTGCCTCATAAATATTGAGTTCTAGATATTTAAAATGTTTCTAAGTAATCCAAGAAAGCACCACAAAGTTATGTTTTATTTATCATCATGTGTAATTATTTGAATGGAAAAATATATGTGAGTTATTAGTTCATTTTTAATAATTTAGAAACTGGAACTTAGTGATCTCTAAAATCCCTTTCAACAATAAACATCTAGAATACAAGATACTTGCAACAGACCACTAGATGTCGCCACTGACAACACAAATGTTAAAGCAAAGGCTTGCCATCATGGTTGCTTTCAGTAGCTTTAAAGAACACTACCAAAGGTAAAAAGAATGTAAAAATACTTTTATACACAATCTCTACAAAAGCATTGAGGAGTACCTTAGAGATCTCTATGCCTATGAAAGTAGCCCAGTGCCAGGAGCACAAGAATAGTTAAACACTTCTAGCTCCTTCTAGAAAAACCCTTAGTAATTTGCTGGTCAGGAGTTTAAAGAGGGAGTCATGGAATCTTAGAATTGGAAAGTAGCTTATTTATCCATTAATTTTAGATCTTGGGGCTGGGGATGTGGCTCAAGTGGTAGCACGCTTGCCTGGCATGCGTGCGGCCCTGGTTCAATCCTCAGCACCACATACAAACAAAGATGTTATGTCCGCCGAGAACTAAAAAAGAATAAATAAATATTTAAAAAAATTAGATATTTTGTAATGCCAGATTTGTGGGACCCCAATAGACCTCCAGGAGCCGAATCCGATGCAATCACACAAGAGTCTTTATTGCAAGCTCAAGCCTGGACTCACAACCGTGTCCGACACAGTGGTCCCAGGGATTGAGTCCTGGTCCTTTGTTCAATGAGATTTTATAGGTTTTGGGGGGATACTCTATGTGTCACAACATCAGACAGCAAATCATTCTATACCGTGGGAAAATCAAACAACAACTCTTAACATTGATTAGCACATTTACTGGCAGGAACAAGTTGGGTAGGGGTGATTGGTTAGTACTAGAGGGGGATTCCTTTGAATTGATTAGTTTAAGCCACGAGGGGTGTACGTGCTAAACTACATGATTTCCCAACATGTTATCAACCACCATAAACTACTGGGGGTCATCTGGCATCCCAGGTATTTTCCCTGTCTCATGCTGATTGGTGGTTGCTAAGGGGTTGCTATGGGTCCTCACCTAGCCTAACTGAGTTAGGGACACCTGGCGCTGCAGATCTCTCCTGTTATTTGCAGACAAACAACTCAGCAGGGTAGGTATGTGCCTAGAAAGGCTCTGTGGGTTTTTCCAAGGACAAAGGTCACTCCCCTTCCTTAGGACAGGCCTTGAGGTAGAATCTTCTGTTATTTATTTATTTTCAAAAATTGGAGTCACATCAGTTTCTCACTTTCTTACTTGGAGCTAGAAGTTCAGTCAATATCACAATCCAGCACTCCCCCCTGACACACTCACATGCATGCACATCCACAGAGATGCAGATAGATTTCATGTGTGGTATCAGACTATGTGTGCACACATGCACATACAGTTAAGCTTCATAATGACATTTTGGTCCACAACAGATCAATATATGACAGTATGTACCATAATGTACCATATAGCATAGAGGTATAGGGGGCTACACCATCTAGGTTCGTGTTTCTTTTTTTTTAATATTTGTTTTTTAATTGTGAGTGGATATAATATCTTTGTTTTATTTTTATGTGGTGCTGAGGTTTGAACCCAATGCCTGCCTCATGTGTGCTAGGTGAGCACTCTACCACTGAGCCACAACCCCAGCCCCTAGGTTTGTATTTCTCAGAACATAGTCCCATCGAGTTATGAATGACTGTGGTTGAAATCAAGTTTCAAAAAAAAAACAAAATACTCTGTGCAATAAACTTTGATATTTTCTTTTTTATGTATTCTTCATTAGAAAAATACTGGTCATAAACTAACAAACTGAGTTTCCCTATCTAATATGCCTCCTTACATTTAATACATAAGAAAACAGAGGCTCAGGTGAAGTGACTTCAGGTAACAGAGTGAGCTAGGACTCAAGGATTTCAGGACATATACTGGTTTTCTTTTGAAAGGAACTGGATAAAAACTGAAAAGTGTCCTTGCCATACACCCAACCCGTCCTGTGCTTCTTTGTCTTCTAAGTCATGTGGCCAGTATAGTGTTGCAAAACAAACTGATGAATCTATGTATGATTAGTTCATTACATGCAGCAGTATTTTTAAAATACAGGTTTTTCTAAAATAAAAATGTTATACTTTAACTTGTCTATTCAAATTCCCTAAATGGCTCTTTGTGGTCTTTAGGCCATGTACAAATTCTCAGAGTGGCAGGAAGGCCTTCCCAGAGCTGACCCCAGAACTGCCAGCCAGCTTCATTCTTCATTCCCCATGTTTACCTTTGAGGGTTTTCCTCTACTCTCAACCTTACTGCCTCCTAAGTGCTTCAAGAGTCCACTCATCCTTTTTCTGCAAAGCATTCCTTGGCACAGTTGCACAGTTTCCCACACCTGGGTCATAGCAGGCACCCTATCCTTGAATCTCTTTCTTGTCATCTCCCCCACTGGACTGGGCTTTTTTTTTTTTTTTTGAGTTGTAGATGGACACACCACCTTTATTATATCTATTTATTTATTTTTATGTGGTGCTGAGGATCAAACCTAGTGCCTCCCATGTGCTAGGCAACTGCTCTACCATTAAGCCACAACCCCAGGCCCTAGACTGTGCACGAGCCAGGGTTATGTCCCTCAGCTGCTATCCCTGGAACCCCACTTAGGGCTTAGCATATAACAGGAGCTTGATAAATATCCCTAAGAGATTTTATATGATTCAGATGCAATACTTTGATCAAACTTTATTCCTAAATTTAAAACTTCACAGGATCAGCTCTCTGATTAACATAAGGACTGGTTTTGAACAATGCAGAACTCCATTTCCAGGGGTATGAATAAAAACAAACCTATCATGAGAGAAATGTATATTAAAAAAAACAGTTTTGGTCTTTTTTTCTCTTAATTTTAGTCAGCTTTTTGTTGGGAGGAGGGGGTAATTTTGTTTTTTTAACTGCCTAGTACTCACTGATCCACACGGATCATCTGTGATCCATCTGTGCTCCTTCTGCTGGTCAAAGTGCTCTCCAACTCCTTCCCAGGACCTACCTTTCCGAATCCACTCAGAGAGGCCATTCTTCTGCACATGCGCAGAGCACACCAAAAACAGTGGTTGTCTTAAATTGACTACTATCCACCACAAGCCAGAGGGAGATCAGAGAAAAGGAGAAATGAGTAACAGCTTCTAATGACGAAGTGCTGTGAGCAATGAAGAGAACTATCAGTGGAGGCTGCTGTGGTGTCCAAGATGGCTTTGTGTGTTATGCTCGAATTCGGGACCCCCAAAAGACCACCAGAGACCCAAGATCGATGTAAGCAGCAAAGAGGTGTTTATTGCAAGCTACCTCGGTCCTCTGCACACACACAGCAACTGGTGAAGCTCAGAGGCCCCGAGCCCAGGGTTTGCAGCAGTTTTATACATTCTTTGGAGAAGGCAGGGACCCCCACATACGTCATAGCATCTCTTAGCAAATCATCACACACCGCGGGAAAATCAAATAACAACTCTAAAACATGATTAGCACATTCACTGGCGGGAACAAGTTGGGTAAAGGTGATTGGTTACTACAAGAGGGGGTTTCGTTTGAACTGATTGGTTTAGGCCATGAGGGGTGTTTGTGCTGAACTACATGGTTTCCCAACATGTTATCAACTACCATAAACTACTGGGAGGGTCATCTGGCAACCCAGGTATTTCCCTGTCTCATGCTGATTGGTGGCTGCTAGGGGGTTGCTATGGATCCCCACCTAGCCTGAGTCAGTCAGGGACACCTGGCATAGCAGATCTCTCCTGTTATTTGTAGATAAACAACTCAGCAGGGTGGGAATGTGCCTAGGAGTGCTCTGTGGGTCTTTCCAAGGACAAAGGTCATGTCCCTTCCTTGGACAGGCTTTGCTCTGAGGTAGAGGCTGGTTTTTCATGTGGAAAAGGTGAACACATGGACCAGGCTGGGAACCCATGGAGAGATGTGGAGAAGAAAGCATTTCTGGTCAGGAACCAGGAGGAGCAAGGATGTTATCCTTTATCAACGCTTATTCCCTGTAGCATTGTGTTGAGTATGAAACACATTCAGATTTATGTATTATTTGATTTTCTCTATGCCCTTGTCAGGTAAGCAAGATAGACATGTGGTCTTTATTTTAGAGAAATAGTAAAAAACAACAAAAACAACAACAACAACAAAGGAGATGAAGGAAATTGGCTCAAGTCACTCAGTTAGCAGCTAAGCAGACTGGGTCTAGTTCTCAGAACTTCTGCAGACCCAACAGTTCAAGTAGGCCTCAAAGGACAAGTAAGTGATTTTCCCCGATGTACAGATGAGGAAACTGAGGACTCAAAACGCAAAGCAAATTTTCCAAAGCTACACAAAATCAGCCTTATTCTCCACTGAAGGTGCTTTGCGTTATATTAGCTGGAGAGGAAATGGAGAGAAAAAATTCTTTTATCACTGAGAAAGAATTTTGTCTCTTTGAGGAAACAAAAGATTTCCTAATTAATTAATTTATTTTAATTAGGCATATATGATAACAGAATGCATTTTGATTTATTGACACAATTGCAGCACAACTTTGAATTTCTCTGGTTGTACACAATGTAGGGACACAGCATATGTGCAGCATATGTGTACCTAGGGTAATGATGACCATCTCATTCCACCATCTTTCCTGCCCCCAAGCACCCTCCATACTCTCCCTCCCTTTTGCCCAAATTTCCTCCATTTTCCCATGCCGTCCCACTTCTAATGTTTAATTATTGATGGGGTAACAATCTGTTAGTACAGCTGCATTTTAAAAAAGGTAAATTTTTATCAATCAAGAAATTAAAAAAAAACATTTCTGAAAATGAAGTTGCCTAAGGAGATGGATCTATCTGGGGAAGGAAGTCTCCAAAATCTATATGCAGTCTTCAGAATTTGTATTGCCTCTGATGAAGTTTCAGGTCTTCATCAATCAGAGAATAAAAAGGTTTTGTTTTGTTTTTAATTTAAAACAAAACTACCTTGGCCCAAAGGATAATTAGTATTTCCAGACAAGTACATAATTTGGCATATATATATATATATATATATATATATATATATATATATATTTTTTTTTTTTTTTTTTTTTTTTTTTTTTACACACCAGAAATGGCATGGCTTGGGAAATGACTTGCTGAGAAATCTGTGTTTACATTAGGGAAAGTGAGGAAAAAAAATCCCTTGCAGAGTTGAAAAGATGTTAAATGGTAAATACTAAAATGCCCAGCAAGCATATAAACAGGCTCCTATTCTAGCATGAATATGTGCAGCTCAGCATTTTAAAATTTACTTTTAGCTTTTCTAACAGTTTGAATTAACCCCTTCTCTCCTCTGCTCTCCTTCTGAGAGTTCAGCCCTTAACCTGTAGATGTGGATTAGGGGTTCTGTCATGGTCTTTCTTGAATCACCAGCAGACAATCCCTTCACTCTAACAGTGATTCCCTATTTCATAAAGCCATCTCTGACCCATACGAGTAGGCTACTACCTTAGTCCACTTTATGTTGCTATAACAAAATACTTGAAACTGGGTAATTTATAAGGAAAGAAATTCATTTGGCTCATGGTTCTGGAGGCTGGGAAGTCCAAGGTCAGGCTGCTGTATCTAGAAAAGGCTTTGTGGTGCTTCAACTCATGACAGAAAGTAGAAGATAAATCAGCATGTGCAGAAGAGCAGAGGGGACAAAGGTGGCTGACCTGCTTTATAGCAACCCACTCCTATGAGAATAATCCAGTTCTGCAAAAAATCCATCAGTCCTTCTTGATAACATAGCCACTATTGAAAGGTCTCACCATTTCTAAACACCATTATATTGGGAGTCAAATTTCAACATGAATTTTAGAGGGGACAAACCATATTTAAACTATAGCAGCCACATGGTGAATAAATGCCCCCTAAATTTTCTTATTATTCATGTAAGACAACCCATGACTTATAGTTTTTGACTTTATGATGGTGTGAAAGGGACACACATTTAGTAGAAACCATACTTTAAATTTTGAATCATGATATTTTCCTTGGTTAGTGATTTGCATTCCAATATTCTCTCATTGATGCTCAGCATCAGCATTGAGCTGCATTTTCCTGTCAAACTTGAGATTATTGGATAAACAACCAATATTCTACAGGATACTGTGTTGCCAGGGTTGGAGGGACATTGTGTTTTGTGTTTTAGCATCTAATCATCTCTACATGATACCTAGCTGTGTGTGTTTGTGAGATATTCAACACTTTTTTTATACAACAGACTTTGTGTTAAGCTATCATGTTCAGCAAATTAGGTGAACTTTAGACCTATGGTATTTTCAACTTATTACGAGTTTATCAGGATGTACCCTCGTGGTAAGTTGAGGAGCATCTGTGATGCCCAGATGAACATTTGAAAGCAAGTTCACCTTGCATAAAATTGTAAGGCAAAATAATACCTATCAATGCCACAATAAAAGTACATTTTAAAAAAGTAGGAGAGGTTATCCAGGTTTCCATCAGAATCACCCAGAGAGACTGTTTTAGAAGGTGGCCCTAGCATTTGTAACTGTAAAACATCCTCAGATAATTCTAAAGTACATCGTTTGTTGAAAGAAACTAATCTAGATTGTCTCAAGGGCCAATCAAATTTTTCTCCTAATTTCAGTGCCTAATAAATTAAAATGAAAAACAAACAAATAAAAAATCCCCAACAAAAGAAGCAATTAAAACAGACAATGGGGGTTGCGCTTGCCTAACATGTGTGAGGCAGTGGGTTTGATCCTCAGCACCACATATAAATAAGCAAAACAAAGATCCATTGACAACTAAAAAATGTTTAAAAAATAAACAAACAAACAATGATGTACCATTGTGAGTGTGCGTGTGCATATGTGTGTGTATTTGTGTGTGTGTGTGTGTGTTGCTGGGGATGGAACCCAGGGTCTCACACATGCTAGGCAAGTGCTTTACCACTGAGACCCATCCCCAACCCCAAGGTTTATCTTAATATCTTACTGTTAAAACTTATTTATAAACTGAGTGAATAACAATTAATTATAAGAAAGGTGAACACTCGATGAATATTTGTATAATACTTTCCAATATTTTCTCATACATTAATAATCTTACGTGGTTCTCACAGAAACCTCCAAGTTAGCTTATTTTCTTAAAAAGATGAAGAAAATAAGTCTCAGGGATATGGAGATTTGCACAAAAAACTCCCTACTGCAGTAGAGCAATTATGGATTTGAGAATTGGAGGGACAAAATGAATATTGTTTTATTACTATAGGTAAAAAATTTAATGTTTAAATATTTTCTATAGTCTTAAAAAACTTCTAATCTATACCATACTTTGCTTGTTAAAGCACATTACTTCACTTATAATAAACGATTGTGGCTGGGTACAGTGGCGCACGCCTGTAATCCCAGTGGCTCAGGAGGCTGAGGCAGGAGGATCATGAGTTCAAAGCCAGCCTCAGCAATAGTGAGGTGCTAAGCAATTCAGTGAGACCCTGTCTCTAAATAAAATACAAAATAGGGCTGGGGATGTGGTTCACTGGTCGAGTGCACCTGAGTTCAATTCCTGCTGCCCCAAATATTGTGCTTTTTCTTTAATCTGTTTCTCTCTCTCTCTCTGAATAAATTAGAAATAATTAATTTTTCCTGAACTTGATTATGGGAGAATAATTTAGTAAAGGTTATTATGTTTATAAAATTAGTTTTCAGGAACATATATATCCTGTACTTTAATTTTCATCACATTATATTAAAATGAATGCATAAATATATTTCTCCATCAATCTCCATATCAGAAAAAGGAATGTGAAGTGCTTAGCCCAGAAAAAAATGACTTGTCAGTGCCTCAATGATGTCAGGATTTATAGTATTACTGAACTAGATTCATTTTTTGTTATTTACAGTGATTTGTATCTTTGACATGTTTTTTTTCTAAAAATTCAGTGTATCAAATATGAGTTGCCACAGACATTTTTTTCCTGGGGGAAAAAAAAAAAATCCATGTCAAATCTTGGCAATGTGGAATATTGCACAGTTTTGATCTCATTAAAACCAGGGCTGGTCAGGTAAACTCTTGATGCTCTTCATGCCACAATCTGTAAAATCAATAGAAGAATCTGAAAACAAGAACAAAACAAAAACCAAGAGAATAAAAACAAAACAACAACAACAAAACACACTGTTGACTGAGCAATAAATGATTATTTCAAGAATATCAGTGCTATTATAAAATTGTCTACACTTGTAGCTGGTTGAGTGCTACTTCAAGAAAGTAAAATGCTTCCTAAACAACTGGGTAGGGTATTGTTGGAGAACTAAAGAACAAGTGTTCAGCCATTAAAGATGAAAACAAACTTTCCAGATAGCAGGGATGTATCTAAGTGCAAGAGAAGCACCAGAATCTTTCTAACAGCAAAACATGAAATCTAGGCTTTTCTTTTTACCTTGTCAAAGGGCATTTGACTCATCCTGAGAAGTTGCTATGGCATAACTGAAAGGAAGATTGAGCCCAACAACCGGCCCTACCATGCTCAGCCATGATGTAATATAGTTGATGTTCCTAGGAAACAAGAGAAATATGGAAAATATTAATATTTTCATTGTCATTTTTGGATGAATGGTGGAAAAGCAGTTAGTCACTGACAAGAACAAAAATGAGGCTTTCTTTAAGGAGGAGTGCCTACCTGGAATTCCAGCATTTCTGAATGCCAGCCCCATTATTTGACAAGAATTAGAAGTCCATAGAGGATGTTAGAATCCCTCACTAAGGAAGTTGAAGGACAAGATAAGCAATGGGGTTCCTGACTCCCCTTGATGACTCAAAATTTATACCTGAAATTCACAGCATTTATTAAGGCAACGAACTTCAGTGATTAGGAGCATGGTTTTGAGGTAAAAATGTTTTGGATTCAAATTCCAGTTCCACCACTTAACTAGCTTTATGACCCTGGCAGAGTCTTTAAATTCCTTTGTGTTTTAGTTTCTTTCTCTATAAACTGAGTAATATAATGGCACTTAGTTCATAGGGATGTTATAAAAGTCCAATGTGTTAATATCTCTAAAGCTCTTATAACAGCACCTAGCATATAGTAAAAATCAATGTTTTAGTCATTATTATCATATTTCTGTTTTAGCCTAGCTTTTGGAGTTACAGGAAAAGATTTACACTTTTAAAATCAGAGTAGGGGCCAATGTATCTTAAGGGTATTTCTTACCTATTGATTTTCTGAGAATTCTTTAATACAGGAGCCATGAATTCATTAGTCTTGCAGGGATGAAGTACAAAAAAGGGTTGCCCAAGTATTGGATGTTCCTGTAAGAACCAGAGTTGGCCCAGAATTGTCACTGAGGGTTACTTTGAAAAAGTTACGGTATACCTTATATATAAACAGAGATACGATAAATTGTGGTACAAAGGTGTATTAATAATTGTAATGCAAAAAAAATAAGAGAGCTCATGTATAATGGCATAATTTGGCATGAACATACTTTATGTACAGAGTTATGAAAAATTGTGCTGTGAATGGATAATTATGAATGTAATTCATTCCACTATTGTCATGTATGTAAGAAACAAAAAAAATGAAAAAATTACAGTAGATAATCTGGTTTACTTCTTCAAAATGAAGGGTTGTCTTGAATTCCAAGTTACTGAATTAGCATACAGGTTGATTTCCTATTTTGAAATATAATTTATAATCCAAATGTGAGAGGTTGGTGAGAATGAAAATTCATTGATAAAGGAGTATTGTCAAGAATAGTGAGGCGCATGGATTTACAAACTATAGATGATTTTTTTCAGTTTCCTCTGTTTGTTGGCTAATCTATCTTTTTGGAGTGCAATTCTCTTTTAGTTTGTCTTCAGGGATGTCCAGGAAGCCCAGTATCTTGACTATGCATTTCACTCATCTCTGTCAATGGTAAAGGAATCAAAATCATCCCCTACTCTCAATTTCTCTTTTCTGTTTATTTCCTTGGTTTCTCCCAAGCTTACAGGCTGTTCCTATATGGTAAAATCTCATATGATATAACTCCATTTCCTTTATAAAAGAATAATTGGATATAAGGTATAGGTTAGAATGCTGCTGGTTTTGAGATGGCCATCGTTTAGTAAGCAATAGGAAGCCCTAGAAGGCTTCTATATTGTAAGTAAACTTATACAAAGATTATCAACACACAAAAAGTTTATTGATGATAAGTTCATCAATTTTACATTGTGGATTAAAAAGTGTGGCACACACCACAAATTCAAATAGCTATGGTGTCCAGCCAGATGACCCAAAGGGGGAATGACAGTTAAATACACCAACAGCAAAAAGGACTACCACCAACAGTTTGGACCAACTGGAGAGTGCTGCCATCTAAGGCCATGCTTGCTACTCTGCTCCAGCTGATAGTGCCATGTGGGAAATTGAGCCCAGCATGCCAGACCTCATTTGTCAAGGAATTGTAATGCAAAAAAAAAAAAAAAAATAGTGTTACCTTAGATTAGGTAGAGGGAACTGAAAGGAGGGGAAGGCAGGGGATATGGGGATAAGAAAGATAGAAGAATGAAACAAGACATTATTACTTTATGTATATATGTGACTATATGACCAATATGATTCTATGTGTATACTCAGAAAAATGAGAAATTATATCCCATCTATGTATGATATATCAAAGTATATAAGTGCATTCTACTGTCATGTATAAGTAATTAAAACAAATAAAAAATTTAAAAAAATATGCTAGAAGATCAAAAGTTCATGTAAAGCCTCCTATATTTAAATACTGGTACATTTTTAAAAACATAGGTGAGCCAAATACAACAGCTGTATTTGAACTAGAGGCTGCCCAGCTGCTTCTCTTGACTTCTCTTAGCCAACTCGCTGAGAGCTAAACTCAGATCTGCTCATGGGAAGAATCATGTGGTTGTTCCTGCTGCCTCCACCCTCAGCCCCAAGCATTCACATCTGCATGCATGGGCCTACACTCACTCGCAAGAACTGGGACAGCCAGTTGCATTTGTATTGGTGACATTGGGAGTGGAGATTTGGGGGTTTGTGTGGAGGGAAGAGTTGTCCATTAATAATAGACTGTTGTATGATTCTGTGTGCCCGGCCTGGCATTTTTTTCTCCCCAAATACCACCTCTAAACATCTCTGCCCAGTAGCTTGATTTTTCCAGCTAAGGGTCAGCCTCCTCCATCCAGCTCTTTTTCTATCTCACATTCCCAGCCCTAACTGGACTCTGGGGTCACAGTTCAGATGTTAGTTATGCCTATGGCAAGTCTCCTGTCCAGTTTTATTCTGGTTTCTCTTATCTGCCTTAAATTAATATCTATTTTATATATATTATATATAATATAAATTATATATATTATAAAATTCATCTTTTATCTGTTTGCCAAGAACAGTTCTGAATATAGTTATAGAGATAAGCAAAGTCTCTGATCTCATGGAACTGATTCCAGTATAGGAGACAGCCAACAAACATGGATAAATACACAAGATAATCCAGATAGTAAGTGCTATGGGAGAACCTAAGAGGGTAATAAAATTCTGGAGGGATCAAGGTGATATTAGATTTGGTGAAAAGGAAAGCCTTACTGAAGAGATGTGCAATGGTAAATATTTATATCCCTCAACCCAGATTCAGGTGATGAAATCCTAACTCCCAAGGAGTTAGTATTAGAACGTGGGGTCTTGGTTAGGTTTTGATGGGAAGAATGTTCTCAAAAATGGACCCATTTCACTCCCTTCTTGTTGTGAAAGTACCCAGCAAGAAGACAACCATCTATGATCTTACACTCCCTAGCCTATACAACTGTGAAAAATAAATGTTGTTTAAACCACCCATTTTCTTATGTTTTTGTTGTAGCAGCCTGAACAGACTAAGACAAGGTAATATTTTTACAGAAATCAGAATGACAAGAAAAAGCCAACTGTGCAGAGGTCTGGGGACACAGTGTTGAGGCCAGAAGACCCTAAAAGAAAGTGAGCATAATAAATGTGCAAAGGAAGCCAGGTGTGGTGGAACACACCTGTAATCCCAGCAACTCAGGAGGCTGAGGCAGGAGAATCACGTGTTCAAAGCCAGTCTCAGCAAAAGGTGAGGTACTAAGCAACTGAGTGAGACCCTGTCTCTAAATAAAAATACAAAATAGGGCTGGGAATGTGGCTCAGTGGTTGAGTGCCCCTGAGTTCAATCTCCAGTACCAAAAATTAAAAATAAATAAATAAATAAATAAGCAAAGGAAATACAAAAGAACTTTAGAGTTATTCTGGACCAAAATAAATACTGTTTAGAGGGTTGAGATCTGAAAAAATAAATGTAGTCTAAATTCATTTTGGATAACTCATACAGTTTTTAGTGGAAGGAATAGCAACCCATATAGCAACTCAATCATACTGATATGAAGACATATTACCTTCTTGATAAAGTAAAGCCTAGATCTCAATGATTGCCTTGGACAGAAACACTTATAATGGGGAGAGCCATGTTAATTATATAGCCTCCACTCTCTCCACTCTCCCTCACTCCCCTTGGAGATTAGCATGGCCACTTTCATATTGATCTCATAGGGAAACTCCTCCAACATTGACCATTCTTATCTGGCTTCCCACAGCTGAGGCACAACAGACTGTTCAAGTAAGATTTTACTAAAAACTTGGGAATACTGAACATGGTAATATTGTGTTCTTAAAGATCCAGACTGGGGCTCTCAGGCTCCTTTGAGTCATGTGGAACACTGGCTAGGTCTTCCCTTCCTGGCCTATATATGATGGAAACACAACTCCCACCTAAGAGGGTCTTCAAGAATCATCACCCCTCACAATTGAGTTTCCTTGGGAACTTAGTGACTCTTATAAGGAATGGGTTCATGTACAGTCAAGACCTTGCTTGCCTCTTGTTTACGGGTGTAGGGCCTACCTTTTGAAGACCTCAAAAAAATAACACATGCCCAAGAGGCACACAGACATTCACAGTTCAGAAGGCCATTTTCTCAGAACAGACTTAGGATCAGATCACACTGTATCTCTGCTCACTTGATGCTGCTTAGTGAAGACCTGAACTTTACTTCTATAACTTATCATTTGCCCATTCCATATAACAAGTAGGTAACAGTATGCCTGAGCTCTGCCTGTAGTTAAGACTCTTTGGGGCCAAGTCCTATTCCACCACTTAGTAACTGTGAGTTTAAGGGAAAATTTGTTAAGCATTTTATGTTTCTTTTTTCTTATCTGATAAATGAGGCTACCACAATATCTGCCTCATAGATTGTGACCCTTCACTGAGATCAAGTATGATGAACAGTGCCTAACAGAGAGCAAAAACCTAACTGGCTATTATTATCCAACTCCTTCATATCCAACAGACAAAAATGAAAGCCATTAAGAAGATGGTCTTATGGTAAAATCAGACCTTAAAAACCTTATAGTACATCTATCCTTAACTTCATTGAGACCTCATGTCTATGTAATTAAATAGAATATATTAAAATAACTGTCTTTAATAATTGGAAGTTTAAACTTCAGTTGGATTTTAAAATAAAAATATATCATTTTGGTAAAATGCTTTTGGTTAAACAAGATCAAGCTATGAAATGTTGATCAGCTTAAAGTAGGAATTGTTATATATATACACACACACACACACACACACATAACATAATTTCTCTCTCTTTTTTTTACAGTAGAATGCATTTTGACATACTGTATATAAATGAAGCACAATTTCTCATTCCTCTGGCTGTACATGGTGCAGAGTCATACTGGTGATGAATCATACATGTTTATAGAGTAATAATGTCTGTCTCATCTACTGTCCTACCCATCCAAACCCTACCTTCACTGCCCTCTACACAAACCAAAGTTCCTTCATTCTTCCCTATCTCCCCTCCCTCACTATGGATCAGCATCCACTTATCAGAGAAAACATTTGGCTTTTGGTGTTTTGGGATTGGTTTATTTTACTTTGCATGATATTCTCAAGTTCCATCCATTTACCTGCAAATTCCATTTTTCTTTAAGGATAAGTAATATTCCATTGTGGATATGTACCACATTTTATTTATCCATTCATCTATTGAAGGGCATCTTGGATAGTTCCATAGTTTAGCTATTGTGAATTGAGCTCAATAAACATTGATGTGGCTTTGTCACTGTAGTATGCCGACTTTAAGTTCTTTGGGTATAAACCCAGGAGTGTAATAGCTGGGTCAAATGGTGGTTCCATTCCAAGTTTTCTGAGGTATCTCCATACTGCTTTCCATAGTGGCTGCACCAATTTGCAGTCCCACCAGCAATGTATGAGTGTGCCTTTTCCCCCCACATCCTCGTCAATACTTATTATAGCTTGTATTCTTGATAATTGCCATTCTGACCGGAGTGAGATGAAATCTTAGTTTTGATTTGCATTTCTCTAATTGCTAGAGATGATGAACATTTTTCCACATGTTTGTTGATCAATTGTATTTCTTCTTCTGTGACATATCTGTTCAGTTCCTTAGCCCATTTATTGATTGGGTTATTTGGGTTTTTTGGTGTTAAGTTTTTTGAGTTCTTTATATATCCTGGACATTAGTGCTCTATCTGAGGTGTGTGGTAAAGATTTTTTCCCATTCTGTAGGCTCTCTCTTCACGTTATTGATTGTTTCCTTTGTTGAGAAGAAACTTTTTTGTTTGAATCTATCCCATTTATTGATTCTTCATTTCGCTTCCTGCACTTTAGGAGTCTTGTTAAGGAAGTCAGGTCCTAAGCCAAAATGATGAAGATATGGGCCTACTTTTTCTTCTGTTAGGCACAGGGTCTCTGTTCTAGTGCCTACATCTTTGATACACCTTGAGCTGATTTTTTGCTGGGTGAGAGATAGAGGTTTAATTTCATTTTGCTACATATGAATTTCCAGTTTCCCCAGCACCATTTCTTGAATAGGCTATCTTTTCTCCAGTGTATTTTTGGTGTCTTTGTCTAGTATGAGATAGCTGTATTTATGTGGATTTGTCTCTGTGTCTTCTATTTTGTACCATTGGTCAACATGTGTATTTTGGTGACAATACCATGCAGTCTTTGTTACTATGGCTCTGCAGTATAGTTTAATGTCTGGTATTATGATGCCTCCTGTTTCACTCTTCTTGCTAAGTATTGCTTTGGCTATTCTGGGTCTCTTATTTTTTCAAATGCATTTCATGATTGCTTTTCCTAGTTCTATGGAGAATATCATTGGGATTTTAACAGGAATTGTATTAAATCTGTATAACACTTTTGGTAGTATGGCTATTTTGAGAATATTAATTCTTCCTATCCAAGAGCATGGGAGATCTTTCCATCTTCTGAGATCGTCTTCAATTTCTTTCTTTACCACATACATAAGCTTTTAAGAAAAAAAATTTATAAAGAAATAATAACAGGAGAGAACTATCTGCTGGGGCAGAGTGAAGAGTTCAGCACATCCTCTCCACAAAAATAAAGAAAAAACTGAATGAAATTGTCAAAAACAAACACTTTCCAGATTTTGGAAATCAACCAGGGGCAAATAAAAATTTTGAAAAGTGTTTGCAGAACTTCAAGTTAGAATCAGAGGGAATCTTCAGCTTTCTTAGCTAGAAATACTATTTTCATATCCTCCCACCTGGCTTGATTCACAGGGAAGTCTGACCAGGGTAGGGCTGGCTCTAAGTACCAGTAGCTGTGCTGCCTTGACATCTAATAGACAGTGAAAACTACTTGTTAGCAACATTGTCAATAAAAATCACAAAATAGGTGCTAAATGAAAAGGAGAAACCACAGCTCTACCCAAAGAGGTTGCAGTCCCAGTAAAGGTAGGCAACAGACAAGCCAGATATTTAATGGAAAGCTCCTGGAATTGAGATAGTTGCAGAAGGGCAAGACAAATTCTGTAGACATCCCTGGATGATGGGAACTATACACATGTACAAGAAAGACACAGGAAGATCTGATGGGAAGTAAAAGCTAAGGCCAATTTGAATGCTTCCTGAATTTGGAATGTATTCCTAACCTATACACATACATCAGCAAAAGAGGGAGGCCTTATGGACTTGAGGTATTTGAGCACAATCTTTCTCCAGTCATTGTCTAACCAGCAAGCTATATAGATATAGTTGGACGAGACAGAGGAAGGAAGGTTAAAAATCAAAGAATTAAAAAATTAGCAGAGACAGCAGTAGCCATAGTTACAGGAGAGACGAATTCTGCAGATAAAGCCCAGGAAAGTTACTGAAAGAAACAAAACAGCAGCAACAATAAAAGAAAGACAATCTTTGATGAAAACTATTAGAATCCAGAATTGCTGGAATATATTATTTAAAATATCTAATTTTCAAAGAAAGATTTTTTTAAAATGCAAAGATACCAACTGTAATACATTCAAAGGGGGAAAAAAAGAAGTCATAAAAAAAAAAAAAAACCCAGACAATCTGACTGAGCTAGGCTCAGGGGTGCACAACTATAATCCAAGCAACTTGGAAGGCTGAGGCAGGAGGATTTCAAGGTCACCCAGCCCCATAAACATAGGGAGACCCTGTCTCAAAATAAAATGTGTAAGGGATATAGCTCCATGATAAAATGCCCCTGGGCTCAATCTCCAGTACCAAAACAAAACAAATAAATTACAACAATAACAACAACAACAAAAAAACCCTGACTCTGAGTGAGTCCAGATGTTAGATTTAGAAAGAGTCCAAAGCAGCTATTACAAATATGTTTAAAGTATTAAAACTATGCATACAGAATTAAAAGAGGAAAATTATGACAATGACTCTACAAAGAGATTAATGTCAATAAAGATATATAAACTACAGAAAGAACTAAATGGCAGGTTTGCAATTGAAAAGTACAATACCAGAAATTTTTTAAAAATCACTATGTCCACGTGCAGTGGCACATACCTGTAATCCCAGAGGCTAGGAAGGGTGAGTCAGGAGGATCACAGGTTCAAAGCCAGCCTCAGCAACTTAGTAAGGCCCTGAGCAACTTAGTAAGACTCTGTCTCAAAATAAAAAATAAAGGCTGTGTGTGTGTGTGTGTGTGTGTGTGTGTGGTGGGATGTAACTCAGTGGTTAAGTGCCCCTGGATTCAATCCCTGGTATTAAAAATAAATCACTAGTTAGGCTCAACAGTAGATATAAGAGAGCAGGATAAAGAAGAGTGGCCTTAAGATTTATTAATAGAAAGTATTCAATCTGAAGAATAAAGAGGAAAACGTGCAGAAAAATATGCCTCAGAGACCTGTGGAACACCAATCTTATTAGCATACATGTAATAGGAATCTGAGAAAAAAAAGAGAAATGTGTTAATAAAATATTCAAAAAAATACTGGCCTAAAACTTCCAAACTTTGATAAAAACACTAATCTGTGGATCCCAAAAGCTCAATACACTCTAAGTAGAAACAGATATCCACACCTAGACTCATCATATTCAAATTGCTAATGGCCAAAGACAAAGTCTTTGTGTGTGTGTGTGTGTGTGTGTATCTTATTTAATTTTGACTTTAAATAAGCAAATTTGGAATTTCAAAAAACACCGTGGACTCAATACATACATATGCAATTCACCAAAACTATAATTTTTGTATTTTCCTTACGTTCAGGAAAAAAAAGCTAAATAGAGACTAGATACAAATATATAATATTAATCTGAGTGTACAGAGGTATTTATTTAAATAATTTCTCTTTTATTTTTATTATATTTTTTGAGTTTTTTATTTATATATGACAGCAGAATGCATTAAAATTCTTATTACACATATAGAGCACAATTTTTCATATCTCTGGTTGTATATAAAGTATATTCACACCAATTTGTGTCTTCATACCTATACTTTGGATAATAATGATCAGCATATTCCACCATCATTAATAACCCCATGCCCCCTCCCTTCCCCTCCAACCCTCTGCCCTATCCAGATTTCATCTATTTCTCCCATGCTCCCTCTCCCTATCCCACTATGAATCAGCCTCCTTATATCAGAGAAAACATTCAGCATTTGTTATTTGGGATTGGCTAATTTCACTTAGCATTATATTCTCCAACTCCATCCATTTACCTGCAAAAGCCATGATTTTATTCTCTTTTACTGATGAGTAATATTCCATTGTGTATATAGGCCACATTTTTTATTCATTAATCTACTGAAGGGCATCTAGGTTGGTTCCACAGTTTAGCTGTTGTGAATTGTGCTGCTATAAACATTGATGTGGCTCTGTCCCTATAGTGTGCTGCTTTTAAGTCCTTGGGGTATAGACGGAGAAGAGGGATAGTTGGGTCAAATGGTAGTTCTATTCCCAGATTTCCAAGAAATCTCCATACTGCTTTACATTTTGTCTGCACCAATTTGCAGTCCCATCAGCAGTGTATGAATGTACCTTTTCCACCACATCCTCTCCAACACTTATTGTTGTATGTATGCATAATAGCTGCCATTCTAATTGGAGTGAGATGAAATCTTAGAGTAGTCTTGATTGCATTTCTCTAATTGATAGTGATGATGAACATTTTTCCATGTAATTGTTGATTGATTGTATATCATCTTCTGAGAAGTGTCTGTTCAGGTCCTTGGCCCATTTATTGATTGGGTTATTTGTTTTTTTTTTTTTTTTTTTTGGTGTTTAGCTTTTTGAGTTCTTTATATATCCTAGAGATTAGTGCTTTATCTGATGTGTGAAGGGTAAAGATTTGCTCCCAAGATGTAGGCTCTCTATTCACCTCACAGATTGTTTCTTTTGCTGAGAAGAAACTTTTTAATTTGAGTCCATCCCATTTATTGATTCTTGATTTTAATTTTTGTGCCAAAGGAGTCTTATTAAGGAAGTTGGGGCCTAATCCCACATAATGGACATTAGGGCCTACTTTTTCTTCTATTAGATGCAGGGTCTCTGGTTTTATTCCTAAATCCTTGATTCATTTTGAGTTAAGTCTTGTGCATGGTGAGATTTAGGAGTTTAATTTCATTTTGTTGCATATGAATTTCCAGTTTTCCCAACAACATTTGTTGAAGAGGCTATCTTTTCTCCAATGCATGTTTTTGGCACCTTTGTATAATATAATTGTAATTTTGTGGGTTAGTCTCTGTGTCCTCTGTTCTGTACCATTGGTCCACCAGTCTGTTTTGGTGCCAATACTATGCTGTTTTTGTTACTATTTCTCTGTAGTATAGTTTAAGGTCTGGTATAGTGTTGCCACCTGCTTCACTCTTCCTGCTAAGAATTGTGTTAGTTATTCTGGAACTCTTATTTTTCCAGATGAATTTCATGATTGCTTTTTCTATTTCTATGAATGTCATTGGAATTTTGATCAGAATTGCATTAAATCTGTATAGTGCTTTTGGAAATATAGTCATTTTGATAATATTATTTCTGTCTTTCCAAGAGCAAGGAAGATCATTCCATCTTCTAAGGTCTTCTTTGATTTCTTTCTTTAGGGTTCTGTAATTTTCTTTTATTTTATTTACTTATTTTTATTTATATTTGACAGTTGAATGCATTACAATTATTACACATATAGAGCTCAATTTTTTCATATCTCTGGTTGTATACACAGTATATTCACACCAACTCATGTCTTCACAACTGTACTTTGGATAATAATGATCATCACATTCCACCATCATTAATAGCCTCATGCCCCTTCCCTTTCCCTCTAACTCCTCTGTAATTTTCATTATATAGATTCTTCACCTCTTTCATTAAGTTGATTCCCAAGTATTTTATTTTAGGCTATTGAAAATGGGGTAGTTTTCCTCATTTCCCTTTCTGAGGATTTGTCACTGATATACAAAAATGCCATTGATTTTTGGGTGTTGATTTTATATCTTGCTACTTTGCTGAATTCATTTACTAGCTCTAGAATTTTTCTGATGGAAGTTTTTGGATCTTCTAGGTATAGAATCATTGTAAGCAAATAGTGAGAGTTTGAGTTATTCTTTTCCTATCCATATCCCTTTAATTTCTTTCATCTGTCTAATTGCTCTGGCTAGTGTTTCAAGAACTATGCTAAATAGAGGTGGTGAAAGAGGGCATTCCTCTCTTGTTTCAGTTTTTAGAGGGAATGCCTTCAATTTTTCTCCATTTAGAATGATGTTGGCCTGGGGCTTAGCATAGATAGCTTTATGATGTTGAGATATGTTCCTGTTATCCCTAGTTTTTCTAGTGTTTTGAACATAAAAGGGTGCTGTATTTTGTCAAATACTTTTTCTGCATCTATTGTGATGATCATATGATTCTTATCTTTAAGTCTATTGATGTGATGAATTACATTTATTGATTTCCTTATGTTGAAACAACCTTGCATCCCTGGGATGAATCCCACTTGATTGTGGTGCACGACTTTTTGATATTTTTTTTATTTGATTTGCCAGAATTTTACTGAGAGTTTTTGTATCTATGTTCATTAGAGATATTGGTCTGAAGTTTTCTTTTTTTGATGTGTCTTTGCCTGATTTTGGAATCAGAGTGATATTTGCCTCATAAAATGAGTTTGGAAGTGCTGCCTCTTTTTCTATTTCCTGAAATAAATTGAAGAGTATTGGTATTAGTTCTTCTTTAAAGGTCTTATAGAACTCGGCTGTGTATCCATCCGGTCCAGGGCTTTTCTTGGTTGGTAGATTTTGATGGTGTCTACTATTTCATCACTTGAAATTGATCTGTTTAAATTGTGTATATCATCCAGATTCAATTTGGGAAAATTATATGACTCTAGAAATTTGTCAATGCTTTCAATATTTTCTATTTTATTGGAGTACGTTTTCAAAATAATTTCTAATTATCTTCTGTATTTATGTAGTGTCTGTTGTGATATTTCATTTTTCATCATTTATGTCAGTGATTTTAGTTTTCTCTCTCCTTCTCAACAAAATCTTAAAAGAAACATAAGATAAAGTACTCCTTACATGAAAAGGAATAACACAACAGTGGCTGATTTCACATCAGTCCAGAAGGCAGCAGAGCAATATATTTGAGGTGCCAGAATAAAACTTCAAACTATAGCTGAGAATTCTATATCCAGAAAAACTATCCTTCAAAAATGAAGTTAATATGAATATATACCAGGAAAATAAACTTACTTGCTGGTAGATCTGCCTTATGAAATTTACCAATGGAAGCCAGTAAATATCAGAAGATAACTAAAATCCACAAGAAAAGAATGAAAGCCTTATAAATGGTGAATAAAAATTGTTTTCTTCCCATAGTTTCTTTTAAAGACACATGATTATACAAGCAAAAATTGTAACTATATGTGTTTATAATGTACATGAACATGATATATACAACAGAAAGAGTACTAAGGAAAGTTGCTATATGTTAGCAGAATCAAGTCCACATTAAGTTGTGCTTTCATTGCTAGAATGCTTGATAAACAAAACATGAACAATCAATCAAGAATGTTGATTTTGAGAACATTTGAATCAAAAAAACTTCTACTTCTTGTGAAATAAAACCTTTAAGTATGCTGTTAATCATGACCACTGTTATAGCAATGTGTCAAAAGCATCCATCATTAATTACATGTTTAAATCATACATGGTTCAGTATCCAAAACTTCTAAAATGTATTTGTTTCTCTTAGATGTCACAAATTAACCAAATCATTAATTAATTTTTTAATACAGAGAATTAAATGTTTTTTTGAGATGGAGTTTTACTATGTTGCCCAACTGGTCTACAATTTCTGGGATCAAGTGATCCTCTAATGACAGCCTCCTGGATAGCTGAGACTACAGGCATGTACCACCACACTCAGTTCAAGAATTCATTTTTCAAACACTCAAAATAAATTCTTGTCTCTAAATACAGGTATATCCTTTATCCAAATGCTTGAGACCAGAAGTCTTTCAGATTTTGGAGTTTTTGGATTTGGCAGTATTTTCACAGACTTTGTCAGGTGAACATCCCTTAATCCAAAAATCCTAAATCCAAAATGCTCCAAAATCCAGAACTTTTTCTTTAAAAATTTATATATATATATATTTTTAGTTGTTGATAGACCTTAATTTTTATTCATTTATTTATATGCAGTGCTGAGAATCAAACCCAGTGCCTCACATATGCCAGGCAAGCGCTTTACCACTGAGCCACAACCCAGCCCCCAAATCCAGAACTTTTGAATTTTGGAGAATCCTCATTCCATATTTTTGGATTAGGAATCCTCAACCTGAATACAGGGTTTTTGAATATACATCCTTGAGTTATGAAGAACATAATATAATAATGCCCATATTATGTAGAAAAACATCAAGTTTCCTCAGATATCATATATTCTCTCTTTCACTCACTTAGCAAACATTGAATCTTCTTGTCTGATAATTTTAAATTGACTTAAGCCCAACTCAAGGGGATGCTGTGGAAGTCACAGAATTCACAGTTAGCATAATGACCTGAGCCAATACTTAATTTTCAGTCTCATTCAATCAGCTGATCCTAAAAGCTCAGCTATTTATATTCAGATCAACTAGAGTAGAGAATCTGCAAATAATTTGAGGAATGTGATCAAGTGTAGATAATCAATCTGGATAATATTCTCCCAAAGCCATTTTTTCTGCAATGGAGATTTTTTAAAGACTTTTGCTATCAGGAAAAATAACTCAGACAGCCAGAATCAGAGATGAAAACAGTCTTTAGTGGGTTTAGAAATTATGTGGTGGAGTTAAAGAAAAATCTAAACTTCTACACCTGATTTAACATACACTTTTCAGAAATAGAAGAACATCAAACTGTCAGGATCTTTTTAGTGACATTTCTTAGATCAATTCAGGAGGTAAATTCATGTGAAAGTGCTACCATCTGCTGTCAGTACTAATGAACTGAGCAAATCTATGCTGAGAAAAATGTCCATGTGGAAATACACACAGCCAATGAACTGTGTTAGGCTTACAACTCAATAAACATTTCTAGTGGAACAAAGTTCTGCTAAATGGTTTTCCGTGAAAATAGAAATGATGGGTCAGATTTCTATCTCCGTAACTCCAGAGGAGTTATATAGGCACATTCCCTTATGAAATTTAATTTAGCAATGGTTAAATGTCTCATAAAATAAGTCTGACATGAATACTGTGAATTGGTTTTAGAACTATTAGATGTGACTATCACAAGGAAATGATAATACTGCACCTTCATCTTACATGTAATAAATATGATGAGTTACTTGGTTCATTTATTAATTTTCTTAGTTCTCCAGGAGGGCACAAATATAATTTCACACAATAAGTTTTCACCCAGTTTCATATTCTAGTCTGATCAAATTTGGCTCCACTCTGGGCACATGCCTTAGAAATGGAGAGACATGATTCCTTCATGTTGCCCCCCTTGAAATGGGGAAGGAAAATGATAGAGCATCTTACAGGATCAGGCAAGGTCCCAAGTGCTTTATAGGGCTGCCTACCATAGCAGCTCTTAGAGGAAGACTTTATTATCATACCATGGAGATTGTGCTTGAGGTCATGCATGTAAGTGGGAGGGAAATCTCCTCCATATCTCCAAGGTCTGCATCTTACACTGTACTCCTCCCATCTCTGACCAGGGTTGATGTCTGGAATAGTCCCTGGCTTCCACTGTCTTTAGGAGAGCTCTTCAAAAATCTAATTAGCTACCTTAAAATAATGTGCTTTCATAAAGTTCTAAGAAAAATACATATAGAGAGTTTAGACAATACAGAGAAGAGCAAAGAATAAAAGCAGGATAATTGAAAACTGCCCAACTCAGATTTAATCAAAGTTTTGTGAATTTCCTTTCAAAGTGGTGAAAAACCAGTGTACAGTTTATAATTGCTGTTATTCTTATGCACTGAATAGATGTTTATTAAATGCCTATTATGTGCCAGTCCCTGCCTTATGTGTCTTTTGTTGAACCTCTCTAGGTATCTTTGTCTTCTGTCTTACTAATTTCTACGTTTTATTATTTGCCTCCAAATATTTTGTTTGGATTTTGTTCCTGATATTTAATGTTCCACAAGTGCATAAAAGAATGCGCATAAAGAATATATACTCTTCAGCTGGCTACAGTGTTCAACATGCTTCATTACATCAAAGTAGTTATCTGTGTTGTTCATATCTCTACCTTTGTCTGCTTGATCTATCAATTGATAAGAAAAGTTTAAATCTCTCCTATGACAGTTGATTTGCTCATCTCTGCTTATAGTTTGTTACTTTTTGTTTTGTGTATCTTGAAGCTGTTATTTAAATGAATAGAAGTGTGTCTTCCTAGAGAATTGAAACTATAATATGAAGTGGTCATCTTTATCTCTCATTATGCTTTCCACAGAAAAAAGGATTTTAAACTAACATTAATATAGCCACAACAAATTTCTACTTACATTATGCATTTAACATCATCTGACTTTCAATCTTTCTATATCTTTATGTTTAATGTAGAAAGAAAATATATGGATTTTTAAAAATCACTATTACAACTGTCTCTTTTATGGGGGGATTTGTTATAATATATTCATGCATGTACAAAATAAAACAGTACAATTTGATCATTTTCATTCCCCAGTACCTCTCTTTCCCTCCCCTCTGACTCCCTTCTTCTATTCTACTGGTCTCCCTTCTATTTTTAAAAAATTTCTTCTAATTAGTTATACATGACAGTAGAATGCATTTTGACATATTATACACAGTTGGAGCACAAATTCTCATTCCTCTGGCTGTACATGGTGCGGAGTCACACAGGTTGTGTAATTATACATGTATATAGAGTAATAATGCTTGTCTCTTCTACTGTCCTTCCCATCCCCACAACCTAACCCTACCCTCACTCCCCTCTACACAAACCAAAGTTCCTTCATTCTTCCTTATTCCCCCTTCCCCACTTGGATCAGCATCCACTTATCAGAGAAAATATTTAGCTTTTAGTGTTTGGGGATTGGCTTATTTCACTTTGCATGATATTCTGTAGTTCCATCCATTTTCCTGCAAATTCCATAACTTCATTTTTCTTTAAGGATAAGTAATATTCCATTGTGAATATGTACCACATTTTCTTTATCCATTCATCTGTTGAAGGGCATCTAGGTTAGTTCCATAGTTTAATATCTTCTGTATTCCAATAGTGTCTGTTATGATATTCCCTTTTTCATCATGAATTTTAGTAATTTGAGTTTTCTCTCTCATTCTCTTTGTTAGCATGGTTAAGAGTTTATTGATTTTATTTATTTTTTTCCAAATAATCAACTCTTCATTTTGTCATTTTTTTCAATTGTTTCTTTGTTTCGATTTTGTTGATTTCAGTTCTGATTTTAATTATTTCCTGTCTTCTACTACTTGTGTTGTTGAGTTGTTCTTCTTTTTCTTAGGCTTTGAGATGTAATGTTAGGTCATTTATTTGTTGACTTTTTATTCTTTTTTAAAATTTTTTTTAGTTGTCAATGGACCTTTGTTTTATTTATTTATATGCAGTGCTGAGAGTCAAACCTAGGGCTTCACACATGCTAGGCAAGCACTCCACCATGGAGCCACAACCCCAACCCTGACTTTTTATTCTTTTAATGAATGAGCTCAATGCAATGAACTTTCCTCTTAGCACTGCCTTCATAGTGTTCCAGAGATTTTGGTATGTTGTATCTGTGTTCTCATTTACCTCTAAGATTTTTTTTATCTCTTCCCTGATGTCTTCTGCTATCCATTATTCATTCAATAGCATATTATTTAGTCTCCAGGTGTTGGAATAGTTTCTACTTTTTATTTTATGATTGATTTCTAATTTTATTCCATTATGACCTGATAGAATGTAGGGTAGTATCTCTATTTTTTTTGTATTTGCTGAGAGTTGCTTAGTGGAATAATATATGGTCTATTTTAGAGAAGGATCCATGTGCTTCTAAGAACTCAATGATGGATAAAATATTCTAGATATGTCCATTAAGTCTAAGTCATTGATTGTATTATTTAGCTCTATAGTTTCTTTGTTTAGTTTTTGTTTGGAAGATCTATCCAGTGGTGAGAGGGATGTATTAATGTCACCCAGAATCATTGTGTTGTGGTCTATTTGATTCTTAAAATTGGGAAGGGTTTGTTTGATGTATGTTGATGCTCCATTGTTTGGAGCATAAATATTTACAATTGTTTAATCTTGTTGATTTATGATTCCCTTAAGCAGTATGAAATGTCCTTCTTTATCCCTTTTGACTGACTTTGGTTTGAAGTCCACTTTGTTAAGAGGATGAAAACTCCTGCTTCTTTATGCAGTCCATGTGAGTGATGTATTTTTTCCCAACCTTTCACCTTCAGTCTGTGGATGTCATTTCCTAGGAGGTGAGTCTCTTGAAGCATATTCTTAGGTCTTTAAAAAAAAATCCAATCTGCCAGTCTATGTCTCGATTAATGAGTTTATGCCATTAACATTCTGGGCTATTACTGAGATGTGCTTTGTATTTCTGGTCATTTTATTTTATTTTTGGTTTTTAGCTTGATTTAGTTTCTCCTTTGATTGATCTTTCCTTTAGTGTAGCTCCTCCCTTAGCACTTGCCTAGCATGTTTGAAGCCCTGGGTTCAATTCTCAGCACTGCATATAAATAAATAAAACAAAGGTCCATTGACAACTAAAAAAATTTTTTTTAAATAAGAAAAAGTCAACAAATAAATGACCTAATATTATGTCTCAAAGCCTAAGAAAAAGAACAACTCAACAACAAAAGTAGTAGACGACAGGAAATAATTAAAATCAGAGCTGAAATCAATAAAATAGAAACAAAAGAAACAACTGAAAAAGATGATAAAATGAAGAGTTGATTCTTTGAAAAAATAAATAAAATCAATAAACTCTTAACCATGCTAACAAAGAGAAGGAGAGAGAAAACTCAAATTACTGGTTTTTATTTATTTATTTTTTCATTTCCTCCTTTTGGAATACTTTGCTGAGAATGTTCTGTAGTGCAGGCTTTCTAGTTGTGAATTCTTTTAACTTTTGTTTATCATGGAAGGTTTTTATTTCATCTTCAAATGTGAAGCTTAATTTTCCTGGATATAAAATTTTCAGTTGGCATCCATTTTCTCTTAGAGTTTGATATACATTATTCCATGACCTTCCTGATGTTGAGGGTGTGGGTTGAGAAATTAGCTAAAATCTGAATTGATTTCCCCCTATATGAAATTTGATTTTTTTTCTTACAGCCTTTAAAATTCTATTCTTATACTGTATGTTAGTCATTCTCATTATTATGTGACTTGGTGTGGGTCTGCTGTAATTTTTTACAATTGGAGTCCTTTAAGCCTCTTATAGCTAATTTTCCATTTCATTCTTTAGATTTGGGAAGTTTTCTGATATTATGTCTTTTAAAAATTATGCATTCCTTTGGTTTTTATCTCCATACCTTTGTCTATTCTGATAAATCTTAAATTTGGTCTTTTCATGTAATTCCATATTTATTGGAAGTTCTGTTCATGGTTTTTTAACATCTCTGTGTGGTTGACTTTATTTTCAAGAGTATACATTTTGTCTTCATTGCTTGAGTTTCTGTCTTCTAAGTGGTCTAGTCTGTTAGTGATACTTTCCACTGAAATTTTAACTTGGTTTTTTATTTCCTTCAATTTGAGGTTTTCCGCTTGATTCCTTTTAATAATCTCTGCCTCTTTATTAAAGTGATCTTTCAATTGCTATATTTTCTCTTCAATACCATCCTTTATTTCAAAGATCAGCCTAACTACATATCTTCTAATCTCCTTCTCTGACATTTCTACTGTGTAGTCTATGGATTCTAGTGTTGAAACATCTTGGTTTGTTTGAGGTGCTTTGTTCCCTCGTTTTTTCATGTTGTTTGTGTGTCTTCCCCTCTAGCAGTATGGAACTGAGGCAGTACAATTTTTACCCTGTAGTCTTATAGGGTCCCTGAAGGCTTTCAATACCTCATCTTTATGGGAGAGACCAATATTAACAGCACCCAATGCAAAGAATATACACCTTTAAACCACATAGCTCCTATTAAGGTGTCTACAGTTTTGTCACAATAAACAAATGATTTGTTCAATTATTGTCTACAATATAAACAGTAAGTTTGATGAAAGGGTTCACCATTTCTAATGATGGACAATGAGGGAACAGAAGTAGTGTAAGATGTGATGTTTATGAGGGAGAAGAGAGAAAATAGAGGGAAACATGTATAGTAAGAGTGAGGGAGGACTTAATAGACATTGGCTGTTAGTATGAGAGAAGTGAGAAAGAGAATCCAGGGAGACAGATAAGTGAGAGAAAAAATACATACAGATTTTTTAAAAAAGTAAAAAAATATAAGGATAGAGAACAAAAATGTAATTTATCATTCAGACATCCCATTACTTAATAAATTGATGCATGAAAAATATTTGGATTCAAAGATGTAGAGACGTGAGAGAGAGGGCAAAAGAAAAAAAACAAAAAGGAAAGTCTCAATGGAAAATTGAATGATAGCTTCTGTTGGCTTTCAAAAATTTTCTCAGCTTGCCTTCTTTGCAGATAGGTGGGGTTTTCTGAAGTTTGATGATAGCTCCAGCCTGGTGTGTGCCAGACTGGTTGGTGGGTGAGCCAATAGCAAGATGCTCTCACACCGTCTTCCAGTTTTCCCACCCATGGTAGCTGGTCTCTTTTCCCCTTGCACTTCAGGACTCAGTGACCTAGAGAGGGCCTGGTTTTCTCCAGTTTCTCCAACCTGAACTCCCCCCATGGAACTGCCCCCAATCTCTGGCTTTCCACAGGCTTGCTAGATTCAGACTGGCCCATACTACTCCAGCTGCAATCTTATGGATCTGTGCTTCAGATCCCCCAAGTTCTGCCTTTCTGCAGTCCCAAGATCTCAATGCTATTTCAGCTTTCAAGAAGACCACCAGGGATGCACTCACACAAAGGAGAGACCCTGCAAAGAGGCAGTGAGATGGCAGCCACTAGCATACCCAGCAGAAAGACCTCAGGTACAACCAGACCTGCAGGTACCCTGACAATATATTTCCAGGACCTGGCTGGTGTTCCTAGACTGAGGCGGCCATACCCCCAAGATGGTGGCAGTGGTATCAGCAAACCTGCAGGCCCTGGCTGGTGTCCCATGATAGCAGCAGCTGTGTGTAACCAAACCTGCTGGTACTGTTACAATGGATTTCCAGGCAGCAGAGTGCAGGAGGCAATGAGTGATTTGCTAGGGGTCTGTAGGTTAACAGGGAGGTGTGTGTAGGGGAGATCCACAGGTGGACATTGGGTGGCAGGTGATGGGCAGGCAAATGGCAGAAGATAGGCAACAGTCAGCTAGCAATCTGTGCTCAAAAGGTGGGCCATATGCTGGGGGCGGGGGGTCTAAGCAGATGAATGGGGGGTAAAGAGCAGAGTATCAGCAACAGCTGCCTTGCAGAAAATAGTATTTCCTCTGCTTGAATCCCGAGTCATGGAACAACAAGGTATGCAGCCTCCCTCCAGTCCACCATCTTGGACCCTTCTACAATCTGTCTCTTAAATGGAGGTTTATTCACTTATAGGCCTTGTAATTACTGATATAATTAGATTTCTTCCATTTTATTGTGAACTTTTTATTCATTCTATTTTAATGTTTCTACTTTTGCTTATTATTTTCTTCCTTCATTGCTTTTTATTTGGATCTACTTTGAAAGTAAACTTTTTTCTCATTGCTTTTTCTGAGCTTGAAAATCATATTTATTTCTAAACTTCTAGTAGTTACCCCCAAATTTTTAATTAACTAATTTACTTAATAAAATCTATAATTATTCAATATCTTTACCTTTTCCCAAACAATTCAAGTATCTTAGGATGATTAATTCTTTTTTTTTTTTTTTTGGTGCTAGGATTGAACCCAGGGCCTAGGGCATGCAAGGCAAGCACCCTACCAACTGAGCTATTTCCCCAGCCCTTAGGATGATTAATTCTGATTATCCCCTTCCTGATTTATATACTATTGCTGTCCAGTATTCTAATTTTATCTTTTTTTTGGTGGTGGTAGTAGAGTTTGAACACAGGGCCTTGCACATGCTAGGCAAGTGCTCTACCACTGAGCTAAATCCCCAGCCCTTTTAATTTTATTTTGAGATAAAGTCTCATTCAGTTGTCAAGGCTGGCCTCAAATTTGTGATCCTCTTGCTTCAGTCTTCTGAGTAACTGAGATTGTGGTATACATTACAACACCCAGCTTATCTTTTTGGTTTTAACCCCATTATTAGTATTGATAACTCAACGTTTGTTAAAATTTACTCACATTTTTACTAGTCTTTTTGCTTATTATTTTCCTTGTATCTTTGTATTCATTCTGGGATCATTTTCTTTATTGTTGAAATATGTCCTTCAGAATACTCCTAGTGAAGATCTGTAACTAATAAATAGTCCCACCCTATGAATGCTTTATCTTGTACTCATTTCTCAAAGGTAGATTTCTGTAGGTAAAAGAATAAATCTAGTTTACAATTATAGTCTTTTAGCACTGGATTATATCATTCCATTTTCTTCCAGCTTCCATTAGAAGTGAATTATCAGCTTAATTGTCATTTTTTTAAATGATCTTCTTTTTTCTAATGTTTTACAATACTGTGTCTGGATGTGGATGTCTTTTCATTTATCCTTTTTTATTTACTTATTTTTTGTGGAACTGGGGATTGAACCTAGGGTTGCTCTACTACTGAGGGATACCCTAGCCCTTCTTAATATTTTTGGAGATAGTGTCTTGTTAAGCTGCCCAGGTGCCTCCAACTTGATATCTTCATGCCACAGCCTCCTGAGTCACTGGGATTCGAGTTTCCTGAATGTAAATATCAATATCATTTCAACACTTCTGGGAAATTCTGTTATGAGCTCTTTGAACATTGCCTTTTTTGCATTCTCTCTACTATCTCCTTCCTATTAAATATGTCAACCTTCTTCTGTCCTTTATATGTCTTAACCTGTTAGCATATTTACTACTTATTTATTTATTTATTTTCTGTGATGTGTGCATTTCTTCAAATTCACCTTCTGGTATATTAATGCTCCCTTTATATTCAACTTATTAATCTAGGATTCCTATTTACTTTCCTTCACTAATCTAATGTTCTATTTGATTAATTCTTAAATTTGCCCATTATTATAATGATATGTCATTTCAATGTCATACTTTCAGTGTTTTCATCCATTTAAAAATATGCTCAATAAATTTACATTTTGTGCAGAATAATTTCAGTATCTGAATGTGGGGGTTCTGGTACTACAATTTGTTTCAGCTGGCCCTCACTATTAAAGACTCACTATAAATTCTATACTCTTTAGTTGTGAGTTTATACTAAGAAAAAAAAAAAATATATATATAGTAATTCTCTGGGTCCCAGAATTAAAAGTACGTTTCTCCAAATTTTTATGCATTTCCTTCTTATGCTTCTGCCTGATGCTTATGAGGGATTCCAACACTTTACCATCATAAGTATAAACCTGTGTTTAGGAATTTTCTGGGGAGACTTTTTTCCCCTCTTTTTATCTGTTGTATGCATGGTAAGGTAGAGAGGGTCAAATGGAAGAGAGAAAGAAAAAATTAAATACATAGAAAATGATGGGTAAAGAGTTTATTTTATGTTAGGTGGGAAAAGGCCTCTTTGCAGAGGTCACATTTGAGGTGAGACCTGCCCAAGTGAGGAGTAAGCCATGTAATTCTTTGGAAAAAGAGTACTTCCACTTTGGGAATACCAAGAACAAAGACCTTAAAGCCTTAGTGTGGGAGGGTACTTGGAATATCCAAAGGACAGCAAGAAGACTGGTGCGGTTGGTCAGAAGAAATGAAGGGATGGTGACAGAAGATGAGATAAAGAGCTAAGAGGAGGATCATACAGAGTCTTGTAATACAGGGAAAAGACATAGGATTTTTAGTGTGACTGGAAAATGTTGAATTCTAAACAAAGAAGTGAAACACTGTGATTTACATTTTAAAATGTTACTTTTGATAGAGAAGGACATAGCGAAGCAGGAAAGAACAGTTAGGAGGCTAGGTGAGTAGCACAGACAAGACATGTTGATGGATGCACAAGGTGACAGAGTACAGATGGAATACAATGGTCAGGTATGGATTTGTTTTGAAGGTAAAGCCAAAATTTGCTAAAGGATTTGCTATGCTGTATGAAAAAAGAAAGAAAGAGCTAAAGATGAAATGCCTGTTCATATTTTCTTAACTATTTGTCTATTGAAATTTTTTAGATTTCTTATTAATTTATATTAGCTCTTTAGTATCTTTTGAAAATACTGATTCTTTTCATTCATTTTGCCATCACTGTGAGCCATGCACTGGGTTATATGTTAATTCTATCATAATGAATAAATGGATAACCACTGCTGTCATGGAAGTTGTCAGTATATTAAAATATTTTTCATCCAGATTATTATTTATCTTTAAATTTTGTTTATGATATATTGGAAAAATGGAATGCAATATTAGATAATTAAATATATGATTTACATATAATTTATAATTAAATTACTTACTGTTCCCCAAACACACCAGTCTTTCTTACCAATAGGCCTTTGGAAATGCTGTTCTCTTGGCCTGGAACTGCCTTTCTTCCTCCTTCACTAACTAATGCCTGCTTCTCTCTTACAGATCTCAGCTTTCCTTAGCCCCAGCTCTGAATCAGATGTCTTCCCACTGCAACTCATGCTTAAGCCTACTGCTAATTCTACACTCTTCCATATAGGTATGTTCATAGGCATGTTCTCTATTATTCTGCAATTCCTTGAAGGTAGAGGAAGAATTCTAATTGTTATTTTAATTTCAGCACTCAGAACTGTGCCTTTCATCTAGTTCGATAAATATTTGTGAATAAATATATATACAAAGACAGCCAATTATGCCAAAGTAAATTATTACTGGTACATGTAGCCTGTTCCACAAGGGGAAACATTTGTGTAGAATGTTTCTACTACAGGGATAGGAGAGAACAGAACCATTCTCTCTCCCTGGCACAAAACCAGAGACAGCACCTCCTATACAATTATAAAATTCCAGTAGCCATTTTCTCAAATAGTTTTTACAGCATATCTATGAGCAAAAAAGAGGGCTTGAAGGCAATGTTAGGAAGAAGGCTGCATATGTAATTTACTTTAAAAACTTCATGTAAATTATGTAACATATTCTAAAATCTGTTTCCATTACTATCTTAATTCACCACCAAAAATAACAAAATACCAAAATGCATATTTTCATTCTGTGAGTTAGTCTACTCCTTGCTATGCTACTGTACCCTCTTAAGGTATGCTACCCAGACTTAGCATATTCAGATATTTCAAAATATAAACTCCTGCCTGCCTACTTTATCACACCTTTAATAATCCATGTTTTTTACTTCAGTGTTCAATAGATATTACATAAATACTTATTGTGGGTAAGAATCCGTGTTAGACATTCAGCTATTCAATAAATGTGTATGGATTATATTTTATGTGCCAGGCACTGTTGTAGTCACTGGAGCTATCAGCATGCTGAAAACACAGGCAAACTCTATTCTCATATAATTTACAGTTTACTTTTAGGTATGGGTTGAGCATCCCTAATCAAAAAATCTGAAATGCAAAATGTATTGTACAGGGGCTGGAATTGTGGCTCAGCAGTAGAGCGCTCGCCTAGGATGGGCAGGACCCGGGTTCGATTCTCAGCACTACATAAAAAAAATAAAGGCATTGTGTTGTGTCCATCTACAAAAAAGATTCATATTCTCTCTTTCTCTCAAAAAATGTAATGTACACCAATATGATGCTAAAAGTTTCAGATTTTGGGGGTTTTTGATATCTGGAATTTTGGATTAGGGATGCTTGACAGGTAAAAACCTACACAAAATATTCCAAAATCTGAAAAACTCCAAAATCTGAGACATTTCTGGTCTCAAGAATTTCTAATAAGAGTATTCAACTTGTATTAGAAAGGGTTGAAGTAGCATTCATTCCATTATTTCAGCTTCTAGGGTTTTATACTCCAATTGCAATCCTGGTACTAAAAGTCCTAGATTGCACCAGTAGAGGAAAGAACTCCAAAGTGAAATAAGTTTGTCATTACTCACTCTCCTTCCCTCCCTTAGGATTTCTAAAGAGAATAGAAAAGGAGATCCATGAAGAATAGCATTTCACCTGGTTGATGTGGAAACTGAGGAACATGACTTGTGCCTGGGAACAAGAAAATCTGGTAAGAAAGATGCCTTTTGTGGGAAGGATTCCCCCAAGGCCCTCAAATGGAGGGAAGGCATAGAAAGGATTTATGCTTCCAGAGATGACTGTAGGAACCACAGTTGTAGTAGCAAAGAATGAGATTCCGAGATGCCTAGTGGACAGAATAGCTCACCAGTAAACTAAAGAAGTATGATGCAGATGGCTCAGGCCTGAGGTCCGTGGACCCCTGCCTTGTTCCCTGGAATGATGAATACTTTAGTGAGATCTTAAATGACAGGAACTACTATTTTCACCCTGCAGATCGAAGGCGTGTTATGTGGTTTCAATTGTGTGGTTTCTGTAATGCTGTCTGGGTGCTCTATAGTTGGAAACATCAGACTATACAGTAGGGTAAATATTTTCATAAGTGAAGAGGAAACTTGAGTCAAATGAAATAGGATATCTCCTCCCTCTTCCCCATGCTACATAACAGTATCTGCAATTCAAGGATTACAGAAGTCTCATAATACACAAGAGATTATGATCCTGGTCACTCAAAAAGTACACATCCAGGAGAATGAGAATTCAAAGAAAGAAGAGGTTTCTGACTGAATGGGCAGGAAGAAGCAACAAAGAATTCATGAAGGCTTGGCATTTAACCTGGTCTAGACATTAAAGAATAGACAGGATTTGACAGAAGATTGTGGTAGAAGAATTTGAGCCCAAAAGAGTCTACTCCAAGTTTAATGGGGAAGGAGTTAAGTGAGAAGCATACCAACTCTCTTTTACATAAGATTGAAAAGCTCAGTAAATTTGGAAAAGAAAGAAAAAGTGTCTATTTTTGTTTGTTTTGTTTCACTTATGATATTATTAAATGATTGAGGTAATCTCTGATCTCAGAATTCCTTGGAAGTAACTAACACCTATATATGCAGCAATCTTATTTTTATAGGTTTTTTTTTTGGGGGGGGGGAGGGGAGGAGGAGGGGAGAAAAAGGAGGAAAGAAGAAATACCTTAGTCCAGATTTATACCCCTTAAAGTTGAACGAGGATATTGACAGAGAGACAGACTATTTAAGAAGGAAAAAAAAAAAAAAAAAAGCAGGGAAAAAAAAAAAAAGCAGGAAAAAAAAAAAAAAAAAACAAAGGTGAGACTGAAATTAAAGTCTTGCCCAAATATCTAGAAAGGTCAGCAGGGTTCTCCTCATTTTGGGGATGGGCAGAGGGAGGGAGCCAAGTGACCCATGATTTGCTCCAGCTACACCTATAGACATTTTGCAGCCAGAAAAAGTCTCATGGTGTTTGGGTAGATAGTTCCACAAAAACACCATAAGGGGCTGGGGTTGTAGCTCAGTGGTAGAGCGCTTGCCTAGCATAGGTGAGACACTGAGTTCAATCCTCAGCACCACATTAAAAATAAATAAATAAAATGAGGGTTAAATTCTTAAAAACAAACAAACAAACAAAAACCCATGAAACAGTTTTTCAAATTTATGTGCCACTCAGAAACTACCAGGCTTTCTGACATTTTTACTTAAAATTACAGACATTATAGAAATAATTCTCAGATACCACCTCCTCTATTAATATAGATCCTGAAAGAGCCCAGAAAGTAATTATTCCACTCCTGCATAAATCTACAAAGGGTTCCCTCACTGGGCTTCTGACAGTCCCAACTCCAACTCCTGGGTTACAGAATAGTGTTTGAATATATTTACACAGTCTATACGGGTTGTTACTTTAAGCAACCTGATTAATATGCCAGAACTCTGAGTTCCCAGACTTATTCAGTTATCAAATTGTTGTATATAATTTAATCTTTCTGTATTTTGATATGCAAAATGGAAATAGCACTGCTGATACTTCACAGGGTGAAAAGGAGATAACCACCAAGACCATTATAAAGCTTGCTGGGGGGGAAAGGAGCTTATGTAAATGTCTATTAATTAAACAGTCACGGCTGCACAACTGGGTCAGGCATGATGATAAGACTGAACCGTGACCACCCCAGCTATCAGCATCAAGAAGAAGAAATGAACATTTAATCCTAATAGCACTTGTTGAATTTTATAAAGATTATTAAATTGTAATATTCCATAACATAACACTGAGTAGCATCTTTCAGATCATCTTCAAAGAATTCTTTGACAGAACATAAACTTATTAGAAACAACAGCCAAAGACAAAAACAAAAAAGCAAGCCAATTACTAATGAAGAACTTGTAAAAAGCTAATCAAAGCTCTCATCCAGAGAAAATGAGAAAATCTGAGCTCAGAATGATTTTGTATATTGATGAGATTTTTATATAGTGTCACAGAGAGGAAAATAAAACAGATTTAAATGAAGACAAAAAGGACTCTAAGTCTCTGTTTAAAAGCCTTGTTATGTTCCATATCAATGTTTTTATTAAAATGTTCTGTTATGGTGGAAACATTCAGTTTTTAAAAATACCTCACGAAGGATGTTATGAGTGGAAGACACTCCAGGTTTCTCCATTTCTCTACTGGAACCTCCGAGTGAGAATGCCCAGACAGAAGAACCTTTATTCAGCCCTCACATGAGAGTGGAGAGCAAGGATGTCACTGTTTTTCTATGTCAAAGAAAAAAAAAATTCTTTTGGCAGTGTGGGGAGAAAATAGGGATTTTTAAAGAATTTATTCTGAAGATGTTATCAGAAAAATCCCAAGGAGAATGTCAGATTAAAGATGACGAGACAGAGAAGAAAACAGCCTAAGTCAAGTCTCAGGAGACATGGGGAATAAAAACATGTGGTTTCAGGACCATCAGATATTTGTTGCTTACTGAATTGTGCAGATTCCTGGCACCCACTCCAAATCCACAATCAACTCCTGGGGTGATGTGTTTGCTAGATTGAGATCCACTTGCTTCCCTGGGGGAAAAAGTCAGCTTTTTTCATCATAAAGAGAGGGAAGGAAAGAAGCTGGTGCCAGTGCTGTGCTAAGTTCAGAATGGAAACAAGGGTACAGGGTTTTTGACTCCTCAGTAAAACAGGAGGCATGCCTCTTCCCCTGGAAATCTATGCAGATTATTTAATTCACTGTGTGTGATACATAATTCAGGTGTTTCCAGAAAAGTGGAGAACTGTAGAACACGTTTAATGCAACAATACACAGCACATAATGGGCTACTATTGAAAGATGCTGCACTTTTCTCCAGCAATATTTTCTTGTTGAAAAGGAATAGGGGGAAGCATTAGGTAGCAGGACACCCAAAGTGTGGGTGGTAAGTTTATCAGGGGGGTGGGTCTGAGAAAGACTGTGGACACAGTCATCCTTTAAAGGGAATAATACAAGCAACTGAATATATTTAACATTGATGAGGATTCTCAAGTCTAATAATAATAGGAGTTTGATATGTAACTATTGTAAAGATGAGGTTTAAATATGCCAACTTTCCCAAGTCATCTAACTGAAGTTTGATTTCAAAGTTTCTTCTTTACTTTCTACTTTTTTTTCAGAGCTAGCTTGCCCTATCTCATGTACATAAATGTCTCCCAGTTTCTATAGTGTCTCTCACTTTTCCCCTCCCAAAGGTAGTCTGGAATATGGGATGGACACATGGGCAATGGAGTAAGCTATATCCATGAAGTTCAAGGTTCAAATATAGGGCAGCGTTTCTAACAGATGAGTTTAGTGATGGCCCTGCAGACCAGATACTCTAAGCCCCACCTCTATAGAGCAGGCCTGACCTCTGCTTAGTGCTGAGAGCATGGAAAAGATGTCAAGAAAAGGGTCTCAGAATATACCCCCCAAAATATGCCACTTTAGCATAAGGATTATTTGAGCAAAAGACAATTAAGGAACAGCAAATGCAGGAATAACTCTTTATTTTCTCCCACCTGCGTAACAGCAGGACATAAATTATGTGTTGTGAAGTTGTTTCCCTTTCTCTTTCCCATATCAGGAAAAGAACAACCATTATCAATGGAGGCAGAAAGGTTGACACCAAGGTAGGTTTGCATAAACAAACCTTATTAAAATAACCTTTGTCTTCCATTGTTTCCCCATTATTTTTACCCTACAATTTATTAACCCTAGAAATGGAAGCCCTTTTTCTTTGTCTTGTCACTTTTCCATAAATTTATCATCCTTTGTTAAAATGGTGGGCATATATACATACATATATGTATACACACACATACACACATGTGCACATACATACACGTAATCCCCTATGTCTAACTGCCTCCTTGGGTCTTCACTTCTTTTCTATAAAGGCCATTCTGCACGTAAAAACTAAAATAGTAACATCAAGTAAAATTTGTATAAAATTTTAAAATATTCTCCTGTTCATTTTTCTTTTGTCTGTAATTTGCTGTCCCTGGATAGTAAACATAAGAGGGCAGAGGAAGGATTTTTACTCCTCCTCTACAAAAGCAAGTAAGTTGGGGACAAAGGTTCCTCTACCATCTCTGGAGCTGTTCTATGTAACTATATCTACTCCAGGAATTCAGACACAGCTCTACTTGATACAGTTCAGAAGGCCCACAAAGGATAGTCCCAGGGACTAGATATGCCATCATGTGAATCTCTGCTCAAATTCTAATGTAAAGCAATGGTGGTTAAGAATGATGTAACAGAGAGTCAACAAGAACCCAAAGGCATATTTAAAACTCAAATGACATAACTTTATGACCAAAGAAGGAGCTATCCCAGGGATAATTATAGAGACTAAATTTTTTTTTTCAGTTTAAATTAAGGATGATAGGTTGTATGTTCATCTATGCATACATAGCCAGTGTAACCCCACATCATGTACAACCTCAAGAATGGAAAGTTATATTCCATGTATGTATAATATGTCAAAAATACTACACTGTCATATAAAACTAAAAAGAACAAATTAAAAAATTTAAAAAGGATGATAGGCTGCTGTTTCTAGGTTGCTAAAGGAAAAACATTATATCAAAGGGGACATTAGTCATTAGCTCATGATCAAGTACCTTGCTGGTGGTATTAAAAATGGGTGTAGGCTCAGTCAGGTATCTGTGGGTGTCTAATTTAATAAGAAAAAAATATTGCCTAGTTAGATTTTGATCAAGTGACTGATGAACTAGAAAGTGAATATATAAAATGAAAAACATATCTGGAAAATATTACCAAAGCAACTGGTATGTTTCCTAATAAGTCTTATATAAAGATAGCAGTACCATTTATTTCTGTAATTTTTACTACTTCCTAAGCCAAATTTTAAACTGGATAACTTTCCAGAAAGAAAGAGCTACGAGAGTCTAGACCCTTAGAAGGGAGTGGACTGGGTCTATACAGAACGCAGAACAGAGGCTGCATGACTGTTAACAGTCAGTGGGAGAGAGGGAAGATGAGGAAACCCTGAAGCTGGAAAGGAAGGCAGCGTCTAAAAGCTTCACCGCTAGGGAAGGAAATGGCCTCCTGCACTTGTTTTAAATATAATGGGAGGTTTTTAAAGTTGTGAATGATATGATCTGTTTTTTACTTTAAAAAAATATCACCCTGGCTGCTAGTGAAGAATAGATTGATTACAGGAGGAACAGAAATAAAACCAATGTGAAAGCTCTTGTGTCAAGAAAAAGGGTAGCTTGATTAGGGTAGTGACAGTAAAGGTGGAGTCAAATAAATGGATCTGAAATATATTTTGAACCAAAAATAACAGGTGTTATTAGATTGGGATTAAGAAAAGGAAAAAACCCAAAACTATCCATTAATATGTATTATCCGATTTAATTTTCACAATGCTATAAGTATTGTTCTTGCCATTTTGTAGAAATTTGCTCAGAGGAGGGGTTTATAAAAAGTCATGGAACTCAAACATGATAGAGTCAAGACTCACATCCAGACTTCAGAACAGAACTTAGTCTTTCCAGTGCCAAGCTTGCTTGGACTAAATACAGAGCTTAAGCATGAAACAACTCACAAGGTAGTATATTTATCCTATTTTTTACCTTAAACAATTTGGAGCCTATACTTTTCAAGCATTAATTCTTTACTTTTTTCCTCCTATTACATTACAGAATGGTGAAAACTGGGCTGATTAAGTCTGAGATACATACAAAAACATTGACACCATTTTGAGCTAGGTATGTTGGGGAATATAGCGGTGAATAAGCAATCAGAAAATTCAAGGATTTTTAAGAACAAACTCACAAAACATACTAATTTATAGATGACCAGATATTAATATCTGGGAGCTATCACACAGACCATATTTTATGAGCAACATAAAAAAAATAGTGGTCTATTAGTATCATTTCTTTTTAGAATGGAGCTAAATAGAATTTTAAAGCAACAGAAAATCATACTGATGAATCTTTGAGATCACCTTAAAAATACTACAATGGTTCTCTTTAGATACATATAATCAGTGTAAATTTCTAATAAAAGCACTCCAGTTTACAGCTATAGCTCCTAACAGTTATGCTTTCCTTCCAGCTTCTTACGTAACTTTGATAATAAGAAGATTTCTTTTATTCCCTAGAGCAGATTTCCTGGTGATTTTGTTAAGCTAAAATTGGTTTTACTCTTTAGAAGCTCTCTCAATAGAGGCCTCATGAAGAAAATTCCTAGTGATGTGACAAATATATTGCAAATCTATGGTTTCTTTCCTAATAATGAAAAATGTTAGGTAAAGAGCTACCTTATACCTAACTACTGTGAAACATTTTCCCCATTTACTAGAATACTAATAAGTTGAAATGGGGTAACAAAAAACAATGGTACTAACAGGTTACAGTATAAAAAAATCATACTTCTCTACATAGAGTTTTTCAGATAATAATGATATTCTGATATTTTGCGAGTAAGTATTAGAGAAAGGAATAAATCATTACGTATGGGCAAGAACGGCAGTTTCTTATTTCAAGCAACTTAATAATATCAAGATAAAAATATATATAACCTAATTCTGTTTCCTGATCATATGATTTTCTTACATTTCTCCAAAATGACTTTGCTGAAATTTTAAGAACTGATTTTTTTAAAAACAGTTTAATCTAGTTCAGTATTTTCTAGGACACCCCCACCCCTAGAAAGAGTCTAAGACCCCAGAAGAAAACTACTACCACAGAACACACAGCCTCTTCATATGAACTCATGAAATGAATCTTGATTTAAAGGTTGAGCTCTCAGCTCACCATTATGTTCTCCCCAGTGGTCCTTAACACCAGCAATGTTCAATAAAGCTTCACACTCAGTGATCCCTTAGTTCTTTTTTTTTTCCTCATAGGCTGATTTCTTCTCAAGGTTTATTGACATCTATCAATCTACCTACCCACCTATAATGGCTATGCACATACATAATAAATATATAATTTCATGGTTCAATTTTTCCTCCTGTTTTTTTTAACATTTGCATTATCCTATAATTTCCTCTTTGACAACATAATATTATATCTGGTTAATATAATGCATTTTAACATTAGTCCACTTAGATATTTAGATCATTTTCTAGTTTTATACTATCATAAATTATGTGTATATATTATTATGTATATATATTCTTCCTTAAAAATTATTTCCTTATAATAAAATTTCAGAAATGAGTACAAACAGTGGGAATATTTCACTATAAAAAGATTAAATTCAATTATATTGCTGCCAATATAAACTTCATTCCTAGTCCTTCACTGTTTCAAATAGAGCTGTCTTAATATTAAAACAAAAATATCTCACAAAAATATCACATAGATGTTATTATAAAAACTCTAGGTCACTAACTCAGGCATTATGCCACTTTTGATTTGGCCATTGGAATCAACTCTAGGGAATTACTAACTTGATGCAGAAGAACATAAGGAGAAGAGTTAGTATTCGGGTTAGAGTTGCATGACTGTTTTGAATGCTTGTGAAAATATTGTGTCCAGATTGGCCAAAGCAAGGGTCAATAACTTTTCAAAACTAGTGTGTGCCCAGGCTCAATCCCCAAGAGCAGGTCTGCGTCATCTGATATGAGTCTCCAACAAGCTGGTGGTTGGGTCTCAAAATACCATGAAAATAAACCATAGCAAATCACATTAATTAAAGCTTATGCTTGCCTCAGATCCTGTGTGAGTTGGTGTAAATATGGCTACAGTATTAATATATCACCCCTCTGAAAAGCTCTATGTTCCTTGGCAAGGGTCTGAAAAATAATATTAAGTCTAAGAGTCATCACACAAAATTGTATATTCATTATAGTTACAACCATGGATACGCTGACACAGAATCTGCATAGTAACAAAGTGGCATCCAAACTTTCAACATAAAACATGGCATGAAATAAAAATTAAGACAAAATTATGCATGTGAAACATAAATAAAATCATCAGCAGCAAATACACAGCATGTACCTTCTCTTCTACACATAGTTGTTTAAATAGAAAATAGCCCATTTCTAGCATGTTCTTCATAAAAGGCCTATTTATCCTTTCTTGTACTTGCTGGTTACTGCTCTAGTAGTCATGAAATCATACTGTCATGTAGCACCATCCAAGCAGTTCAACCTCTCTATTTCTGTTTTAACATAGGGATCCACTCATAGAGGGCCTCTTGCATAAACAAAGCAAAGGATGAATCCAGTATCATCTTCCAAGGCAAGGGCTTCCTCCAAGGCATTACTAATCAGCTTGAGAGTGCATATGTTTTTAATGCACTGAAATACAGTGAAACACTGGAGATATTTCAGTCAAATTTGTCTATGCAGAATCAAACCAACTTTCTGCCAGGGGAAACTCAAACATCTACAGTTTATTTAGTTTCTCAACTTGATAAAGAAAGTATCATTCTTAAATATAGCTGATACTTAGAAAAACAAATTACAAAGTAATTTTTTACATTAATTTTTATTTATATCCTTACTTCTATAGACCAGGATTTATTTATCTCAGTGTATTTGAACATTTTTGGCATACACATAGACAGATAGATATAGATAGATATATACCTATTTATCTATCTACACACACACACACACACACACACACACACACACCAGGCACATAAATTGACCTTTAAAGTTTTTCATAAAATCATTGGAAATGATGTAATTTCCAGTGCACCATACATATTGACAATTTTAAATACAACTATTACCTCACTCTCTTAAATGCATTCAAGTCAAATAAATACCTACTATCATTCATTTGAAAAATATATGAACAACTGAGTATTTTATATTTTTCTCCTTGAATCATATTTCTATTCTGCTTCTCACAGAACGTTATCCTAATGTATATTTTATGCTTAAAAGCTTTTCATTGATCATCTTGTAACCAAAAATATATATATATAAAGGATTTTATGTTTTAATATCTCCTGTGACCATTTTGTTCTAAGTGTTAACTTAGATGTCTGAATAATTATAATTGTCATTATAATTATTGCTAGTATTTAGTTGATCAAAACAACATAAATATATTATAAAATTTGATAAACAAATAATCATATAAGGTAAATTATGAGTTAATAACTTCATATAGTACTTTTGGTAGTACTTTTCATATAGTACATGCTATTTTCATATATGCATAAAACTGATCCTCATATTCTTAATATTATTATACCCGTTTTTTAGATGCAGAAACTAAGGTAACAAAAGTTTAAATGACTCATCAAGGTTATATAGCTAGTAAGTTGCTGAGCCTGGATCTACACACAAACTCTCTGGCTCCACAGCCCAGGCCTTTGATCATTACTCTCTACCTTCTGACTCATAAACATGGGTTAGGGCCAGGGGATTCCTTAACTAAAGGGGCTGTCAAATTGTTCCCTTTTTCAGTGCCTGGGCTAAGTAATCTATGATGGCAAGAGATGGATGCAAGATGTGACTTTCTTTTGCACACTGGGAGAAAGGCAAAAAGAGGAAGTGAAAAGGAAAATCTCAACCACAAGTGCCTTCTCAGGTAGATGGGTTTTACAAGCAAGTGTATATGGAAATAGAAAATTTAGAAATTAATTCCTTTAAAACTTTCATGCCAACGTATCTTTTGTGAAGTCTTCAAGAACACCCAACGGAACATATATAGTTCTCTAGTTTGAATGCCATTGATTTACTCAATCTCTGATATGATAAAAAATAGAAAAGGTTTTGTGAAATATTTCTAATGCTTTAGAAACAAAATTTAATTAAAATTTAAATTATTTTAACCCTTGATTTTATTTTAAGATGGCAGTTAATTTCAATAATTTGGAAGGACACAAATGCTAAAATGTAACAGGATGATAATAAGCATAACTATAATCTACATGGTAGGTTTATAATGATTAGATGTAATGCATGAAAAGATAGCAGGTCAGTAATAGAGCCATGCATAAAATGCTCCTTTCAAAATCTTTATTTGCATTTCTATTACTGAAATCATTTTCTAATAATGAAGTTGCCATGAGAGAAGCTCCATTACTAAGGAATCACTGTTACAGAAACAGCATTATTAAAGCATTGCTATGTACAGGAACTTTTATTAGGATGAAACAAGTTCTATATCATTGTAATAAAGCTTCCATTATAATCCTAATTGCATAAAGCTGTGTTTGAGTATAGCAATGGTAAAGCTGTAGGACTTTTAATAAAGTATCAAAATAATGCTTTGGTAATAAGATTGTTTAGAATACTAATACTTCAGGGAAGACTGAACTGATTAATGGATGATGTTTATTTCACTGATTATACATGGTCTACCAAGAATTAAAATTAAAAGAAAAAAAAATAAAAGAGCCCTCATACACCTAGTGCATGCAGTATAGAAACGTATGTGTTGAAGTATATATACCAGCTCTCTTTAATATAACAAATAAATATCTCCAATTCACTTACTTGTGCAAGACTGCAAGCTGCTAATATGGACATTTATAACTGCAATAATTAAAAGGCATAATATTCAGAATTATGGAAATGTGGCAATCAAAACATTGTAACCATTACACATATCCACAAGTATACACAGACACATCTTGGGAACTGCCTGCTAGAAAAACCAGTAAATAAATGCTGCATTTGGATGAATCACACACACACACACACACACACACACACATACACACAGAATATGGATTGCTTTTAAAGGGATTAATTCTTCCATCAAAGGACGGAATTTAAATACTATATGGACAACTCTGAGATACTACTGCACGCTAGATATAAACATTGTGAGAATCCTTCTGAGTTACAGCTAGAAATAAGTGTGGGACTTAGTTCACATTAGAAAATTTTAGCATATTTGTTCAAATGTTTGTTTTTGCATTTTCTCTAATGGAGTCAAGTGTTCCACTATTTCCTCTGGAAACATAATAATGTTCACCACCAGAGACCGCCAGAGAGCCATCCATCACCCGGTGGGAAGAGAGACACTCCTTAATATACCTGCTGTTGTGAAAACTGGAAAGGAAGGCACCAGACTGTCTGTAAAGGGCTTTGGCATAAGCTAAGGTAGCACAAGCCACAGCCAGGGACTCGACTACACCATATTCTCTGTGGGATAATGGGGCCAAGACCACGTTGGTTTAGAGACCATTTATGGCATGCCTAAGAAGGAACTGCTGAATAACTTGGAATCTGCTTGAAAACCAAGTGCTTTTGCCTTTTAAGACTGCATCTCCTTTCCACAGTGCTCTCTTGACTTCTGCCTTCCAGATGTGATGATATGCAAACAGCTGAGTGGAGTTAACTTAAAACCCTGGAGGTTCCTTTTCCCTGCTGACTCACATATCAAGGGCAAATGTGAGCATTCCTCTAATGTTACAATCCCCAAGTCTTTGCATTTCCTGAGGGGACCTTTTAAGATTTTTTTTTTTTTTTTACTACACAGTCAATTGAAATATTATTTTTCAAGATTCTAATATTTTCTTTCATTAAATATGATCAAACCAAATTAATTTACATTGACATAGTGAAGGACTCTAACCATTTCTGGAATACCTACAAAGCTTGACATCTCTTCACTTGGGAGTTTGTGACACTAAGAAAGTACAAGGGCTTAATTACCTTATTGGTTGACTAAATACCTGCCATGGGAGCATCCAAAATATGTAAGTAAATTTAAGCTTCCATGAATACAACTAGTAAATTGAAATCAGATAATTTTTAAATAAGCCAGTTGAATGTTTGCATTCATTTAAGTTTGCAGTGAACAACACATAACTGCCCTTAATCTTAATACATGGGGGCAGGTACTCCAATCTGTCTAATCATGCCTTCCAAGGAAGGCCCAGCTTCTCACTGCACTGGGTCTGGGACAAGAATACAGGTTTTACATGAAAGCCTTATACCAGAGTTGTAGAGACTTCAGAGGCTTGAGTAAATAAATAGTCACTGGTGGATTTCTTTGGTAACTGCTTCTATCTTCACTGCCCCCACTCCCCCAACTCTCCACAAGCTTTTCTCCAGATGCTCCTCTTCTTTTCCTCCTCCAAGACAACAGACCAGCGCACAAGGCTTTCATAAGCATCTTTTCCCCCTGCCTCCCACCTGGGTTCCTCTGCTCCAGTATCTACATCCTTAGGGTCCTCACATAGAGACCTGTTTATAGCTCCAATCACCAATTTCACGTCACTCCCTTGTTCAAAATTGTCCCTAAGTACTTCTTTTTTATTAGGTAAAATTAGAGGGGCGCATGGAAACCTTTCAATAGCCAGTGAAGGCTGTGCACCTAAGAATAATGCCTAATTCACATGGACTCTGCCAGTGTTTCAAGGGCTTCACATATACCTTAAGCCTGGGAATTTGTGACCCCTAGCTAAAAGAAAAAAAAATCCCAATCTGTATAATGAAGTTTAAACAGTATGGCCCTTTATCTGGTTTCCCTGCCAGTTGGCACAAACTTCTAGCCTTGTCATATATCAGAGTGCCCCGCAATCAGAAAAAAGAGTAAAGGCGTCATTGAACACCTACTCCATGCCAAAGCATTTTAAACCTTAAATACATAGTAGCAAACACAATAACAAAGGTTCTTATATTGCTCATATTCTACCAACCCATAGTCATCCTGGCTTTTGTAACAGCCTGACCTACTGTTGCATATCCTCAAGGGTATGCAGTTCTCAGTTACAGAAACCTGGCTCTATATGCATTTTATACTCTTGTTATTTGGGTTTGCTCTCTATTCCCAGAATACCCAGTGTTTCCTCTTTTTTTGTGCTGGTATCCCTATCTCCAAAAATATATGAAGCCTTTCTCTCCTTCTCTTCCTCCTCCTTCTCCTTCTCCTCCTCCTTCTTCTTTTCATCCATTTCAAGCATCTTTCTAGAAGCATTTCAGCTTACAGTAAACAAACACTGTTCTTATAATCTCTATCAATGGCTTGACACTTTATCCCACTCTGCCTGAGGCACCTATATAAGACTATACGAGTTGTCTTATTATTGATTATTTCTTCTGTGTAATCTGGGCATAATCACCCATCTTTGAAGAAAGGAGACCGTGCTATAGATTTATTTCCTGAACAATGCTACCTCTCACAGTGCCTTTTATACACAATACCACTAAATCTCTATTTGTGTTAGTTATTGCTGATTGATTGCAAGAGATGATGCCATCAAGATGATGAAACTTATCTCTAACATTCAGGGGTGATCCACAGAAATTTCAGCGAATCTTTCTCTGCTTAGGGATTGATAATATGACCAAAATGATGCACAACTTGGCGAACTAACCTAACCACTGTTATTCATCATTCTGACTATGAGCCACAAGTGTGCAGACATTGGCATGCAGACAATATGTAATAAGATTGTTTATATTCCAAATAATAATTTGCTTTTCCCATCTATATACAGTAGAGATTGAATGCATTCTTATCTGACCTAACCCTCAAGCTAATACCTGAATTTTAATCTTTGAAGGCAACAAAGGGCATCTTAAAACAAACAAACAAACAAAAACTAGATAGCAAATGATAATGGTATATGAATGCTGCCTTGTTTGGTGCTATTAGTCATGGTAAATGCATTTGCTATCTCTCGTCTGCATCTATAACTCTCACCATTATTTCTTTGCACAGTAAACAAATGTTGCTTATAAACTTCACCACACAGCCTGTCTTTGCAGGATTTTCTAACCTATTAACTTGCTTAACAGAATTAAGTGCCTGGTTAAAACCAAGTATATGGCATACAAATTGTAAAACTATTCTTGGGATTCTATCAGGGATGGTGTGGCTAAATTTCTTAAGCATGATACTTGTTTTCCTTGAAACCTAAAGAACAATATTCCTGGATTGTTATCCTGGCAAGTATGGGTTCACTCATGCCTGTGCAACTGCACAGTTGATGTGCCTTTGAAATCCTAAAGAATGTCTTCTACCTTCCAGAGCCTGGGGCAATCTCCATGTGGATAACTATCTACCTCAGTGGCAGATTTTCATAAACCTATAAACACTACCAGATGGTCCACCAAATGATGATTGTTTGAAGGCAAAAAAACAAAAAAAAACCCACTATGGATCTATCTCTATATAAAGATAATATTGTTTGTTATTTGAGCTTAAGTCCTATACTAGCCTCATAGTAGTTTTACTTTTAAATCTGACAAAAGACTTAATGGAGGTTATAATCAACTTTAGCTAAAATCATTATTAATAACAATAATAACTAATATTTACTGTGTGGCTATTTACTGTGTGATATTCTAAAACATTTGTTATATTTACTCCATGGAACAACTTCATGAAGTATGTGTTCCTAGTAACACCATTTTGTGGATAAGGAAACTGAGGCACAGAAAGGCTCAGTGCCTTGTTCTAGGTTTCACAACTCATTTGGAAAACCCAGAATTGGATCTGGTCAGTTTGTCTGTAAATCAAATGTTCTTAACCATTATGTTATACTACTTCTCATTTCATTTCATTCCTTTTTAAATTTTTTTTGTTTTTATTTGTTCTTATTAGGTATACATAACAGTAGAAGGTATTTTGACATATTATACATACATGGAGTATAACTTCCCACTAGTTTCATTCCTATTGAGAAGTTGAGGTATCATTAACTATATTCTGTCTTGCCAGGTCAAAAGAAAAATGGTGTCAGACATTTATTATTACTTCAAATCTATAGTATTCATTGGATTGGTTACAGATAGTTGTCCAGTACTAATAACTCTTGAGTTTTCCTCTATATATACATAGAATCTTCACCTTCACAATGCAACATGCTTCATGCCATTGTTCTGTATTATGGACTGTGATGACCAACAGTTTGTCTCCATCTAGATGGCAGCTAATCCTAGCACAAAATCACCAAGCATGCTGTTGTTCTTTCTATAGCACTGGGAAGAGGATACTAGCCAAACCATCAGGCATTTTCTCTGACAGCTTCTGTTTCTCTAACATAGGAAGAAATGCACTAATCAATATCACATTTTGGCCTATTTCAATCATGACCCTTACTGCATCCTCTGATCAAGCTTACCTATTAACATAGTCGCTAAAAGACTGGCAGAATGTTGATTTGGCTAATATTTTAATTGGAGTATAAAGTCAGGGTTTCAGACTTGAAATTAATGCTGAGTTTGCTAATGATATACTCAAGAATAATGGACTTCTATATCTCCTCTGTATTTCTCCATCACATAACAGCCCACCTCATTCATTTGGCACTTAGAATTTGCTTACAGCTATAATCATTTTTATTTATTTTGAACATGTATTTTTTATATCTACATGTTATGTTATCAGCATCAGGTCCTTGAACCATTTCTACATTGTGGATTCTGGATCCTGTCAAATGGCCTGATGATACTTGGGTTGTTGGCATTCCTGGCTGTTGAAAAAGAATTAGGTGAACAGACAGTGGCAAACTAAGATTCATTACCAGAGTTGCCCTATCCTGTGATTATTTGACATCTGGGTGTCTCCTAAATTATCAGTCTCCTTGACACCTGATCTGTAACATGAAGGCTAAAAATGTGTCTACATAGTTTTTTATTCAAGAACTCTTATCAGCAGTTCACATCAATGATTTATCAGCCCTTACTTATGTAGAAGTGGCATGATGGTTATGCATGTTATAGTATATAATATAATATATATATTTACATATATATGTATGACTCCTACTATAGAGAAGGTTGCACTTCAGTGGGAAAGAGATATCCTTGAGAAGTTTCCAACAGAAAAATGTAAAGGCGTCACAAGGACCCAGAAGAGAGCCATGTTGGCTTGGCAGGAAAACTAGACCAGGTGAAAAGAGTGAACTAGACAGAGATTCCCACAGAAGCAAAGCCATGGAGTTGTAAAACAGCGCAGTGTATATAGGGCCATGAGAGAGATGGAGAAAATGAGGAGGAAACTGAGCATGTTGGGGAGGGCTGGATCATGCATCTCCTCAACCTGTACCCCCCAGTATCCTTACAAGATTTTATACATTTTCTCTCTTACTAGTCCCCTCTAATATTATTTTCTCCTTAAAACCATTCCTTCTTCTCTATCCCTGTTATTTCTGTCCTGCTGCCATAGTCTTCTAATCAAAACAAAACAAAACAAAATAAGGGTGAGGGACATATGTTTAAAAAAGAAGCTACATACTGCATGTTGATAAAAGAACAAGTCTTCCATGATGTGGCTGCTGCCTACCTGTCCTGCTCTATGTCTGCCCCTTTCCTGTGGTCCCAGGCACCAGCATGAGGACTGAGTTTGTTCCCTGGTCATGCTGTTGGGGCCCTGTGCACACTGCTCACTCCCTCTTATTCTCTTATCATCAAACTCCTATTCAGCTGTAGGATTACTCCATTTAAGAGACTTTTGCTTATCTCCCAGGCAGTAAAACTGCACTGGTTCCTGGCTCCTTACATATCACCTTTATGATGACTCCTATACTACTATTTGCCCACCGCTTGTTTGCAGAGCTATCTCTGTGTCAGACTATAAGTACTTTGAGGGCAAGGACTATTATGTTGACCATGTTTATCCACAACACTAACCATAGTAACTTGCTCATACTAGATGCTCATTTAATGTTTGTGACTGAGAAAGAAAAAAAAATCAATCATTTCTACCTCCTCTTCTGATTCTAGTAAGCCCAGGAGTAATAAAATGTGTAGAGCAAACAGTATATGTAAAATTGGCTTTTCTAAAAGTAATGTTCTCATGGGAGGCAACCCTCTGACTGTGGCAAGGTAGACAACAAATAATGGGCCTGAAGGTGTTGCCAGTCAGTGACTGAATAGTCCTCATAATGGAACTGGAGTGAGACTGCTAGTCTGACTCCCCAGCAACATAAGCCTCAGGAAAACTAGCTTGTGAATCTCTTCACTATTTGCGAAGCCACAAGGAATAAGAGAGGGTTATTTAGGTTATAATACCATTACATGCCAAGACTGTGTCTCTTAGGATCTAGTAAACAGTCAGTGCCTATTAAATGTTTACTATTAATATAGCTTTTCACCCAAAGAGAAGGGAATCAGTGAAACCACCATTCTAGTATGCTAAATAATTCTCTGTGTGAAAAGAAGTGCTAATCTCCATTTTAAAGCATCAATCATGGAAAATAAACTGAAATGTGACCAGATTTTAAAATGCTACTTGTTCTAAAATCAGATGTAAATGAAAGCTTCCAGGATTCTGTAAGAGGAGATTATACAGTGCTAGGAAGCTCCATTTAAACTCAATCTTCTAGGAAACTTTAAAATACTTTTTCCAGTTTGAAACTGTTCCCTAATATCACTCTTCATATGCTTTCCTTGTGTAAGAAGCTTTACTCTATAAAAATTTCTCCCAATTTCTGAGTGAAATATTGCAGAATTTCCCAGAAGCTTTAGCGACGGTTCCTTAGCAACTGTTGATATGTCTCAAAACAACCTGAAACAATCTTCTCTGAGACATGTAGTCTCTCTCTCTCTCTGCTAACAGAATTCCACAATATGGCACAAAAGATTCGTGAAGCTAAAAATAGCGTCTGACACACATTTTTAAAGTTGACAGAGTCTTAATGATTTAAGTCTTCCATATCACAGCTTTGGTTAGGTGCACCTCAACAACAGTATATCAAAGGGCTCTGTGCAGAGAGATTTTAGAATCTTTTTCTTTTTTAATCACACCATTAACACTCCTGACATTTCAGAAATAATGTTTATCGATTTTGGTGTTAGCACTCCCATAAATTAAGTGATGTAATCGACGGAATTATTGTGGTACTATAAAGAATGTGTCATTCAGATTGTTAACTACATATGAGGAAAAAACAGAGACTCTGGATTCATGTAAAAATAGCCCTATGATCTGTATACTAAATAGGAGATGAAGGAAACTGATATAGTCCGGTCCTGATGGGTCTACCTCCACCATTCCCTCCTGGCTATTGTACCCCAAACAACTGGTTTTGAACCTGTTCAGTAAAAGCAGACTACATAGCAATGATCTCTTCAAGAAACAAACAAAAACTCTGAAGATGAAAATAAGATCTATAAATTCAAGGTTATTTGCCCCAAAGAAATTAAGAGAGATAAATAGAAATAGAGAAATAGGAATAGAGAAAAAAGTATTTAGAACCTATAGCAAGAAAAAACCATATGGTTCAGGAAGCAAAAATAACCCCTAAAAACTTGTGGAGCTATAAACTTTCACAAGGGACTTGCCTTTATCACTAGTAGAAGTGGGTCAGAGTCTAACTAAAATCACTATGATAACAATGGTGATAACAAAAGTTGGAAAAAATTCCCAAGTGTGTGTGTGTGTGTGTGTGTGTGTGTTTGGAAAGAGAGGTTTTCTGTTATAACCTTTCTTATGGGGTTATTCTGAAGATTAAATGAGATAATGAATGGATTTTTTTCCCTGCATAAAATACTGCCAATAAACATGTCCTGTATGTGCATATGTATATGAGCATATGTATATGTATGAATATATTAATATAGGCGTGTGTCCCACAGTATATAACATAAGATATATATGACTAAGAATAAATTCTGGCACACACACACAATGTAGGAGATAAGACATGTGGGGTAAGAATTGTATTTACACCTCACAGGGTTACTAATAATAAATGTAATACTTCTACGTAATAAAAACAATAAATGAACTAATGTACATAAATAACACTGTGTCTGTGTCATAAAAAGTGCTTAACAAATGTTAGCTGTGATCACACCACTATCATTTCTCCCATTTTATACAGAAGGACATTGAGTTTCCAAAGAAGTTAGGTCATTTATCCAAGGTCACAGCTAGTAAGGGGCTAGGCAGAGATTGATGTCTGTTTTAATTGCAAAGCTCATCATGATATTCCCAATTTTGCACAGGTCTAAGGATTCTTATGGTATGGTTAAACTTCTGCTTCTATGAAATAGGTTTTGAATAAAAAGATAAATTCAAGTTGTTGCTACCATCTTCGTTCTTAGAGTTGTAACTCAAATAAATCTAATAAAAACTCCTAATAGCATGAATTTTATTGGCTAGACACATTACAATAATCTATTACTAGGCTAACACATTTCTTGGTTCTAGGGCAAGTATCTAGAAGTGGCTCTTGTTGGAATGTTGCCAGTCTGTCATTGATCTCCAGTTGTAAACACACCCAAATAGCAGTCTTGAAGTAACATAAGCTGCTGAAGTGACAAACTTGATTATGTTATTTTGAAATGATAATACTACTGTGGATATAATGAATGATTTTATCATATCAGAACATCAAAATACATTCATTAAAGAAACCATCAAATAAGTTTTGATATAAATTAATAATACATATCTGTACCCTGGTTTGGATATGAAGAAGAAAAGTTTTTGAAAATAAAAGGGCAGAAGATTTATTTTTAGTCCAGGTTACACTTACTTGATAGTCTCAAGACAGTGTGGCTGAGGTTCAGAGTAAAATTCACTAATTTGAATCTGTTTGTTGTCCTTCCTTTTTACTCTCAAAAGACAGGGTAATGAGCAGTAGGGACATATCTAGGATCTATATAATATTTCTGCAGTTTCTATTTTCTAAATCATCAAGCTGTTCTTTAGTTTTATAGTGCAGTTTTTCAATTGTTGAAGCTCTTTCTGTAGAAAGGCAATTTGATTTCTATCCTTGGCTCTTCGATTTTACATTCTATCATCACTAAACATTGATTAAGCCTGCTGCACTACACTCCCTTGTATTTGGGTCTTTCAGTTCTCAGAAGGCCATTATTTATTACAATGTAACAATATGGAATTATTTTAAAAATAAGGTCAATGCAGGTACTGTATCAGTGTTAGTCCTTGTTTTTTGTTTCAGAATAAAATTAAAATTTCTTATCAAATATGATATTTAATTCAAATGATATTTTTAAAGATTATAAAAGTTAATGTTCTTTTTCTTAAAATATCATCATAAAAAAACTCAAGATCTGATAGGCAACTTTCTAAAATGGCTCAACAATCCTCTTCTCCTTGTATTCACTCTCTCATATAATTCTGACTCTCTGTGAGTGGAGCAGATGTAGTGATGTGGCTGATGTGTGGGAATCATTCCCATGATTAGGTTACAAAATGCTGTAATGATGACAGGCGCAGTGGTGCACGTGGCGCACACCTGTAATCCCAGTGAGTGGCTCAGGAGGCTGAGACAGGAGGATTGCAAGTTGAAAGCCAACCTCAGCAACAGTGAGGCACTAAACAACTCAGTGAGACCTTGTCTCTAAATAAAATACAAAATAGAGCTGGGGATGTGGCTCAGTGATTGAGTGTTCCTGAGTTCAATCCCTGATACTCTCCCGACCCCCACTACCACAAAATGGTGTGATGTCTGCCTTACTAGCATTCTCTCTCCTGCTAGCATTCTCTCTGGCTCTCTTACTTCCTGGCTCTGATGGAGCAGCTACCATGTTATGAGATATATGGAGAAGCCCTCATGGTGAGGAACCAAAAGAAGCTTCAGTACTGAGTCCCACAACAATCATGTGAGTGAACTAGAAAGTGGATCCCTCCCAGTCAAGCCCAGAGATGGGACTCAGTAAGAGACCCAGAACCAGAGGACACAGCTAAGTCATGACTGATTGTCTGACCCTCAGACGCTGCCAGATAATAAGTGTTTTAAGTCATTAAATTTCAGGTAATTTATTACATAGCCACAGATAAAAAATAAAAGCTCTAAAATACATTTAATCATCCATGATATTTAGTAAGTATTTAACAAGAGTTTTTATGCATAAGGAACATGGCTGAGTACTGGGAATACAGTGAAGAATGGTCCTTGTCTTCTGGCTCCATGAGAAGACTGTCCTGTGTGCTTTTTCCTGGCTGCCAGTTGGCACTTATTTCTCCCAGAGGAAACTTGATGAGAGTTAGCTGCCATCTGACAAGAGAGCCCCTGCACTTTGAGAGATTCACGCTCCTACTGAAGGCCTTTGGCAAGCTATAGCTTGGTCTGAACAGTAATTCCCTGTCTCAAGGGGTCTATGGTCCTCTTCTAAGGCATAAGAAGATCCCTGGCATATTAAGTGGTGATGCATTACTGAAGGTAAGGATGAGACTTGAATAAATTTTTCTTATATTAAAAAAACTCATCCCATTAGCCTAATCATAATAGTAATTATAACTAGAAACCAATTACAACTGTTGCAACAACAATGCAATTGTAAATCTTTTGTAAATTAGTAGTCTTCATATGCTTCTAATTATTTCCATCAAGCTTACAAAATATCATACATTCAGATCATTATAATGCCAATTTTTCCAGTTCTAGTTTTACCTATGATAAAAGTTAACTATGTTCATATTGCTTTCAGATTTTGTGGCATATTATTTTAGTGGTAAATTTAGATTCTTAAATATTAGATATATTTTTTGGAATATCTTGTCATTCACATTTAAATACTTGTGGATTATAATTAGTAAAGATCAGGGAAAAATGGGAGTCAGACAGATTTTAGCAATGCTCAAGAAGCATCGTCCAGGGCAGAGAATTCCTAGAGTCTCATCTCTTGGTATGCACTGGATTTAATGGAGAGCATAAAAGACATGGACACTTCTCTCAGGATCTAGTACATTAGATGGCAAAGTGACTTGTCTAATTGACAAGAATGCTCATGGAGTTTCCCACACAAGGCTAAATGTTATCTAACTCTTATTGCTTTGTTTCTAGGATCACTAGACAATATTATTCTAAGAGCTCTGATCTCTATTAATTATCTCTCTTCTGTTGAAACATTCTTCCAGAGTTATTCAAACCAGAACTGCTCTCTGTATATATAATTTGAGCCTTAAATATTGACCTTTAAGGTTACTTCCAAACAAATCCCATTTACTTGGGCTTGACTTCACCAGTTTACAAGGTTCTGCCTCACTGTCACTTCTATATGACTATCTAAATTACTCACTGCCTAAACTACCACCACTTATTATAAAGTGGCTTCCAATAATCTTCCTCAGTGCTGATCAGATGATAAAAGCTTTTCCATTCCTTTAGCAGTTACAATTCATAATTCTAAATACCTGAAAGAGCTGGGGATATAGCTCAGTGGTAGAGTGCTTGCTTTCATGCACAAGGCCCTGTGTTCAATTCCCAGTACAAAAAAGAAAAAAGAAAAGTGGCACCCTCAACTAATACATTGACATTCTAGAGTTTCATGTCAGGAAGATCTCTAATGGGACTGAGAGACGTGGTGGGAAACAATTAAGGCAGGGAGAGATGACAAACGAGGATCCTGCTGCAAAATATAACTAGCTTCCAGTCCAAGAGGAAGGTTTATCAAAAATCAGAGAATGAAGAGTAAGGTCAGTATCTTTGAGTTAAGCTAAGTTAAAAATGGAATGAAGTCAAGGAATAAGCAGATTTAAAAATGTGCAGGACTTAGTAAAATCAAAGATGTTCCTAGTTTTTTTGGCCTGAGAAGCTAGGAGGACAGTGACATTACTACTAAAATGAAAAAGTGTTGATGAGAGTGGGAGTAGATTTGGAGAGGAGGAAAATCAATACCATTTGAGCTACCTTAAGTTTAAGGTACCATCATATTATCACATAGGCCACTTAGATAAACTAGCCTGCAGTTCAGAGGAGTTTCTGAGCTGAAGGTTTAGCTTCAGAGTCACTGGCATATAAAAGGTATTTAAAGACAAGGAACTAGATAGAACCACTTAGGGAGAATATGTACACATAGAAGGGTCCAGGATCAAAGTGAAAGCCCTGCAGGTACTCTAAGTATATTTGTAAATCTGATACAGGATGAACTTGAGAAGTGGAACTGTGAGGTCAAGGGGTATATGCATTTAATAATTTTGCTAGATAGTGTCAAATTGACCTCCACTGAGGTTGTACCTGTTTACTTCTAAGCACAGTAATAAACTGCCCTCTCCTTTAAACTCTTCCCAATAATATGTGTCTCAAACATCAATATGGTAGGTGAAAAAGGGAGTTTCATAGGAGTTTTAATTTGCATTGTTCTTTTTTAATTTTTAACTTTATTTATTAATTTATTTATAGCTGAGGATCAAACCCACTGCCTCACACATGCTAGGTAAGCACTCTGCTACTTAGCCACAACCTCAGCCCTGCATATTATTCTTTTTATGAATAAACTTGAGTATATTTTAAATATTTGTTTAAAATATTTGTATATTTTAAATATTTGTTTAAAATATGTTTTATTTGTTCTTTTTAGATATACATGATAGTAGACTGTATTCTGACATGTTATACATACATGGAGTATAATTTATTCTAATTAAGATCCCATTCTTGCTGTTGTACATGATGTAGAGTTTCACTGGTCCTGTATTCATATAAGAACATAGAAAAAATATGTCTATTCATTCTACTGTCTTTCCTATTCCCATCCCACCTCGCTTCCCTTCATTCCCCTTTGTATAATCCAATGAACTTCTATTCTTCCTTCCCCCACCCTTATTAGTGTTAGCATCCACATATCAAGAGAGAACATTCAGCTTTTGGGTTTATGGAATTGGCTTATTTCACTTAGGATGATAGTCTCTAGTTCCATCCATTTACCAGCATCCAAATGCCATAATTTCATTCTTCTTTATGGCTGAGTAATATTCCATATATATATATATATGGATATATATATATATACATGGATATATATAATATGGATATATATATATATATATCGATATATATATATATATCACATTTTCTTAATCCATTCGTTTGTGAAGGGCATCTAGGTTGGTTCCATAGCTTAGCTATTGTGAATTGAGCTGCTATAAACATTAATGTGATTGTATCTATATGTGAGCTGCCTGTTCATAATCTTTGAAGGGAAATTTCCTCAAAATAGGTGATAATAACGATGCTGTACATCAAAGGGAAGAATCCTGGGTCAGGGAGATAAACTGAGGCAACAGAGAAAGAGTCACATCCTTGAGAAGGAAGAGGGTTTAAGATTCAGAGTACAAAGGAAGGGGTTGATGTTGAAAAGAGGCAGGTCCTTCCTCTTTTTCCTTAGTAATAGGAGCAAAGACAGAGGATATGAGTTCAAATGTCAGTAGGCTCTAGAACTTGTGTTGAGAAGATATAATCTTCTGATTATATCTACTCAGGGAAATATATATCTATATCTATATCTATATATATGAGATATATATATATATATATAAAAGGAACTTGGAGTATGAGAGGAAAATATGTGAAATAGTATTCTTGGAGAGTGAGTGGGGAAGTGAGTTTACTAGAGGAGTAGAATAGAATGACTTGGCAATTTTGCCTGTCTTTTGAGATATGTGATCATGAATTTGAAGTAATCCTCTACAAAGTGGTTGTGTGATTTTCCTCCAGAGATGCTCAATTGCTTTGATATGAGTACAATGTGGGTGAGATACAAGATATTAAGATGTTTGAAAGGGAGTGATAATTGGCCTGGAGCATGGAATCTACACGAGGAATGGAGAGACTTGAGAAAGTTAGAAGTTTGAAATGGTAATGGTGAGAAACAGAGGGTTAATGAACTGAAAGACCCAGTGAAGCTGGATCCACTACATGGGAACAGGAGTATGTGAATGAGGGCAATCAGGAGGGGACGAGGCAGATTAGCCAGGGCCTCAAAGAAGCTGCTGATGTTACTCAAGGATAAAGGAGTCATGCTTCTGAAATGGCAGCTGGAGATTTGTAAGTTAGAGAAGACTGTAGGGGAAGCAGGTTCCTCTTGAGAGAGCCAGGGTTCAACTGAGGATAATAGCTGAAACAAATATTCAGAGAATGTAGAAAACTCTACATACACTGCCCCCAAAGAGAATAAATTCTACAGAGTAGAGTAAAAATTGTGCCAGGGAACGGAGAAATGGAAAACAGGGTCAGGAAAGGGAAAGGACAGATAAGTGTGCAAGGACCCAGAAGCATAAGGCTAGATAAATGCAGTCACTTAAATCATTACCAGAGAACAATCCAGAACCTGTAGATTACATATAAGAAATAATAAAATTATAATATAGTATAAGATAGGAAGAAATGAGAGTTTTCATAAAAGTATACTATATGTGATCCACAGAATAGTAAATTTTTAGCAGATAATATTGCAACTTGTTCCCCTTGGATGTAGATTTTCAATTCCATTGTGCACTATAAGAAGAAGTTGATTCAGTGTTTTACAACTGGGAGCTATTGTGATGAAATTAAAATCCAGAAGTTTTCTTTATGATGATAAACCTGCATATCTCTACAGGAGAAATTGTAAGTTCTAATTAAACTTCTAAATTAACCTAAATGGAAGCCCAGATCATTTAATAGAATCCTTGAATTTCAAGTTATATGAAAACTTACATGTCACCTAGTTCTACTAAGAAAGAGAGAAGTAGGAAGGAAGGAAAGATTATTCCTCTCTTCTTCCAAATTTTCCAACTTCTTAAATCTCTCCTCAGCATATTTATATTCTTGACTCTTACCCTTACTAAAACCTGACAACCCTAAAGACTCTATTTCCCTTGCAGTTGTCTGTAGAAACAGTGCCTGGAGGTGGGGCAGATCTTATCACTTCCTACTGCCAATTTCAAAGTATCCCTTTTGACCTCATTCAAGAAACCCAACCATACAAGTTTATAATCCCAGAGACTAGGGGAGCTGAGGCAGGAGGATCAAAAGTTTGAGGCTAGCCTGAGCAATTTAGCAAGACTTTGTCTCAAAATTTAAAAATTGGGGGAAAAGGCTGGGTATAGCCCTTTTTTATAGCTCCTTGGTAGATAGCCTCTGGGTTCAGAAACATCCCCAGTATTCAAAAAATAAAAACAACACAGTTTCAAATTATCATGGTTCCTACTAAGAACTAGGAAAGCTTGGGGAAAAATTAACATCTGTTTGAAGGTATAAAAGAGTTGTAAAAACACTGCAATAATTGTAGATCAGAGGATCAGGAGACGAGAAGCTCAGAGAAGTGAAGCTGGCATTTGGATGATTACTGATTCTGAAAATTCAGAGTTGATCAAGGAGGGGAAGCCCTGCCTGGTAAGCACATTAGGAGTTTGGGTGGGGATTGGAAGGGCTTTAAAAGTAAGGATACTAGAAATAGATCAGTCCTTATAGGGACTGAAGTCAGATTTAAAATATCTCAATCTTGGTGGGATTAATGTGATTAAAAATTGCTAGTTCTCCTAAATTAGGTGCCTGACTGAAGCACATATAATCCTTTTCTGGAAAAAAATATTTCATAGGGCCTTAAATTATTCCTATAAATTTTTATATGCACAATATCTGGTGCTAAATAAAAAGACTTGACCAACACCCAAGCGAAAAAACAGACAATACAAATAAACCCACATACTTACAGATAAAGGAGTTATAAGACATGAACTTCAAACTTCTATTAATATGCTCAAGAAAAGCTTGAGAATTTTGGTAGACAGCAGAATTTTAAAATAAACCAAATGAAAAGTTTAGACTCAAAAACACTTATCTCAAATTTAGAACTCAATGAAAAGCTTTTAGAGAGGATTAACAATGATAAAACTAGAAGGTTCCTCAGAAGGAAAAAAAAAAAAAAAAGGCCAGAATGAAGTACAGAGAAACAAAAATGCAGATGGGAGAAAAGAGCATAACAGACATGAGATGTGATGAAGAAGTCTAAATAACTGTAATTTGACTCACAAAAAGAAAGACTGGGTCAGAAGTAATATATGTAAAAAGAAATGGTCAAGAACTTTTAAAAAAACCAATGAAAATCATTAAGCCACACAGTCAAGTAAATCCATAAGTCTCAAAGAGGATACATGCAGAGATTATTAGATAGATAGATAGATAGAGATATATAAGTTCATGTTGTTTATATGCCACTTAGTCTGGTATTTCTCTTATAGCAGCCTGAAAAAACTAAGAGATAGATATAGATATAGATATAGATACAGATATAGATACACACACATGTATGTGTATATAGAGAGATCTATATATATGATATATGATATATATCTTAGTTATTCAGGCTACTGTAAGAGAAATACCAGACTAAGTGGCTTATAAACAACAGAAACTTATTTCTGACAGTTCTAGGTGCTGGGAGGTCTCAGTAAGGTCAAAGCACCTGAAGATTTAATGTATGGTGAAGGCCCAGTTCCTGGTTCATAGATGGTACCTTTTCGTTGTTCTCATGTGGAGGAAGGGACAAGTCAGGTCTCTATGATCCCTCTATAAGATCAATAATCCTTTATATACCATTTGGTCAGCCTCATAATATAATCACCTCCTAAAAATATCCCACCTTCAAATACTATCATATTGGGGATTCATAAGTTTCAACATAAGGATTTAGTGGGGAAGAGGAACAGGAAAATTCCATCTATAGCCATCTATGATAATGGAGAAACACTGAGAAGTTGATTTTAAAGGCAGCCAAATTTAAAAGAAAGATCATCTTCAAAAAATCATTATTGGACTGATAGCTGGATAGTACTACATGTATCAAAGAAATCAATTTTTTTTATTAAAAACCTTCCCATGAAGCAAACTCCAGACCCAGATGTCTTCACTGATTAATTCCCCCAAATATTTAAAGAATTAAATCAACAAAACATAACTCCTCCAGAAAAAGAAAGAAAATTCCTTCCTAACTTATTTTATGGAAGCAACATATGCTTCATATCTAAAAGTGACAAAGATATTATAAAAGAATATTAAAGGCCAATTTCTCTTATGAATATGGATGAAAATGTCCTAAGAAAAATATTAGCAAATGAAATCTAATAATATATTAAATCAGCTTTGCATTCATGGAGAAAACTTGCAATACTTGGTTATACTGTATTATAACAGAGTTGAAATTTTCCCCAGGACTGCAAGACCAATTTAACATTTGAAAAGTCAGTGTATCTTACTACATTAAAGGAGTAGAAAAGAACAAATCGTTTGGTCATCTTAAATGATGCTGAGAAAGCATTAAAAAAAAAAAAAAGCAACATCACAAAAACACTGAGTAAATAAACTAAGAACAGGAGAAAATTTTCTCAAATAGATAAATATCTACAAGAAAGCCTAGTACAAACCTTATGCTTAGATTATTGAGAGATTTATCTTTGAAATTTAGAATGAAGCAAGAATGCCCATATCATCACCTCCATTCAGTAATATATTGTTGGAGCTGGGCATGGTAGCACACACTTGTAATCCCAGCAGCTAGGGAAGCTGAGGCAGGAGGATCTCAAGTTCAAAGCCAGCCTCAGCAACTTAGCAAGGCTGAAGATGTGGCTCAGTGGCTAAGTGACCCTGGGTTCAATCTTCAGTACCAAAATAGTAGTAGTAGTAGTAGTAGTAGTAGTAGTAATACACTGTTGACCCTAGACAAAACAAGAGGCTAAGAAAATGCAACAAAACATATACAAAAAGATATAGTATTATGTAGAATACTATAAAATAAGAGAAAATTTTTAAAAATAAATTAGTGGAGGGATATATCATATTCATGATTGGAAGAATCAATATTATAAAAATTTGTACTCTCCTCAAATTCATTTTGTGATTTCATTTAATATCAAAGCTCCAGCATGATATTGTAGAAATTGTCAATCTGCTTAAAAACATTTAAATGAAAATTAGAAGCCAAGGATAGGTAGGAAAAAGAACAAAGTTAGGAAACTTTCTCTACTGGATATCAAAACCCATAGTAGTAAAAATAGTGTGGTATTGATAGAAAATAGGCAATTGAATGGAACAACGTTCAGGAACTAACACAAGCAGAGGTAGAAACTTAATGTATTACTAAGGTATTAGAGCAGTATGGGAAGAACAATATTTTTAATAAATAGTGCTGTGTCATTTGAATATCCATATGAAAAAATAAAATATTACCCATATCTCATACCATAAACAAAAACCAGTACCCAGTGGCTCAAATAAATAATTTGTGTAGTGAAATAATAAAGTATATAGATAAAAACAATTCAGTAACACATTAACAGTCACATGTGGTGATCTTAATTTATTACAATTAAATAATATTTAAAATCCAGTTCTTCAATCATACTAGCCACATTTCCAGGACTCAACAGTTATATGTGGACTGGTGACCACTGAATCAGACAGTGCAGATATAAATATTTCCATCTTTGCAGAATTGGACAGCACTTAGTATAGATTATCTTCCTGACCTTGGAGTAAACAATTATCTCAAACACCTTAAAAAGCACAAACCATAGAGAAAAAAAATTCATAAATTTGACTACATTAAAACTAAAGACTTCTGCTTATCAAAAGAAATCATTAAGGAAATCAGAAGTCAGGCTACCTACAGTAGAAGCTATTTGCTAGACATAGATCCACCAAAGAACTCATACCTACAATATATGAAAAATTCCTACAAATAATTAAGGAAAAGATAGGAGACCAAATAGAAAAACTAACAGTAGATATGAACAGGTACTCCATAAAAGATTTTTATCAACTTCATTCATCAATACTGAATACAAATTTAAAATACAATATTGCCATCCTACTTGAATGGTTAAATTTAAACAGACTAACAGTATCAAAAAGTGGTCAGAATATAAAGCAGATGAAATTCCTACAATGCTGATGGGAGTATATATTAATACAACAGTTTTGAATAACTGTTTTGTATCAGTTGGTAAAATTGAATATATACATACCTCATGACCCAGAAATTATATTTTTGTTATATGCCCAACAGAAATTTATACATACATGCATCAAAACACATAATCATAGAATGATCGTAGCTAAAACTTGGGATAAGAGAACTCAGATATCCATTAACAGTAGAAAGATAAATTGTGGTGTAGTCAGAAAGTGAAATACTGTACTATATATACAGCAACAAAATTAATGAACTCTTATTATATGCAACAACAGATGATTCTCAAAGATATAATATTGTATTTTAGTAAGGAAAATTAAAGAAATATAATATATAGTTTATGATTCCACCCATATAAAGTTCAAAGGGCAGGTAAAATCAATACAGTAAAAAAGTTTAGATGTCAGGACAATAGTAATACCTAAAGAAGGGTGAGAAAGTAATTGGGAGTGGGTATCATTTTAGAAATGTTCTATTTCTTGTCCAGGTAGCAGCTGTGTATGTATAATCACCATGTGATAATTGACAATCTGTATGCTTCTCATCTGTGTTTTTTTCTGAATGTATGTTATACTTCAATAGAAAATACTTTGCAAAAATCAGCTTCTTTGTTTGATGAAGGGGTTAGAGACATGTTGGTCAAAGGGCACAAAATTACAGTTAGGAGGAATAATTTCAAGAGACCCATTGTTCACTGTGGTGACTAATGATTGTATTCTTGAAAAGTGAGAGGAGACATTAAATGTTCTTACCACAAAATGATTACTATGAGGTAATGTATATATTAATTAGCTAATAAATAATATATATATATATATATATATATATACACACACACACACATTTAAAACATCATGTTGTATACAATAAATAGAAACAATTTTATCTGTCGATTTAAATAAATAAATTTGAAGGATCCTGCTCCTTTGATGTATATGCCCTCTGGCTATAATGCCTTCTAATCCCGCCTCAAGGCTGTTTAATATTTTTTCCTCTTTCCATTTGATTCACACTTTCTTCCAGCTCAAGTTCCACTATCATCCTAGGTGACTTTACATGTATGTGAATGATGGGACTCCAGGAGCCACACTCAGAAATTAACTTATCAACATGAGAGTCACTCGCCCTCTAAAGCCACTCTCAGACTAAATTATCCTATCTTTTCAGATCTCTTAGTTATCCTCAAGATTTGACCTCATGGGAACCTCTAGGCCACATTTTCTATGAACTCACACCTATTAAACTTAGATTCTAGACTGTCACTTCAATCACCTTCTTTCCAATATTCTTAACTTTCTTGTCTACTATCTCCCCCATTTTAACACCTAGTAAAATCCCAATTCTGGCTCACTCCATCTGTTTTGCACTTACATGTAGGTTGCTGAGCAACACTTGAGAGAATCACAAAACTTGGCATATCTTAAGTGGACCCTCCATGTTGTATTTCTCTTATCTACTCTTCTATCTCTATATGAAAGGAAATCAGATCTTCTCCTTTTGCTTTTTATTTTATCTATCTATCTATCTATCTATCTATCTATTGCAGAAATGGGGATTAAATCCAGGTGCTCTCTACCACTGAGTTACATCCCCAGCCTTTTAATTTTTTTTTTTAAAGCCAGGATCTTGCTAAGTTGCAAAGGATGGCCCTGAACTTGAGATCCTTCTGCCTCAGCCTCCCAAGTTGCTGGGACCATGACCCCAGCATGCTAGGCTTCCAACAGTTTTTTAAAATATGTTCAAGTTTTTTTCCAATTTAAAAACAAACTAATACGGATCCTGGGGTCTAAACATGGACATGCACCTGAGGAACTTCCAGATGCTACGGCCTCAGATCTGAGGGCCCAAAGATGGACGTGCACCTGAGGAACTTCAGGATCTGGGGGCCTAAACATGGATGTGGACCTGAGGAACTTCCGGATCCAGGGGCCTAAACATGGATGCCTGAGGCATTTCGGATCCTGGGGCCTAAACATGGATGCCTGAGGCACTTCCGGATCCGGGGGTCTAAACATGGATGTGCACCTGAGGAACCTCCGGATCCATGGGACTAAACATGGACACCTGAGGAACTTCCGGATCCTAGAGCCTAAACATAGACGTGCACCTGAGGTACTTCTGGATGCTAAGGCCTAAACATGGATATGCGCCAGAAGAACTTCCAGATCCGGGCGCCTAAACATGGACTTGCACCTTTGGAACTTCGGGATGGGGGCCTAAACATGGACACTTGAAGCACTTCCAGATCCGAGGGCCTAAACATGGACGTGTCCCTGGAACTTCTGGGTCCCTGTGCCTATAAAGGGCAGGGCGTGACTCTCAGAAGGGACGTGGCCCATGCATTGGGCCTGTTGGGGGGAGACTGAGCTGTTGCACCCTGAACTTGAATGTAACAGTGGCCTCACTTCCTGGCCTTCCCCTGGGTGTCATTTCCTCCCCTTCCACTAGGTGCCGGAGAGGAAGTGAGACCAGGCGCGCAGGGACCAGCCCCTGAGGAGGGACATGGTCTTTCTCCTTGCTTAGCCAGGCACTGGGCATGGCTAGGGACAGGGATGTCTTGTGACACTAGCTGCCTCCTGCATACCTGCCCCAGGACCTCAGGGACCACAAGCGGGGACAGTCTTTGACATGATTCTCCCCTGGCCGCTGACCCTCAGCCCTGGGGTCTGCCCAGGGAGAGCTCTGTCTCCCAGAGGGTCAGGGGGCCCCTGTGACCTACTGCTCCTTACCCACCGTCATCCTGGGCGAGCACAGGTCAGGACACTGTACGCTACTGAGAGTAACATCTCCTGGATGGGCGGCTGGGGACTTTGCCTCTGTCCCCAGGACTTGGACACCGGATGATACCCCCCAGAGACAGAAAATAACCCCACACTGCCCAAGACTTATTTTTAAGCTTTGGATTCTGAAATTTTCCTGCTGCCACTTTCTTTGTGAAGCCAGTTTTTCAACAGAGACAATATTCCAGGGGGGGGGGAAACAACATGGAGTCAATCAAACCAAGCTGACACATCTGCTCCTTCAAGAGAAATCTGGATTGGAGGGAGAACAGCCATTTTCAACTGGCAAAATAGTGAAGTTCCCTTGTCCTTATTTTATGTAAGCAAAATAAATAATCTGATGTTAACTCATCAAAATATTTTTGATGAGTGCTTGGCTCATAGGAAAACTGATTCTGTTTTATGGAATGAAGTGTTACCTGATTTTAAAATTTAAAATGAAGCCAATTAGGATTGTTAAATTACACTGTCATAATTCTGTTCTTTGACAGCAGAAATAAATAAACCTTTTTTTAAAAAAACTAATAAATTACAGTGAAAAATGTAATAAGATCCTACTTCCCCTCTGTTTCCCTCTCCAAGAACCATCCTATATTTTCTCAATTCATAAAAAATATTATTCTGTGTCTACTTCCTCATTTCCCCATTCAGCTACCAATAATAACATTCTGCTTACTCACCACAACTACACAGATGACCTTGTTGTTGATCAACATAATGGGCACATTTCAGTTTTTTCTTATTTGACTTTTCTTTTTAATTGTTTTATAATAGTAGATGGACAGCATGCGTTTATTTAATTAATTTATTTTTTTATGTGGTGCTGAGGATTGAACCGAGTACCTCACACATGCTAGGCAAGTGCTCTGCCACTGAGGTACAGCCCCAGACCTTATTTGACTTTTCTGAAGCCAATTCCTCCCTAGGCTCTAGGGCTCCAGAATCTCCTGAGTTTTCTCCTACAGTGCTGGCCACCCTTCTTACTATCTTTCATAGACAATCATCTTCTGCTCTTCTTTTAAATGATAGCATGCTTCATAATTATCTTTTTAGGCTATTTTTTTCTTTCCCTATTACATATTCCTGGGAGAACACCTCTGTTCCCAAAACTTCAATTATCATTTATTTTTTATAATGTCCATCTCCACATTTCTATACCTGCACTGCCTCACAAGGTTCACAGACATGCCACTGGGACATCTCGTATGTTCTCTAAGCTTAGGATCCTCATTCCAACTCTCATCTGTAAATGTAAACTCTCATCATCCATCAACCAATTTCCCCAACATTCTTGATTTCACCTCCTAATTGTCACATTTTTAAAAGTACGGAGTATCATTCTTGGTTTTCACCCCCATCTAGTCCATCATCATGTTTTGCTTGGGTTATTCTCTCTCCTAACTGGTCTCCTTGCCCCAGTCCTACTCCCTTCTAATCTTTTCCCCACTATAGCCAGACTAAGCTGCTTAACATTTATTTACTTATTTATTACTAAATCATAAGATTTAAGAGAACAGAAACCATGTCTATTTTGCTAACCTAGTAATTACTATACAATTACTATAGTGTTTGGTACACAGTACCTCTCAAGAAGTATTTATCAAAGAGATAAATAAATTGTCATTCATGACCTTGTCTAATTTGGAAGTAATATAGAAATATCCCTAAAGACTTCATAGGGGTGCCATGTCTTTCTGTTCATCAGGATACCCCACAGTTTACAAATCTAGCCTATATTTATTGAATAAATGAGTGAGAGTAAAAAAAATCTGAGATATGAAAGTGATATACAACATATTATACAAATGAAACATACAAAGAAAAAAGTGGTACTACCTCTCATGTACAGTGGGGAATTAATTTTCCAATTTACAATCATCACCTCTATCTTATCAGTGTTCTTCCTATCTCTTCCATGCTTCATTTTTTCTATGGCTCTTTTCATTTTCTATCATACCATACCATTTACTTATTTATTTTGTTTATTGTTGCCTCCCCCACTACAATATAAGCTTGATAATAGCAGTAATTTTGGTCTATTCTGTTATTAAACCTATTATGGGTCCTCAATGAATATTATTTTTTAAAATCTTTTTTACATATCATTGTTTTATTCTTGTCTATGTTGTCACCCTACTGAGCTCAATGAATATTATTAAATTAAAATGATGGCACCTAGGACTTTGCTAAATATGCTAACATTCATCTTATTTACTCTTTAAAATAACACACTAGTTAGATCCTTTTATCTCTATTTTAGAGATTTAAAAAGGAGCTCTTAAAAGTTACATCATCTCTTTAGGATGTAGTCGAAATGTTACAGAAGGAAAGAAAAAAATAGAAGTACAAATAAGATGTAGGAAAAAAAATTGAAATATATCAGTCATCATAATAAAGGTAAACAGATTACGCTCCCTGGTTTAAAGACAAAATTACAGAATGGAATTTTTAAGTACAGCAATTGGACACACACATACATACTCACACATAAACAGAGAGAGCGAGCACACAAGACTTCTGGTGCCAGCTACGTTATGGCAAGCCCACCAAAGCCCCTCTCTATCTCCCATCAATTAAAACAAAACAAGCAACCACCCTAGGCTTGATGATAACAGATATCATCAATAACCAACCTTCCCAAGGAAATTGATAATTTCTAATTCCACATTTCCCTCTTTAGGGGTGATAAATTCTCTGGTGTTTCTGTTATCTCCTGACTTTGTCCCACTGTGGAACTGTGCAGGGAATGTAGACACCAACAGCATGGGAGAAATCCCACTTACGACCAGACAAGCAGAGGAAAGGGTCCCTGGGTTGAAGTGGGTGGGGAAAAAACTCATATATTTTCCTTTCCACCCCTCCTCTAGTAATTATTATAGTGTCTGGTACACTCTTCCTCAGAGCCTTGCTTCAAGAGTAATCTCAGCCAAGGACCTGCACTGAAATGGCAGCCTAAAACCTCGAGAAAAACTCACAAAACAAACAAACAAACAAACAACCAAACAAACAAAAACTGTTTCTGGCCAGAGGAAATGGAAAACACAACAGTGTGGTCAGAAGACTATTGAGAATACCTGTTCTTTGTTCTTTCTTGTCTCTTGCTTCTCTATCTCTAGTGTAGTTCCAGTGACAAGAAATTATAAGCAGAGCAGGAAGCTAAAACTCTAAAAGAAGTCCTGGTCTTTCTTTTTAAAGTTTTTTTCTTTCTTTTTAAAGTTTTTTTCTTTCTCTTTCCTCCTCCTCCTCCTCCTTTTTTGGTAGTTATGTATGGACAGCATGTCTTATTTATTGTTACGTAGTGCTGAGGATCAAACTCAGTGCCTCACAAATGCTGAGCTACAGCCCCAACCCTCCTTCTTTTTCTTTGGAACCAGGTATTGAACTCAGGAGCACTTAACCACTGAGCTACATCCTCAGCCCTTTTCTGTATTTCATTTAGAGATAGGATCTTACTGAGTTACTTCTGGCCTTGCTAAATTGCTGAGGCTTTCTTGGAACTCACAATCCTCCTGTCTCAGCTTCCTGAATTGCTGAGATTATAGGCATGTACCACCACACCAAGTCAAGTTGTGGTCTTTCTAGTCCAGGAAAAGGAACTTTTGGGATCCACAGTGTGGGATAAACCTTACAGAGGAGACAGCTGAGGTCATAGAGCCCCTAATTCTATATACAAACAGATACAAATCCTGAACTTACCTCCAAGCTATGCATATGCAAGATAGACTCAGATCAGCCTATTACTTAAGTCTCAGGAAACCCCCAACCAACACATGAGTTATACAAAGCACCTTAGCAAATGCTTTGAAAATTAAACTGACTTTGGAAACACCACTTGCAGAACTTGCATTCAACCTAACTGTGTTGGCTGCCTGTTAAAATAGACAATCAAGCAAGATCAACATTCTTTTTAGTATTTTAATAGAACCAAGAGTCTCCTCTTGGTGTATTACTTGAAAAACAGGAACCAAGAAATCTGACTACTTCTCAAAGGAAAAGATAATCAGATGTCCATCTCAGAATATTCTCAAACTGTAATCATTAAACAAAGACATTAAAACAGCTATTGTAACCATGCTGCATGAGGTGAAGCTAAGCACATTTAAATTGAATTAAAAAATAAAAATTTCCATGAATAAATAAAACTAGAAAAAAGAACCAGATAAATATATCAAAAATTTAAAAAACTCACTAGATGGTCTCAATAGCAGAAGGAAGATACCAAAGGAAGCAGCCAGAAACCTAAATACAAATCAATAGAAGTTATGCAACACAAAGAAGAGAAAGAAACATTGAAAAAACAAAATAAATAGAAGCTTTGAGAATACATAAAAAGATCCAGGTCTATTTATGTCTCTAGAAAAAGATCAAGAGAAACAATACAAACTATATAGTTCAGTATCTCTCTTGAAAATAAATGCAAAATACCTCAACCAAACATTAGCAAGTCAGTGAAAACAATATACTAATAGGATAATGTATCATGAAAAATTTGAATTTTCCCCAGAACAAAAGCTTGGTCCAATATTAAAAAACTAATAAATGTAATTTAAATATTGATGAACTAAAGAAGAAGGCTCATACACCATTTCAATAGGTGCATCAAAAGCTTCTAACATTAAGAGACCAAACTTAAGAGTCATTGGGATACAGGAAGGTACACAGCTCCAAACCAAAGGAATGAGCAGTCTATTCAATGAAATAATACGAGAAAACTTCCCAGACTTGAAGAATGAGACAGAATCCCAAATCCTAGAAGACTACAGGACGCCGAATGTGCAAAATCATAAGAGATCCACACCTAGACACATTATAATGAAGATGCCCAACATACAGAATAAGGAGAGAATTTTAAAAGCTACAAGAGAAAGGAAAGATTACATTTAGGGGTAAGCCAATCAGGATAACAGCTGATCTTTCAACACAGACTCTGAAAGCTAGAAGATCCTGGAATAACATATTTCAAACACTGAAAGAAAATGGGTTCCAACCAAGAATTGTGTATCCAGCGAAATTAAGCTTCAGGATGGAAGATGAAATTAAAACCTTCCACGATAAACAAAAGTTTAAAGAATTCGCAGCTAGAAAACCATCTCTTCAAAACATCCTCGGCAAAACATTACAGGAAGAGGAAATGGAAAATAACAATGAAAACCAACAGTGGGAGGTAGGACAGTAAAGGGGGGGAAAATAATCAAAGAGGAAAACAAACCATGTTTAGTAACAGAAATAAACAAATATGGCTGGAAGAACAACCCATATCTCAATAATAACCCTAAATGTTAATGGCTTAAACTCACCAATTAAGAGACACAGGCTAGTAGAATGGATCACAAAACAAGACCCAACAATATGCTGCCTACAGGAGACGCATTTGATAGGAAAAAACATACATAGGCTGAAGGCGAAAGGTTGGGAAAAATCATATCACTCATATGGACTTCGGAAACAAGCAGGAGTGTCCATACTCATATCAAATAAAATAGATTTCAAGCCAAAGTTAATCAAAAGGGATAAAGAGGGACACTACATACTGCTTAAGGGAACCATACACCAACAAGACATAACAATCATAAATATTTATGCCCCAAACAATGGTGCAGCTATGTTCATCAAACAAACTCTTCTCAAGTTCAAGAGTCTAATAGACCACCATACAATAATCATGGGAGACTTCAACACACCTCTCTCGCCACTGGACAGATCTTCCAAACAAAAGTTGAATAAGGAAACTATAGAACTCAATAACACAATTAATAACCTAGACTTAATTGACATATATAGAGTATACCACCCAACATCAAGCAGTTACACTTTTTTCTCAGCAGCACATGGATCCTTCTCAAAAATAGATCATATATTATGTCACAGGGCAACTCTTAGACAATATAAAGGAGTAGAGATAATACCATGCATCTTATCTGATCATAATGGAATGAAACTGAAAATCAACAATAAAAGAAAGAAGGAAAAAGCATACATCACTTGGAGAATGAACAATAGGTTACTGAATGATCAATGGGTTATAGAAGACATCAAGGAGGAAATTAAAAAATTCTTAGAGATAAATGAAAACACAGACACAACATATCGGAATCTATGGGACACATTGAAAGCAGTTCTAAGAGGAAAATTCACTGCTTGGAGTTCATTCCTTAAAAAAAGAAAAAAACCAACAAATAAATGATCTCATACTTCATCTCAAAATCCTTGAAAAAGAAGAGCAAAACAACAGCAAAAGAAGTAGAAGGCAAGAAATAATTAAAATCAGAGCTGAAATTAATGAAATCGAAACAAAAGAAACAATTGAAAAAATTGACAAAACTAAAAGTTGGTTCTTTGAAAAAATAAACAAAATCGACAGACCCTTAGCGATGCTAGCGAAGAGGAGAGAGAACTCAAATTATTAGCATACGGGATGAAAAAGGCAATATCACAACAGACACTTCAGAAATACAGAAGATAATCAAAAACTTTTTTGAATCCTTATACTCCAATAAATTAGAAGATAGTGAAGGCATAGATAAATTTCTTAAGTCATATGATCTGCCCAGATTGAGTCAGGAGGATATAGACAACCTAAACAGACCAATATCAATTGAGGAAATAGAAGAAACCATCAAAAGACTACCAACTAAGAAAAGCCCAGGACCGGATGGGTATACAGCAGAATTTTACAAAACCTTTAAAGAAGAACTAATAGCAATACTTTTCAAGCTACTTCAGGAAATAGAAAAGGAGGGAGAACTTCCAAATTCATTCTATGAGGCCAACATCACCCTGATACCTAAACCAGACAAAGACACTTCAAAGAAAGAAAACGACAGACCAATATCTCTAATGAACCTAGATGCAAAAATCATCAATAAAATTCTGGCAAATGGGATACAAAAACATATCAAAAAAATTGTGTACCATGATCAAGTAGGATTCATCCCTGGGATGCAAGGCTGGTTCAATATACGGAAATCAATAAATGTTATTCATCACATCAATAGACTTAAAGATAAGAACCATATGATCATCTCGATAGATGCGGAAAAAGCATTCGACAAAGTACAGCATCCCTTTATGTTCAAAACTCTAGAAAAACTAGGGATAACAGGAACATACCTCAATATTGTAAAAGCAATCTATGCTAAGCCTCAGGCTAGCATCATTCTGAATGGAGAAAAACTGAAGGCATTCCCTATAAAATCTGGAACAAGACAGGGATGCCCTCTCTCTCCACTTCTGTTCAACATAGTTCTCGAAACACTGGCCAGAGCAATTAGACAGACGAAAGAAATTAAAGGCATAAAAATAGGAAAAGAAGAACTTAAATTATCACTATTTGCAGATGATATGATTCTATACCTAGCAGACCCAAAAGGCTCTACAAAGAAACTATTAGAGCTAATAAATGAATTCAGCAAAGTGGCAGGATATAAAATCAACACGCATAAATCAAAGGCATTCCTGTATATCAGCGACAAATCCTCTGAAATGGAAATGAGGACAACCACTCCATTCACAATATCTTCAAAAAAAAAAAAAAATACTTGGGAATCAACCTAACAAAAGAGGTGAAAGACTTATACAATGAAAACTACAGAACCCTAAAGAGAGAAATAGAAGAAGATCTTAGAAGATGGAAAAATATACCCTGTTCATGGATAGGCAGAACTAACATCATCAAAATGGCGATATTACCAAAAGTTCTCTATAGGTTTAATGCAATGCCAATCAAAATCCCAACGGCATTTCTTGTAGAAACAGAGAAAGCAATCATGAAATTCATATGGAAAAATAAAAGACCCAGAATAGCAAAAACAATGCTAAGCAGGAAGTGTGAATCAGGCGGTATAGAGATACCAGACTTCAAACTATACTACAGAGCAATAGTAACAAAAACAGCATGGTACTGGTACCAAAACAGGCGGGTGGACCAATGGTACAGAATAGAGGACACAGAAACCAATCCACAAAACTACAACTATCTTATATTTGATAAAGGGGCTAAAAGCATGCAATGGAGGAAGGATAGCATCTTCAACAAATGGTGCTGGGAAAACTGGAAATCCATATGCAACAAAATGAAACTGAATCCCTTTCTCTCGCCATGCACAAAAGTGAATTCAAAATGGATCAAGGAGCTTGATATCAAATCAGAGACACGCCGTCTGATAGAAGAAAAAGTTGGCTACGATCTACATTCGGTGGGGTCGGGCTCCAAATTCCTCAATAGGTCACCCATAGCACAAAAGTTAATAACTAGAATCAACAAATGGGACTTACTCAAACTAAAAAGTTTTTTCTCAGCAAAAGAAACAATAAGAGAGGTAAATAGGGAGCCTACACCCTGGGAACAAATCTTTACTCCTCACACTTCAGATAGAGCCCTAATATCCAGAGTATACAAAGAACTCAAAAAATTAGACAATAAGAGAACAAACAACCCAATCAACAAATGGGCCAAGGACCTGAACAGACACTTCTCAGAGGAGGACATACAGTCAATCAACAAGTACATGAAAAAATGCTCACCATCTCTAGCTGTCAGAGAAATGCAAATCAAAACCACCCTAAGATACCATCTCACTCCAGTAAGATTGGCAGCCATTATGAAGTCAAACAACAATAAGTGCTGGCGAGGATGTGGGGAAAAGGGTACACTTGTACATTGCTGGTGGGACTGCAGATTGGTGCAGCCAATTTGGAAAGCAGTATGGAGATTTCTTGGAAAGCTGGGAATGGAGCCACCATTTGACCCAGCTATTCCCCTTCTCGGTCTATTCCCTAAAGACCTAAAAAGAGCATGCTACAGGGACACTGCTACATCGATGTTCATAGCAGCACAATTCACAATAACAAGACTGTGGAACCAACATAGATGCCCTTCAATAGACGAATGGATAAAAAAAATGTGGCATTTATACACAATGGAGTATTACTCTGCATTAAAAAATGACAAAATCATAGAATTTGCAGGGAAATGGATGGCATTAGAGCAGATTATGCTAAGTGAAGCTAGCCAATCCCTAAAAAACAAATGCCAAATATCTTCTTTGATATAAGGAGAGTAACTAAGATCAGAGTAGGGATGAAGAGCAGGAGAAGAAGATTAACATTTAACAGGGATGAGAGGTGGGAGGGAAAGGGAGAGAGAAGGGAAATTGCATGGAAATGGAAGGAGACCCACAGGGTTATACAGTTGAGGGGGTAGAGAGAGAGGAGGGGAGGGGAGGGGACGGGAGAGGTGGGGAGGGGGGAGGGTGGAGGATGGGAAAGGCAGCGGAGCACAACAGACACTAGTATGGCAATATGTAAATCAATGGATGTGTAACTGATGTGATTCTGCAATCTGTGTATGGGGTGAAGGTGGAAGTTCATAACCCACTTGAATCAAAGTGTGGAATATGATATGTCAAGAAATTTGTAATGTTTTGAACAACCAACTATAAAAAATTTAAAAAAAAAGCTTCTAACAAAGTTCCATATCCATTCATGATATTTTAAAAATTCTAGTAAACTAGGAAAGTAGGAAATTTCCTTAAAGGGCATCTAGAAGAGGGCATCTATAATTAACATTGTATTCAATTTAAAAAAAGAATGAATGCTTTTCTTTATAAGATCAAGGAAGATTAGGTAAAAGAAAAATCTCTCTCTATGCTTATTTTCTTATAGATATCTCTTTTTTGATCTATCTCCATTGATATCTCTCCATATCCACAGAGATATATCCATAGGGAGGTATAGAGATATAGAGATTATATATAATTGTATGGATAATTATGTAGATAATGGATAGAGAAAAAAAGAAAAGAGAGAAGCAGATTTATTTAAAGGAAATGGCTCACATGATTGTAGAGCAAGTTCAAAATCTGAAAGATAGGCCAACAAGCTGGAGACCCAAGGAAGAGTTGCATTTAGAGTCCATAGACAGTCAGACTGCTGGCAGAATTCCTTCCCTGGGGGAAGGTCAGTGTTTTCCTATTACAGCCTTCAACTGATAGCATGAGGCCCACCTAAGGATAAAATTAATGTCATCTAAAAAATAACCTTCACAAAAACTATTATAATAATGCTTGACAAAATATCTGGGTACTGAAGCCTAGCCAACGTGGTATATAAAATTAACTATCACAATTCTCATTGTTGCTGTTCAACATTACTCTGGGAGTCCTAGTCATTGATAAGAAAAAAGAATATAGGTTGCAAAGAATGAAATAAAATTGTCTTTTTTCATAGAAAACTTAATTGTCAAGAGATAAAACCCTCCCAAATGTTCAACAAGTCTACTAGAACTAATAAATGAGTTTAGCAGGATCTTAGGACACATAGACAATCCACCAAAATTAATTGTATTTCTACATACTAGCAATGAATCACTTGAATAAGATAGTCTACAAAGTATAACTATCAGAGCTGCAAAGAAATGGAAATAGTTAAGTAAAAATTTAAGAAAACATATATAGGATCTGCATGCTTAAAGCTATAAAACAGATGAAAGAAAGCAAAAAAAATACACAAAAATAAAGAGTTATATTTCATCATACATTGAAAGTCTGAGATGTCAGTTCTTTCCCAAAGTGACCTATAGATCCAAGACAATCGCAATTAAAATCCCAGCAGGATTTCCACTGCCATCCACATTGCTGTAAATGGCAGTCTTTTTTTTTTTTTCTTTTCCTATTTTTTTTTTCTGTAAATGACTGGGGAATATTACATTGTGTATATGTACCACATTTTCTTTATCTGTCCATCAATTGATGGAAACTCAGGTTGTTTCCATTTCTTGCCTATTATAAACCATGCTGCAATAAACATGGAAGTGCAGATGTGTCTTCAACATACTGATTTCATTTTCTTTGAACATACACCCAGTAATAGGATAGCTGGATTATTTTGTAGTTCTGTTTTAATTTTTTGAGGAACCTCCTTACTGTTTTCCATAATGGCTGTACTAATTACATTCCCAACAAGAGTGTGTGAGGGTGCCCTTTCCTTCACATCCTTGCCAGCAGTTGTTATTTTTATCCTTTTTGATAATAGCTATTCTTTCTGGAGATCATTATGTTAAGTGAAACAAGTCAGGCACCACGTGATCTCACTCATAAGTGGAATTTAAAATAGCCGCTCTAAGTTGAAGATAGAATGGTGGTTTCCGAAGAGAGTAAGGGGAAGGAAGGAATGGGGGAAAGCTGATCAACAATGTTTTAGTCAGCTTTTTCACTGCTATGACTGAAAGACCCAACCAGCACAATGGCAGAGGAGGAAAAGTTTATTTGGGGAGTCACAGTTTCAGAGTTCTTAGTCCATAGACAGTAGGCTCCTCACCTTGGGGCTCAAGGTGAGGCAGAACATCACAGTGGAAGAGTATAGCAGAGGGAAGCAGCTTACATGACGATCAGAAAGCAGAGACAGAGAGAGCGAGATCTCCACTTGCCAGATACAAATATATACCCCAAAGCCCCACCTCTTCCAGCCACACCCCACAGCTGTTACCAAAAAGAATAAAAATAACAACTGCTATATGGATTGAGAACTCTGAAACTGAGAGCCCTCAAATAAATTTTCCAAAACACGTGCTGTACATTTTAAAAAGCTACAAAAAAGAATTTTGAAAGTTTTTATCATAAAGATATGATAAATGTTTGAGGAAATTAATACATTTAATGCAATTTAAACAATATAAAATGTATAAATGTATCAAAACATTATGTGGGCTGGGCATGGTGACTCACACCTGTAATCCCCAGGCTGGAGAGGCTGAGGCAGAAAGATTGCAAGTTCAAAGCCAGCCTCAACAAAACTGAGGAGCTAAGCAACTCAGTGAGACCCTGTCTCTAAATAAAATACAAAATAGGGCTGGGGATGTGGCTCAGTGGTTGAGTGCCTGAGTTCAATCCCCATTACTCTCCCCCAAAATTATGTGGTACTCTATTAATATGCATAATTTGAATGTTTTTATGTATCAGTTAAAAATAAATGTAAGTTTTAAAATATTCCAACAGCCAAAGTACATGTATGAAGACACAAACTGGTGTGAATATACTTTGTATACAATCAGAGATATGAAAAATTGTGCTCTATATGTGTAATAAGAATTGTAATACATTCCACTGTCACATATAAATTAAAAAATTACAAAATTAAAAAAAAATCCCAACAAGATTTTTGGTGGCTATTGACAAGCTAATTCCAAAATTCAAATAGAAAGGCAAAGAACTAATAAAGAAATAGCTTGTACAATTTCTTTTAATTTTTTTTTGTTTTTTAGTTGTAGATGGACAGCATGCCTTTATTTTATTTATTTATTTTTTCATGTGGTGCTAAGGATCGAACCCAATGCCTCACACATGCTAGGCAAGTGCTCTGCCACTGAGCTACAGCCCCAGCCCAGCTGATACAATTTTTAAAAATAATATCAAAGTTAGAAAACTTGTACTCTGATATCAAGATTTAGTATATAAAGCTAAAATAAGTAAGACAGTGTGGTACTGGTGAAAGAAAAAGTAAAAGCAGATCAATGAAACAGAACAGAGTCCAAAATAAGCCCACTCAAATGTGGTCAATTGATTTTCAGCAAAGGTGCAAAGGCAACTCAATCAAGAAGGAATAGTCTTTTCAATAAATGGTGTTGGGCCAACTGGACATCCATATGCAAAACCAGAAAACAAAGTAAACCTGACATATACTTTGCATCTTACACAAAAATTAACTCAAAATGGATCACAGATAACTTTAAAAAATAAAACCATATAAAATATCTAGAAAAAAGTCTTTGTGGCCTTGGGTTAAGCAAAGATTTCTTAGATCTGATACCAAAAGTACAGTACATAAAATTTTGTTTTTTTAAATTATTATCTCTGAGAAAAATACTCTTAAGAGAATAAACAGAAGTTACTGGGAGAAAGCATATAAATATCACATATTTGGCAAAGGACTTGTACCTAGAATATTTGAAGAATTGTCAAACTCAACAATAAGAACATTTAAAAATCCAACTAAAAAGTGGGCAAATAGCTGAAAAGACATTAAAACAAAGAAGATATATGAATGACAAATAAGCGTATGAAAAATTACTTAATATCACTAGACATTAAGTTAATACAAAATAAAATTACACAATGATGCTATTATATGCCTATTGGTATGGCTAAAATAAATAAATTTAACTAGCAATACCAAGTGCTGGTGAGGATGTAGCATACCTAGAACTCTCTGAAATTGCTTGTGGGAGTATAAAAATAGTTCAGATACTTTGGAAAACAGTCTGCTGTTTTCTTAAAAATATTTATGATATGGACCAGTAATCTCATTATTAAGTATTTACCCAAGAGAAGTAAAAACATATGTTAACAAAAAACCCTGTTAACAAATGTTTATAGTAGTTTCATTCTTAATCATCAAAACCTGTAGTCAGCCAAAAGTTCCTTTAGCTGATAAATACTCTACATCCATATAATGGAATATTATTCAGCAATAAAAGTACTACACTATCAATGTTCACAGTAACATAATGAATCTCAAATGCATTGCCCTCAGTGAAAGAAGCCAGACTCAGGAGGTTATATACCATATAAATCCATGTATGATATACTAGAAAAGTAAAACATAAAGACATAAAATGGGGTTTGGGATGAGAGACAAGGTTGATACAAGAGCTGCACACAGGAATCTGGGTGGAAAGGTGATAAAATGTTCTGTATCTTTATTTTGGTAGGAGCTATGCATTTTTCAAAACAAAGAATTGTACATCAAAGAGGTAAATTTAATGTGTGTAAATTAAAAATAATGTTCTGTTTACCAGGAAAAATGAATCAGAGAAAGATTAATAGTTGAAGGACAGCAGAGTGTGGGACTGAGGCTGAGGCAAGAGGATCACAAGTTCCAGGCCAGCCTCAGCAATTTAGTGAAGCCCCACGCAACTCAGCAAGACTCTCTTCTCAAAATACAAAATAAAACGAGCTGAGAATGTAGCTTAGTTATAATGTACCCTGGGTTCAATCCCTAGTACCAAAAACTAAAAAATAAATGGTAGAGAGAGATGTATAAGACAAATAACAATGCAAAGCAAGCTTGTCTAGCTATATTAATATCAGGCAAAATAATTTTTAGGTGGTATGCCCCAAGACATAGCTCTTGAGGGGAGATCTAACCTTTAATATCACCTCTTTTTATGCTTCTTTCAACACATCTTTTTTCTGTTGTTGTGATTGTTATTTTTAGTTATACATGACAGTAGAATATATGTTGGCAGATTATACATACATAGAGTATAATTTATTCTATTTAGGATCCCACTCTACATGTGGTTGTACATGATGTGGAGTTACCCTGGTCGTGTATGCAAATTCAAGACTAGGAAAGTTATGACCAATTAATTCTATTGTCTTTCCTATTCCCTTCCTCCTTCCCTTCCCTTAGTTTCCCTTTGTCTAATCCAATTAATTTCTATTATTGTCCTCCTCAACCTCCCTTGTTTTGGGTTAGCATCTGCAAATCAGAGAGGACATTTGGCATTTGGTTTTGGGGATTGGCTTGTTTCACTTAGCATGATATTCTCCAGTTCCATCCATTTACTGGCAAATGCCATAATTTCATTCTTCTCTATGGCTGAGTAATATTCCATTGTGTATATATACCACATTTTCTTTACCATTCATCTGTTGAAGGACACTATGTTGTTTCAATAGCCTGACTATTGTGAGTTCTTTCAACACATCTTAATGATTTCCATTTTAGTTAACAAGATTTGGAAAACTTATTTCTAAAATATTTGAGACAATCCCTCACAAGAGCATGAATTCCACCAGGAAATAAACATACTTTTCATATTTGGAGAAGTATCAACTGAAAGTTCATAAATATTCATCCAGGAAAATGTTTACTAAATTAAAATCATTGATAGTATTTTGTATAACTTGGCGATTCATGACCTTTTATTCTTTTAATAGTAATAGAAACAAAATAGTAATAAAAATTACCATTATTTTTCCCCCAAATTTCAAAATTTTATTTGTCTTTTTTCTAAAAAGGAATAAATATTAGCATTTAGCATTGAAGAATTCCTGTGGCTAGGATAAATGACCAAAGGAATCTGGCTGCTTTTAACTGAAACATTAGCAGGAAAATGGGAAAATTAGCTCCATAAGGTATTAGTGTGTGAAATGAATGTGTAGCTGCATATGGAAATTTTTATTGCCGATTATGTCTCTTACAGGAAGCTAAAGGTAAATGATCATATTAAATATTATGTAATATTTCCACTGATAAAATTAGGATGTTTGGTCTTCCAATAAGTTAATGTGACAAGGCAAGCAAAAGAGCAATTTAGTAAAGTTTCAAGCAAGTCCCCAAATCCCAAGAAACAGTTCTAATATAGTTCCCATCTGGAACTTCTTCAATTAAAATACAACAGTTTCTTGTTATCAAACTGTGGCAAAATGAGAATAATAATCTGTTAGACCATAGGGTCAGGTTATGGAATCTTTGTTTTGGAGGAGTAGGCTTCAAGTCAAGGTCCAAACTACAGAAACTACAGAAAATATGTAGGAAACACACATCTTTATCCTGACATCCTATTTTGTTTATTAAATGAAAATCTGGTTTCTTTCATTCACTTTCTACTTTACTTGAAACTAAACTATTTTGAAACTTGAAACTTTTCTATACCACTCTATATGTGGTCTAATATTAGTAAGCATGTCTGAGAAGTAAATTTACAGAGAAAAATAGAAACGGGTAAGTAAATTAAAGGCAAAATCTCAATGAAAAACCCCTAAGTTAACTTTTGAAAGGCCTAGCCCCTTGATATTTCCCACTTTCCCTCAGATTTTTCACTCTGAAGACTTGACTTCTCTTTTCTATGGATAGAGCATGTAATACCTTGAATTAACCAGGACCTGAGGAAAAAATTTAGAGATCAAGAAAAGAATCTTAGTTCTTGCTAAGTTCTAGCCTTTGGCAGAGTTCTCAGGGCATTGGAGCTCAGCTTGAGATAAGTCACCAGAATCACTAAAGATGACAAAATAAAAAGATGTTTGTATGGTGTATGAATCAGGAGAGAGAGAGAGAGAGAGAGAGAGAGAGAGAGAGAGAGAGAGAGAGATAAAAAGAAGGAAGGAAGAAATCAAGGGGGGCATAGAGGCAAGTTGTAATCAAAGTGGGATGCAATTAATCAAAGGAGAAGTTGACTGGACAGAAAATTTCTAAAAGAATAAAGAGAAAGAATTTAATTAGGATTATGACACATCCAAACACCAGAGAATAGGGCTAGGGATATAGCTCATTTGGTAGAGTGTTTGCCATATGCACAAGGCCATGGGTTCAATCCCCAGCACCACCAAAAAAAAAAAAAAAAAAAGTTATCAGCCAAATACCAAAGGATGGACATAGGGGGCTGGGGATGTGGCTCAAGCGGTAGCGTGCTTGCCTGGCGTGCGTGTGGCCTGGGTTCGATCCTCTCCTCAGCATCACATACAAACAAAGATGTTGTGTCCTCCGAAAACTAAAAAATAAATATTAAAAATTCTAAAAATTCTCTCTCTCTCTCTCTTTCTCCTCTCTCTTAAAAAAAAAAAAAAAGGATGGACATAGGCACAGGCCATGTGCCCAGGGCAAAAATAAGCTTAGTAGAAAGAAGCAGAGAATTATGATCCTTGAACAATTTATTTTTTATGTAACATGCTCCTACCTGTATTTTCTGGACAATTACAAAATAAGACATGCCACGATTACATTATTGTGTATATAGAAAATCCTAAGAAATCTATTAAAAATATTATTAGAGCTAATAAATGAGTTCATAACAGTTGTGGAATACAATATCAATTCACACAACTTTACTAAATTGCTCTTTTGCTTCACAAAAATACATCTATACCTTGTCCGTGAACAATCTGAACATGAAACTAGAAAAACAATTCCATTCACAATAGCATCAAAAAGAATGAGATATATAGTAGTAAATTGAAAGAAATGTGAGCTTGTAACCTGAAATATTATAAAATATTATTGAAAGAAATTAAAAGAACTAAATAAATTGAAGGATATTCTATGTTCATGAGTTGGAAGATTTAATGGTGTTAAGATGGCAATACTCCCCAAACTGATCTATCCATGCACTATAACTCACATCTAAATTCCAACTACTTTTCTGGCAGAAATTGAGAAGCTGATATTATTATTCATATAGAAATACAAGGTACCCAAACTAGCAAAAAATAATTTTCAAAAAGAGAAAAATCAGAGGATTCATACTTCTCACTTTCAACAAATGACTATGGTTATCAAGTCTGATTGCTACAAAGCCTCAGTAATATGGTGCTCACAATAAGAACAAACTTATAAATCAGTAGAATAGATTTGAGAGCCCAGAAATAAATATATACATTTCCAGTCAAGTGACTTTTACAAGGCTGCCAATATAATTACATAAGAAAAAGAATTGGTTAACAATAATGGTTCTCCTGGGTATCACATGCAAAAGAATGAATTTGTATCCCTTCCTCACATCACATATAAAAATTAGTCAAAATAGATTAAAAGTCTAAATTCAGAAGCTAATACCACAAAACTTTTAAGAGACCACACAGTTTAATTTTCATGTCCTTAGTTACCTGACAATTTTGTAAATATGACACCTCAAGCATGAGAAACCAGAGGAAAAAAAATAGATAAATTAGACTTCTTAAACATCATAAACTTTTGTGAACCACAGGACACTATCAAGAAAGTGAAAGGAAAATTCATGGGAGAAAATTTGCAAATATGTCTGATAAGGTTGTAATATCCAGAACATAAATTAAAAAACTCTTACCATTCAACAATAAAAAGATTAAAAAAAGGCCATTTTAAACTGTGCAAAGGATTGAATACACATTTCTCCAAAGAAGATATACAAGTAGCCGATAAGCACATGAAAAGATAAAACAACATTATTAGACATTAGGCAAATGTAATTTGCTAGCTACAACTTCATACCCAATAGGACAGCTCTAATAAAAATGATAGACAAGGAACTGGGGTTGTGGCTTAGTGGTAGAGTGCTTGCCTAGCAAGGGTGAGGTACTGGGTTTAATCCCCAGCACCGCATAAAAATAAATAAATAAAAGGTATTGTATCAATCTACAATTTAAAAAATATTAAAAAAAAACAATAGACAATAGCAAATGTCAGTAAGTTTGGGAAGAAAGTAGAACCCTCATAGTCTCTATTAAAAAACAAAAAAAAGTTTTGTCAGTAACTCCAAATTGAACATAAAATTACCATATGACCCAGAAACTCTACTGCTAAGTATCTATACAAGAAAATTGAAAAACATATATTCATGCAAAAACTCAAATGTTCATAGTAACATTATCCACAATAGCTAAAAAGTAGAAATAACTAAAATATTCATCAACTGATAGATGGGTAAAAAGAAATGTGGTGTATCTATATGGAATGTTATTCAGGTATATTTTAAGGTCACATGTTGTTTGAGTGCATTTATATAAAATCTCCAGAATAGCCAAATCTATAGAGAAACAAATGGGGAATTACTACTCACAGGGCTTCTTTTAGGAAAAATGAAAATGTCCTAGAATTATATAGTGGTGAAAGATGCACATATAGTGGTGAATATAGTAAAAACGACTGAATTGTACACTTCCAAATGGTGGAGTTTATGGTATGTGAATTATACCTCAACCAAAAATATCAAGATGTGCCATTGGTTTTCCCAGCGGAATTTCTTTTCCCAGAATGTGCTATATGAGATTAAATCATTCATGCAATGTGGTTAAAATATTTAGATTTAAGCCATTTATTATACAAAAATAAACCAGAACTCAAACAAAATTACATTTGACTCTTATCTCCATCACTTATCAACTTGGGGGCAGGTTACATACTTATCTTCTTTTAGCCTCAGTTTCTTCTTATGTAAAATAAGAATATTATCTACTTTCAGGGTCATTATGAAGATTGATGAATCTATCTAAATGCCCTTAGCAGAGAGTTTGTGATATGATAGGTAGTCAGGAAATGGCAACTATAAATTATTAGTAGACTCTCAAATTGAATGGCCAGTGTATGGAATTCAGGTCTTAGTACTAAATTAATCAATCTAGTAGCTTTTTCTCTACCAAAGATCCTGATTTCTCCTATCTATGAATTACTAAGATGCTGACTGAAAACAACCAAATACCTGATAACATCATCTTTGTCTTGCAGTATGATTTTCTCTTAGATCTCCTTTTGGCTAACTTCACTCCCTTAAGATTTATAAACCACCACCCAGAAAGTCACAGCTATCCCCACAGTTGGATTTAGAAAACCTTCCATCTCAATCATAATTGGTGATTATGCTAAACAAACATCAGGTATCTGTGGTCTCTGTCCAATTTTGGATGAAAAGAATTTGGATTTTTAGATAGGTCCTGCCAAGTTTGGGGACAGAGTGCTGTTTGCAGGCCAGAACAAGAGAGGAGAAATATATTTCAAGTAATACGGGGAACCAAGACCAAAGCCAGTGTTGGCAGGAGAGAGCTAAGGGTTGTACATTAAGAAGACCACTCCTGAGGTCACAGGATCAGAGAGGTCAACAGTAGAGTTACAAAGCAAAATACTTAAAGCCTGGCAGGGATGAGACAGGAGTGAAAGCAGACTGAACAAGCAGGGAAGAAGGGGTGCCCTGGGTGACTTCCCTGGGTATGTGTGCAGGCTGGCCATCTTTATCTAAGGTACAAGTACGCTGTGCTAGCTTAAAGATCCAAAAGCATGGGTGTCACTAGAGGCACGTGTAGGAACATCCTTAGTTTCCAAAGTTCACTGGCTACATTTTCTGATTTTAAAGGAACTCCAGATCATACCTTAAGAGCCAAAAATCTGTCTCTTACAAAGTCCCAGGACAAAGAGCTAAATTCAAACATCCTGACCACCTTCCTTCTAGGCTCTACTTTTAGCTATTAGAAGCCTTGGTTTGAAAGAATAAACTCTGTAATATCCAATATCCAATATCCATGTCTGTGGAATCTAGGAACTATTTTTATTCAATCACTCAACAAAATAACTTTAGCAGATGGTAGGCCTGGCCACACTGATCTCTGTTAAGACCAAAAGTATATTTTCCTGAGCAACCTGTTAGAAACAACATGAGTTTATATAGTCCTGATTTAGCACTCTCAAATATAGACCTGACATGTCTCAATACCAAAATTCCTCTTATCCAAGTTCAAATCAATATTAGCTGCCAGGCTTTAACTTGACAGTCTTTTAAATTATATCTAGAGGATGTGTCCTCTATCTCAGCCACTTATAAACATTTTAAAGGAGCAAAATATGTTTTGCAAATAAAACCTTACATGTAACTGTTACCAAGGAAAAGCCTCACTCTGCTGGCTTCATCACAGCAGCCAATCAGTGGAGAGGCAAGAAGGGAATAGGAAAATGATAAACGAGTTGACTGGAAGACAGCAGGAATTCTCCCCCTAAAGAAACATCTTGCCAGGAAGCTGATTTAGGAACCATTTATATGGGAAATGGGTGATGCCAGACTGGTGGGCACCTTCTCACAGGTGAAGACCTATGACCAAATGACACACATCTGATCCTAGTCACCTATTCAGAGATGCTGCAAATCTCAAGCACAAATACTGTCATTTCCTTGGGTTATTCTTGTCACTGATTAGTTTGCCCACATGCAGTTCCTGACATATTACACAATGGATGTGTTAGAGGGGGTAGTTCCCCCAGGCACTCTAGTTGATGACCAAACTCAAGGTCATGGGGAAAAAAAAAACACAACCTGATTATTATAGAAGACAAGGGCTAAGTTAGGTTAAACAGGGAGCAGGCACAAGATCTGGTCTTCAGAACCATAAAATGGAAGAAAATAAAGGTATTCTGATTGATACAAAGTGTAGGGCTCTGAACACCCATCTATTTGACCTATTTTTTTTTTTTTTTTTTTTTTGGTACTGGGGATTAAACTCAGGGACGTTTAACCACTAAGCCATATCCCCAGCCCTTTTAAAATTTTTATTTAGAGACAGGGTCTCAATGAGTTGCTTAGGACCTCCCCAAGTTGCTGAGGCTGGCTTTGAACTTGCAATCCTTCTGCCTCAGCCTCCCCAGCTGCTGAGATTACAGGTATGTGCCACCACACTCAGCTACATGGCCTCTTTCAAATGTGCCCCCTCTTCTCCCACATGCCCTAATATACACTCTAATGAAAAGCTCTGAGATAGATTCATTAAGATTTGGGCCTTTACCAAACCTAGAATGAAATTCAAATTACCCAACTCAAGAACTTCACAACATACAAGTATATGAAATAATAATGATTCATTAAAGCTTCATCAGTAGGAAAAATACTTAATCTGAGATTACTTCCCTATGGTCCACACCTGTAGGATAGACATTGATGGGGAAAACATTTGGCCAAACTCTTATAAAGTTACAACTCAATGCTCCTAAATTAAAGTCCAAGGGGAAACATCATTCAAATACTCAGGCTACCAGAACTGTTGATCATTTAGCCTTTCCAGGTGGTGATAAAGGCACTAATATTAGACATTTATGTAAAATGGAATAAATGTTTAAAATGTAATAATTGCATTATTTCTACCAATGAATGACCTTTGGAGAATTAAAAGTCATCATTTTTCAGGACTCACTCAAACTTATTTTCTCCCTTAACACTTGACTGCAATTAATTTGCATGAAAAGGGGAAGTAGAAGTGAGGGAGGAAAGCTTCAGAAACATTTAATGGAGTATCCTAAGCAGCCTTTGAAGATCAAAGTGTTGACTGTTCTGACCTCTGGTGGAAGTCCTACACTAGATATACAGGTCTAAATTTGAAAAACTTGAATTTCCCTGTAAGTATGAGAGGAACAAGCCACTTCAATCTTGGTTAGTAAAGACCATTTGGATAAGGGTGGTGGTGGAGATAAAAGTCCTGGCAGAAAAAGAGCATGTTGATAGGAGAAACTACTTAGACATGTATTCAGTTCAACTCCTTTCACCAGCAGGTGGTTTTTAAAAAATAGACTACAATATTTATATTACTCAGTTCTAGATGTAAGATATATTAAGATATATCTGCATCTCAATGGGAAGCTGCAGGTTTAGCCACAGGCCCTATAACAATTCTAGAGTGTAGAATGCAATTGCTAATGGCAAGGTTGAGGGAGAAGCTCCTTGGACACAGACTCTCACTAAGGCCCAGAGGGGCTATTTCTTCTGTCTATTCCAGCTTGGGACATTCTTCCTGATATTTGCTGACACCATTCCATAATAAGCAGCATGTTCAATCATTATTTAAAGTTGAAACCTTTACCTGAAAGAAAATTGAATTCTGAATTCTCTTTTGTATAAGAAACTCTTAATACTTAATTTAGTAAATGTACTAAGCATTCAAACTTTAGCCTCCTCAATAAATTGTCATCTGGTCCTTTGAATGTACACTGTAGGAAACTTGAATTGCAACAATCCTATTGACCACTGCAATGCTTTCTTTGAAACAGAATAGAAATTATGTCTACTGTTTTTCATTCACATTTATGAATTAATGATAATGATACTTGATATTCATATCAACAATTATGTGCCAAGCAAATGCTAAGCATTTAATAGGCATTACCTCACATAGTTCTCACAATAATCTTATGGGTATAATAATATAATATAATATAATAATATAATAATATAATATTCCTCATTTGGAATATTAGGAGTTTTGCACACGAGGAAGGTAAAAGGTCAAATAACTTGTGCTTAGTAGAAGAATCTTGGCAGACCCAAGATGGCTACAGTTAGGCTTCCTCACCAAGACTTCTGGCCAGCTGTGTTTTCATATGTAGTCAAGCTTATAAACATGCTGATTCAGCACATGTACTCAAAGATCATAAATATTCATAAAATCTACTTATGAGCATGTGCTCCCTATGTAACCTGTTGACACTGATCATTCTTTGTCTGTTCTGCACATAAAAATGGCCAATGGAAATACTCAGGGGGCTGCTGCTGCCTCCAAATAAAGCATGTCTACTATCCCAATGGCATCTTGCATCTTTTTTTATGTGCCAGGACCCTGAATCTGTTTTCCAGGGTCTGAGTCCCTGCAAGACATACCTGAAATAGAATCCAAGTGTTCTGAGTTCAGATCCAAACTCCCAAACTGCTTTAGAAACTCTCCTTGGGTCAAGCTATATAATATAGTATCAATCAAAGCTCATTCATTTGCAAAACAAAAACTACTATTTAGTCAAAGCCCTTATTTGGAGACTTGAAAAATAAATTCTAGATGACTTTCCAGGAACAATTCCCAAAGCAACACTGAAGAACTAAAAACCATGGGAGCTATTGTTTCTTCTCAGGTGAGGAAGCTGCCATTCTAGAATCACACCCCACTTCCACAATGAGGAATCTGACACTGCTGTAATTCACAGCACTAGTGACTAGATACTGGAGTGTCTGCAGAGGTCACAAAGACAACCTCTGTGTTACCAGAGCTGCTGACAAAGTAAAACCTCTGCACACTTCTGCCTTCCAAATTCTGAACAAGTACATCTAATAGTCTGGATCTAAATAAAATGCAGACCTCTACCTGAAAGGAGGGTATGACCTGTGGTTTAGTTTTCCAGTATCTGCAGTACAGAAAGGGCATAAGAAAAGAAGGCTGGAAAGGAGATTGAGTTCTAATCAACTGTAGCCTTTATGGGTTCCAAGGATGTGGATGTCCTAGTTCGAAGGACTCCTGATTAAGTTTGCAAAATTTCGTGTGTCTAGGAAAAGATTTCAGAGTTTTCATTAGAGTTCATAACCCAAAACTGAATCAGCTCCAATATAATCTAATATGATATGATATGATATCATCTTGAGAGCAAGATTAGCATTGTGAGAGGAGGTAAAACAAAGGTTAAAAAAAAAAAAAAAAACAGTGGTTAAGGACATGAGCTCCCACATATAGCTATCTGAGTTCCAATTCTGGTTTTGTTACTCAGATGCTTGACCTTTAGTGTGTTATTTATCCCTTTTTATCTCAGTTTCCCCTCCTCTAAAATGTGGAGAACAGTATAAGGATGTTCAAAGACCTAGTGATATATTATGTATGAAGTACTTAGAAGAATGCCTGGCACTTGGGGACTTCTCCCTAAGTGTTAGCTATTGTTACTGGAATAACCTTTAGACAAGATAAATTCTACTTGTAAGAGGTTATAAAATAGAGTTGTATTTGAGCGCTATGCTTTTACATTTATTTCCAAACAATTTCATAGAGCTTTTAGAAGAAACAAGTATTGATTCCCTGTGATAGCCAAGCACCCATCTTATGGTGATAACTTTGTTCTCTTTAGTGGCCAATTAATGCCAGGAGGAACAGCTGAAATACAACTAGCCAAAACCAAACTTATTATGTACGGAAGATGTACTTCAGGACCCAAATGAATATTTTTAAAGTATTCAAAATGCTAACTCTTTAATTGTTTGAAGGGAGTACATTCATAGTTGCTTCATCCTGGCAGGTACACTCAGATACAATTTTACTTAATCAAATATTCACACCAGTCTTATTATCCAGGGGAGGTGGATGACTAACTCCAGCTTACAAAAATCTTGCAATGCAACAGCATATTCTTCATGCTTAAGGAAGAGCTTAAAGGCTTTCATGAGGTTCTGCTCAATCATTTGCACAAATCTCATGAAATAAAGAAAAGCCCCAATCCTGCCAGTAGGTAGTCTATGGGCTGCCTCTGAACAACAGAAACAATGCTCAGTCTTGGCAAGAATGAAAATCAGACCCTTTAATTCTGATTATACGTAGACTTCCTCGGTATCTAAAAATGTTATGTGCAATCCACTGCAAGAAAAAAACCTACATTTTAGCTATTCATAAGTAACTTCAGTGTTAAATTGTTTGATTTGTGACTCTAGTCAAAATTCTGGCTGACATCAGGTTGTTAACACATTAAGAAGAATGATTATGACCACTGTCAGTGAGCAATTAGGGAAATGAGTGCTTCAATATGCTACTGGGAGGAGGAATTAGGATATTTTTTCTGAGACGGACATGGGAATATACAACAAAAATTTTTAAAAGTAAATATTCATTTAAAATTTATCACAAAAAGATAATTTGACAATTGCAAAAATTATATGTAGAAGGATGTCCACTTAGGAACCATTTCTGATACAAATAATTGAGTGAAACTCAGCGTTCACAACATAAAATTGGTTAAAGCAATTATGTCATGGTCTTACAATAAAATTCTATGCAATCATTAAAAAGTATTTAAATACTGGGAAAAAAGATGTCTGTAATGTAAATTAAAAACACCAAGTGCAGATTATGATTCATTTGTGTGTATATTTATACGTAATATATGAATATTATATATGTGTGTAAAATACACACATGCATAAATTCTGGAAAGCTGTGTCTAAAAAGTTAACAATGGTAAATTAAAAAAAATTTATTTTGTTACTTTTAGTTATATATGACAGTAGAATGTATTTGATATATCATACATACATGGAGTATATCTTCTCATTTTTGTGGTTGTACATGATGTGGCATTACACTGGTCTTGTATTCATGTACGAACATAGGAAAGTTATGTCCAGTTTATTCTACTGTGGAAGTATGAGTAATTTTATTTTCTTCTTCATGGTATTTTGAATTTCATTAAGAATATTCCATATATATTACTTTTCTGATCAGGAAAAAATAATAATGGTTGTTAAAAAAAAAACGTTTAGCCTAGACTTTTGAGGATAGTTCAAGATATGTACTGATATTCATGCTTTCAGACTCATGTAGTATGCCTAAGCTCTTTCTTTTTCTCTTGTATCAACAGAATAGGCAAATTCAAATGCCTTCTGAAAACAGGGAAATTAATTAAGTAAAATAGAATATGATGCAATACGAAGGGGAGGTGACCATGATTAACTGTAGAGCATGTACCCAGTCTAAAGGTATTCAAATTCAGAAATATTTCAAAACACTAAAATACACCTGTAGGTTGACTTTGAACAATAGTCTGGCACTTTTCCAATTTAAAGGTATACACCCAGAGCACATTACTGTAGCTCTTTCCTACAACTGCAACTGAACATCACCCTTCCCATCTATGGTTTAAGTGGTATCTATAAATGAGGCCATTTTTAATATTTATAAAGTGATCTACCTAGAATTTCATACAATAAATTCAATACCTGACTTTTAGTTTCATTAGACTTGTTTGCTTCCTTATGTAACAGAATAAAGCAATGCAATCAATTGGCTTTCCCTTTTTATTTGTTTTGTGAAGCTCAGAAACTTCCCTTAGCCTAGGTTTTCTGTTAAAACTGTCTTTTCCTCTCCATTGCTTAGTTTTTATTCACTTTCTCTAATGGTTTGTAGTGTATTTATGCATTATTAGAGAGCGGTGAGGGAGAGAACAACTTGAAATATTTTTAAAATTTAGATTGGCAGAAAGAAGTAGCCCTGAATTGGTACACTGAAAAAAATAATATCAGCATATAGCAAAGTTATTGCAATGACTTGTATAAATAAATACATGATATGCTTTGGTATTATCATTATTTATTGTCCAATGTTTTGATGATGATAATGTAGACAGAAAATGTAGTAAGAGGAATTTAGTAGGTGATGTGGAAAAGAGTCAGGGAAATGGTGAAAAAAGAAGCTCAAGGGGGTAGGAAGTAGGATTTCAAAAAATGTTCAATAAATGCATGATAGAATACATGCGTACAGCAAAAAATTCTATTCAAAATAAGATAAAACAGACAGGATCTTTCTTAGGAAGCATATCCTCCTTACAGGGTATTCAAAACATACCCAGGTACATGTATCAGCAGAGCCTGTATTCCTTTTCCCTCCAGGTCCTGAGCCTGCCTTCCCACACCCCCAGCCTTCCCTGTCTGCCTCAAGCTCATGCTTTACTGCCTAGCCACCATTAACCTCTTTCTCAAAATCTGGAAATTAGAATATAAATATTCCTCAAACTTGAAGTTTGGGAACTAGGATGTTTATTAAAAATTAAAAATTGATGGTAGGTAATTATAAAAATGAAATGTGCTAAGATGAGTAATATTAAAATTAATTATTAAATATTTTAAATGGTATTTTATTTTTATATTTATAAGCTGGTTCTTTTTTAGGAATAGAAACTCTAAGGATCAATGAAATGCTATTAAATTATTTCAATAAGGCCTTTGTACAAATTCAAAGCATATGCTGGGTCAAAAGTGTAACTTTGATGGTAAAAAGCTAAGTCATATTCTGCTCAACCAGATACACATACAACAAAGAATATAAACCAGTCTCTTGTTTTTACTGTCTACTCTCATTAAAATGGAATAAAGCAACATATCTTAGAAATTATTTTAATAAGACAAGAGTCAATGAAACATCTCCGTTTTAATTTAGATTAATTTGAATACTTAATTAGTAGTTAGTGTTCAGAACCTTCAGAAAGTAAAAGTTAGGTAAGAAAATAATGTTACACCAATGCCTAAATAGTGCTAGTATGTAGTTAAGACTTTTCATAAACATTTTAGGATATAGAGCATTTTCCCCCAGTACTGAGGACTGGACCTCAGGGACACTCTACCACTGAACTACACCTCCAGCCCTTTTATTTTGAGATAGGTTCTTGCTACCTTGCCAGACTGGCCTTCAACTCACCATCCCCCTGCTTCTCAGCCTCCTAAGTAACTTGGGATTATAGGCGTGTGTCACCGTTCCTGGCTCATATAGTTCTTAATGTAAGGAAAGTCTAAGGCACAAACAAAATTCATAACAATGTGTTTTTTCCCCAAACAAGAAAAGTATAATGGAGTGTGAACAACAGTGGACATTTGTGAAATGATAAAAGAATGAATGTGGAAGTGAAGTACTCTGATGATGTATGATAACTCAATAAATATTAAAAGTCACAATGCACATATAGAGTGACACTAAAATAATTTCTAGTAGAGACAGAAAAAATAATACTGTCATTATTACTCAAAGATACCAAAGTAAGTGAGAATACAATAATGGGAGCATATTTCACCTAAGATAAGAAAGTATGGAGAATGACTAAGAACTGTGGAAACATTGGGAGGTTTCCACAAAAAATCCTGCAAGATGGATACGTTATTGTGGTGCCAGAAACTTGCCTACTAAAGTGATTTTGAATGTCCAGGCTAATAGCTAGAAACTCAGATTCAACAAATTTATCACAAATTCCAAAGAAAACAATCCCAGGATGTCTGCAGTCTCATTTAAATAAAACTTCACCATGAAAGAAGGCAGTAATGGAGCTGGCAGTGATTCTGAAGAAGCAGCAGCAATCCATAAAGACTTCTTAATTTCTTGTCATTTAAGAATTAAACCACTTCCAGTTCACACAGATCCTACCAGGTGCACTAAATTGATGTCATTATGAGCCATCAGGAAATACCCACCGAGACCTACACCAACACTGAGAAGTTTTGTTAAACAGCTGTGTGTTTTAATTGACTTGTATTATTTAAAATAGGAGCAGTTAAAAGTCAGTTATCGGATGTTGTGTAAAAGATATGCCTAAAGACTCCAGGGAGACTGAGTTCAGAAGAAAGCCAATCACTGGAACTTCACTCGAGCACTTAAGATTATTACTAGAGGAAGCACAATTAAATCATCAGTTTATCAGGCATCATTATAAATCACCAGGCAACATATCAAGCTTCATTATTTAAGAATGCTTAACCGGTGACTTCCTGCATCACTAAGAGTCAAAAGCAATCTATTTACCAAAAGGTACCTAAAGAGCTTGGTGTTGTGTGTGTGTGTGTGTGTGTGTTGTGTTTTGTTAGATACTTTTTTACCCTAAGAAATTTGTCATGGAAAGAAAGTGAAACTCAACTGAAATTATCATACTTTTGCATGTGTTGGGCATGCAAAAGTCTTCAAAATGAAGTAAGTGGTATTCGAGAAATGCAAAATGTAACTTCCTACAAATATTTAACTTGGTTCCCGAATACTACTTGAATGGTGAGACGAAATGAGGAAAGTAATCAGTGAGTTTCTTTTCAATTTTATCCACCCAGCCCCATTCATTTACTTGTACTCACCTACCCCCAAAATGTGGAATTACAAAACAAAGTATCTCAAAATTTAAAGCATGCCATTCAGGTGTTAGAAAGAACACATTAATAAGGAAATAAAACATAGATTGAGTTTTATATACAACTTTCCCCTCTTAGGGCTGGAAAGCAAAGCAGGGGGTTGGAAAGAAGGCAATTTTGAAAAGGTTATTCTCTAAGAGGGATGAGTGTGTATGTATGTGTACATATATCCATGAGTAAGCATACATGTGTGTATAGAATGATGCAACACTAGAATCTTTTCTGGTTTGAGAATTAGAGAATAGAGAGGATATGGGTCTGGTTCATGAGTTTCAGAGTTGGCAAGTCACATAGTATACGTAGTCAGCTTATGCATAGTAGAAATGGCAGCAAGACTTGTTTGGGCATGAGAGAACTAAAATCCTGTGATGAAGCAGAAAAGGGTGGGATGTAGCAGGGTAGACTTATTCATTAGAGTAGGCACAGTGCCTAATGTTTACCACACCTTTAGAAATCCATGTGAATGTTTTAATTGCTTTTAAAAATAAAAGAAACTTGTAAGTCATAAAATATTTTAGTAACATGAACATAATCATCTTTATAGTTATAAATATAATTTTCATATTTTTGTGGAGAAGGGAGGTTGCTATGATATGGGTATGATTTGAGTGTGTCCCCCAAAAGTTCATATGCTGGAAGCTTGGTCCCCAGTATGGCGGTGTTTAAGTATGACCTTTCAGAGGGGGCACCTAGTGGAAGGTGATTAGGTCATTGGGGGTGATGTCCTCAGGAGGGATTAATGTAGTTCTCAAGGGACTCCAGTTAGTTCCCTTGGGAGTAAACTAGAAATAACAAAGCTGCTCCTTGAATTCTTCTGGTTTCCTATCTGGCCATGTGATCTATTATGCATATGAACATTACCTTTCCTGTGATGCAACCAGAGGGCCCCTTACCACAGGCTGAAGAGATGAAACTGCTCAATCTTGGACTTTCAGACTCCAAAACTGTAACTCAAATAAGCCTCTTTAAAAAATAAAAAAATAAATAAAGTACCCAGGTGCAGATATATTATTCTAGCAACACAAAATAGACAAACACAGGGTGCATGAAGGCAAACATGCCCAAGGTCCAAAAAAGTCAGGATAAGGTTCTGGAAAATACAAAACTTTGATGAAAGAGTGAAGGTAAGATAGGAGAAGAAAGAGAAGCAGCATAGAGCTGAAAGAGAGAACTTGAGGTAGACGCATTTGGCTAAGGATCAAGGGTTTAATATCAATTCCAGAATAAAAGGCAAGGATGGGTCACATCCTAAATTTGTCCTAGTTTAATCATAAATGGTTGAAAAGAATCACTGAAGTCTTTACCTGGAAATAATAGTAATTCTGATTATGAAAATTATATCATATGTTGATTGTTCATTATGTCCTAAATAATGTTCAAAATGTTTTACATCTACTGATTCATTCATTTTTCCTACAACGCTGCAGATGCCACCATCATCTCTAATGGAAAAATGAACTAAAACACAGGAATTCTTCATTCTTCATAATTTACCACAGGTCATGCAGCCTAAGTGCTGATCCTCAGAGTCAAGTCCATCTGTCTGTCTCCAGTACTCACAGAAAGGCTCTACCAGTTCCCAAAGCCATCAAAGATACACATGTTATCAACATGACCTAAGAGCCAACTTAAAGAAATGGTCAATTATCAAATGAAGCAAACTGAACATAATACAGATAGTCACTATAATGATCTGAAATGTGTAAAACATTCATATCTATGAGTTCATAAAGATTAATTTTTTAAAAATTCTCAGTCACCTCTGGAGGTGGCTAGAGAACCAATTCATTATCTGGAAAGCTAGAGCATAAAGGGAAAGAATCAAGCATTCATATTTTCTTTCTTATACAAAACATACCTCAGATAACAAAGCTGATGGGAGAAATTTTGCCATTACAGAAGTGGTCCAACTAATAAATAATGAATGAGAACATTAAAACATCATTGGTTTACAATGAATAACCTTTGAATGAATTAATAAATATAGACAATAATCATCAGTGACTGCTAATATGGCCAAAATAAACAGTAATAACTAAAGATTATGTGCTTCCTTTTGGGAGTAGCCAGAAACACCTATGAAGGATTCTTCTCATGACAACAACAAAGAACAAAAATGTAATGCACTCCACTATTGTCATATATGTAAGAAACTTTAAAAAAACACCTAAGTTTTATTCAGTTTTAAGATTTGACTACCAGTTTCTAGTACATGTAAGGAGGAACATACTAAGCATCACACAGACATAATTGGAAAACAAAATCTAGTCTGCAAAACACAACAGGACAAGCACACTTCAACAAAGAATTATCAGGAAGAAAGAGAGGGAGAAATAAGAATTTATATAGATTTGAAAAGTCACAAGAGATATTAACCATTTAAATGTGTAGACCTTGTTTGGATCTTTATTCAAACAAACTGTAAAAAATATATACACTAGGGAAATTTAAACAGTAATTACTTAGTTAATGATATTAAGAAATTATCTGCAATTTTAATTTTAATTGTGATGATAGAATTGCACTTGCATTTTTAAGACTTCTTACCATTTTATAAATTAAACTTTTCTGAGATAACTGAAGATTCATATTCAATTGAAAAAAAATTATACAAAGAGATCCCTTATAACTTTTACCCAGTTTCCCTCAATAATAACAAATTGTATAACTATAGTATCTTACAACAATCAAGATACTAACATTGATTCCATGAATATACAGAATATTTCCATCACCATAGGTTCCACATTTTATCTTTTAAAGCTACAATCACATCCCCTCTCTAGCACCTGGCAACCCCTAATCTGTTCTCTAGTCTATGATTTTATCATTTTGAAAATATAGAAAAGGAATGATACACTATGCAACCTTTTAGGATTACTTTTTTTGCACTCAGCATCATTTTCTGGAGATTCATCCAGGTTGTTAAGTGTATCAATAGATAGTTCCTTTCAAGTGCTTAGTAGAATTCCATGACAAGGGTGTGCTACAGTCTGTTTAAACATCCATTCACTGAAAGACACCTGGGTTGTTTCCATTTGGGGCTATTGTAAATTGAACTGTTATAAGCATTCATGTAAAGCCCTTATCTTACTTAAATATTTATGAATGAACTAAAATTTGATGTCTAGAATTTTCTTTTAAACAAAAATTCCAGACTTGGTAAGACATGAATGTAGTTCAGTGGTAGAGTGGGCTCAGCATGTTTGAGGATCTGGACTCAACCCCCAGCAGCAAAGTCAATAAATAAATAAGACCATCATGAGCTTCTTATCTTCTTATCTCTACTTTTGTATGTTTGAGTTTTTCCAAAATAAAGTTTTTAAAAAGAAGAAGAAATTACTTATTTTCAGTAATGGTTACTGTAACAGTCACTCTCTAAAGAAAAATCCAATCTAGGCATCTGTTAGCTTTCTTGTGAAAGTTCTTTATTGGACTACAGGGCTGAGATAATAGGTAGTCCGTAAGGTTGGACAAAGGCAGGTGAGTAATCATCATAATCAAATGTATGAGATTCATGAGTGGCTTGTCTTCAAAAGAGAGGGTTCACGTCTGACATGAGCAGGCCTATATCATCAAGACCAATGCTGAGAAAACAGAAGTGTGATTACTAAAGATGAAGAGCAACAAACCATATGAGCACAGTCAGACCTGAAAATGAAGTAAAATGCATTTTGTATTATGCAAAGGCTGCTTTTGTTTTTAAGCCACTCTAGAGGACAGGATATCGTTATCATGTTCAGTCTGCAAGTTAATGATTCTTTAGCATATTTCTGCAAAACGATGGCTACTATTCGATGCCACCAATATTCTATCAGCTTATTTCCCCCTATGGCTGCATTATACCCTCCATTTCAGTCCCACTGAGGACACCTTGTTTTTCTCCACATGAGGTCTTACACAAATGAAGTCCCACTATTCCAAAGAACTCAGGCAAATAAAAAGACATAATACCATCCCAATAACCAACTGAGATTAAAAACCAAGACCTTCAAAGGAAATATATATGACAACTTTCAAATGCCAAATAGTGCAATAGCTACCAATGAGTTTCCCTTGATTGGTCTTTAAAGCATGGACATGTATTATGTTGAGCAACTCTAGAGCTTAAATAAAGTTGTTGTTTTTTTTTTTTTAATTACAAGTGGCATACATATCCACAGATCAAACTCCAATAAGACAAATTATAAATGATCATCTAAATTTTAGAGTTGTCACTTTGTTATATTGAATAATCATCCTATTAAGTGAGCTCCAGCCTTGATAGAAATAGTAATGTCTGGGGAATTATATTGGCCAAATTGTATTGTTATCTTATGTGCATATATGAATACCTAACAACAAATTTCACCATCATGTTCAACTGTAATGCACTAATTAAAATGTGAGGAAAAAGAAATAGTAATGCTAACTTACATACATCTCTTCAAACAAAAATGAAGGTATTTCTTTTTTACTAGTACTATAAATAGGAAAAAAAATTATCCAGCCAGGTGCAGTAGCCTATAATCCAAGTAGCTCCGGAGGCTGGATCAGGAGGATTGCGAGTTCAAAGCCAGCCTCAGCAACTTAACCAGGTACTTAGCAACTCAGCAAAGACCCTGTCTCTAAATAAAATATTAAAAAGGGCTGGGGATGTGGCTCAGTGGTTCAGTATCCCTGTGTTCAATCCTTAGTACCAAAAAAAGGAAAAAAAATCCACTCAAATGTTTATAAACTAAAATACATTAGTCAATTCTATTATTTTATTTGGTTAGTTTAACATCTCAGGGATTCTATCAATGTAGAGAATTCTACTAGCAATATCAGATGAGGAAACTAAGGAAATAGAGTTGAATTCAAAATCTTTGATTTTGAACAGAGGCATGTGGAATTAAAACGCAAAACTACATAGACCACCAGGAATTGCACTGTAGACTGGCATTGAGGAGATTAATAATAGGGCTACTAGTGAGAGGAAAAAGGAAAGGAATTGGGCTGGGGAGCACACTGACTGGGAAGGAGCTGAGAAAAAGGCTAAAGTTAATTTACATGTGTATATTGGATACTCTCTTCCTCTATATTTTTGTCATCTTTCTTTACTCTTAACAACTAAATATTTCCTGGGTCCTATGGATTCTGACTCTACAGTATAGATTTTTGGATAGTGTGTAGTCACTGACAAAACAGGAAGTTGAAACTCTAAGCATTCACCTTGACATACTTACTTCAAGGTTGATGTAAAGTAGTTTGCATAAAGTAAGATGTCCTTGCCAAAAATCTTTAGGGCTGCTTTGCTTATATATCACATTATCATTCTTCATAGCAACCACATATGCCTGGTCTACAGAACTTGGATTTCAGAGGGAGTCATTTTTGTGAGCTTCAGCAGTTTCAGAGAGAAAAGAACTTATGAGAGAATGGTAGGAAATAGAGCATAGAGGGAAAGCATTAAACCTGAAAGAATTCCAAGAACAAACTGCAAAATGGGTACAGAGAAATGAATAGCCATGTTTGGCAGAAGCTGTGTAGAGTGGACAAACAGAAGAAAAACGTACAGGGCAGGTGAGAACCTGCGAGTGACAGTCACTAAAGCCCAGGCAAGGCATTTACACTACATCCCATAGAACCCTGGGGAGCTGCTGCAGGCTTGAGCATGAGTGAGACAAGAGCAAGAGTAGTTAAGACGTGACAAATGGTAAGAACTAAAGAGGAAAGGCACAGAAAACCAGAGGCCGGAGGCTTTACTAATCATTCCAGGTGAGGTCGGAGGGTGATAGTGGGAGGGAAAGGAAAAAATTTAACCTAAGGGGCAGTGTGAAACATACTTAAAGCTAGTTTTGTCCTCAATTAAAACCTAGAGAATGGCCACTTGCAGTCATTGCTAAAGAACTGCTTATGAGATGCTAAGAATTCTTAACATTGATTGGGAGGTAAACTGCCATTATTATGATCAAATACATAAGAGGGCATGAAATTCTAATGGCTCATAAAATCACTTTTAAAGGAAGCTTTCATTAAGCTTAACAGAGACTTAGAAAAAAATAGATGTTTGATTTAAGTAAAAATAATTTTTAAGAAGACCATGATTGGTTGCAAGGTGATGAGTATTTTTAAATTTCTAAAATAATTACTGCTGATTTTAGCAAGGCAGTAATAATGACTTAAATGATTGACAGATCTATTTTGTCTACTTTTGCAAATATATTTATATATCTCTTTTTGCAGATCTATTTTTCTACTTTTGAAAATCACTATTGCCAACCTATTATTAATCAAAAGTTCACTATTTTGCAAATGCACCTATGAGTAAAACTGTGAAACACAGACAACACAATTTAAAGCACCCACTTCTCAGTGTATGTGCCAACTTACTTTCTATTTTCATTTATGGGATACATTGTTGTTGAGCACCTACTATATGATAAGTATTTTGCTGATGTTAGATGTACAATGAAAAGTAAAATAGAAAAACAAACATAGCCTGAACATAAATGAGCTCACAAAGTAATGGAAAAGGTAGATATTGAATACTTTTTAAAAAATCTTCCAAATATGTAATTCAAAACTGTGATAAGAGCATGAAGGAAAATTATAGGGTGTTATAAAATCTTATAATAGGGAGTCTAAACCAAGTCTGAGTCTGAGAAGGTGTTTTTAAGGAAACTGTCTTTGAACTGAAATCTGGATATGGAAGAGTAAAATAGGGAAAGGAGTAGGTAAGAGAACTAGATGAAAAGATGAGCATAGGGAAATAATTACATACAATAAAATGAAAATATTCTCTAACCTGTTGAGTAATAGTGTCCCATGGTCCCTGTAGCAGCCTCATCTGATAGCACTCGTGGACTCCTTCCCATATGTCCTTCAGGGCTAACGGTCTCCCATCTGTGAAGGTGAATGGCAAGACTGTTAGTGATTCATGTGACACAGTGGTGCTTGGTGCTGATCTAAAAGTACTAGAAGTGTACCAACACTTTTAAAAAATATATTTACTAGGTTATACCTTACTTGCATATCAAAAACATCCTGTATGAATTATTATTTTCTTCCTGAGAAACATTTTAACATTCAAACTTTTCTCCTTTGTATCAGCCTAGCAGTTAAATTTTCTGCCCACTCTTGCCTCCAGGAATTTTATGAAATAAACAAAAGCCAAATGTGTTTTAGAGAGAAATGATAGATAGGAAGCATAGGCAATGGACCAGGTATACAGGCTCCCATATTCACAAGGGCTCACTAAGAAATATGTCAAACCTTGATACTTCCTCTGTTCCTTAAAACAAAGACACAGTACTCATGTCTCTTTAAATTTCACTCTCCTGTTGATTATGTGCAATGTCCATGTCACTCAGCTGGATATCATGGAGAACAGGGAGAAAGAAAACATATAATTTCTCCTAGTAAGGAGCCTACCATCTACCAGGGAAACTATAACAAACCATGAATAATTTAAAATACTAGGGAGAGAGAGATAGCTGCCAGAGGAAAAATTCAGTTCTCTGAGAGTCCAGAGAGGGAGACATTAGCACCCAGTGGCTGCACTAGGTGGAGATAGGGACTGTTGAGGATGGAGTGACATGAGAAGGGGTTGGCATGAAGAGATTGGTAAAAAGCATCAGTGAACAATAATCCTCCTTTTAATTCTTTAGGCAGTTTTACTTAACCATCCATATTCAGTAACAACCCAAATAATATATTTTGTGAAGATCACTATGGCACTTATATTATATGAAAGATGAGTAAAGAGGAGGAATAGATACTGTTATGGTTTAGATATTTGGTGTTTCCCAAAAGCTCATGTGTGAGACAATGCAAGAAGGTCTAGAGGAGGTTGAGAGCCTTAATCCAATCAGCGAATTAATACCCTGATAGGGATTAACTGAGTGGAAACTGAAGACAGGTAGGGTGTGGCTGGTGATTGGGTTAATGGGAGAATGTCTTGGGTATGTATTTTGTATCTGGTGAGTGGGGTGTCTATCTCTGCTTCCTGATCATCATGTGAGCTGCTTCCCTCAGCCACACTCTTCTGCCATGATGTTCAGCCTCACCTTGAGCCCCAAGGAATGGAACAGCTGCCTATGGACGGAGACCTCTGAAACCATGAACCCCCAAATGAACTTTTCCTCCTCTAAAATTATTCTTGTCAGGTCTCTTAGTCACAGCAGTGAAAATGCTGACTAAAATACATACTTAAGTTCAAAAAGGCAGAAAGAGGGAGTTATGTAGGGACTTTCAAAACACATACTCCTGGAAAGAAGGAATCTAAATGCTAGAACTTAGTACTTCTTGGCCCTTCAGAGCTATCAAGTCCTCAAGGCTTATGGAAGTGTGCATTATTACTTAAAGAGGATACCTTATATACTGAATTATTAGAAGTGCTTGGTCATCAAGTGCAACAAAACTCAGTGAAATAATCTACCCTAAATCTTCAAAAAACTAAAAAGCATCATGGTATTCAGATTTACAAAGTATAAGTAAAAAGGAAGGGTGTTGGAGAAATTTGCTACATTTGGAGTTCAGGCTGTTTAAACATTCATGTTTGTAATTACTCTCTGTGAGAGACTGTAAGTTATTTTGTTTTTAACTTTACCTGTAAAATGAAGATAATAATTCTTTTCAAATTTTGTTCTCATGAGGCTTACATTAGTGACTATACCCAGGACTATGTTGGATGTACAATGAGAATTCAAAAATATTAGGTAACTTCTTCTAGCCCCAACTCCACTGTGCCAGCAATTCTCAAAGCGAAAAGATTAATTTCTGGACTGTTATTTCTTAGAATGTTCCGAAGTTTCTACACTATGCACATTGTCTTTGATATAGTAATATACTAATAGCATAAGTAGGGCATTTCTCATGTTTGACCTGAAAAGTTGAACTTTTCCTCAACCTTTATTTTCAATAAATAGCAATAGAATATTTTGATACATTTTCAATAAGTATCTTCATCTTGGCATTTATCTGGCGGCAGGAGACCATTATCTTGTGATAAATAGTTTTATTCCATTGACATTTCCATGTCTGTAAAATGAACGAGATTTATTCATCCAATTAACATTTGAATGTCATGTTTAGCTACAAGTTAAAAACAAGCTGCCTTCAGTATCTGTGTTATATTGTTTTCTGAACACATTTACAGAGTAGGGCCAAACTCTGCTCTTAAGATAAGCAGTGCACATCTTCAAAATATGCACACATGTTCAAGCTTTTGTGTGTGTGTGTGTGTGTGATGTGTGTTGATGTTGAAAATACAATCTGAGATACTTCAGAGTCAAACAGCAAACTAAATAATCAAATTGCAAAAAGATGACATGATTTTAAAATAATTTTTACAATGTCAAAGAGGAACTCAAGTAGTGGGATAATAAAAGGTCAGAGCTGGTATAACTACTAATTTTATAAACAAGGCAACCAAGGTCTTGGGAAACACAAATCTGTAGAATTAAGCAGTCAGTTCATGACTGAGCCAAAGTCAGCATCCAGGTTTCAGGACTCACAACCTAGTGCTCTTCCCGCTATTCCATGCTGCCTCCAAGGGCAGAGATACTGCATGCTCTTTATAAATACTGAAAAGTAACAAATAAAAGAATGCCTTTCTTAATGTTTTTTCCTCTAAGAAAAAGCCTTGTAGACCTAGAGAAGAATGTTTGGTTTAATATCTGGTAATCAGTAATGATTTTAATTTTATTCCTTAAAATATTTCAGCCAATATTTGAAGTACATGGTTTGGAAGTACCACTGTCAAAACCCTGCATACTCTGATGGAAACATTCATACAAAATGCAGTAATAAGTGCAGAAACCCAGAACAAATGTTATGGAATTTTTACCAGATTTGATACTAGAATTGAGAGTATGTACCATAAATTTCCAGACAACACCAAATCTAGAGGGGAAGAAAATGAATTCCTTAGAATACAGGAATTAACCGCTCTAGTCAACCTAGAGTAACAGTCACAAAAATTAAAAATAAATTTAAAACGTAAAAACTGAATGTTTTACTTACATCACAAAAAAATACATATTATTAAAATGATTTAGAATTTCTATGGTTTTAACTTTTCTGGTTTTTTAAAAGCCAATACCACATTAATAATTATTTAGACTCTTTCTATATCATTTGATAAAAACAGAATGACTAATATAAATGTATTTCTCCTGTCCTTGATTTTAACTTAATTTCAAAAGTTATAGTATGGAGGCTGGGGATAGCCCTGAGTGGTACAGTATGTGTGTAGCAGGCACAAGACCCTGAAATTAATCCCCATCATTCCCAAAAATTGTATTAAAAATGTTTTTATTAATGAAAAAAATCACCACAACCCTCCCTCCCTTGCCACATATACACACACTGACACCTGATCATGCCTTTTCTCTGTTCTGCACACAATGCTACTAAATCAGAAAACTGGGAGTTACTCTACATTCCTCTTTCTCAATCTCATGTCTCATAATGAAAAATAGGGTCTATTACTACTTATAAATTTCTCTGGATCTGTGCTCTCCATTCCATTCCCACTGCACCAGAATTCTAGTTCAAGACTCCAACAATTGCCTTTGTCATCTCCTACAGTCTCCAGAGCTTGGTTCCTGCCCTTGTTGGTTTCAAACATAAATATTATAAATATCCTGCTCTGGTAAACACCATTCCTTAGTTTTACCTTTCTAATGGTATAAACTCCAAGCAACACCATGGCCCCTGTTGCTGTCTCTGCCGTTCTTCACTATGAATCAGTCCTTAGGCAAAGTGGAGATTCCATCCCACCTCTCACTCACACAAACCAGTCAATCCTTCACCCTGTTGCTTTTCTCACTGCAAGTATCACTCTATGAAATCATCTTACTTGTTTATATCTTTTCCTGCCTTTCCCAAGTAGCATGCAAGTTCTATGAAGTCAGATCTTGATTATTCTAGTTCCTGCATATATCCACCACCTGAATCAGGGTTTGGCACAGAATAAGTGGTCAATAAAGATTGACTAAATTGATTAAATCAGTGGTGTTGGTGCAGGTTTATATACATCTTCATATTCAGTATTGTAACATAAACATTTCCCACACTGGATAAAAGTAATAATTATGATTTTACAGGTTATGTGATATTGTACTATAACGATACACTGCAATTTACTTAAGTATTCCTCTGATGTTGGTTACTTGAGTTATTACCAGTTTTGAAATGGTACCTGGCACAAAGGAGTCATGAACTAAGCCAAAGCAATTTTTCTTCTTTTCAATTATTTTCTTTTGATAAATTCAGTAGAAGGGAATTACTAAGTCAAAGTGAAAAATAACTTTTAATTCAAGATAGAAGAACTAGTATCTTGCCACATCAAGATTCTCCCTCATGTAATGAGATAAGGAGTTAATTTTAGAAACAGATATTTATATAATTTGGCACCTAATATATGCCAAGCATTTATTCTAAGCCTTTGTGATACATCAGGAAGCAAAACAATGTTTTTTTGTGCATTCTTGTGGTGGGCAGAGGGGGGTAATGGTGTGATGATAAACAATGAATATAAGTGAGTGAATTGCAAAGCATGTTAAAAAGTGTGGTGTGGACTATGGTAAAAAAGAAAAAGTAGAGTAGACCAAGGAGTGCTGGCCAGGGGTGGGTTTGTGATTTTAGATCACCTGTGAGCAAACACTGGGAGGCATTAGCTCTGAAGATCCCTGAATAAAAGAGGGAAGAGGGAAGAGAGGAGAGTGAACCAGTAGCAAGGCTACCACAGGATAGACTCAGGGAATCCCTTTCAGGGCATTAAAGACATCTTTTTTTTTTTTTTTTTTTTAAGAAAAGACTATATGTAATTCACATATGTACAATTCACCAATTTAGAATGCACAGCTCAATGGTAAGTCTCAGAGTTATGTAACTATCACCTCAATCAAATTTAGAACATTTTATCACCTGAAAAGAGAGACCCCAAATTCATTAGCAGTCATCCTCATAATGCTTCCACCTGTCCAGTTCTAGGAAACCACTAATTTACTTTCTGTTGGAGTAGAATTGATGGGTCCTAAGGCAACTCTGTATTTAGCCTTTTGAGGAATTACCAGACTATTTCACAAAATGGTTTCACTGTTTAACATCTCATCAACAGTACATGAAGGTTATAGTTTTGCTACATTCTTTCCAATATTTGGTATTGTTTTGTCTCTTCATTTTGGTCATCCTAGTAGGTGTGAAATGGTAGCTCACTGTGATTTTTGATTTGCATTTTCCCTTATCATATGTGACACTCAGCATACTTTCATGTCACTATATTCTTTGGATATATGTCTATCCATATCTTTTGCCCTGTTTTTAAACAGGGTTATTTGTCTTGCTATTAAGGCATAAGAGTTTTTTATGTATTCTACATACAAGTCCCTTATCAGATATATTTACTCTTAAATTATCCATTTCTGTGGGATGTCATTTCACTTTGTTGGTGTCCTTTGAGGCACAAAAGATTTAATTTTGATGAAATCCAACTTATCTATTTTTTATCTTTGTTTGCTGGTGCATTTGATGTCATTTCTAATACATATCTGGATCTATTACAAGATTATGAAGATTTACTCCTATATTTTCTTTTAAAAGGATGTTGGCTTTTGAAACAAGAAGACATTGCAGGGTTTTCAGCAGAACCATGGCATCCCCTGACTTAAATTTGATAAGGGTCACATTCTGTATCTCCTTCAAACATTTGAACTAAATGAAACAAAAATGCTCATTCACCTTTCTTTGACACATCATTGTATGATATTATTTTGTTGTTCTTTATGCATTATTTGGGAGTCTCTTCCACCTACACTGTAGACTTCATGTGGGCAGGAAACTTGACTGTTTGGTTCCCTGCTCTATTCCCAGCATCTAGACCAGTGTGTGCAATGCTGGAACTATAAGATAGTACAAAATGAGAAGAAGGACTTGTACCACATCAAGTCACAGCCATGAACGAGCCCAGGTTATGAGTCAGGAGTACCCAGTGGAAACTAGCTTGCAGAGAGGAGTGTGCTATAGCAAGAAAAGCAGCCACAAGTGGCCAGGAAAGCATCTGCCTCAGTAGAGTCCCTGGCTGAACTCCCAAAGAAGCATGGCCAAGCTTGATTTAGGGGGTAACTTTGCTTCACAATAAACCCCATTTTCATGTTAACCCAATTTTCAGAAACAACTAGAAAAAAGTTGCAAACACAATTGAGTATAAGATATAAAGGCTATTCTGACTAGGACAATTCTGACAGTTATGACTTCCTTGACTAGACTCTCCAGATTGTGGTAACCAGTTTCCTAAATTCAACCCTCTTAGGAAAAATGAAGAAGGTCAATAAGCAAATATAATCCCCTTATCAAAATATGTGATCCTTGTATTTGAAACTGAGTGGTTGTTGATTGAGTATATTATGTCTTCTATAACTTGAATAGTTCTCAAGGGCTGCTGCAAAGTCTCTTCAGTGCCTCCTGAGACTCTTCTGTTTGGCACCCCTGCCAGAGCATGGTAGGCCTGGTGGGGCTGTAAGGAACAGAATTTAAATGCTTAAAACAAACATATCAGGACTTAAATATTTATAAGACCACTGTTCTTTGAAATAGTCACCTAGGGAGGTTAACTGACTATTCAACAAATTCAACAAATATTTATTCCAACAATGCTGTAATGTTGTCAGTGGAACTGCTCCTTTGGAAGTGTCTTCAGAGCCAGGCATGGAACTAATTACTTTGTAGTCACAAAATAGGTTTGAATAATAATTTTAAAAAGTATACACATTAGGGCTGGGGTTGTGACTCAGTGGAGGAGTGCTTGCCTAGCATGGGTGAGGCACTGGGTTTGATCATCAGTACCACATAAAAAATAAAATAAAGATATTGTATCCATCTACAACTAATTTTTTTTGAAATATACCCATTATATTCCCTATATTTTGCTCCAACTGATTTTTCTGTCTCAAAACAAATTCCCCTTTAACGGATAACTATCTGCTGACTTTTAGTCATAAGGATTAGAAGTTTCAAAATCTGTAATTTCCAAAATGTGTTGAGTTGTAGCCCTGTGATTTGGGAAAAGTCTGTAATTTGCTTTTCCCCTGCTTTATGAACCTCTTGTTTCCAATGACCATTTACACTATAAAAGGTCTGGGTAAATACAGCTTTTTCCCTTTGACAATAATGACTTAAAGGAGTATAATGTGGGTTCTCTTTCCTCAGCCTTCATCACTGGTTTTCTTAGTCATAATTCACACCTTCATGATCAAAGGTAGACAAAAGTTAGTACTAAGATTATTTTTACATAATCAGAAATATTTTCAAGACCCTTACATGTACTACTGACACCTCAAATGTATTCAAATACAATTGTAACTCTAATTATTTCAAGAACAAAATGTAACCTTCAGAAATCCCATTGAAACCACTTTGCCAAACATGCCATGAACCACATCACAGAAAAACAAGCTTAAATGGGACAGAAACTTGAAGTATTTTATATATACCTATTTACTGACAAAAATTGAAGAACAAAAAATTAAAATATGGCTATAAATAAATACTTGGTTAAGTGCATAAAACACATTATTATGTATCTACATGTTCAAAGTATCTCCATCAGAAGCCATAATCCATCTTAAGAAGGTCTATTTTTTTCTGTCTGGCCTCATTCAGAGAAGACATAAATATACTCAATCAACAACCACTCAGTTTCAAATACAAGATACTCAGTAGTACTAATTTTAACATGTTTAGTTAATGAGAAATCTCATTAATCATAACATCAAGGCCAAGAAGCTCAGTAAAATCCCTCAAATACTTGAACAATTAAAGTATAAAACAAAATAATTTCAGTGGAAATCCACAAAATGAGCATAGTAAATTGAAGTCATTTATTTAAAAAGTGTTTGTTGAATGCCTACTTTATGCTGGTTACCTGGAATGATAATACATATTTAAGCTAAAGTAATGCTCTGTCAGCAACCTAAAATGTCAATGACAAAGAGGAAGAGACATTGAGCAAAAATTGGAATAGAATAATTAAAAAGTACAATCTTTAGCAACTGCCAGTAGCATTTAATTTAACATTTTCATATAAAATCTCTCAATTGAATAATAACCTACATGTCAAGTAATCTATATATTACTCAAAATGTGCAGCTTCCTAAATTAAATTTCTCAGGGCTATTAGTTTTCATGAATCCAATAATGGCATGAGATATTTCACTAACACTACCTAACTCTAGTGCAAGCACACTGAAGTTACCTTCATCCTTCTTGTGCATGGTTTCACTAAAAATTCTTAACTACCAAAATGAAGTTTAGAATGAATATAAATTATTCATAGTAAGTTTAAGAATAATGTTCTGGATGTGGTCACTGGAAATAAAAAGGAAAGAGTATATTTTTCATAATGAAATATGCCTTTGTTCAACAGATTGTCTTCAACAGAGCCTTGAAGGATATAAAAATTCATGTCATACTCCACAATGAGGCAGAGAGATGCTTCACCAAAGGAGAAAATTCATTTTTGCTTCAGTGAGAAAATTATATTGTGATATGAAATGAGTATAATTGTTCATGTACATTCATATCAGCTACTATGCTGGCTAATTCTGTAATTTTATTTATCTCTACAAATATTTTAATACTTTGTATCTTTATTCATTTTAGGAAATCTAAGCCAAAATTCCATAAGTATAGATTATGGCAACTTCTTTTTACTTATATACAACATCAATTACTTAATTTAACTTAGATGTTTCTTAAATATCACTTAATTATTTGAATGAGTGTCATGCAGAAAAAAGTCTGAGTCCCAACTCCATAGTTTTCTATAATAAATCATTGAACCTCTCTGAGCACTCAGTTTTTGTGTTAGTGCATGAGGACAAAAACAGTTCTGACCTTCAATGTTATTGTAAGGATCAAGACACAAAATGCAGCTGGCAGGACTAAAAGCTGGCAGTGCCAAGCCCACTTCATAATATTAGTGACAATCCTAGAATTCTGTGAGATAGGTATTATTGTTGTCTCAAATATTTTTTCACTTGATGGGAGACAGTAAACAGAAAATTTCAATTCCTTATGCAAGGTCATACAAATAGTAAGCAGCAGAGCTAGAAATCAAAACCAAGTCTTCCTAGCTCCAGATCCTGTATTTTCCACCATTATTCTTATGTATCTATACACAGGAACACTTTGTAAACTGTAAAGTGATGCACACATAGTGCTTTTTTGTTGCCACTAATAATGGTCTCCATCAATCTGGCTAACCTAGGAGTATCTAGAATGTTGCCTTCCTCGTTTTCTCCCTAGACCTGTACTACTTTCCCCACATCATTGCATGAACAAATCCCATGTCCAGCCAAGGCCTTTCTAGTTTTTTTGTTTTGTTGTTTGTTTGTTATTGTTGTTTGGTAGCAGGGATTGAACCCAGGGGAACTTGACCACTGAGCCACATCTCCACCCCCCTTTTAAAAATATATTTTTAAAATTTAGAGACAGGGTCTCACTGAATTACTTAGGGCCTCACTAAGTTGCTGAGGCTGGCTTTAAACTCATGATCCTCCTGCCTCAGCCTCCTGAACCACTGGGATTACAGGAGTGCTCCCTGGTGCCCGGTTTATCAAGGCCTTTCTTGATCACTCCAGCTCAAGATCATCTCAAAACTCTGAGTCTTGGTGTCACTTTTTAACCTCTCTTATGGTCCCTAACATATTCTACTTCTTAAAGTGAATTTCAGTCCTGTCTTACTTCCCTAAGTAGACAGTCAGCTCTTGGAGGGCATCAATCATCTCTGAGAGCCTTTATTCATCTTTGCATTTAAGAAACATCTTCATACCTTGTGCATAAATATTTTCAAATATATGGAGAGATGAAAGTACACGATTTCTAGAGCAAATGGCACAATTCTTGCTAGGAATACAGACTGAATAATCATGATTTTAAAATTCATTGATTCAATGTTTTGCGTTAACAAAAAACCCCCCTCATACTTAATGTAAATTCATAGCATTAAGCAGCTGCAGATAAGATAGTGGATATCTGATTCTCAGTATCCAAACATAATTCCAAACTGAGAGAGGAATTACAAAATAAGTGTAAATCAGAGTTCTATTTCCCACCACTAAAGCCAAAGGGAGTTAGAGATTCTCTCATTCTACCTTTCTATCTTCACTTGACTCTATGATCGATCTATCTCTAAGTCCTTTTCTGTTTTTCATGATCAAGTTTAATTATTTGCAACCAAGTATACTTAGCTAATACAGCCTAAATAGATGGTTTAAAAGTCTTGCTTGGTAACTATTTTCAAAATTATCAACTCAAATGTTTAATATATTTGTCTAGTAATTTTGAGTAGAAAAATAAATGTAAGATGGTTTCTAATTACATAAGAAATTTTTACATGTTTCATTTTTTCTGAGGCACATTCAACAGCTCATAAAGAAGCAATTATAAGTCATCTTAAACTGTCTATACACTGTGTTAAGAAATTCATAATAATGAAAATAATGTGATAATCTCTCATTTAAATTAAATTAAATACTTAACCTAGTAGAGATACATATAAGACCTTCTTCAGGAATTGCTGAATTGGAAAATGTCCTAAGGAAAACAACACTGAGTCCATACAATACCTGAGACATCAACCATGAGATGCCATTATTGATCAGGGGCTCTGAGGACTAAAAGATCCAATAGATATCTGCAACATTAGGTCTGCTGGTTCTAAAACAGAGGATACTCATTTTCAATCATGTCCAAAGTGTTCTGAGGTTTTTATCTCAATCTCTCAGTTTAGTACCTCAGTTCTCAGCAGTTTGGACTCTTGACTTCCCTCAAACCTTGGCACCCCAGAACTTATTACTGGACCTATTACTCCTATACCAGCACTCAGACTATTTCACACCTAACTTGGTTGATCCCTTTCCATGGAAAATGCAACCTCTACCTTTTCAACATGGTACCTAATGTAGGGACTTTAACTCTGCTTTAATAACTTAAAGCAAGGGGAAAAGCAATAAGCTAGTAAGAAGTTGGGCTGTGTTTTTTTTTTCCAGCTTATTTTAAAAAACAGTTAAATTTTGTGCTGTGTACACAGTAGGCACTCATACACATTTCAATGGATGTTTCAAACAGAGTTCATTTTGCCAAGAGTAAAAGCAAAGAGATGTTTCTCCTATATGGAAGCACAATCACCTATCTAGGAAAGCTGAAATACAGTCTCTTACAGGCAAGAAAATAAGTTTACTTACCTTTTATTTCCTTTTTCAGGCATCTGAGTCTATTTAAAATTTGTTCCTTTTTGTATACATGGTGGGTTTTTTATTATTTTTAATTTTTTTTAGTTGTGTATGGACACAATACCTTTATTTTGTTTATTTATTTTTATGTGTTGCTGAGGATCCAACCTAGTACCCCACACGTGCAAGGCAAGTGCTCTACTGCTGAGCCACAACCCCAGTCCCTACATGGTGTTTTGTACTAACATGAGTTAGAATAAACCTTTAGATAATTCTGTCTCCACAGTTTTTAATACTTCTTTTGCACTTTAGTACATTATTAAACCAAGGCTTGATTTTTTTAATGTGATTCTATTCCTATCATGTTCTAACTCAGTATCCTACTCTACTCTAATTCCCCTAATGTTTCCAACATGTACAAGGTTCAACAAATTATTCTCATTAAATTTTGTCTATTATTTGGACTTTTCAGTTTGAATTTATTTATATTAGTTAAATAACTTTTCATTATTTTTCGTAATAACTTTCACTGTTTGCTCTTCAAATCTCATTTAAATCCCCAGAATCTCTTTTTAATCCACCAAAATTCATATTCTAGCTCATTATTATGAATTTGGCTAGATTTATTAACTGTTTACATAAATATAAATGTAAATATTGGAACTAACTTTCTTTCTTTCTTTTTCTTTTCTTTTTTTTTTTTTTTTTTTTTTTTTTTTTTTTTTGTGGTATTGAAGCTCAAACCCAGAGCTTCACATATGGGAGGCAAACACTTCACCACTGAGCTGTACCCCTAGCCCAATTTATGAACTTTCTTAAAGATGCTTTAAAATCAAATGAGATTCTAAATTAAATTTCTATCAAATTATTTTCCACTCTTTGTAATTAATAAACTGAACCGAAGTCCTTACCTCTCCAATCCACATTTTTTCTAATTTAATAACCTGCCTTAATTCCTTCTATATTGTGAAATTTTCCCCTGAAAATATGAAATAGTTTCTTTACAGTTAATTTTCTTTAAGAGGGGTTATTATTTTAAAATTTAAGAATGCTGGTGCTGGTTGTAGTGGCACACACCTGTAATTCCAGAGACTCGGGAGGCTAAAACAGGAGAACTGCAAGTTCCAGGTCTGCTTCAGCAACTTAGCAAGATTATAAGTAACATAGTGAGATCCCATCTCAAAAATGAAAATAACACAAAGGTCTGTGGATGTATTTCAGTGGTTAAGCACCTGTGGGTTAAATCCTCAGTACATAAAAAAAAATTAATAATGCTAATGACAATAAGAAAGCACAAGTTCCTTTTCCTTAAATTTTATGCATTTATTCCTATCTTAATTGTAATTTCTAGGAAATTTCCACATCTAATCCAATTCATTTCAGCTCATTATTTTTCACATTTTTTTCAGATCCTCCAACCCTTCAATATAATTTGACCTCTACACATGTTTTCAACCATTTCTTCTACAATTCATCTTAAGGGAACTCCTAATCCAAACAGATCGCTCACTGTTCCCAAAACATGTCATGGTCTCTCCAGGTCCAACAATTCAGCAGTCACCCTGCTCCCCTTCTATAATGCTTCTACAATGGTTAGCAAAGCTAACCAGCACTTTAATGTTGTTGGACAGAGCAACTGATGCTTTATTTTTATTCTTCAAATTCTCCCAACCCCCACCTTTCTTCCTATCATTCTCTATACATTTCATGTTCCAAAGCATGAACAACTCTTTTCCTCCTACTTGATGACTTCTACACCACTTAAATTCCAAACTTTCCATTATTCTCTTTCCCCTGTCCTTTAAATTGGTTTGGTTCATACTGCCTTTAAGAAGGAATTATTCTGTGGCTATTTCTTTCACCCTATTTCTCCGTGAGCACCCTAAAACAAGCAAACAGATCTTTCACATGAAGTACCAGGTAACATTTTTTAATTCTATACTCTGACTTTCTGGGCCTACAGTAAACAGACATTCAGTTGCTGAATGTAAGAAGTGTTTCCTTCTCTATTCACAAGCAGCCTTTCTGACTAATTAAAGAATGTGTCAAAACAGCTCCCCAGAAGAACCCATATGTCAGCCAAAGAATTAAATATTTTGAAAATGAGAAGAACTACTTGGTCCATTTCTCAATAGAGATTGAGAACAAAGGAAAAGAGACAGGGAAGAAATAAAACAGAATTGAAATGGAAATAAATTTAGAATTCTCTCATTATAATATAAAGGAAAAATATTTAAGCCCAGGAGTCTTGTTAAACCGTTATGTATATGCCTAAGATTTTTTTTTACTACCCTTCTACTGTTTTTTTTTTTTTTTAAGTTGTAGATGGACACAACACCTTTATTTTATTTTTATGCGGTGCTGAGGATTGAACCCAGTGCCTCATACTTGCTAGGCAAGTGCTCTACCACTGAGCTACAGCCCTAGCTCCTGCCATAAACTTTTGATAGAATCTAAGCCCTAAAGGCAAAATGGGATTTAAAAGGCCAAGGAATGATAAGAATGATGGGGAGTGGATAGGAGGCTTTGGCATAGTACTAATAATTCCTTAATACATTGTGTTTCAAAAAGACCTGAGTGCTACCTTATATACCTGTTATCCCAGCAACTCAGGAGGCTAAGGCAGAAGGAATGCACTTTTGAGGCCAGCCTCAGAAACTTAACAAGGCCCTAAGCAACTTAGTGAGACCTTGTCTCAAAATAACAAATATAAAGGACTGGGGATATAGCTCAGTGGTAGAGCACCTCTGGGTTCAATCCTCAGTCCTAAAACAAAAAACAGAAGAGCACTTACTTATCATTCATTGCTGAATGGAAAAATAAGTTAACTGTGTTCCACCATTTCTTCCAAAACTACAATGACAAAAATTGTTAGAGAAGAACACAACACTGGTAAGGGCTTCTATCTTCCCTTAAATGTATGCTATTGCCTTGGGAACTGAGCTCCTATGGGCCCAAGTAGCAGAAATGAGAGGCATGTAGAAGAATGACATTTGAACTTGGCTGTATGTCTTCAAGGATCAAATGAAAACATGTGTTTATAGAAGCAGAATGGTTAGAATAAATAAGTAATTTAATTTTAAAAAAAAGAAGTAGCAGAATGGCTTCTCAGCTGGTTTGGATGTTCACTTTTGAGACCTTAAGATGTTCCATTTTTCTTAGTCCACTATTGGTATAGTATTTGAGAAGTATCAAACTAAACAGTAAAGATATATAGAAGGTTTGGGTCCTGGGTCTCCCGGAACAATAGCATTCCTTCCTCCTTAGAACCCATAATAGCAGCTGAAGAAGGCACCATCACAACATTTTAGTTTTTGGCTATATTCAGAAATGTTTAGAAATTCTTCATTATTGGTTCATTCAATAAATATTTGTTGATGCCATGCCATATTTGATATTGCAGGTATCAAAATGGTTAAGTGCTTATAAAGTGTTATCTAAGTATTTAACACACAGCTAGCCATAAACACAGCTTCTAATTTTGTTGGTACCCGGTATCAATTTCCTTCATTACTCTTTTTCCTTAAATCTCACCTTCTAGCTCACCATATAGGGTTCAAATAAATAAATAAATAAATAGTTCAGTTATAGTGCAACTTGCCATATGGTAAAATATACAGTATGAGATGATATGCCAAGACATGGGAGGGACAAGAGCAGGTGGCCTGTTAGCTGAGTCTTGGGCACTAACTGGCCTGGTAGATACTGGATCATATATAGGAATAAGAAGAACTCACAGTTCAATAAATTTACATTTCAAGAAGTAGAATAAAGATTTCTTCTGAAATCTAAGCCAGTTAATAAAAGAAAGGGTAGGGCTGGGGATACAGCTCAGTTGGTAGAGTGCTTGTCTTTTATGCAGAGCCCTGGGTTCAATCCCCAGCACCATAAAAAATAAATAAATAAAATAAATAAATAAATAAAAGAAAGGGTAATGCAAATTTAAATGGAAACTACTTACTACTTGGTTTGCTTCTCCTATTAAAAGAAAAGATAAATTAATTTTTACTAACAATCAAAGGCAAACAAAATTCTAAGTATCAAAAACAAGGCTAAGTGAACTATTTTTGAAGCAACAACAACGACGACAAAAAAGACCCCTGGGCGAGAAATTTTACAATCATCCCTTTTCTAGGTCGGAACTCTCCTAGAATGAGACAAAGAAAAATCTGGACCTGGAATAAGAGGAAGATATTAGGAATCCATTCACTACACTGTCAGAGATTTGTTTAACAAACAAATGAGAAGCAAGGGTAATCAGATATCAAAGGAAGAGGAAATAGACTGGGGAGAATAAATGAAAAATTACAACTCCAGAGCAAAGGGTTATACCTTTTTAGGATGCCCATGAGTTTAAATTAGGAGGAAAAGAAAAAAGCAATTATTAGGATTTGATAAAGAAAAGAACCGTATTCATGTTTGTCTACATTATGCCTTGTAAAAATTAAATTTGATATTTTAATGTATCTAAGCAAGTAAGTACTGAATGCCTTCTGGACTGAAATAAAATTTAAAATTCTTACTACCCATTCTGTTCAACACAGAATTAGAGGTGGGAGAAATGTATCCACACAAAATATATGGCTTGTTTTGGATTTCTCTTATTAAGCATAGATGAAGGGCATCTTAAAAGTATATGAACAAAATCCAAGATTACTAGTTGTGCATGTTTGTATGTTTTTAAGGAACAGAAAATCATAATGAAGAAAAGATTTGAGGAAATATACTAATGTCATTAAAATATAATTGGACTTACAGGAACAATTACTGTGCTGTACTGTAAGGGGAGCTGTTGGCACATAAGAGCAAAGCACACGTATGAGCTCATCCACCAGCCTCAGCAAGACCCACTTCCAGCTAGAAGCTGTCATGTTTCAACACCTCCGATTCCCTAATGCTGACAAGCTAAACAACTTGTTTTGTCTCTGGGAGCTCTTCTCTGGTGATTAACTGCTTATGGTGAATACTAATTATGTGAAAGTACAGTATTGAAGAAGTAGTGCCCTATTTCCTCTACCTGCAGCCTCAACTTGTCTTTAAATCTAGAAGGTACAAGGCAGAGCCACTGCAAACCAGATCCAAGAAAGACATTCTCCTCCACTCCCACCCAAGTAATAAATATAACTCCTGATTTTGGTAAAGCACAGTTAACTGACAAGAAATCTCCATTTAACCCCTGGGCTCCAAACCCAATATAATGACAATAAAGTCAGTGTTTTAAAAGCTGGTAACAATCATACAGATAAATTTGCAGCAAGAGTTTGTGAATTAGTAAACTATCAGTGTCCTCAATTTCCTATGTCCCATGTTGAAAATTTACCCCAAATTGTCAGTTCTTAGGAAGTGCACCTCAGATTAAAATCTTCTCACCAGGGAGTCTATAAGAATTTGTTCTTGTGTTTTAAATCCTAAGTGCTTGTTAAACCGCCAGCACTGCAAAATTAGAGACCATTAAACAATATAAGGCAGCAAGTGATTAAATCTACCAAATACACATTCAAAGCAGCTTAAGCTACTTTTTAATTAAAAATAAAATATCATTGGCTAAATGCAGATGTCTTAGCTACCCAGAAAAAGTTAGAAGGCTGTTCAAAATGCAAAGTGCTTCTGATAAGTCCATACATAAAAGGAGTCATAGGGTAGTGGGTGGGCTGGACAGGGAGCTTTGTGTGGTCCCTAAACCACATGGCAGGATGTCCCAATGCTGACCTGGTTCAGGCAGTGGACATTGAGAAGGAGTCTCAGCTGCACTGCAGGGTAAGGACTCCATGTGGCTGCTGATTAAGTAAGCTTTATTAGCAAAGGCCCCCAAGGAGATAGGGTGTTCCACCTTCTTGGCAGGGGAACAAGTTGAATAACAGCATCACAGGAAGCTAAGGCATTGGAGATGTATAGATGGCCAAAGGAAATGTTCATTCTATTTTTAAATACAGCTTAAGCTAATTGATAAACATTTCTCAAAATAATCACTAGCTTTTGGGGAAGGAGGCATAGGGGCTTTTGAGTTAATGGGATCACTTGAGATTAAAAGAAAATCTTACTGTAAAGTTAGAAGTAAATAAACCTTGTAGCTTTAAGTTGTTCCTACTTGTTTAAAGTAAAGAAAAAGGGCCAGGGGGCTTAGTCAACTTCAGGCAGAAGGCCAAGATTCTGAAGATCAGACTTAAGGCTGGGATGATATCATTCACTCTGAAGTCTTGATTCTCTTTCTGAAGCATGAGAAAATTTACTGGTAAAACCTTACCTCACCCACAGTTTTCTTATTTTTAACTCTATTTTTTTTCCCTCTCAAGAATGATTTTCCAAATATGCATTCTGCCTTATATGTAAATGTTATGAATTTACTTTTAGCTTCAAAAATGGTCTTACCTAAGAAGCTTGCCCTAAAGTAAAGTACAGGCACTTGGTAGCTACTAGAATATAAGACATGATATTCATATTTAATCACTTCAGATGCTGCTGCAGTCTCCGTCACTTCAGAATCATCCAAGGGTACCTCTAAAACCTCCTGAAAAAAAGCAAAAAGAAAACAAAACGTGTTGGTCAGGAAAAAAACAGTATTTACATGGAAAGGGTAAGATGAAATCTCCTTCTTGCAAAATAACAGTTAAATAAATATAGGACTATGAGGTAAGGAAAAGGGAGTTACCCATATTAATGTTTAACATTGAGTCCTGGATAAATAGTAAAACCAGAAAACATTAGCAGTAAGTAATTCCAGATTGTTTTGGGTAGACACAGCAGCTCTGGGTAAAGAAACAGGAAGGGGAAAAAAGATGTTTTGCAACAGCAACTCTAAAAATCTTTACTGTACAATTTTAGCAACAAGATGAGGGCTATACAAGCTACCTTCTTCCCTACCTGTGAAAGTTAAAAACATCCTAACAATTGAATGAGAGGCTGTGAAATGTCCCTAAAGATTCTATTGTACTTGCCAAAAGATGATTCATTGTGTGCTGAACAATTCCCAGTTCCATTTTGAATAAGTTATTTTGCAAGAGGTTGAGTTTGTTAGGTATATTTGAAATCCTGATATGATTCTGTTTTCTTCATTATTGTGCTATCTTTGGTATAGTTCCACAACAAATCTTGATTTATAATAGAGTAGATGGCAAACATTAATGTCAAGTTAAGCAGGGTTTTATAAGTGGGATAGTCATTTCACTTCTTACCTAATTATTCTTATTGGTTGCTTTTTTTTTTAATGCATGCTGGTTTCTTGTGAATGTATCTTGAGCCAGGCCAGCTGGTGCCAATAGTTCCAGGTTCTCTGAAGCCTGAGGCAGAGGGATCAATTGAGCCCAGGAGTTTTAGACCAGCCTGGGCAACACAACCAGACTCCATCTCAAAACAACAACAACAACAAAAGGATCTTAAGGTTTAGAAGAAATTAATTGGACTCTTTGAATTAGAGTCTGATTCCATCCACAGACACTTATTTATATGGGCTAAAGAATTTCCTTTGAAATTACTTTAGTTGAAAGAATGAAACAGGTGAGTTTGGCTTGTTTCTGCTTCTCATTAAAGCAATAACAGCAACAATGAACAATAGGAAAGATTTCAAACATTATCAATATAAAATAAGGCTGCCTGTAGAGATAAGTAGAACCAGGACTGCTTTCCAGATCTGTGTCTCCTTTACTAATTCCCTGCTCAGAGTCAGTTCATTGAGGAGATATTTCTATGTATAAATCACAACAGGAGATATTTACAAAATATTTTTCACTAAATCCCAGTAAACACTATCAATTAAATACAATAATTTAAATAACCAGAGCTATATCACTAAAATAAACATTCCAGACACAGAAAATTAATAGTGTCAAGAAAGAAGCTTTTGTTTGTTGTTTGTTTTTAATTTTCATTAGGCATGAGTATCTAGATCTTTACAACAATTCTTTTAATCCAGATTCTTTTTGTTCAATAACTGGGTTATTTAGCACTTATAACTTCTTTTCTTTTTCTTTTTTTATTGATTTTTTTTAAAAAATGACATTGGAATGCATTACAATTCTTATTACACATATACAGCACAATTTTTCATATAAAATTATATCTTGGTGTTTTGTTTTGCATCTTGAATGTCCCCTAAAAGCTGTGTATGGAAGGCTTGATTACGAGCCTATATGTAGCTCTGTTGTGAGATGCAGAAACCTTAGGTGATGGGATCTAGTGGAAGAAAGTTGTGTCAATGTAGAAATGCCTCTTAATGGGATATTAGGACCCCAGCCTGTCCCTTCCCACAACCACCACCCCATTCCCCAATCACTATGTCTTGAGCATTTTCCTCTGCCACATACTCCTTGACATGATATTCTGCCTTGCCACAAGCCCAAAGTCAAGGAAACATGGTCTGAAACTATAAGCCAGAATAAATCTTTCCTTCTTATAAGTTGATTTTCTCAGACATTTTGTCACAGCAATGGAAAGCTCACTAATACACATAGTAATAATAATAATAATAATTTCAAACACTGCACTGCACAAATATAAAAAATAAAAAGTGAAATTCTCTTCATCCTAGCACTTCTCTACCTCAAATTTGTAACCATTTCTAATAAGCTAGTGTACATTTTTTTAGACATTTTTAGTTTGGGGCACACAAACATATATGCACACATACACACCTCCTCCACCCTGCACTCTCCAGTCAAACCATACTATATGGACATTCTGCTAAATGCTGTCATGTCAGTGCTGTAGACTGATTCCTTTACTATATTCCATTGTATGACTGTGTCATGATTATTCTTGTTTATTTCACATTTCCATATTGTTAGATATTTTATGTTGACTATACAATTTTCTCCTATTACAAATAAGGCTGCAATGAATATCCTAGATCATACACCTTATATACCTCTATTTTTCTATGGCACGCGCTCCTACAGGCAAGATCATTGTATCAGAGTACATGCATTTTAAATTTCAAGACATACTGCCAATCTGCCCTTAGAAAATGACTGTGTTAATTTATACTATTAAAAAATATGTCTGAGAATGTCCTTTTTCCCTATGCAATTAATACTGAATAGTAATATAGCACAATGAATTCCACTATTATGTATCATTATAATGCACTAATAAAAATTTTTAAATATCAAAAAGACAAAAAATAATACTGAATATTATGTTTTCAATTTTTGTCTACTTAATGAGTTTTAAAATGTCAAGCTTTTGTTTTAATTTCTAATTTTTGATTATCAGTGAAGGTGAACATCTAGTTCTACATTTATTGGTTATTTGTATCTTCCATGATTTGCTTATTCTTATCCACTGCCTACTTTTTTTTTATATTTAGTTTGCTTACGTTTTTCTTGTTTAATTATATAATCACTTCATTATCAAAAATAAGTTATTATTGAACATAAGTACATATGACTGCACCAGTTTTCTTCCAACTTAGTTTATTATAATTTTATCATAAAGTTTTTAAAATGTTTATGTAGTCAAATCTATGTATTTTCTATTTACACCTTCTGAGTTACATGCCTTCAATAGAAAGCAGGCTGCTATGTCCCATCTTACTCTTAATAATTATAAAAATGTTAAATTCCTTTATTATATACAAGTTAAATTAACATTGACATTATTAATCCATTTGAATTTTGTTCTTTGTGTATAGTACAAAGTAGATTTTTCCCAGATGCTTTCCCATAGTCTATCTTCTCCCCACGATTTTAAATGTTACCATTATCATAGTTTAGGGGTGTATCTATGGTTTATTCTCTTTTCAATCAGAATGGCTTAATTTTTTTAAAAAATGTTACCATCAAATATTTATGAAGATGCTATATCATACATATACTGTTGGATGGAACATAATACAGCATAACCTCTCTGGAAAATCATAGTTAGTTTTTTGAAACTCTAAACATAATTACGATAACAACCCACTACTTGCACTCTTGGGCATTTTTCCCAGAAAACTGAAAAACCTGTACTTAACTGTTCGTATTTTTTTTTCAGAAGAGCCAAAAACTTGAAACAGTTCAGATATCCATCAACAGGTCAATGGTTAAACAAACTATGGAACATCCATATCATACTATTTAGCAATAAAAAGGAGCAAACCATTGACACACACACACACACACACACACACACACACACACACCTGCATAAATCTCCAGGGAATTATGATAAGCAATAAAAATCAATCCCAAAAGGTTAAATATAATTTGGATCCACTTATAAAACATTTTTGAACTGAGAAATTTATTCTAAACAAAGAACAGAGAGTAGATTGGTGTCGAGGGGGTAGAGTAAGGTGTGTCTGGTTACAAAGGGCAAAATGAGAAATACTTGTGATGGAACTGAATACACTTGTGGTAAAATTATATAGATAGAAGTACATACACAAGTACAAGGAAAACTGTGGAGACCCAAGTAAGAGCATGTCTACCATATAAATGGACGTGTTATTACACCACAGTCTTATAAGAAGTTATCACTGGGGAAAACTGGGCAAAAGGTACATGGGATCTTTTTGATTACTTCTTATTACTACATGCAAATCCATAGCACTTTTACAAGAATTGATTTATAAAATCAAATGCAAAGAAATATGCAATTTGAGGCTTGTTAAAAACTTAATAAATTTCTAAGACCTCAATGTGCTAAGAATATGGACAGTATAAGGATCATGTTAATAAAGGAACTCCAATGTCTGAGAGAATATAAGGAACAATAAATGTTGGCAAGGATGTCAGGGGAAAGGTACACTCATACACTGTTGGTGGAACTGCAAACTGGTGCAAGTAATTAGAAAAGCAGTATGGTGATTCTTCAGAAAACTTGGAATGGAACCACCATTTGACCCAGATATCCCACTCCTTGGTTTATACCCAAAGGACTTAAAATCAGCATTCTACAGTGACTCAGTCACCTCAATATTTATAACAGCTCAGTTCACAATAGCCAAACTATGGAACCAACCTAGATCTAGATGCCCTTCAATGGATAAAGAAAATGTGGTATATATATATATATATATATATATATATATATATATATATATATACATACATACACACACACATGGGAATATTACTCAGCCTTAAATAAGAATGAAATTATGGCATTTGCTTATAAATGGATGGAACTGGAAAATATCATGCTAAGAGAAATAAGCCAATCACCAAAAAACAAAGGCCGAATATTTTCTCTGATATGCAGATGCTAATTCACAATTAGGATAGGTGGTGGCTAGGGAAAAATACAGGTAATTTGCATTAGGCAGAAGAGTGTGAAGGGACAGGAGGGGGGATTGGGAGTAGGGAGGATAGTAGAATGAATCAGATATTATTACCCTGTTTACATATATGTTTACATGACCGGTGAGATTCTACATCATGTACAACCAGAAGAATGAGAAGTTACACTTCATTTATGTATGACATATCAAAATGCATTCTACTGTCACATATAACTAAGTAGAACAAATAAAAAAATACTGGAGAGTATTAAGTAGATGGAAGTGGTTAAAGAGGGATGATTGTTGAGGTTGCTCCATGGGTCCTTGGGTCCTTGTAGTATTCTATCAATTTTTATAAATACTTAAATTCTCTAAAATTAAAAAAAAAAGGTAAAAATATTGTGACATCATGTTACAGTGTATAGAATCAGATAAATTTAATAATAAAAGGAATTTGAACCTGAATCTTTCCATCTAGCCCAACACTCTTTTTGGGGGGTGAGGATGCTGGAAAGGGACAGTTTACCACTGAGTTAGACCTCCAGTCCTTTTTACTTTTTATTTTGAGACAGGTTCTAAGTTGCTTAGGGCTTCACGAGCTGCTTAGGCCGGCCTTGAACTTGTGATCCTCCTGCCTCAGCCTCCAGAGTCTCTAGGATTATGGGCCTGCTAGGATTACACCACAATTGGCAAGCCCAACACTCTTATCTTGGAGATACAAAGAAGTCCCAGAAAAGTTGCTGGTTTAACCAGTGCCACCTAGGTGGTCATAAACACCAGAAGGCCTAAAACTCAAGTCTACTAACACCAAAACAATTGCTGTTTGTACTGTACTATGCCACTTCTTAACTATAGCTATCTTAATTTGTACTGACATTTCAAACCATAATATCAATATTAATATTAATTTTAGTTTGCTAATATTTTATTATTTTTCTTTTATTATGTGATTTTTAAAAGTAAAGTATATTTAATATTAAGAATTATTGAAAAAGATGTCACAATATGTTCAATTTCTTCAAAATGTTGCTGTTTAATTAAATGAGAGGATACCTGTGTTTAGAAAATTACATTCATTCAGGAGCTAAAAGATTAAGTGGTTCACATTAATTATAGAAACCTTGATTTTATTGAATTCAATTAACAATAAGTTGACAGTGATCTCTCATTTAGAAAATCTGATATGAATTAAGCTTTACAAGTAAATCCCATTAAATAGGGATCATGCTGAAGACACTTCGTAGATATTTTATTAAAAGCAAACCCAAATAGTGTGTATTGGGTTTTGGAAAAGAGATCCGTATCTATATTTATCCTACAGGGAAAAATAATTGAAAGAAGAAAATCTTTTTTTTTTTCACTAATAATCTCTATTACTATTACTGAGCAAACATAAGTAACGAGCTTTATTCATAATATCCCTTGAGGAAAAGAGAGTCAATTTGTTTATTTTTCACCAGCCAGGTCTTTAGTTCAAACCTACTATTAGTCGGGTAGAATCACAGCCAAGATGACAATGAGATTTCTTGGGGCAGCACTTGTTCTGGGCCAGTGTTTAGCTATATCTGAGTGGACATACAAACCTCCTAACCACAGTGGAATTGGTACTGTATAATAAATGCTTCACTTGCTGATTTCCTATGCCAACATCCATTTAATATTTTCAAAAGTGATAAAGATTGATGAAGTCTTTTGAAAAACCCACTAAAAAATCAATTTTTAAGAAAACAAAAGAATTTTGTTATAATATTAAGTGAATTATAAAAATAATTTGTGGGACTTAAGTAACTAGCAGCTTTATATTCTATGGTTCATTATTTTTCCATAGGGTGGTCTTTTTTTCCTTCTTAACTCCTAGAGTGACTTTTTTCTGTGGCTTTTGAGTAAGTGATGGTCACAAGAACTTTTGCAAGCCATGCTATTCTCTTAGCAACTGTATGTTCTACCTAATACATAAAGAAAGAGCTCCACACAAGGCAGGCATAGGTCTGACAGCATATAGGGCAACAATGAAAGACAGTGGTCACAAGATGACCCCCACAATAGCATTTTAGTGAGGTTCTCCCCTTTACCAGTAATATCATCACCACTGCTGCTGATTTTTAAAAAAGGAAAAAGTGAAGTGCCATTCTTTGCTTTGCTCTGTCTGCTACATTAGAAGGGAGTGAATTAGCATCAGCATGGCCTATGTAGGTTCCCACTGAGAGGAAGAATCTGTCTCCTGTGCAGGATTAAATCCTCCTCTGCAGACTGGCATGCTCAAGGGCAAGGCAGGAGGGAGGGGACACAGAAACCTACCAGAGCACATCTGTCAGTTCTCTGGATGTTTGCAGCTGGCTCCATTGTGCTTCTTAGGCCCTGTTTCCTTTAAGATCACACAGGAGTCAGCAAGGCAGCTAATGCCTGGAGCTGGGCAGCTAGCAAACAGGCTGAGTGGAGGGTGCTTCCATGGAGAAGGCTGTCAGATTCAGTGCAGGAGAACACAGATTGTCTGGCATGTGAAAATAGTAATAATGCTTAACAGCACCTAGTGTATGTTAAGGGAAATTAGTACTTTTATATATATATATATATATATATATATATATATATATATATATATATATCATTATTTTCCTAGAAAATAGCAGAATGACTGAGAAGGAGTTTTTAAAAGGTAGGGTCTCCTCATCTACTTTTAGATGAGGAGACCCTACCTTTCAACGTGAAAGAATTAGCAAGATGAGGGATTTGAAAATCAGAAATTCCTCATGTCAATCATGAATGACTAAAGGAAGAGGAAAAGATTTTTAGGTACTCTGAGCTTCACAAATCCAATAAATGTTTTCTCTTCATAATCACCCTGAAGAGAAAACAAAAGTTATAAGAGCTTTTAGTTTTTCTAAAGCTATGGATTGTGTTATGTCCTTTGTTCCTTGCTCTAGGAAAAAAACCAAGGTCACCCAGCAACTAAGAAACTTGGCCAAAACACAAATCTAACTCTCAGTTTCAAAGTTTAGGGATCTTTCACTCTGCCCAAACCATCAGATTTTAAAGTGATGTGTTCCTGGGCTCCACCCCTAAAATTCTGTTTCAGTAGTTGTGGAGTGGAACATTAGAACCCACCTACTAACAATGTTCTGATGATGCTAAAGTGAATGGCCAATGGACCATTCCAAGTAGCCTTGTCTCACTTACATATGGAGGTGTCTACTCTGTCTCTTTGCCCTTGCACTCCATGGGAATACAGAGGGATTCTGCAGCTATGAAATTCTAAAGTCAGGGAAGCCCTGTCACCAAGAAGCCAAATTATGCCACAAGCCAGTTTCCCTTCACTAGCCATTCAGGAGCATTGTTATCTGATTTGCTCCCCTCTTAGAGGGAACACAATGCATACCACCAACTTAGGTCTTCCACCGTCACCTACCTCACAGTTCACTGCTCCTTTCCTTTATTTGCTCCTCTCCAAAAACACTCCCTCATTTTGTCCTTTTCCTTCTAATTGATTAATTTATTCTTGCTGAAGTATTAATGGCCATTAATGGCTTAGTAGGTTATTCCTTTATCAATTACTATATTCAACAGCAGATATTTGACTAATAACCCTAATCAACAGAAATCATTAATAGTGAAATTTAGGGTGCCAAAGTGGAATAAATTTTGTACAATGCATATAACCACCAATATGTGAGACTTGACTTATAAGGTATTCTATGTTTTAACTCCAGAGCTAAAAAATTCTTCTTGGTTACCTTGCTACAGGGTAAATCAGTTTCCACCAGATTTATCCTTGCAGAAAATTAAGAACCAAGAGTCATCATTATTTTACATAATATCCTCTCAAAAATATGAAGAAATATATTATCTTCTGATTTCTCTTTTTCATATTAAACAATCCTAGTTCTTCTAATTTTTTTTTTTAAATAGCCCCGGTTCCACAGATCTGCAGACTTTTTTTTAAAGGGCCAGACATTAAATATTTTTGACTGTGGGCCATAAGGTCTCTGAAACTATAGTATGAAAGAAGCCAGTGGCAACAGGTAAACAATAGACACAGCTGTATGCCAATGACATTCTACGTAGAAAAATAGGCTACAACCCATAGACATTAGTTTACCTATCCCTGTAACTTCATCTGAAGCTCTATTTAATTTCATTTTATTGCATTTTTATAAGCTGGAAGCAGAACCTTATTAAAGGACCTGTCTCCACTTGGTGAACTTTTTCCACTTTTGCATTTTTTCTCATCTCAGGATGTTACATTAAATTTCCTGAGGGAATACGAAATTCTAAGCCCTAGTAAAGATGATGATAATTAAATCAAATGGGCTGCAGTTTGTTTGAAGCCATTTTGTAAAGGAAGATAGTACTATCCTAAATTAGACAAGTGAGATTTTTAAATGTCTAGATGTATAAACTGCAAAGTTTATCTGAATAAATTTCTATATTCAAATCCAGAAATGAGTAAATTTCATTGCCAAAGAGTAAAAATGATAAAAATGTTTGTCTTGATAAACAGATCAACAGGCAAGGTTTGTAGTCATTTTGTAGGGCTGTGACTCCTAAAGCAGGTACATAAGAAATATCATGGAATAGGCATAGTGGTCCAGGCCTATAACTGCAGTGACTTGAGAGGCTGAGGCAGGAGAATAGCAAGTTTAAGGTTAACCTAAAAACTTAGCAAGACCCTGCCTCAAAATTAAAAATAAAAATAAAATAGAAAGGGCATGGATATAGCTCAGTGGTAGAGTGTCTGGGTTCCATCCCCATTAACCAACCGCCTACCCCGACCCCAGCTCCTGCCAAGAAAAAACAAACAAATATACATCATAGGTAGGACTCTCCAAAGAACTCTTCTAAAGAACCTTTGGGGGAAAGCATTTGTTCCTTCCCTATCCTCAAAACTGTTTCTGAATTATGTGGATGTGAAGAGGGGTTTATTTGTTCACTTGCTTTTTACCTAGGGAATCCTTTAGATTTCCACAAGTACCTACCAAGTGCCAGACACTGTGCTTGTGCTAGAACAAAGATGTGGTTTTTGCTTTTAAATAATACAATCTCAGCAGATATGGGAGCAAGACTAAGTCTCCATCTTTCTATTGGGGTAAAAGTGACATTCAAAATCTCAGATAAGGGCTGGGGTTGTAGCTCAGTGGTAGAGTGCTCACCTAACACATGCAACATGTGCGAGGCCCTGGGTTCGATCCTCAGCACCACATAAAAAGAAGTAAATAAAATAAAGGCATTGTGTCCAACTACACCTAAAAAATAAATATTTTTTAAAAATCTCAGATAAAAAAGTAGATTTTAAAGAAGTACAGCATAGACAGAAGTGAAAATGGCATGGGATTTGGAGTTGGACTTGGGTTGAATTCTTGACTCTGTCACTTATGGAATGGGAGGATCGTTTAAACTCTCTGCTCCTCAGCTTCTTCACTTGTTTCTACACCTTCTCCTCATATTTCCCTTGTTTGATGTATATTAAACAAGATGATATGTAGAAATACCTGTTACATAGTAGGAAGAGTGATTTGTTTATTCATTCATCTGACAAATATTATAAGGTACCTTCTGTTTTCTAGATCAAGGGTCCCCATATATTTTCTTAAAGGGCCAAAAAGTATTTGAATTTTATATACTCTGTGTCTTTGTCAAAACCACTCAACTTTGCCACTATAGCATAAAAGCAACCTAGATGATATGTGAATTTGTGAATGTGGCTTTGTTCCAACAAAATGCTATTTATAAACACTAAAATTTAAGTTTCATATAATTTTAATGTGTCATGAAATATTCTACTTTTGATTCTTCTTTAACCATATAAAGTATGAAATCTATTCTTAGCTTGTAGGTAGTATAAAAATAGGCAGCAGGCCATCATCATTGGCCAATCCCTGTTCTAGAGACTGTCCTAGGATCTGGGAAAAGAGGGAGAACAATAGCAATATCATACCCAAATCTGAGGAAACACATTAAACAAATAATCATACAGATAAATATAAAATTATAATTATGAGCTGGGGCTGGGGCTCAGTGGTAAAGTGCTTGCCTGGCATGTGCGAGGCCCTGAGCTCAATCCCCAATATCACGAAAAAGAAAAAAAAAAATCACAGTTATAACAAATTCTATTTGAGAAATATGTGTGAGTGTGTATGTGTGTGTATATAATTCTACCTCACCTATAAATTTTATTTGTGAGATTTTAATCTTTTTTTTTCTTCCAGTTCTTTCAAGTATATTAGTTTTATGGACAACTGACCAGTAGAATATCTTAATCACCCTGCCCCAAGGATTATTTTTAGTTCAATGATCATACCACCTACTCAGATTTTTAGGAACTGTTTTTGTCCAAGTTCATTAGGTTGCCCAATTCTGATCACATAGACTTTTTCCCACCTGTCACCTGCAGTCACTTAAGCTTCTACCTAACAAACTTACTGCAGCAGCCCACTAAAAGTCTCTGCCTGTACTTTCTTCTGCTCATTGCATTTCTTTTTGCCACCAGCAAGCTTTTTTCTAAGTTTTACACATACACATATACATATGTGTACATATGTGCATTTGCTTGCATGTGTGCAGTCTTCACATGTACACATTTATCCAACTAATGTAATACTGAACATCTACCATGTGAAAGGCATGGTGCTGGCTCTAGATATTGTTGGCAAAAAAAAACAGTTATGGTCTTTGCTCTCAAAGAGCTTACAGCTAGAGCAAATCACTGTATGACCAATTATTTAATTGGAGTGTTGCATGTGCTAAAAGAATGTAAGATGCATCTGGGGGGCCTTATCTGGTTGGAGCCATGGAAAAGCTTTTCTTACACAGCACACATATATCATTTGGAATGTGAGTGAGCTTCTGTCTGTCTTATTCACTCATAAATCCCAAGCATCTTGAGCAGGTCCTGGCAAACAGTAGGCATTCTCAATATTTGTTGAATGACATAAATAAATGGAATGAATATAAACAGTGGCAATTTTGATTCTACATAGGTCTCTAAATGGTTTTGATTGTGATTCTAGGATTCCAAATATTAATTACTCATCCCTAACATGTATATATACCTCTTGAATAATTATGAACTCATATTTATGTCATATACTGTGAATATTATAAAATTTATTAACAGGGAAAATTTTTAAATATAATACAAAAGATCATGAAAAAATATTTTCAAAATAATTAATTAGGTGATGCTGTAGGTATTGATAGAAGTAGTATTCCCACCCAACTCTTTGTTCTCAGTAACAAACAACCTTGTTTAGCTCCTCATCCTCATCCCCCCACTGACCTTGCCCATTTTGCTCTCAGATTTCTGGGCCAGTGGTTGTGGTGGAAGAAAGTTGCAGAAATGGTGATTTGAAGGTAGCCATTGAAAAATTAGCACCTCAAAATAGTCACACATATATGTAACCTATAATTGAGCACATAGATACTTGGTTTTCCTCAGGTACCTGGCTCCAGAACAAGGACTGCTGAGCAGCATGCCAGACCTGATCATGATCCTAAATGGTCAGAGACTTGGAAACCAAATGGCTGGATCTGATGTGCCCAATAGTTCTGCCTCTTGCTCCAGCACTGGGAGCAGCAGCTTTAACTCTGAGTCTGAAGAGTCAGAGGTGATTTTTTTTTTTCCTGAATAAAATCCCCAGTCTAAATTGTACATAGACAAAGATGTCTGGGTTCCAAATGTGTAAATCCAACAACAAATAAAAGGTTATAGAGACAGAAAGTTATTTTAGTTCTTAAGGTTCAGGTAATATTTTGCCAATAATATTTAAATGAGAACAACTTGATCAAATATGCAATTTTTTGTTTCATTTTGTTCGAAATCCTGATTATGATATGGCATTTCTTAGGTCTGAATTCAGTTCTTTTCCCATTTTTTGATAGGTGATTTTAATGATTACAATGAATAAAAAAATCCAATAACTCACATGGAAGAAATATATCACTGGTTGTATTTAGCAAATCATAATTTATATTTCAATCCCCTTCTCCATTTGGAAAAGCTTGGTCTTCATGTTCTGGCTGCTTTTCAAAGGGTGCTACTAGTCAACAATCACTTCATACTATCATTAGACACAACATACACAGACATTGACAGTCATCATTAATAATAGCTAACATAGTTCCACATTTAAAATGATGTCCTTAATTTCAAATTTGGAAAGCCAAATTTTGAAAGATTTGATTAGACTGTTTTTATATTCCATCATGTTTTTGCTCATTGGGATATTTTGTAGAAATCTTTAAAAACCTATAGTTTGATTAATCCATGAAACATGAAGGTATGGGACACTTTTAAATTCATTCTATGAAGTTAGTATTATACTCATATCAAAACCAAATAAGGACACAACCAGAAAAGAAAGCTACAGATCAACATCCCTAATGGACTTAAATGCAAAAATTCTTAATAAAATAGTAACTAATCATATTCCACAGTATATTAAGAAGATTGCACATAAAATTGGTTTTATTCCAGAGTTGCAAGGATGGTTTAACATACACAAATCAATAAATGTAATTCATCACATAAATAGAATAAAGTACAAAAATCACATAGTCATTTCAATAGATGCAGAGAAAGCATTTGACAAAATTCATCACACATTCATAATAAAAAATACTGAAGAAACTAGGGATAGTAGGAACCTACCTTGACATCATAAAGGCTATATACAACAAACCCAAAGTCAATAGCACAGTGAATGGGGGAAAACTGAAAGCATTTCCTTTAAAATATGGAACAACACAAAACCATCCACTATTCCTATTCAATACAGTAGTAGAAATTCAAGGCAGGAAAATTTGGCAAGAGAAGAAAATAAAAGAGATAAAAAATACAAAAGGAAGAAGTCAAATGATTACTGTTTGCAGTTGATATGATCCTATATTAGAAGATCCACAAAACTCCACCAGAAAACTTCTAGAGCCAGTAAACAAATTCAGCCAAGTAGCAGATTACACAATCAACATACAAAATCAATAGCTTTCCCATATGCCAATAGTAAATCTGCTGAGAAAGAAATCAGGGAAAGTATCCCACTCACAATGACCTAAAAAAATAAAATATCTAGGAAAAAAAATATAATTGAGGAGGAGAAAGACCTATACAATTAAAACTACAGAACACTGAAGAAAAAAACCAAAGAATACACAACAGATGAAAAGACCCCCCATGTCCATGGATAAGCTGAATATCATTAAAATGACCATATTACCAAAAGCAACAGATTCAATGCAATCCCCATCAAAATACCAATGATATTCATACAATTAGAAAAAACCAGTCCTAAAACTCATGAGAAAGAAAGAAGACCCAGAATAGTCAAAGCAATTCGAAGTCAAAAAACTAATGCTAGAGGCATTTCAATACTTGACTTCAAATTATATGACATTTATGGTAACAAAAACTGTGGTACTGGCACAAAAACAAGCACATGGATCAAGGGAATGGGATAGAAGACATAGAAACAAACCAAGACAAACACATTCATGTTATCCTTGACAGAGGTGCCAAAAACATACACTGGAGAAAAGTCAGCCTTTTAAACAAATGGTTTTGGGGAAACTGGCTATCCACATGTAGAAGAATGAGACTAGATCCTTATCTCTCATTCTGCACAAAAATCAACTCAAAATGTATGACCTAGAAATTAGATCAGAAACTATGCAACTCCTGGAAGAAAATGTAAGGTGAATACGACAATATATGTAGGCACAGGCAAGAACTTCCTCAATCAGATTCCTAAAACTCAGGAAATAATGCCAAAAACTAATAAATGGGATGGCATCAAATCAAAAAGCTTCTTGGTGTTTATTCTAAATAATTAAAGATAGCGATTCATGCATACTCGTGTTTATAGCAGCACAATTCACAATAGCCAAACTATGGAACCAGCTTAGGTATCTGTCAATGGATAAATGGATAAAGAAAATGTGGTATATTTATAGAATGGAGTTTTATTCAGCCATAAAGAAAAATGAAACTATGTCATTTGCAGGAAAATGGATGGAAATAAGTGAAATAAGCCAAACGCAGAAAGTCAAGGATCATATGTTTTCTCTCACAAGTGGAGGCTATAGAGGAAAAAGAATGGGTATGTTTGAGTCAGCTTTGCATTGCTGTGACCTAAACACTCAACAAGAACAACTTAGAGGAGAAAAATTTTATTTTGGCTCACCGTTTCAGAGCTTCAGTCTATGGTCAATGGACTCCATAGCTCTGGTCCCAAGGTGAGACAGAACATCATGATGAAAGGATGTGGTCCAGGAAAGTAGTTCAGTACATGGCAACAAGGAAGGAGAGAGAGCACTCTGCTCATCAGGGAAAAAATATAAATCCCAAACACATGTGTTCAGTGACTAACTTCCTCTAGCTACACCCTTCCTGTCTATGGTTACCACCCAGTAATCAGTAAATTAATCCACTGCTATGGATTACCTGATCAGTGGATTAATACATTGATAAGATTATATTTCTCATAATCTAACCATTTACCTCTGAACCTTCTTGCATTTTATCATACATGAGCTTTTGTGGGACATCTTATATCTAAACCATACAGGGGATCTCATGAAAATTACAGGGAGATCAGTAGGGCAGAGGAAAATAACCAGGGAGGAAAAAGAGTGATAGAAAAGGGGAAACACTGAGGAATGATATTGGCCAAATTACATTGTTATATGATGTTCACGTATGAATATGTAACTATGAATCCCTACATTATCCCAATGTATAATTATAATGTACCAATAAAAATATGAAAAAATAATAAAATAAAACCCCTAGTCTAACAAGTTGGAGTTGCATGAACTGAAACTGGATGAGACCATCAGAGTAAATCCAGGGCATAGATAAACTGCAATGAACAGCAAATACTGAATGGATTGAGGGCATCCTTGTTAGCTTTTTCCTAACTTCTGGATCCTGGTTTCTTTTTAGATGCCTTGAGTAACATATATGACACTTGATCTTCTGACAAATAAATAGAGTGCAGATATCAAACATAAATCCATATTTAAATATTAGTAAAGCTTAATTTTTTAAAAAAAATCAAAGTAAATATAAATACCATTTCTTTTTTGTTAATTTTTTTTATTATTAGTTGTTCAAAACATTACAAAGCTCTTGACATATCATATTTCATACATTTGATTCAAGCAGATTATGAACTCCCATTTTTACCCCATATACATATTGCAGATTCACATCGGTTACACATCCACTTTTTTACATACTGCCATACTAGTGTCTTTGTAATAAATACCGTTTCTTATGTTATTTTGCACATCTGAACGTGCTATTTTGCAAACCCTCTGGGATTGTGGATTCACCTTAAAGACTATACTGGTGGCCCAGACCATTGTTAAAGTTATGAAAAAGGCAAAATTGATCTTTGGCCTCCTCTGCATCTTGCTTTTTAAAATCTGGTTCTCCTCTTATAGCACAAAGCTCTTAAATTCAGCCTTCAGTCCTCAAATCTGATCTTCACAAGAAAGGGGCCTGATAAATTCACCAATATTAAATGTCACAAATAGGACAGAGTGATCCTACCAATAGCCTGCATCTTAAGAGAAGTTCCTTGAACAGAGAAAACCTAATGAATCACCAACAAAGTTTCTTTAACAAGTGAGTGCAGTTTGTGGGGTAGGTGGGTATTGTCAGTGATTTTCCTGACACCCTTTGGAACATGCCCTGAGGGTTACTTCCTCCTGTACTGGGGAGAGATCAATCATACCAGTGACTGTGCAAAGAGTAATGTAAGTATCACCAGTACCTCCTGATCACTCTGAGGTGGCAGAATACACTCCTAGAAGGAACTGTGTTTGAATTCCAAATGCTGGACCCCATGTCTCCTTCCCTGTTACCAAACAGGGCATTCTACCACATTTTCTGTTTGCAATGCTAATGAAAAATCAACATTCAACAGAAGAAGAAAATTTAAAAAGTTTAAGCTGATAATACTGAATTAATGTATTTTCCTGGTTACTTATAATGGCAAAGAATTATTTGCATAGTAAGAAAAATGCTAATTTTATTAAAGTGCTATTAGATGAGGCTTTTAGACTAACTTCCAGCACCCTAAAAAATTATACGAGTGACTTGATTTGTCAGTTCTAACCTCTTTGGAATCATTTGCCTGCATAGTTGCCACACTTGGAGAGAAAAAAACAAATCCAGAACTGACTTGTTTCCTAAATGAATTGGGAAGTTGTCATTAAGAAGCATCTGCTACTTTATTGCACTCATGTAAAAGCATTCTTGTGCCTCTATAACGGACTATTGAGCAGATGTTTTAGAGCACTATACCCACAGCAATACGTGTATCATAAAAAAGATAAGGACTTACAATATAATTAATGATTTCAGATCCTCCATAAATGAATTTCACTTTTTTAATGGATTAAAAGTTGTGTCAAGAACTTCAACTTCTAACTTAAGCAATTTATCTTCAAGAAAGTGAAGACAAAATTGTATACAGCTTTAAATAACAAAGGGTCAGACTTAGTCTTAAAACAAACATGAGAAAATCTAAGAGTACAGACAAAATCACTCTACCTCCTTCCCACACATCAGCCAGAGAATTTGCCATTACAAATCAATTTCCTTGTGTTTTAAAGGCCCTCAAGTCAGAAGAATATGACTTTTCTCTGAGAATAGGGCATTAAAATAATTTGTCAGCCAAAATTTCTTAAAATGTAGCTGAGATTTTTAAGCTGACAGTGGGCTCATAGCATGGGAGACAAGAACAGGACCCTGGGCAGCAGCAGAAGCAGCAGGAAGCAAGAAGTATATGTAAACTTGCACAGTGGCGGTTATAAACTAGTAACATGTTCCTGTTACTTTAATAAAGTGTACTACCTTTAACAGAAGAAATTTTAAAACACAAAAAAGTGGTTAACAACCCCATGAAAATTTTCAGAAAGACTGTTCTTTAATCCAAGAACCAGATCCTATGGGGGTCCATGTCTTACTTAACACGGGCTACTCCCAGCAGCAGACATTGAGACCAATAATCTGAAAGTGATTCAGGAGCACCAGTGTGGGAGTAGGGAAGGGAGACAAGAAGTCAAGACAGGGTATACATGTTATATGTTCATATGAGTAACAGGGACTCATTACCACTGGGACCCTCTCCGACCACAAAACATACTCAGAATTTCCCACCAGAGAGGGTAGGAAGTTGGGAATGTATATTCATTAATCCCACCTGTCACTGGTTAAGAACTACTTTTGTGGTATCAACTCCTGGAATCACTAGGCTATTTCACTCCGGAGCAGGGCATGTCCTTGCTATCATAGAACACCCTCAGGCAGAGTCCCAGGCATGTGCCATTGACAATGATGTACATGGGAAAAGGGGCCATCATGGGATATGGGCAGGGGTAGAGAACATGGCCACTGATCTGGGTAACTAATCCTCTATGTACCACTATGAAATTCAAAGTGCTCTGCTTTGAAAAACAAACAAACAAACAAAGTTTTTCCCCTATAAGTTTGGTTTAAACCTCATTTGAAAGCAAATTCTTACCTGAGGCCTTTTATAGAGTTTATTGATTCCAATTTTTATGAATATTGTCTAAAGAAATATTAATATGTTTGAGATTAAGGTGCTGCCCAGGCACCACCAGGAATGCAACCTATGACTTACTTTTATAAAATTATTTCACTTTTCTAAAATCTCCCAAATTCTAAGTTGTTAGATTGATTCCCAAGTATTGTATTTTATTTTTTTAAGGCTAATATGAATGGGATAGTTTTCCTAATTTCTGTTTCAGATGATTCATCATTGGTGTATAGGGATGCAATTGATTTATGGGTGCTAATTTTATATCCTGCTACTTTCCTGAATTCATTTATGAGTTCTAGAAATTTTCTGGTGGAGTTTTTTGGGTCTTCTAAATATAGAATCGTGTCCTCAAAAAATAGGGATAATTTGAACTCTTCTTTTCCTATTCTTATCCCTTTAATATCTTTCTTTTGCATAATTGCTCTGGGTAGAGTTTCAAGGACTATGTTGAATAGAAGTGGTGAAAGAGGGCATCCTTATCTTGTTGCAGTTTTTAGAGGAAATGCTTTCAATTTTTCCACATTTAGAATGTTGGCAGCATTGGGTTTAACATAAACAGCTTTTACAATGTTGAGGTATTTCCTACAAGACCTAGTTTTTTCTAGTGTTTTGAAAATGAATGGATGCTAAATTTTGTCAAATGTTTTTTTCTACATCTATTGAGATAATCATGTGGTTCTTGTCTTTAAGTCTATTGATGTGATGAATTACATTTATTGATTTCTGTATGTTGAACCAACCTTGCGTCCCTAGAATGAACACCACTTGATCATGGTGCACTACTCTTTTCATATGTTTTTGTATGTGATTTGTCAGTATTTTATTAAGAATTTTTGCATCTATATTCATCAGGTATATTTGTCTGAAGTTTTCTTTCCTTGATATGTCTTTGTCTGGTTTTGGTAACAGGGTGATACTAGATTTATAGAATGAGCTTGGAAGGGTTCCCTCTTTTTCTAATTCATGGAATAATTTGAGGAGAATTGGTGTTAGTTCTTCTTTGAAGGTCTGGGAGAACTTGGCTAAGAATCTATCTGGTCCTGGGCTTTTCTTTGTTGATAGGCTTTTGATGGTACCTTCAATTTCATTGCTTGAAATTGACTTGTTTAAATTTTCTATGTCCTTCTGATTCAATTTGGAATCAATTGAATGTTTCTAGAAATTTGTCAGATTTTTCTATTTTATTGGAGTATAAAATTTCAAAATAGTTTCTGATTATCATCTATATTTCAGTAGTGTCTGTGGTGATATTCCTTTTTGCATCATGAATTTTAGTGATTTGAGTTTTTTCCTCTCTGATCATTAGAGTTTATGAATTTTATTTATTTTTTAAAGAACCAACTTTTTGTTTCATTGATTTTTAAATTTTTTTCTTTCAATTTTATTAATTTTGGCTTTGATTTTAATTATTTCCTATCTTCTACTGTTTTTGGTATTGATTTGTTCTTTTACTAAGACTCTGAGATATAATATTAGGTTATTTGGTGACTTTGTATTCTTTAAATGTATGAGCTCAATGCAATGAACTTTCCTCTTAGAACCACCTTCATGGTGTCCCAGAGATTTTGTTATTTGCTATTCTCATTTACTTCTAAGTACTTTTTTATTTCATCCCTGATTTTGTCAGCTGTACATTGGTCATTCAATAGCATATTATTTAGTCTTCAGGTGTTAGAGTAGCTTCTATTTTTTATTTTATCATTGATTTCTGATTTTATTCCATTATGATCTGATATAATGCAAGGTATTATCTCTTTTTTTTGATATTTGCTAAGAATTGCTTTGTGGCTTAAGATGTGGTCTACTTTAAAGAAGGATCTGTGTGCTGCTGAGAAGAAAGTGTATCCAGTCATTGATGAATAAATTATTCTATATATGTCTGTTAAGTCTAAATTATTATGCAGTAGGTTTCTTTATTTGCATTGATCTGACAACCATCTCTGTATTGAGTCTCATTCATCCCTGTGTCTCTGATTTCTGTGATGACAGTTTCACTCACTCCCAAGATCCCAATGACCACGTCTTTACAGATGTTCAGACTCATTCTCTTGGCTATACCACAAATATGTAGATGCCTCATGTTTTACAACTACCACCAATGTATTCACCATGCTGCCATAACAGTAATCTTCCTGACATATGATGACACAATTATATAGTTCAAAATTTTGAAGCACAGTATCTGAGAGGCTATTTGCTAGCAAGAGCCATGCCCATTAACCCCCCATTAGCATCCCCTTGCCCCCACTCCACACAGACCTGTAGTTCTCTTGCCTTCTCATGATTCCTGTGCCTTTATATATTTGGAACATCCTAATCAGGAAGAGCCCACTTCAACTCCACCTAGAAAATGCCTACTTATCTTCCCTGTCCACTCTAATTCCACCTCTACAATGAAACCTTGAAGACATTTTTTGGCAAACTTACATACTGCTTTCCTGCACACTTATTGTAGTAGTGCATACTTTTCTGAAAGCAATTATTTTATTGAATTTTCATTGTTTGAGAGTAACTCTGTCTACTGCATGCTGGCTTGAGAAAATAAATTATGTGTGTTAGTCTTTGTGACTCCACATCTGGAATACCGGTGCTCCAACAGATACCTGCTGACTGACTACATGAAGTCATTCAGGAGCTTGTTTTAACATTCATTTTTCTCACTGCATCATCCATTTCTTCTCCTTCTTCTTTTTGTAAGGATTGAATCCAAGGCAAGGACTCTACCACTGAACTTACATCCACAACCATTTTTCAATTTTAATTTTTATTTTGAAACAGGGTCTCACTAAGTTGATGAGGCTGGCCTCAAACTTGCAGTTCTACTGCCCGAGCCTCTCAAGTCACTGGGGTTACTGACATGTGCCACAGCACTCAGTTCATCTGTTTCTTTCTTTTTTATTGATGCTTATGACTCTACACAATAATGGGATTCATTGTGACATATTTGTACATGCACATAACATATTTCATCATCCACTTCCAAGCTTTTTTATTGTACAGTATGCATAGTAACAACTCATTTACTAGGTAGAAGGAAATAATTTTGTAAGTTAAGGTATTAAAACTAAGATAACATATTTTAGAAAATTTAAGGTTATAAAAATAGTCTGAAGTGACAGGGAAAGAAGGTAAAATCAGTGTTATGTATAAGTTATGAAGATAACATGAGGTTGTCCTCTGAATAACTGAGCTTTCTTAGTCTGTTTTTTTTAAGGGAATATTTTTTTTAGGAATGAAAGTTTTATGTATGTGTGTAAGTGCATCTATTGGCTTGAATTTGGATTATGAAAATATTTAAGAATGATCTTTAAGACAAAAGAGGAGTCTACCCTGAGCAAAGGCAAAAGAAAAAAATTCCTGAATGCTACGCATAAATTTTATACACTCATTACTATTTTCCTTTTTTTTCCCCCCCTCGTCTAAAGTAAGCTATATTTGTTGGCATCTCTGGGCATTTTGCCCAGTTTAGCTTAATTTTTTTTCATCTGTTCAGTCTTTTCTGGGTATATTGTGACTGATACTTTAAAATTATAGTTTAGCATTTCCTATTTATTTTTATGCCCCCTCCAAACTAGGATTATGACTGAGACTAAAAGAGGGTGTTAGGCAGGAAACACATTTTCTGCATAGTCCACAGATATTTTAAGTAAAGGACACATCAAAGTTGAACCCAAAAAAAGCAATCTCCTTAATTAGTTTAATTAGTAATGATTGTGATCAAATCAAGTGTATCAGTTCAAGAAACTCTTTAACACATCATAGGTTTCAATAACAAAAAAATAAAGTAACAGGTTATTAATTCCTATATTCTATTCTAATTTTAATTTTTATTATATGGTATCAAATTAAATACCCAAAATTAAATAGTAAAACTGTTATTGATGCTACTTTCTACAAACATGCCAAAAGTATTTTTTAACTATTGAATATACTAAAGAGAATGCACAGAATATAGAAGAAATAAAACAATAAGTAGATAAGATATATATATATATGTATATATATGTATATATATACATATATATACATATATATATATATATATGTTGTAGGTGGACACAATACTTTTATTTTATTTTATTTAACGTGGTGCATTTTATTTTATTTAATGTGGTGCTGAGGATTGAACCCAGAGCCTCACGCCTGCTAAGCAAGAACTCTAACACTGAGCCAGAACCCCAGCCCCAGATAACCTATTTTTAACTCAACCATTTCCTTTTGTTTTACTCATGGTTTAGGGTTGAACTTGGCTCTTTAGGCTCCATCTCCAGCTTCTAATAAAAATTGTGATCTTCTTAGTGACTCCTATGGGCAGGAACACAGGACTGAAGCTGTCTGTGACCACCTCAGGAGTCTCCATATCTCTCCAGTTACAATTTCTGTTACAGAAAGCTGAGGAATTGACTATAAAAGAACTGGTGACATGACCTCTTAAAGAAAAAAAAAAAACACTTGGATGATATAACCATTCCTCCTGGGGTCATTATAGGATTACTGAATCCGATTTTGTTGATTGTCATTCTATCGTTTCACTCATTTAACAAATATTTTGAATATTTCACAAAGATAAACAGAGTTCATAAGATTTTTCAAATAAATGCAGGGTAATAAATATGAATATTCCTGTCAGAAATATTAGAACCTTTTAAACTTAGATGGTAAAACACTTCTCCTCCCCACCCCAATTCACTTGTCCTCTAAACCACCTTACTGTCTCCTGTCCTAAATCTTGGCTGAGCTACAATCACACCTTTAAGGCCAAGTGCTTAGTCTTCTGCTCAGTCAAAGGAAACTGAAATGTTGCCTGGAAAAAAAAAGAGTATAATATCAAGAAAGGCAGTGAAATCTGTTAGAAAAAGTGGCTGAGGCTAATAAAAACAAAACAAACAGAAAACAGAAATATAAAGGTTTTTTTTTTTTATCTCCTCTTGTATTCATCACCAAAATCAATTTCCATCAAGAAATAGGGGAAAAAAGTTATTAGATCATTTCCCTTTCATCAAGTGACTACTATCCTACTCCAGGTTAAGACTTGCCTGCATCAAAAACCCAAACATTCTTTCCAGAGGTTTTTCCAGACTGACTAGTCTTACTACATATTCAGTACATTTACTTTGTGATTTTCTTTTCTTTTTTTTCCCCCACGTGTATTGCAAAGGCTCTGAAACTTTGTTTTGGGCTAAGGGGACCTGGGAAGACTATAGCATTGTTGAAGGCTTTCTTGGTACCTGGATGAAAACATCAGTAGTTCTAACCTGAACACCAATGGATCAGGGAAGTTTCTACTCCATCAAACATCTGCTGAGTAATTGAAGGCTAGAATTTTTGTGTGTAATTTTAATGAATCAGACATTTTTGAAACATTAGGTAATTTCTAAATTTTGTCAATATTCAGTCTTCCAACCTAAATATACTGATTACTTAAAGGGAAAAAAAAGACATTGATAGGATTTATTTCAAAATAGATCCTGTCATACTTATAAATCTTATAAATGAATAGCAGCCTGTCCAATTCGTAAATTCAGAGCTATAAAACAATAATGGACAGAGAAAGAGAGAGAGAGAGAAAGAGACATAGACAGAGACAAAGACAGATATGAAATGAGTAGTGCTCTCTGCAGCTAAATAATTCTTCAAGTATTTCTACTTCCAAAGAGAGTTTTGTTTTGGTTTGGGTTTTTTGTTTGTTTGTTTGATTGTCTGTTTGTTCTGTCTTTTAGTTCTTTCTGGCTACTTGAATGTTAAGGAACCTATTCTATTGCTAAAATAATTTGCTTTTCAACGTAAATAAATAAATAAATAAATCAGAAGGATAAAACTAAGACTATGATCTTTGTTATTGTTTTTAAAAATTTGTGGTAACTTTAAAGGCCTTACAAATCAAAGAATTACAGCGTCCCCATTTTATCACACATACTAGTATTTGCACAAATGTTATAATAATACCTTTATGCATTAGCGATCATTCATAATGGCAAGAAAATCATTTGTCTTTTAATTGCTTTAAAAATGTTATCGTAATTGAAAAGCAAAATTTATTCAGTTTAAAGGGGCAATGGACCATGAAAATTTGAAGAGAAACTAGTTTAGGACATATACCTTATCTAAAAGTAGAAACTTCTAATCTTTGGTCTTCCCCTCTTCTAATTCATGTCAGGTGGCAATCTTAAGACTTTAAATTGAACTATACTTGAAAGGAAATATACCTTGGAACTATACTTGTATAGAAAGTAATCTATGGATTTCATAAATTGGAAGTTAATAGAAAATCTCTACAAGTTAAAGTAATTTGACCATCAATTAAAAAGTTCAAACATAAATTCTCTGACAAAATACTAGAGTAGAATATTCTAGGAATCCCCGGCCTTCTAGAACTCTCTAGGGATTCACACGTTTTCAATAATCTATCCTAATACATATCCTTCCTTGAATTCTCTCCTTTTTCTTTGATGACAATACTAGCCCCTGATTTTTCTCCTAAAATCATGGACATCCTTCTCAGATGCTTATAATTACCTCTTCTTTCTCTACTTACTTAAATACTTATATTCCCCAGAATTCTGACTTTAGTCATTATCATTCCTCACTTCTCTTAATCTCAAACATTTCTATGGCTTCAATATCCTCTTATATTTCAAATCTGAATCTTCAAATAAGTTCACTCTTCTGAACTTTATCTCCAACTGGATGTCCCATAGCATCACAATTCAATATGTCCAAAATATAATTTATCTTTTCACTAAACCTGATGATCCTCATGTATTCAATGTCTTAGTTAAAATTATTTAAATTCATCTAGAACATTGTCTGGTAGTTAATCAAAAATTAATGAATGAATGAAACTAGTCAGTTGTCCAACAGACAGACATTGGGCCAGGGCATAGAGATATAAGCAAGAAAAACGAAGTCCTTGCCATCATGAAGTTCAGTCTAATGGAAAAGATATTCAATAAATGAATGATTACAAGTGTAATTTTATATTAATTACAAGTATAATTACAAAGGAAATAGAACCTGTCCAGTCACCCAAACCAGAAAAGTTGAAAATAACTTCAATATTTTTCTTTTCCTCACTCTCAGTTTTCAATTAGCTCCCAAATCTTATTGGTTCCACTTCTGAAATTTGTTGGATTTATTTCTTCTTCCCTATCATTACTATCTTGCCCAATTCACAGCTTCATTCTTTTTTTTTTTTTTTTTTTTCTTTAACTGGTCTCTCTGACTGCAATTCTCTTTATGGTCCAGTCATGACATTGTTATCTTTCCATAGTTTAGATGTGACAGTGTCACAGTTCTGAAAAACATTTACAGGTCCCATTGGGCATGAAGACTAAGCCCCAAACCCATGGTTCTCATGGTTGGCACAGTCTAACTTGTCTTTTCAAACTTAATATTCCTCTTAATTCCAGGCACCTTGGTTTTTAGCCTTAGCACACCTGCAATTCTCCTACAACTTTCTTTCAAATTCCTGGTCTCAGAAAAATAAAATTGACTGGAAGATACTGGAGTCCTGATTACAGTGTTTCCAGAAGTCTGGCCAGATCATGTGAGTGAAGTTCCTCTTTTTTAAAGATGCAATAAGTAAGGGACAGAATAGTTACTAGAAGTAGGATACCCTGAGAATTTCAGTAGATAGCTCAAAGTTGGTCAATCATCTAAAATGAACCAGAGTGTACAATTTAAGTAGAACATTTTTTTTTTTTTTTTAGAAATGAACGAGCTATCAACCAGGACTCAAAGAATAAAACCACACAGGAAAAAAAGATCAAAGTTTTCAGAAGAAAACAATATCCAAAGCAGACACTGGAGAAATGAAATAAGAAGTAACTTCAAAGTTAAGAACAGATGGCTTGTGTGGATTTTTTTTTTTTTTTAATCTGGTTCTCTTTGGGCGTTGTTGTGCATGCCTATAGTCTCTGCAACTCCAGAGGTTGAGACAGGAGGATATAAGTTCGAGGCTAGCCTCAGCAACTTAGCAAGGCCCTAAGCAACATAGCAAGACTTCGTCTCAAAATGAAAAGGGGCTGGGGATGTGGCTCAGTGGATTGGCCCCTGGGTTCAATCCTTAGTACCAAAGCGGGGGAAAAAAATCTGGTTCTCACACTTGCTAATTTTAATATGATAGGAAATCTAATCAACTCCAATTTCTTGTTCAAGATTCTTCCCAGTGAAAACTATCCATACCCAACCTCCATTTGTCTCCCAGTGGGAGAAATTCTTGTTTAAAAATAGCCCTGACACTAAAAAGTAACTGTAAATACAATTCATAAATCTCATTTCTAATTTATTTAAAAAATTTTTTTGCAGTGTTGGGGATTGAACCCAGAACTTTGCATGTGCTAACCACTCTACTGCTAAGCTATATCTCCAGCTTGTATTATTTAAATAAAAGTTATTCTTCTCTATTTTAACCAATAATCAATTTAATCAAATAGTTTCATTAGTTGAATAATCATAACTATTCATTATCTTGGAATAATTATCTCAGATAATCTATTCATTATCTCAGTATCTTTTTGAAAGCACACAAACCCAAATGTTTGTAATTCTTATGGCAAACAACTAAATGGCAACTGCCTTTTGGAAATGTAATATGAATTTGATAACTCTTTGAAATAAATGGTTTGAATTAGATAAACTTGATGTTCCCTTCCAGACAAAATTCTATATTATTACTATTACTTCAGATTAAATAGAGATAATCAGGCATAGTAGAAGATGCATTTCATAATGAGAAACGTCAATCTGGATATGTGTCAGTTCAGTTTAATTGCTTTTGAAATATGTAGCTATCTCCCAGTAAGAAATTAGTAGCCAACATCCTTAACTCACTATACAAACTTCTCTTAACCTTCTTACCATCTTGTACCCCTGCAGATATTTTGAGAATTTGTCCTGGTTTCTTCCACTTCTCTTGAATCTGCTACTGTTACTTTTCTTCTGGTTTCCTTTCCAAGCTACTGTTGTGTTCAAATCTGGATCCAGGAGCATCCCAACTGATCCAATTTGTCATAGACACTACCCTCTGCTGATCTATGTGGCTAGCTCTGTTACCAAATCTGGCCTAAACATATAGGAGGGAAATGTTCAAGATGACTTGTTAAAAGTCATGAAGCAGGGTGATAGAATCATATGTCTAAAATATGATACAGTGTGATGTCATAGAAAATCAACAGACTTAAGAGCTGAATGACAGATTTGAGTCCTAATAGCCATTTAATAGCTAAATGAACTTGGACAAAAGGCTGATCTATGCAACTAACAAGGATCTTTCTCAACTCAATACTGTTTATCATGAAAACTTTCCATCACAAATAAAAACATAAACCCAGTGTAATGAATTCCATATGTCCATTAGCCATCTTATACTGTGAACATTGGTCAATCCTGCCTCATCCATTACCCTGCCAATACTTTTTCCAACAGCATCATATTTCAATCTGAAAATGTCCCTGGTAAATTGTAATAATATAAACCTACTGCTATTATCACACCTAAAAAAATAAATAAGAAGAAGAAACAGCAATTTCATAAAAGTACTTAACACCCAATCCACATTCAAATTTCAAAAACTGTGTCAACAATGTCTTTTAAACTTTACATAGTTTCTTTGAAATAGGATCCAAATATATCAATTTTATTATATTTTTTACCAGATTAAAAAAGGCAGAAAATTAATTCCGTTGTTTACTACATCAATCAAGCCTCTAAAACTAATCTTTTTGAGATAATATGTACTAGCTATACATGACTATTTAAATTGAAATATTTAAAAGACTAGGAATAGAACCACCATATGACCCAGCTATCCCACTCCTCAGTATTTACTCAAAAGAACTAAAATCAGCACACTACAATGATACAGCTACATCAGTGTTTATAGCAGCGCAGTTCACAATAGCCAAGTTATGAATCCAGACCTGTCAACAGATGAATAGATAAAGAAAATATGGTATATATACACAATGGAGTTTTACTCAGCTCTAAAGAAGAATGAAATTATGGCATCTGCTGGTAAAGGATAGAACTGGATAACATCATGCTAAGTGAAATAAGCCAGACTCAGAAAGCCAAGGGTTAAATGTTTTCTCACATATGTGGAAGCTAGACCAAAATAAGGCGGGTGGGGAAGTGGGTAAAGCCCATGAAAATAGAAAGAGGATCAGTGGAGCAGAGAAAGGGGATTGAGAGGGAGGGAGGACAGACAGGAAAAGGAAGGTACTGCAGAACATGGGGAGGAAGGAGGAGAGGGAAACAGGAAGTACTGAAGACTAAAGTGGAGCAAATTATATCCCATGTTCATATGATTGTGTCAAAATGAATCCCAATATTATGGATAACTATAGTGCAATAATAAAAACATTAAAAATTAAATAACATTACAATTTCAGTTTCTCGGTTACACAGGTCACATTTCAAGTGTTCACTGGCCACATGTGACTAGATGCTACATATGAAACTGCCAACATACAGACACTTTTCCCACCAGCAAATAAAAAGTCATATAATAAACGTGTAAAAATAGAAAATTCTGTTGATGAATGATCTTCTATATCTTAGAGACTTAACACCTAGTCAGACTGCATCTGACTTCATAAAACTTAGAAGTCTCACAATAAACATGCAAAATCAATGGGGAGTCTCTAGTCATCCAAAACTAGCTAGACCATTCCTAGTCCTTAGATCCCTCAAGAAGCTGACAGTCCACAACCTACAAATGAGTTATGCTTCCATTGTTCATTTAAACTTATTTTGATTTTGAAATAATTTTATCAGGTTCTTAGGATACCTACTCTTAAAACCAAGTTAACTCAAAATATAAAGCTGAGATTCTATACAATAAAAAGTAGGAAAAAAATCCATTTTTGCTCTTCACATTTCATTTCTCTTGCCCCTTTCTCTACTTCTACTACAGTGGAGAATACATAGCAAAAAGGAAAACAGAAAGTTGAAAGATTCTTCGTATGTCCCATGAGGTAAAATAGCTGATTATACATATGGGATATCTGTGAGTCATTCTAAATACAAATCACACAGCCCAACAAAGGAAATTCCTCATAACGTATTTAAGCTAAGCAATATGAAGAATTTGCCTGATTATTCACTCCTACATCACAGTCTCAAAAGAAAAAAACAAATTATGTAATATAAGGTTGATATAGGTCTTTTAAATCTTAACAAAGAAAGAAAGAATAGACTAAAAGATTATTATTTGACTATAATTATTTTAAAAACTACATATGCCCAAAACACGATAAACAAAATTAAAATATAAAAAAAATACTAGGCAAATATTCATAATATATGAAATGCTGCTAGCATCTTTTTTTTTTTTTTTTTTTACTTGTCTCTGTCAGCCTCCCAACTGTATCTTTACTCCCAACAGTTCAGAGATAGGAGAATAGGATAACAGGGGAAGGGAATCCTTCCAAAATCAGGCTTTATAATAGAGCAGCAAGAATAGTAGTGTATATAAGAGATTGATTCTCCATTTTTTTTTTTTTTGAGGATCAAACCTAGGGCCTCGCATGTGCTAGGCAAGTGCTCTACCACTGAGCCACAACCCAGCCCCAAAAAGGCCCTTCTTGTAATATGTACTAAATAAATATTTGCTGTTATAATTTTAGGTGAGCATGGATGGACTTGTAGAAGGTTGTTCTCAGACTGTTAATACTGTTCAGAGTACAGAAGAAGAGAAAAACAAAAGAGGGAGATAAACTAATTTTTTTTTTGCAAAATGAAAATATTATTTAGGTAAAAATTAAAGTGGAAATTAACATTCTAAATTTTAGCTATACTATTATAATGAATATGGATAAAATATATAAGAGTATAAAAAAATTAAAATATTGAATTAATTAGATGACTGGAACTTGGGCAATTTTTATCTCAGATTCTGTGGCTATTCCAATAGCTTTTTCTTATTTTTTTTTAATTTTTTATTGTTGGTTGTTCAAAACATTACAAATTTCTTGACATATCATATTCCACACTTTGATTCAAGTGGGTTATGAACTTCCACCTTCACCCCATACACAGATTGCAGAATCACATCAGTTACACATCCATTGATTTACATATTGCCATACTAGTGTCTGTTGTGCTCCGCTGCCTTTCCGATCCTCCACCCTCCCCACCTCTCCCCTCCCCTCCCCTCCTCTCTCTCTACCCCCTCCACTGTATAACCCTGAGTGTCTCCTTCCATTTCCATGCAACTTCCCTTCTCTCTCCCTTTCCCTCCCACCTCTCATCCCTGTTAAATGTTAATCTTCTTCTCCTGCTCTTCGTCCCTACTCTGATCTTAGTTACTCTCCTTATATCAAAGAAGACATTTGGCATTTGTTTTTTAGGGATTGGCTAGCTTCACTTAGCATAATCTGCTCTAATGCCATCCATTTCCCTGCAAATTCTATGATTTTGTCATTTTTTAATGCAGAGTAATGCTCCATTGTGTATAAATGCCACATTTTTTTTATCCATTCATCCATTGAAGGGCATCTAGGTTGGTTCCACAGTCTAGCTATTGTGAATTGTGCTGCTATGAACATCGATGTAGCAGTGTCCCTGTAGCATGCTCTTTTTAGGTCTTTAGGGAATAGACCGAGAAGGGGAATAGCTGGGTCAAATGGTGGCTCCATTCCCAGCTTTCCAAGAAATCTCCAAACTGCTTTCCAAATTGGCTGCACCAATTTGCAGTCCCACCAGCAATGTACAAGTGTACCCTTTTCCCCACATCCTCGCCAGCACTTGCTGTTGTTTGACTTCCTAATGGCTGCCAATCTTACTGGAGTGAGATGGTATCTTAGGGTGGTTTTGATTTGCATTTCTCTGACAGCTAGAGATGGTGAGCATTTTTTCATGTACTTGTTGATTGACTGTATGTCCTCCTCTGAGAAGTGTCTGTTCAGGTCCTTGGCCCATTTGTTGATTGGGTTGTTTGTTCTCTTATTGTCTAATTTTTTGAGTTCTTTGTATACTCTGGATATTAGGGCTCTATCTGAAGTGTGAGGAGTAAAGATTTGTTCCCAGGTTGTAGGCTCCCTATTTACCTCTCTTATTGTTTCTTTTGCTGAGAAAAAACTTTTTAGTTTGAGTAAGTCCCATTTGTTGATTCTAGTTATTAACTTTTGTGCTATGGGTGACCTATTGAGGAATTTGGAGCCCGACCCCACCGAATGTAGATCGTAGCCAACTTTTTCTTCTATCAGACGGCGTGTCTCTGATTTGATATCAAGCTCCTTGATCCATTTTGAATTCACTTTTGTGCATGGCGAGAGAAAGGGATTCAGTTTCATTTTGTTGCATATGGATTTCCAGTTTTCCCAGCACCATTTGTTGAAGATGCTATCCTTCCTCCATTGCATGCTTTTAGCCCCTTTATCAAATATAAGATAGTTGTAGTTTTGTGGATTGGTTTCTGTGTCCTCTATTCTGTACCATTGGTCCACCCGCCTGTTTTGGTACCAGTACCATGCTGTTTTTGTTACTATTGCTCTGTAGTATAGTTTGAAGTCTGGTATCTCTATACCTCCTGATTCACACTTCCTGCTTAGCATTGTTTTTGCTATTCTGGGTCTTTTATTTTTCCATATGAATTTCATGATTGCTTTCTCTATTTCTACAAGAAATGCCGTTGGGATTTTGATTGGCATTGCATTAAACCTATAGAGAACTTTTGGTAATATCGCCATTTTGATGATGTTAGTTCTGCCTATCCATGAACAGGGTATATTTTTCCATCTTCTAAGATCTTCTTCTATTTCTCTCTTTAGGGTTCTGTAGTTTTCATTGTATAAGTCTTTCACCTCTTTTGTTAGGTTGATTCCCAAGTATTTTATTTTTTTTGAAGATATTGTGAATGGAGTGGTTGTCCTCATTTCCATTTCAGAGGATTTGTCGCTGATATACAGGAATGCCTTTGATTTATGCGTGTTGATTTTATATCCTGCCACTTTGCTGAATTCATTTATTAGCTCTAATAGTTTCTTTGTAGAGCCTTTTGGGTCTGCTAGGTATAGAATCATATCATCTGCAAATAGTGATAATTTAAGTTCTTCTTTTCCTATTTTGATGCCTTTAATTTCTTTCGTCTGTCTAATTGCTCTGGCCAGTGTTTCGAGAACTATGTTGAACAGAAGTGGAGAAACAGGGCATCCTTGTCTTGTTCCAGATTTTAGAGGGAATGCCTTCAGTTTTTCTCCATTCAGAATGATGCTAGCCTGAGGCTTAGCATAGATTGCTTTTACAATATTGAGGTATGTTCCTGTTATCCCTAGTTTTTCTAGAGTTTTGAACATAAAGGGATGCTGTACTTTGTCGAATGCTTTTTCCGCATCTATCGAGATGATCATATGGTTCTTATTTTTAAGTCTATTGATGTGGTGAATAACATTTATTGATTTCCGTATATTGAACCAGCCTTGCATCCCAGGGATGAATCCTACTTGATCATGGTACACAATTTTTTTGATATGTTTTTGTATCCGATTTGCCAGAATTTTATTGAGGATTTTTGCATCTAGGTTCATTAGAGATATTGGTCTGTAGTTTTCTTTCTTTGAAGTGTCTTTGTCTGGTTTAGGTATCAGGGTGATGTTGGCCTCATAGAATGAATTTGGAAGTTCTCCCTCTTTTTCTATTTCCTGAAGTAGCTTGAAAAGTATTGCTATTAGTTCTTCTTTAAAGGTTTTGTAAAATTCTGCTGTATACCCATCCGGTCCTGGGCTTTTCTTAGTTGGTAGTCTTTTTATGGTTTCTTCTATTTCCTCAATTGATATTGGTCTGTTTAGGTTGTCTATATCCTCCTGACTCAATCTGGGCAGATCATATGACTTAAGAAATTTATCTATGCCTTCACTATCTTCTAATTTATTGGAGTATAAGGATTCAAAAAAGTTTTTGATTATCTTCTGTATTTCTGAAGTGTCTGTTGTGATATTGCCTTTTTCATCCCGTATGCTAATAATTTGAGTTCTCTCTCCTCTTCGCTAGCATTGCTAAGGGTCTGTCGATTTTGTTTATTTTTTCAAAGAACCAACTTTTAGTTTTGCCAATTTTTTCAATTGTTTCTTTTGTTTCGATTTCATTAATTTCAGCTCTGATTTTAATTATTTCTTGCCTTCTACTTCTTTTGCTGTTGTTTTGCTCTTCTTTTTCTAGGATTTTGAGATGAAGTATGAGATCATTTATTTGTTGGTTTTTTCTTTTTTTAAGGAATGAACTCCAAGCAATGAATTTTCCTCTTAGAACTGCTTTCAATGTGTCCCATAGATTCCGATATGTTGTGTCTGTGTTTTCATTTATCTCTAAGAATTTTTTAATTTCCTCCTTGATGTCTTCTATAACCCATCGATCATTCAGTAACCTATTGTTCATTCTCCAAGTGATGTATGCTTTTTCCTTCTTTCTTTTATTGTTGATTTTCAGTTTCATTCCATTATGATCAGATAAGATGCATGGTATTATCTCTACTCCTTTATATTGTCTAAGAGTTGCCCTGTGACATAATATATGATCTATTTTTGAGAAGGATCCATGTGCTGCTGAGAAAAAAGTATAACTGCTTGATGTTGGGTGGTGTACTCTATATATGTCAATTAAGTCTAGGTTATTAATTGTGTTATTGAGTTCTATAGTTTCCTTATTCAACTTTTGTTTGGAAGATCTGTCCAGTGGCGAGAGAGGTGTGTTGAAGTCTCCCATGATTATGGTATGGTGGTCTATTAGACTCTTGAACTTGAGAAGAGTTTGTTTGACGAACATAGCTGCACCATTGTTTGGGGCATAAATATTTATGATTGTTATGTCTTGTTGGTGTATGGTTCCCTTAAGCAGTATGTAGTGTCCCTCTTTATCCCTTTTGATTAACTTTGGCTTGAAATCTATTTTATCTGATATGAGTATGGACACTCCTGCTTGTTTCCGAAGTCCATATGAGTGATATGATTTTTCCCAACCTTTCACCTTCAGCCTATGTATGTCTTTTCCTATCAAATGCGTCTCCTGTAGGCAGCATATTGTTGGGTCTTGTTTTGTGATCCATTCTACTAGCCTGTGTCTCTTAATTGGTGAGTTTAAGCCATTAACATTTAGGGTTATTATTGAGATATGGGTTGTTCTTCCAGCCATATTTGTTTATTTCTGTTACTAAACATGGTTTGTTTTCCTCTTTGATTATTTCCCCCCCCTTTACTGTCCTACCTCCCACTGTTGGTTTTCATTGTTATTTTCCATTCCCTCTTCCTGTAATGTTTTGCCGAGGATGTTTTGAAGAGATGGTTTTCTAGCTGCGAATTCTTTAAACTTTTGTTTATCGTGGAAGGTTTTAATTTCATCTTCCATCCTGAAGCTTAATTTCGCTGGATACACAATTCTTGGTTGGAACCCATTTTCTTTCAGTGTTTGAAATATGTTATTCCAGGATCTTCTAGCTTTCAGAGTCTGTGTTGAAAGATCAGCTGTTATCCTGATTGGCTTACCCCTGAATGTAATCTGCTTCCTTTCTCTTGTAGCTTTTAAATTCTCTCCTTATTCTGTATGTTGGGCATCTTCATTATAATGTGTCTAGGTGTGGATCTCTTATGATTTTGCACATTCGGCGTCCTGTAGGCTTCTAGGATTTGGGATTCTGTCTCATTCTTCAAGTCTGGGAAGTTTTCTCGTATTATTTCATTGAATAGACTGCTCATTCCTTTGGTTCGGAGCTCTGTACCTTCCTGTATCCCAATGACTCTTAAGTTTGGTCTCTTAATGTTATCCCATATTTCTTGGATGTTCTGCTCATGGTTTCTTAACAGTCTTGCTGAGCTGTCTATGTTCTTTTCCAGTTGAAATACTTTGTCTTCATTGTCTGATGTTCTATCTTCTAAGTGTTCTACTCTGCTGGTAGTATTCTCCATTGAGTTTTTAAGTTGGTTTATTGCTTCCTGCATTTCTAGGATTTCTGTTTGTTTGTTTTTTATAACCTCTATCTCCCTGTATAGTTGATCCTTTGCTTCCTGGATTTGTTTGCGTAATTCATTGTCGAAGTGATCTTTCATTGTCTGATTTTGCTGTCTAATGTCTTCCTTGATACTCCAGATCATCTGAAGCATGTATATCCTGAATTCTTTATCTGACATTCCATCTGCTGCAGCTGTTACCTCTTCTAAAGTTGCGTTGACCTGCATTGCTTGTGGTCCTTTCTTTCCTTGTCTTTTCATACTGCTTGCGCATCTTTCCTGCAGGCGTGGGCGGCGGCTCTGCTCTCTCCTTATTCCAATTGGGGTGTCGTGGCTACCACGCTGGCAGGTCACTGGGCCTGTTCTGGGCGCTGGTGGCGGCTCTGTTCTGCCCCTACTCCAATTGGGGTGACGAGTGTACCACACCGGCAGGCCACCGGGCCTGATCCGCCGGTCGGTTGCAGGTTTGCCTACCCTGCAGGCGCGGGCGGCGGCTCTACTCTGCCCCTACTCCAAATGGGGTGACGTGTCTGTCATACCGGCAGGCCACTGGGCCTGTCCCGCTGGTCGGTCGCAGATCTGCCCACCTTTCGGGCACGGGTGGCGGCTCTGCTCTGCCCCTACTCCAATTGGGGTGTCGTGACTACCCCGCCTGCAGGTCGCTGGGCCTGTTCCTGGGATGGGCGGCGACTCTGCTCTGCCCCTACTCCAATTAGGGTGGTGTGTGTACCACGCCGGCAGGCTCCTGGGCCTGATCCGCCGGTCTGTCGCAGGTCTGCCTACCTTGGAGGCGCGGGCGGCGGATCTGCCCTGCCCCTCCTACCACGCCTGCGGACCCCTGGGCCTGATCTGCAGGTTGGTCACAGGTCTGCTCACCCTGCGGGCACGGGTGGCAGTTCCGCTCTGCCCCCACTCCAATTGGGGTCACGTGGCCACCACACCGGCAGGGCCTGATCCGGGCGTGGGAGAAGGATCTGCTCTGCCCCTACTCCAGTTGGGGTGACGTGTGTACCACACTGGCAGGCCACTGGGCCTGACCAGCCAGTCTGTGACAGGTCTGTTTACCTTGCAAGCGCGGGCGGCGGCTCTGCCCTGCCCCTCCTACCACACCCATGTACCCGGTGCTAGCATCTTTAATAAATAATCTCATAAAACAGCAAGAGGCCTGTTAAAGAAAAAAATAGACAAAGAACAAAGATAAGCAATTTGTAAAAAAAGAAATACAAATGAAATATAAATAAACAGGAAAAAATTTTGGCTTCATTGATAATCCAGGAAATGCAAGTCAAAACAAAGGGATAATTCTTTCCTATCAAACAAGCAAAAAGAAAAAAAAAAAAAAACTTCAACTGGTAATTCCTAGCTCATTTTTAGAGTGAGGTTTGCTAGAGGAAGCAGTTCTATTTGCCACCTCTAAGGTAGAACTGGCGTTTCTGAGAATGAACACAAGACACTTGAAATAAGCCTTCACCTCACTGCAAATGTGAACTGCATCACATAAATATAAAATATCATTCTCAATAGCTATGGTGGAGTATTTTATTGTGGGGAAAGGCATGAAAAACTGAAAAGTTTGACTTTTTACGTGATACTGCTTTATCTCTATTATATTTCACATTAAGCCATTTTAAAGCCTTTTTAGTCTGCTAGCCTGCATCTTCTCTGCATTGCTTCTTAGCATTGACTCATTAAGTATTCCTCATCTGATTCAAGGCAAAATATGCTTCTGATCAAATATGCACTCACATGCTCTTTGGCAAGCTACAAACCAAATTAGAAAAATCATAAATCTGGTACTAAATGTTCTGGAGGAATGGTATATGCTATACCTTCCTTATCAGAAAAGCACACATATGGATTGCAATATGTCAACAAACTGTGTCTGTGACTTTTCTCACTCCTAATTTTAAAAATCATAGAAAGATCAATAAAATAAGCTATTTTACTATATTTGGATTAATAACCAAGAAACCTATCTCCCTACTTCTCAAATGGAAATCATTCAAAAATACTTTGAAAGACACTAAAAATGTACTTGAAATGTACATTTTAATAACTATATCTGCATAAAATTTTAAAATAAATATGTCTGATATCCCAAGGCTGGTAACAATTTTAATATCACTAACCACTTGTACAATATGCTTCTCCAAAGTTTGCTGTTAACTAGACTATAAAACCATTCTGTCACTTTGAATATGTACCTTAATTTTTAAAAAATCTTCAGTTTTCCTATTTAAATCAACACACAAAAAAGGTCAATTATCACTAACTTTTAACCATATATGCAAAGTGCACCTTCATGCCAGTTTTGTCATTTAGAGTACAATAATTTTTAAAGGGTCTTAATAAATACAGGATTAGTACCAAATAACTCACATATGGATTAAACAAAATTCTTTCCAATAATAGGAATCAGGGTCTAAAATTGCAATTCTGTATATGATCATTTAGTAAAGTAAACAAAAATAGAACTTCACAAAATGAGGTTTAGGCATGCAATTACCCTTATAAAAACATAAATCTTTCTATTTAAATAATGAAGAACATTAATCAAAATTCAAAATATAAGGCCAAATAATATACACCATAAATTACTAAAAATACCTTTTTAAAAATCCACTGTTTTCATTAAAGTATCTATATAATAGATTCTAAACACCCTAAAATATTTTATAAAATAATGGCTAACAAATATTAACTTTAAAAAATTCATTATAACTGCTATTTCATAAATATTTATTTCAGGGCCACCACATGCAAAATTTTGGGCTATGCACCATAAAAAACAAAGATGCATAATACAAACAGAAAGATGTATAAGTCATCTTTCTTGGACTTAGAGAATATAATCTAATAGCAAGGATAAAACATACACATTCCAAAACCATGGAATTTCAAAACTTTAAGGGATGTTCAAATTTATTTAATCTGGTATTTGTGTCAACCCATGAGGAATCCTATATTCAAAACAGAAAAATTTCTTTCTGATTTCACAAAAATTTACTTTTAAGCCTGTTATGAGTGAGTAGATTTCTCTTTTGAATTTTTCCACTTGTGAAATGCCTCTCTATACCCTTTATACCCACCTTTCTTTTGCAGTGTTGGCTTTACTACAGACAAAACACATATGTCCACAAATATCTATCATCTATCATATGTGGTAAATATTTTAATTGTTGCAATTTGTCCTTTCATATTCATATTTTGTTGTTTTTTTGATTTTTTTCTGTTTGATGCAGAAAAAAACTTACGGATTAATCCTTCATAGTCTCTATCTTGAGACCTTTTGTAGAATGTTTTTGTCCAAACTACCGTATGTAACTGTATGACTTCATTTTAAAATTTTAATGATTCAGTCCATCTAGGATTTTATTCTGGGAACATGGTAAAATAAAGATTTAATGTAATTCATCTTCGACATGCTTGTAACATCAAAGTTGAATAGATAACCAAAACATACAAATAAAGAGAATGAAAAAAAAGGAGAAGGAAAAAAAAGAAGCCATACACAAAACTGAGAACAACTGGACCAGTCTTTTCCAGGAACCAACATCCAAAGAGTTCTAACAGAAAGAAGCCATGGCTCAAGAACACACTGCAAGACCAATATGTCTACTTAGGAAAAACAAAACATTCTCAACATGAAACTGACTCCTGAGAGACCTGAAGAATTCTACTCAATTATGGACAATAAACAATTAAAATATGAATCAAAATTATAATTCTGAGATGGAAAATCAAGTAAAAAATCATGGTGATTCAGGACTTAATTACAAAACCTAATGTAAATGGTATAAAGCTTTATAAAGTTAAAAAAAAAAAAAACTATTGTAACAAACAAAGTAGGAAAGGGGCAGGAAGGTAGAATATTAAGTGAGCATCTTTCAACAATGCTCATGGTCTAAACAGAATCATGTTTTAAAACCGTAATTCTTACCTTGTTATTTTATCAAAATCTCCTTTCTTAACTTTAGACAAATAGATCTTCCAAAATATTTCTTGCAGTGAAGAAGCACTTAGTTTGAAGTTCTATAATTCTTTTTAAGTACCTGTAGCTTCTTTTCCTTTTATAAATTTAAAATATTTTTATTTAAAATGATGATAGTATGATCAGCATATCAATACAAAGGAAAGATAGAAAGTATAGAGAGAGGAATTAGGGATGGAAATTGTATTTCTAAATTATGGTATTTAGTCAAGGTGTGCCATTTTAATTTCTTCCTTATATTTGAACTTTTGGTGACTTTATATCATTACACAAAATATTAGTGACTTTTTGCTGTCACAAAAAGTCAAATAAAAATTAGTAATAAAAATAAAGATAAATAATCAAGGTTTCAGGTCATTAGCCATCTTTCAAAAACAATAAAAGTGAGTTTGATAAGCAAGCAACTCACCTGTGTATAATTTATAGATTATAGTTCAAAGATCTAGTTGATAGTTTTCAGGTGAAGATCTGGGTCCTCTGGGATCTCTTATTTCTCATAAGCAGAACTGTGAGGTTTCAAGTCTGCTTTGTATTTTAGTGTACAACAAAGTTCTGTGCATATTTAGGAAGCCTGAATTCCCAAGTAAACAAATCCAATGACCTCGCCTCAGTTCTTTCCTAAGTTTTCCCCTGCAAGAGTTGACTCTGCTAAGTTGCCCTCAGTTACACTCTGGGCAGAGGTTTCAGGCTTTGCATGTAGCAGGAATGCAAATATCTGTTGATTGATGAATGGGTCATTCTCCTGACCAGTCTCATCTGTCAATGTCTGTGCACACTCGCTCTGACTCTTCTCCTTTTCCTTAGCCTCCTATATGTAGGCATCCCCCAAAGTTTGGTTCTTACTTCACTGTTCTTCTTAGACTATACACTTTCTCTGAATTATCTTATCCACTCCCAAGCCTGGCTCTGGCTTCTCTTCTGAGCTCCAAACCTAAAATCTGAAGTATGTGCTAGACATTTCTACAAGAATGTCCTCCAGCATTTCAAATTGACATGCCAAAATTGAATCATATTCTATCTCTCTGCCTGTCCCCAATCCAACTCCCTGACCTGCTTCTCTTCTTAGATCTTACATGGGGACAACAGCAACACCATTCTGTTTCCTGGTCACATGGACTAAAAACCTGGGAATTGTCTTCAACTCTTTCCTCTGCCTTGGATCCACATATTTCTGTAGCTCCATAATGTCTCTCATGTACATTCCATCCTTCCTACCCACACTGACATCAGTTAATGCAAAAGCAGCAAATATGATGAAAAAATAACAAGTTTGAACTCAAAAATCACAATTTGAGTACCAGTGTTGCTTTGAATTTGCTTTGAGATCTTATACACTATTCCCCAACATTTTTAGTATAAATCTTTAAAATCATAAAATAACTCAAAATGATATATACACACATATATATGAGGTGTACACATATATATATACATAAATATATACCAGATGCATAATACTTATATAAATACATAGGAATTATATTTACAGTATACTGTGTATTGCATATATGTACATATGAGTGCCTGGGTTTCTACATACATTCACACATATATATGTATGCATGCATACATATATATGTATATATATGTGTGTATTTATATTCATATATATAAATATAAATATCACACACATATATATGCATGCATACATATATATGCATATATGTAGTATCCATATATATGCATATATATATATGTATGCATGCATATATATATGCATATATGTGTGTGTGTGATATTTATATATATGAACAAATGAAATACATTATTATTATCCAGGATATTACAATGTCTGGCTTCTTCTAGTATAAAACTGACCGAACTTTTTCTTTTCCCTCAGAGTAACAGGAATGCATTTATTAGAAAGGATAAGGTGAGAAAAAAAGACTCTATCAAGGGAGAAGAGTGGGTCTTCTGAGAGAGAAGGATGGTGCACCCTTTGGCCCTCCAGTAAAACATCTTATCTTTAATCTCAGTTCTCCAGGCAACATTTCACCTTGAAACATGATTATTTTATTAATACATCATCTATATCCCCCTAATGGTTTGTAATTTGCTCTCCTTTGCCAACAGAATAAAATCAAAAGTCCTAAAAAATGTGGGGAAAAAATCAAAAGTCCTTAGCATGAATTTCAAGGTGCTTCATTATTTAACTTCACTTTAGCTTTTTGATCTCACCTCCAAGTATATCCCCTACTACTACTCAACTTCTATCCAGCCTTAGACCTCTAATTGCCTTTCCCCCCAATATACCCTTCATTTGTACTATTCTTTCCAGTCCAGAATTTCCATTTGGGGAAACCTCTCCTTCAAGGTCCAATTCAAAAGTCACCTTCTCTCTAATGCCCCCACTGATTCTTGATCAAGAAATGGCCCATATTCTATCTTTATTTTCATTCTGTCTTGTAAATGAACTTTACATTTCTTTCTCTCTAAATTATAAGCTCTTGAAGGACAAGGACTGTGGGGTACTCACCTTTGACTCTACATCATCTATCAATTCTTATATACATTAAGCACTTAATGAATGTTTGTGGAATTAAAGTACAAAAATGGGGCCCCTTTCAAGTCTTTTAGTTTCAAAGAAGCATTTTAAAGTTAACGTATACAGTGAAAATGTAATATCAATAAACGATTAATTATAGACATTTTTTAATGCAAGTAAAGGAAAAAATTTAAAAATACATTATTAAGCTTTAAGCAAAACAAAAATATTGTTTGGTGCTCCCTCTACTGGCTTTGCAGCAGCAATTTACATATGTTGAACAAGAATAGCACAAAGAAATCAACAGATTGAGCTTATCTGCTCCCTTTACCTCTTGCAAATAACCAGAATAGAAATGTTCCATTGATCTCATTTAAAAATAATCCCATCTATAAAACCAATTTGACTTTGAAAATTTTTTGTAAAGAGACAAAATTTATCTTATAATTTTAATAATAATTCCTGTCAGAATCCCTGTTTACATAATTGTTTTCTAACTAAACTACCTACTTTATAAACAATTTTAAATTTTAGCTGAAATTCTTAGGATGAGATCTTTTTTGCTTTCTAATTAATCTCTATATATTTAAAAACTGATTAGGAACATAAGAGGTTAAATTCTTCTTGTGTTTCTAAACAGAGTTATTCTCAGTACCCTGAAGGCATTTAATTCCAAAACAGGAAGCCACAGAGAGGAACACTTGGTTACACTAATGTTATGCAGATCTTTTGGAACATATTTTCCTAAACACTTGCTGAAAGAACCTTTTCTATACTGCATGCCATCACATGAAGTTGGAGAGGGATCCCATGGATAGCACAGTGCACTTATTACTCAAATTGCCCTTTGTTCCTTCTCTATTTTCCTCCACGTTTATTACTTTGACATGGCGTTCTGCTTGCTCCTGGGAAGAGGGCTAGGAAAATCAGGTTAGGGTCAGGAAATATTTACTCACACTATAGTCAAGTTGTTTTGCATATAATGTGTACTAGTGCTATGATACGTCTAAGAGAGTCAATTTTTTAAAAAAGGATGACATAGTTAAGATCAGTGTTCTTTTAACAAATTCTTGTTTTATATACTTCTAACTCTACTAAAAATCTCTCTAAAGCATGTTAAATGAGATCTTACCCTTGCAGTTGAAACAAACAAAAGAGAAAACCATAGGCAAGAGGAAACGGTAGTGGATTCATGTAGTTCAGAGGTGTGGCGGCTGAAGCTACCTCTGTTACTAGGCAAATCACATAACACCATTGGCTGTTTCCCAACCTCTGAAATAGGGGTTCAGATTCTAGTGATTAGCAAGCTGCTATTATTTCATGACTGAACAAGAAAACTACATAGTCCACTTTAAGGTACTAAGATATAAGGTAATCTAAAAACACCAGGGTGAGTATGTTTTTCATATGCCATTTGATTTCATATACCATTTCAATGCCATTTTTAAAAATAGCTCCTTTTCCTAGTTTCTGTCTTAGTTTATATTCAGTTATGTTTTGAAGAAAGTAAATGATCACTGAGCAATTATCCTTCTGTGCTGGAAATTAAGGTTTCATGCACATTCTTGATTATCCATAAAGACAAAGTGCAATAGTATTAAAAGCACTAGTCAAGTCAGAAGAAGCCAAATAGGAAAATAGTCAGTATACCGGGATCTGCTTATAATGACTGTCAAAAAAAATTATAAAAATATTTATTCCATTCTTAATTTTTAGGCACAAAAATTTTGTTGAAATCAAATATGAGAAAGTCAAAATAGTATTTTAATCCATCCTGCATAGCTTGGAAATTATTTTTCCTTATGAAATCTCCATATAAATAAGAGCAAGGATTTAGCCATTACAATGGCTGCCATTGTTATGTCAGTATTCTTGACTGTTACTCTCTGCAACTGATGAGATCAAAGTCTGGTTGGGAAGTGGGCTCCTCTCTGTTAGGTGGGTGCCACAGGACAATGACAGCCAGACACGGAGGAGTGGGCAAAAGAGGGTCAGAGTACTGAAGAATATTCCCAGACTTAACTCTGACTGTCATCCAGTACATGGCAACCTCTCAAATGCTGAGCTGCTATCTTTTGAGCAGAGCTGTCAAATCATTAGATTTGTTTTTGGAACTTCAGCTCACAAATATGTCCTTTACTGTTCAGAGGGCATCCTCACTGAAATGTACAATTACATATATGACTATAGGAAAGAAATTCTTCCATCCCAGAAGATTTAATAGCAATTCTTCATTATACAATGATTCATTTCACTTTAAATTATCCAATGCTGTATTCCAAATGATACAACAAGGTTTCAGAGCTGTAAATTAGCTGGCAGTTGGACAGTATCTAAAAAGACATTTTGAAATGTGGAAGAAAAATATTCTGAAAATGTGATTTGTTTTCATTTAACTTAATATAAACCCAATGGGGAACCAACACAGGAAACTTATAATGTGGTTTGTTGTAAATGGAAATAGTAGTATCCAATAAAAGTTTTCCTTTGCATTCTTATGGTTATCCATTTATCCTATTAGATAATACCAATTATACCAAACCACTGACCAAACTCTCTAGAGAAGATGTCAAAGAAAACCATTCACCAGACTCCAGCTGTGTTGATGTCATTATGTGTAAGTGTGTGGTGACATCGAACACTGACATTATTAGTTGTGCATGATAAAAATTCAGTTCTTTCTAGACTTATGCAGCAAAAACTAATCACAAAATCAACTCAATTAGGTCATATTTATTTCAGGACACAACACTAATAAGTATTAGACATTTTGAAACAAAATACATTTATGAATATATAACTTTAGATTCAGATGTTTTTCTCCTAGAAGGTCTATAATCACAGTAGATCTTCTTTATGATGATTCAATGTAATCTCATGTAACTTTAAAAATACAGGTTAAATTATTTATCCCCTTTACATCAGCAGGTCTCTAATGGTACTATTTCTTAGACCCTTGCTGAAAAGTTCATTTAATAAAATAATGGTGTTTAAGAAAAAAAAAAAAAACATTAGTTTTAAATTGTTGTAAGTCTGTTTTCTCTATTGCCTTCAGTTAATTCCAATATGACAGCCAATACCAGTACAGAGACTGGTTGGTTAACATTACTACTTACTGTTATAGTAAAATTGGCAGTATTGGAAAATCAGATGTTAAATCAGTTATTTGAATAACATAAATAATTTCCTATATTAACTTTTTATGTTGATATTTTGCAATTATTCAAAGTTTGATCCAAAACTGACAAAATATTTATAAATTGATTGTTAATTTTGAAAAGAGAAGATGGGAAAACTTAAGTATAGAGTTGACCTTCTTTACCCTGTGGACAGACAGAAGGCTCTTTGAAAACTATTAGGCAAGCTAGAGTGTAAATTACCATTACCTTAGAAAACAGTTTGGCAAAATCTACTAAAGATAGAGATACACAAACACAGGCACAATGATACATACACAATGATCCATCAATTCCACTCCCAGGCATAATGGAATAGAAATATGTACAGATGTTGACCAAAAGAGACTTACAAGCATGTCCACAGCAGCACTCTTTGTAAGAGACAAAAATATTGAAAGAACATAAAATGTATATCATTTTGTAAAATATATAAACAAAATGTGGCTTATTCCCATAATGAAACTATACAGCAAGCAGAATAGACAAATAATTACATGCAACTTGGATGAGTTTTACTAACAAAAGAAGATAGATTTTTAAAAAAGAATTTGTAGTCTATGACTTATTTATATAAGAAAAATAGGCAAAATGAATCTAAGTGTTAGAAGTCAGCTAGTGGTCCACTGGAGAGCAGGCAGTGACTGAAAGTACAGAGGGGTGCTGGATTCTGTTAGTGGTGTTTCTTGATCTGGATATTGGATACATGAGTATGATCACTTTGTGAAGACTCAGGGAGCTTTAAAGAGAAGAGTCATAGACAAAGCAATGGGAAAGCCATTGAAACTCCCGCTAGGCATACATATACAAGCTACAATTTAGTATAAATTTTTTAAAAGAAAGGTAAATCTTGGGGGTTGGGTGAAGGACAAGTGGGAAGCAAGATGAGGAACGGAAACTGATAAATGGACCTAATAATGAGCCACAGATATGTGGTAGAAAAAAGAAGAGCTAGAGGGACAGGCACATTTATCTAAGACTGAATGACAATACCAGGGAGCAGCTAAACATGAAGTCCATGGAATAAGAGTGGTCACTATAGGCTCAATTGGGTCCTTGCTATATTACTATTTCATTTTAGAATACAAAGGGAATCAGCAATTGTTAATCTCTATGTGTTAGATATTATGCTAAAAGCTATGAAAATCATTTTACTAGACCTGGAATACAGAAAGAGTTCAAAACACATTTATGGAATTTAACTTAATTATCACTCTTCTTATATGAGAGCTATTATTATCCTTATGTATAGATAAACAATCTGAGACCTAGATTATCTATTTGCACAGAGCTGTAGAAATAGAAAGTGGCAGAAGTTTGATCATTTTTTCCCTCCTTGGGGAAGAGCTAGGAAGAAAGAAAAAAAGAGATGAAGAAAATTAATCCCTCCTTTTTAACTTAATCTCTCTTCCCTTTAGAAAGTATGGTTCAATTCATTTGAACACAGTATACAATATATTAGCTGAAGATTTCATCTAAAGTTCAAGTTAGGATATTTTAAACCAAAAGTATTCAAATTGGATAAAAACAAAGGACTAGAAGAGGAAGAGTAACCAGCTAGGATCCTACAGTTGCTTCCACACAGCACAGTTGAGCTGGACATGGTCTGATGTGTATTAGGTAAGGGCATTAGTCCCACATGGGTAGGAAACATGGTCTCCCCAAGGCCTCCTCCCAAACCCTGTCCTGTTATGCCTTGCACCATTAGAAACTTTAGATTGAAGCAAAATGTTGTCTTGAATTGTTTTCTGTGAACAACTAAAACAAATATATGTAAGCAATCATATCTATGTCTTGAAAATATATATGGGCCAAGTTATCAGGTTATGTATGGCTTGTATTTTATGTTTTGGAAAATTCATTTAAGTCTTTAAAAGAGCTCAATTTAACAGTGTTTGGCATTGCATTCTTACTGATATTTGGTTTACCTATTTGAAATCTTGGGGAAAAAAGTTTTTATATGACATTTTTCTGATTTGGGGAGTAATAGATTTCTTCTTTCTGTTTCTAATGGAGTAAGCACCTAATAACTATTGTGCTTAACTACTTAATATGATTTGTGTTAACACAAATGAGCAGAGGCCTAGAAAGTACAGTGTTTTCAGTGTTTAAAGTGTTTTTAGTTTTAAAGTGTTATCAGTCTACTTCCTTCAGATGTCTGCTGTAGGAAAATAGTGTTGTCTAAAACTACAAAAAATATTATTCTCATGTGTTTCTTTCTTGTAGAACTATGAATACAAATCCAAAATGCATTCCATACCAACATATTAATAATATCTTCTGGAAAAAAACTGGGCATGGTGGTGCATGCTGCAAATCTTAGCTACTCTATTTGGGAGACTGAGGCAGTAGGATTGAAAGTTCGATGCCAGACTGTGCAACTTGATTCTGTCTTAAAGTAAAATAAAACGGGCTGGGGGATAGCTCAGTGGTTAAGTGCTTGCCTAGCATGTGTGAGGCCCAGGGTTCAAACCTAGAATGGCAAAAAAAAAAATTTTTTAAAACAAACTCACATAATTTGAAGATTACAGGAAAATAAAAACCACCACCACACTCAGAAAAAATATCTGTCTTACCGCTATTATTGAGTAAAATTTGGATCAACTGATCAAATATCCCCTATAGCAAATTATTGAATAATGAAAAGTGATTAGGCACAGAACTTTATGTAGTAGAAAAAATTACTAAGTGTGTGAAGTCAGTATATGTCCATGAAATCCTATTTCAGCAGTGTCTTCTATTTAAAAATATACTTAATATAAGATGAAAACAAGACTTGCATACAAAGTGTTTGCTTTACAGAACACTTGTCATTATTGATTGTAATAAATAGAAATCTTATTTTATTGGAATTTTCTGTAGGAAAAGTTAATCAAACTAAAACTCACCATGGCTTCTACACAGGTATATTGAAATAGTCTTCGCACAAAGTATTGGAAGGGATCTTGAAAATCAGTTATTCCCCTAAAACTTTCCAAATACAAAATATTCCAGTTGATTTTTAATATTCAGCATCAGTGGGCTGGGGTTGTGGCTCAGTGGTAGCGAACTTGCTTTGCATGTGTGGGACACTGGGTCTGATCCTCAGCACCAGATAAAAAATAAAACAAAATAAAGGTATTGCATCCATCTACAACTGAAAATAAATAAATAAAAATAAAGATAAAGTATTCGGCAACAGTGACATCAGTACCTCTAAAAAAAGCCCAGTCAATTTGGAGCCAATTAAGCTATTAGGAAATTCATCTCTAAACATACTTAGTAAAATAGACCTCTTTTTAACTTTGACCAAGTAGTTCTACTCTGCCTTCTGAGTTCATATCTGCTACATAAAGCAATCTGCCTCTCAACATCCTTTATCCTTTCTTCCCTAATAATAAAGTCCTGGGAAAAACACCTAGCTGGAAAATGACATTTCTAGCCCCTATAGTGACCAAATTTGACCGCAAGACTAAGTCATGACCAAAAAAGATGTTGTGAGTGACAGTGGAAATTCTGGGAAGGCTTTTTAAATGGGAGAAAATATTCTTTTTCCTCATATCAAATCCACCCTTCTTCCCACTGTCTGGGATATGGATGTGATTGCAGGAATTTCAGCATTTACCATGAAGTGCTTTTCATGATGGAAGCAGTCATACATTAAAGATATCAGAGTTGGATGGAAAAATGGATAGAACTTGAGAACATTATGTTAAGTGAAATAAGTCAAACTCAGAGAGAAGGGTTATATGTTTTCTTTCATATGTGGAGGTTAGAGAGGAAAAGAAAAAGAAATGTATGATCAGGGGGATTTCAAGAAAATGAAAGGGAGATCAATGAAGTAGAGGAGGGGTTTAGGGAAGAAAGAGGGAAGGAAAAGGAAATATTGAGGCATGATATGATATGATAATTATATTGTGTGCATATACAAATATGTAATAATGAATCCCACCATTGTGCACAACTATAATGGACCAAAAAAAACGTATGGGAAAAAAGGACATCAGAGTTGGGATCTTCAATGATTTCATGGGTCTGCTTTGTCAACTCCAGATTAGCAGTTTCCAGAATTTTTTTTTAACATGAGAACAACTCATATTCTTGTTACCCTTGACTTAATTAGGATCATAATTCCTAATTTACATACTGATAAGTTTCATTATTCAAAGAACAATATCACCACATTTTAGCCAGGTGTGGTGGTGCACACCTATAATCCCAGCAGCTCGGGAGGCTGAGGCAGGAGGCTCAGGAGGCAAAGCCAGTCTCAACAACTTAGCAACTCAGCAAGACCCTGTTCTAATAAAATATTTTTTTAAAGGGCTGGGGATGTGGCTCAGCAGTTCAGCACCCCTGGGTTCAATCACCAATACCAAAGAAAAAAATAAAAAAAGAATAACATCCTACCTACTCTGAACACAGCATTTTCACCATAAATCATCCTCCTTATATACCTTTAAGCTTTCCAGAATAGTATTTGAATAGAACTCAATGCAATTCATCTGATGTGATCTGGCCAGTTCAGAGAATAGAGGAATTATTAATTTTCTCCCTCCTCCCCCATGGATTAGCTTCCTCCCGTCCTCCCTATGCATTAGCTTCCTAGGCTGCCCTCAAGACTGTAGTTATAGGCAGCCAAAAATAACCAGCTTTTATTTTATTTACTCTAAGTGCTATTAAACCATAATTTCCCTGCATATATATATATATATATATATATATATATATATATATATATATATATGTTCAGCCCCCCCTTTTTCCTCTTTAACATAAGTATAGAACTTAATATTTCCCCCTATTATATTTTTTATTTGTTATAGTCTATTTATTACCTCTTACAATGGAAATTAACTTTGAATTCCAATTATGATGTCAATCTACTTAAACATCTTTCCTTCTTTATATCTTCACTCATTTGGATAGCAAGTGTTCTGTGTCCCCCACTCAGACCTTGTTAAGGACAATGATGTGATCAAAGCAAAAGAAGGAGCCCTTTAGTGATCCACCCCAAACCTCTTTCTCATTAAGCAGTGAGCACAAGATCAATGCTCTGGGGATGCTGGTTCAATCGGTTTTGAGTTCCCAAAACTCTGTTCCTTCTTTCAAGAATTCATGTCCAAAGACAGACAGGGGAGGCCCAGGATTTGGAGCTCAAGAATCCCTCTCCATCCCCAACTACTACCACCTGGAAAGAGATGAACAGTATGAGGTAACATTCTGTAGAGGTGCATAAATATGTAGAGAAAGGGTGGAGGTGGTAGGTAGTCAAAGCAATAGCATTCATACATATAACAAATATTTAGAAAAAAAGAAATCACTGTTGCTTTAAAAAGAAAAAAAAACTATTAGAACATTGAGTGCAGGGTGAGTACTGAACTAATAATGATTGATTGACAAAGCAGTGTAAATTCCATAACCACTCCATTTGCATAGATATTGATGGCAGTGAGCTTCAGAAAACTGATTTTGATGCTTTTCACATTTGAAGTAATGTATATTACCTTAGCCCTTCAAAAAAAAAAAAAAAACAAGATTGCAAATGTTAAAGCCTTTAAATATACACATATGAAACCATTTATGGTTAATGATAATTTATTAAGTGTAAATACTGTGCTAAATTAATATATGCAGAATAAAACTGGCTTGTCCTGATGGGATTACCTTGTTTACAATTATTGTTATTGACTTTTAAAAAGTTACATAACTATTTTCTGACCAAAAGGCACAATCTAACATACACAATACAAAACATTAATTAGAAAATTAATTTAATTGTCACCTACATCTTAACTAAAATTATTAAATACTGAAATAATAATTGCTTTACAGTTATTAAATTATAAATGTTGGTCAGTTTTTTATATAATCTATGTATTTTTTAATTTATCAGGATACCATGAAATAGAGGACAAACTGAATCCATTCTCCTCTTTTTGGAGCTAAAGTTTTGGGATTTTTTTTTCCAATTAAGTAATATATTCAGGTTTGGTTGGAAATGTTTAGATTTTCTAGTTTAAAGATTATTTCCCAATGAATAATCTGAGAAAACAAATCTTGGTGAGGTTGGTGTTTGAACCACTCTGATAACTCTTCCCTCTCCCCCACTGGTTTTTGGTTGGGGCAGTTCAAATTTGTAAAGTTTTGCTAGTTGGGTCCTTAGTCAAATCTAAATTAAATTCAAGGTATAATATTGTTTTATGGCTCCTACAAGGTTCACTTTTCTATTTCACTGTCAAGAAGTCTATATGCTGTGGATAAGCAGGGCAAAGACTCAAGGCCTTTGGTCAGGCTGACTTGTCTAGGGACCATTTACACAAGAACTATCCATTCAGTGCTTGTGATCTCATCTTGTTCTTGCAGATGATTTCAACTGTTTCTATGCATCTTCATTCTGAATGACCTAAAAAAAATTTTTTATTGGTTCCATTAACTAACAGCGGTATCTTTAGATCAAAACAAGTATGAAGTCTAGTAACTACAACCCCTTCATTTGCAGTGGTAGCTAAAACTAACATTAGCAAATAATTAAAAAGTTGAATCCAGTTAAAAAACTAGTTCCTGATTACCATATAACCTATCACTTTAGATATTAAAATACTAAAGTTGAGAGACTTAGATGTTTAATTCCTGTATCCCAGAACTGATTAATTAATCTAAATTAAAAGACTCTAAGGCCTTTAACTGACTTCAGCTTTTGAGAACCTGAGCTGAAAGTGTTCTGTCTGGCCATTGTTGAATGAGACAAGCAGAATCCATACTCAATGTCACAGCGGAAAACAGCAGTTTCCATGTGCTATCTTTATTGTTTGTTTTTTGTTGTTGCTTTTGTTGTTGTCGTTGTCAAACCATTTTAAAGATACTCATTATCTTCTCTCTAGTTCTTCAGTTCCATACTCCAATTCCTTCCTAGGTCCACACAACAATAAACTGTTTCTTTCTGACACATTTGCTTTTAGGGTATTGTAAATGACACGTCAGTTTTACAAGATTGCTTTGGTTTTGTGAACAATATGAACAATAGCTTTTTAAATACTGTAAGAGTAGAAATGTGACCATTATTTTGCATTCTACAAATACATTATCTTCAATTATTAAAACTGAGCTAATATAATAGAAAATGACTTCACATATTCAAAAATGAACTGAAGAAAATGATTCATGTTTCTAGTTTGGCTTTAGATTTCAAACATGGCTTTCCTATTGTTGATGTTGAGATATTTGTAGCTATCGTGAGTTTTCCTGAGACTCCTTGGAGCAAATACCATGCTGTAATTTAAGATGGTCTTAGACATTTTGCTAAACCTTTTCACATAATTGTGAAAGGGACTTTCTAAATAGTTTCTCTCAGTATGCATGGGGGGTTGGTTCCAGAACACATACACACACACACACACACACACCTATGCACACACACCACGGGCATCATGGACACCAAAATAACAAGGATGATCAAGTTTTTTAAATGCTGCTGTATTTGCATATAACCTATGCACATCCTCCTGCAATACAGTACTTTGATATTTAATTATTTAACCATTATAACTCTGTGACCTTTGATCTTTATTAAAGAATGTTTGTGAATGGCAAAAGAGTGTGATTTAAAATTTTAATACTAATATTTGTACGGATAAAGGCTATTAATATTCATAATGACAATAATAATACTTTATATTTACACAGCATTCTTCAAAAAAGAATTTTTCCCCCAACCAAAAATTTAAGATTGACTAAAAATTCTGTTTTACAAAACACATAACAAAAGATACTTTAGGGCTGAGGGTATAACTAAGTGGCAAACACTTTTCTGGCATGTATGAGGCCTCTGTTTTGATCCCCAGCACTTTAACCTAACAGAACAAGAACAAAACTCCCCAATATTTTAAATATGACTGGCAATAATTTTGCAGGAGATATGTTTTTTTTTAATTTAAAAATAGAATACAGCATTGGGGGTGTGGCACAGAAGTACAGCACTTGCCTAGCTCACACAAGGCCCAAGGTTCAATTCTCAACATCACAAAAAATAAAAGTAAAAATAGAATACATTAAATGACTTCAAAAAGCACATACAAAGCACTAATTAAATGGAGATAATTTACCTTAACCTTTAGGTAACTCAGAAGACATTTTTGTAGATAAATCACAGGTATGATAGGTATATCTGTATATTTCTCTATAAATAGTTGAAGAAAAGTAAATATAATAGTGTATATATATATACACATATATGTATATATACATATACTTCATATATATTTATATGAAGGACAGTAATTAAAATAAGATATTATATTTGATCAGATGATTTTACAAAAAACAACAAACAACTGGGGCAGTGGAGAAATGGCAGAGTAGAGTAGGAAACTATATGCAGTTACTAATGAAGTAAAGGGCATGAGTCTACATAGTGTATTTGTAGGTACTTTTACCTTAACATGAAATACTAAATTACTAGACCAGCTCACATTTCTCACCAGGATGCTCACAACAATAAACAATCTTTGACCATTCTGAATAGATAGGCCCATTACAAGCTCTCAAGACTTCAACAGCAAAGTTGCCCTAGCTTGCTCACAGTCTATGGACCCCTCATTTCAATGCCTCAGAGCCTGGCACAAGTTCTCATCAAAGAAATACAATAATAAAAGGTAAAGCCAAAGTGCTACGGGGCAGCAAAAGAAATTGCAATGCAGTCAGACTGAAAAAGATTGCAAGGTACTGAAACAGCAATATTCCAACAGAGAGAGGGTTCCATTTTGAGCTAACTTTGGATTTAAGTCATTCTGCAGAAAATATATATCTATGAGACTTATGAGAGCTAACTTTTAAACTGTTCTACTAATAGCAAAAATGGCTTAAATTGACATCTGCAGAAATTTTAAACCCAAATCATCTGACAAAATAGATAAATCTTAGAAATAGATGTGTGAGAGCACCTGCTTTTCTCACAGCGGTGCATAAAAATATTCCAAACCCAGACAGACTGTAGCACTGATGCTTTGAGCCTTTATTTGACTATAAAACGATATCCATGTGAAAACTGATGTGCCAGTGTTTTCATTTGAAAGATTGGTAATGTCTTTGATAATGAATACTAGTTTCTATTCTATAATATTAGTGACGATAGATTATTTAATGCAAAGGAAGGAAGCTGATAGACTCCCCATCTCTGTGAATTCTCCAGAACTGGGTCATCATAGGGTGTAAAAGTGTAAAGAAAAGCTTTCATTTGAATAGTTCAAGATCATTAACGTCTATTAATTTTCTTACTAATCACACCCTGAATTAAGAAAAACACAGTTCCTCTGATTGTAATCAGAGCCAGCTCATCCCTATGAGTGAAGGAGAGGTCAGAAATTGAGAGAAGTCTGAGAAGTCCGCATGAGAAAGGGTACAAGCCATTTCCTGACATCTGCACCAGTAATGTAAGCACCAACAACCCCCTACCTAAAGCCAGCCCCAGTCAGAAGGGTCATCAGCAGGAGCCACAGTGGGCTGAAACACTGAGGGAAGAGAGGCCAGAAAACTAGCTGCTGCAAGTAGATTCACTACTCCCAGTTAAAATAAAATGAAATAAATGCTCTGTGATTCTCTTAATTGAAGATCAGATTTTAGGGAAAAAATAGACTTAATTGAAATTAAAGATGGTAACTTTCATACAGAGATAATTAGTATTTAAAACTATACCCTGATAATAATAAACTCATCCAATGGTCCAACTAGATATTATGTCTGGTAAAAACTATTACTATTAAAGTCAAAGACATTAAGTAATCTTCCCAATATCACTCTATCTATAATAAAAAGAACTAGGGCTTACACTTAGGTCTAACTTTTTCTACCACCCAGATGTCCCGATAAATCACAGGTTGCATCTCTATTTTTCAACCTTGTTCTTATAAACATTGTAAGATTTCTCTGTGAAGGTTTCTTTCCTGTTAACTTCCTTTTCAAAATATACTAAGAGCTTTCTTCTGTCCTTTTCTCTATTTCTTCCTTACTTACTTTGCTTACTGTAAAAGCTGTACATCACATTATTTTGAAAGATTAAATTACATAAGAACAGAAACTAGAAAATTAAAGTCACTGTGCTACCTTCCAAAAGAATATTATATATGTATATGCATATGTGTGTATTTGTATTTTGCCCACTTCCCATCTATTAATTTTCTTACTAATCACACTTTGAGTTAAGAAAAACATAGTTCCTCTTGTTGTAATCAGAGCCAGCTCATCCCTATGAGTGAAGGGGAGGTTAGAAATTTAGAGAAGTCTGAGAAGTCCCCATGAGAGAGGGTACAAGTGATAAACACTAGTTTATAACTCACCACTTCACTTAATACTTTGAAGATATCTTTTCACATTAATACATTTACCACATTGGTTTTTATATTTGTTCTTATTAGTTATATGTGACAGTAGAATGTATTTTGACATATTATACATATATGGAGTATAACTTCTCATTCTTCTAATTGTACATGATGTAGAGTTACATTGGTCATGTAATCATATATGTATATAGGATAGTAATTTCTGACTCTTTCTACTGTCTTTCCTATTCCCATTTGCCCTTCCTTCTTTTTATTCCCCTCTGTCTAATCCAAAGTCTATTTGTCCCTACCCTGTTATTGTGAGTTAGCATCTGCATATCAAAGAAAACATTTGATCTTTGGTTTTGGGGGATTGGCTTTTTTTAACTTGGCATGATATTCGCCAGTTCCATCCATTTACCAGCAAATGTCATAATTTTATTCTTCTTTATGGCTGAGTAATATTTCATTGTGTATATATGAAGAAATGTTCAACTTCTCTAGATTAGTGGTATCCTCAATGTACAGACATACATGTATTTAAGAGTTGAGGAAATAATTGCAAAAAATTACAAAGATAATTATAATATTTTAAAATAATAAATATTTGTACATACAATTATATACTATTTGACTAATAATGACATTAAATTATTTCCATGTTTTATCAATAATTCTATAATAATTATTTTTACACACCTGTGATATCATTTGCTTAGAATAAATTTCTAAATTTGGAAATCATAAATCAAATAATATAGTTAAAATTTTATGGGGCTGGGATTCTGGCTCAGCAGTAGAGTGCTCACCTAGCATGTGCTGGGCCCTGGGTTCAATCCTCAGCACCACATAAAAATAAATGAATGGAATAAAGGTATTGTGTCCAACTACAACTAAAAAAAATAATACATAGGACCAGACTGCCTTCCAGAAAGACTATAGCAATTTATATTCTCACCAAAATATATTACTACTTCCTTTTTTCACCCACACATTTTCTTTCTTGACAAAATGTAAATTTTCAAAATTTCTTGGCCATCTAAGTTAGTATATTTTTTATTATCATTGGGGCAAAAAATCACTTCATTTGTTTATTGGTCATTTTCATGTCTTCTTTTGCCAACTGACAATTAACAAACAAAAATACTTTTTCTCTAATGGGATTATTCATCTTTTTTCTTATTTATTAATAAGACTTGCTTTACACATTTCAGTTTTTAATCCTTAGATACAATAATTGAAAATATTTCCCAGTTTGCCATTTGTCTTTCATCTTTGTTTACAGCATCTTCTATAGTATTGTTTATTTTTAATATGGTAAAATACAAATACCACGTGCCATCTGAAGTTATTAGGCTTCTGAAGACTTCTAGCTAAGACAAAGTAACAGGGATGAGATTTATCTTATCACCCAAAACAACTAAAACCTGGAAAAAATAGAGAATAATTTTTCAAGAAATTGAACATGAAGCAACAAAGGACAATGATTCTTGAGACATGGGAAACAAAGTAAGCCCTAAGATCATCCATACTGTTGTCTAGAGAGGGAGTTTTCAGGCCACAGTGTAGGAAAGCATACCTGAGGACACTCCAAAAGGCTTCTTGAGAGGAAATGGAACTGAGAATCCAGGGAGATCAAGATAGTTAAGGTTTAACTGGGGGTGCAGAGAGGGGAGAAGCAGGGTGCCTGGATATGACAAATACACACTGTATGCAAGAATGGCAATATCACACTGAACCAAATTAATTTTTTCAATTAATGCATGTTAATTAAAAATTAATTAATTAACAATAATTTTTTAAAACCATTAAGTGGGTGAGGAAATGGAGAGGACAGAGCTATATGGATAAAGAAGTCCATCAAATCTACAGTTAAGTACAGGTTAACTCATGTATATGAAGAAAGAAATCGGGTCAAGAAAGAATCGTTCTAACAATTAGAGGACCTCAGTACCGCCAAAAAAATATAAAAAGAATTAGAGGAAACAATAGCTGACACTTACACACAGCTGAGACTAGTTTGGTTTCCCACCAGTTATAATTTAAGGAGCATTGGGTAAAATCCTCAGAGGACTTTGCTTTAGTAATGAGGCAGAATTAATCCTAGACTAAATATTGTTTTAATACCTCTTAATGCTTAATAGAAAAGCTTGAAAACACCAAAATATTTCCAATTAACCTAACTGTATCCCAGATCAAACTTCACAAATGTTTATAAGAATACAAAATTATCTAGCATTCAATAAGGTAAAATACACCAGTATCTGGCATCTCATCAAAATTACCATGCATGCAAAGCAGAAAAATATAAAACCATAATGAAGAGAAAATCAATCAATTGGCATGAATCCAGAAACACATAAACAAATGGACATGGTTGTTGCTATGATTTGGATGAGTGTCCCCCAAAGGCCCACATGTCAAAGACTTGCTTGCCAATCTATGGCAATTTAAGGTGGCAGAACCTTTAAGAGGTGAAGTCTAATGAGAAAAAGTTAAGTCAGTGGAGAAGTGCTCTGGAAGGAGATATTGGGACCTCACTTTGCTTCCTGGTTTCCATGAGGTAAGCAGCTTTCTTGGCTATGTGCTCCCCAACATACCTTTATGCATCTTACCTTTATTTGCTCCCCTAAAGGTAATGGAAGGGATCACTTACTGAAGCCTCTGAAACTGTAAGCCAAAATAAAGCTTTCCTTCTTATGAATCGAATACCTCAGGTATTTTGTCACAGTGACAGAAAGCTGACTAACACAGATATGTTCCAATAAAACTTTACTCACAAAATAAAGGTTTGAATGAGTGTCTGTCATTTTATTGCTGAGCTAAAGGAATGTTAAGAATATGTTAAGAAGAGATATTGAAGATTTACAAAAAATATCGAAGACTTACAAAAAAAAGACCCAAATGAAAATTCTATACATGAAAACTCTGTAAAATAATTAAAGAAAAATTAGACATTACAGAAGAAAAGCTTGATAAACTTGAAGACATGATAATAAAAGGCAACACAAACTATTAAAAATGAAATATAAGAGAAAAATCCTAAAGAAATGAACAGAATATCAGTGAGCTGTAGGACAATTTCAAGCAGTCTCATATACCTGTAGCTGAAGTCCTCAAAGACAAGTAATAATGAAAGTAAATATTTTTAATACTATAAACCCACAAATGTAAGAAGCTCAATGAATCCCAAGAACAAGAAACATGAAGAAAACTACACCAAGGCACATCATAGTCAAATTGCTTAAGATCAGTGATAAAGCTATTACATTTCTGGGTTAGGATGGTGCAAATATTGTTGATAAATTCAGCAATAGTGATATTAACATAAAATCCAAATCTATTCAGATCACAGGTTTCAGATAATATGTAGCAGAAGTTCAGATAATAACAGACGTAACTAAAAATTTATACAAATCTACATAGTTCTTCTAAACACAGAGTGTTTAGATAGGAAGAGATACTGAAGGAGATTTTTATGATAATGGTTTCCAATGAATTATGCCTCACAACATCTGCATCCCTTCACTATGTAATATTACCACACAAGAGGTAGGATCTATTTATTTGCTTCCTTATATTTGGCTAAATTTGGACCTTGTAGACCAATGAATATTTTTAAATGAGTATAAATTCTGGAACTGAGGCCTCAGAAGCCTCCTAACTCTGTCTTAAGTCTCTCAGAACCCAGCCACATGTAAATAAGCATGGACTAGACAACTAATGATAAAACACCACTGAAAAGGAGAAGTCACAGCATCTTAGGTCCCTCAGCTCTGGCTAAGCCACCAGATAAAAGCATCCTCAGAAGTGAGTTCTGATGAAACCCTCAGAACTGCTTAACCAATCTATAAACACTTCAGAAATAATAAGTCACAGTTGTTTTAAACAATTAAGTCTGGGGATGGTTTTTTATATACCAATATACCAGAAACACTTTTTTGGTTGTCACTGTCATGTTTTATAGAGCTCTTGTCACTTCATATTATAAAATAATAAACCTATATTTTCCTCTACTGTATATATTTTGTATATACACTAAATATTTTGTAATATTTAGCAATTCCATCTCTTCTCCCATATTATATGATGTAGTATCCAATCTAATTTTTCCAAATTATTATCCTATTAACATTTAACAAATAACTAGTCTTTCTGTTATTTATTTGAATAATACTTTTATCATATACTAAATTTTTAAAAAATTTGTTTAGTTATACATGGACACAATATCTTTATTTTGTTTATTTACTTATTTTTTATGTGGTGCTGAGGATCAAACTCAGTGCCTCATACATGCTAGGCAAGCGCTCTACCGCTGAGCCACATCCCTAGCCCCTCATATACTAAATTTTGAGGACATTGTAACAGGATAAGTCCAAAAGAAAAATATTCAAATCCACCTTTATATACAGAAGCTATTAAGCCAAATTAGTAACATTTCTATTAAAACTCCACATTTTCATTTTAAGTATGCCTATGTACCCTTTATTATAAATATTCCTCTTTTACATTTCAAGAAGAAAATCAGAAACACATGTTTTCTAACATTTTGACATGGAACTAGTCTTATTATTCAGAAATCTTTTTAGTATTGTATTCACTGCTATATGATTTTACTAGTACTAATTAACCCTGGTCTTGTAATGTGGTTTCTACAGCTCCCTGACTATTATTAAACAAATGACCTTAAGTCAGCACTTATCCAACTGAAAATGCTTCTTAAGAAGCCTTCACTGAAATCCACAAATAGGAGATAAAATTCAAATCATTTTTCCCCTTTGAAAAAATATGTGGAAAATAGATCTTATTACATTCTAGGTATGACTTTGTCAACATGCAAGTCTTCTGGGAGTTTCTCTAAAACAAAACCCATAAGAAGACATTTTATGGAAACTATTATAATAGCAAGATTAAATCCTATATCCCTACCAAAAAAGCAGACCGAGTGTCTGATATTTCTGTTAAAAAAGAAATTCAATTTCTAATTTCCAAATAACATACACTCAAATAACTACTATTGATTTCTCAGTTTCTCACATATGCATCACGGAATACATAGAATTGGTGGAGAAATAAAGCTTAAAATGGAAAAAATAGCAGAGGGGAGATGAGTCCTAGATGGGGTCCCTAGAAAGTACAGTCTGCCTATACATTGTACCCTATCCCAAATATCTCATACATTGCTAGTATTGGTCCACTGATTTGGTCATGTTGCTTGAAATCACATTAGAGATTCATTTCAGTCAATGAGCTTTCTCGTTCTAAAATATATAACTATTTCTAAAATGGTTAGCAGCTCATCAGATATCATCACACTTATGTGAATTTGTTCTTTCATTGGGTATTTCTACTAGACTGTTGAATTCATCTGTATTGAAGGAGTGGGATTTTTCTACTTATATTTAAAATACCCTCATTCTCCCAATTATTTGCTTTGAAATACCAAACCTTTGGGGTTTTGTCTATTTGTGGTACTGGGGATTGAACCCTTGTATATGGAAGGAAAGTTCTCTGATGCTTGAGCTACACAACAAGACCTTCAAATAATTTTTAATTAAACTTTTAATCTTGAAATAATCATAGACACCCATGTAAGATACACATATGTTGTAAGAAATAATACATAGAAATCTAGTATATTCTTCACCCAGTTTCTCTAATGGTAATATCTTGCAAAACTATAGTGTGAAATTATAAGGATGTTGATATTGATATACTCAAGATTCAGAGCATTTCAACCACCACAAGGATCCCTTGGGTTACCCTAGTCACACTTCCCTCCTATCTTCACCATCTCCTTTACCCTAGCAACCACTAATCTATTCTCCATTGTTTTATCATTTTAAGAATGTTGCATAAATGAAATCATTCACTGTATAACCTTTGAATATTGACTTTATTCAGTCAGCATGGTACCCTAGTGATTCACTTAGGGTGTTGTATGTATCAATACTTCATTTCTTTTTATAGCTGAAAAGTATTCCATGGATAGATGTGCCACACTGTTTAATCACCTATTAAAGAACACCTGGATTGTTTCCACTTTCTGGCTATTACAAATAAAAGTGCTATAAAAAGTAGTGTACAGGTTTTTGTTTGAACCTAAGATTTCATTTCTCTGGGATAAATGCCCAGGAATATAACTGGTTTTTTTTTTTTTTGTATAGTAATTGCATATTTAGGTTTTTAAGAAACTCCTAAACTGTTTTTCAGAATGACTACACACAATTTTACATTTCCAAAAGCAAAATATGAGTGTCTCAGTTTCTCTTCATCCTTGCCAGCATTTAGTGTTTAATCTGGTTTTGCTGTTGTTATTGTTTTGATGTGATTTGGGAGTGGTATTCTTTTTTTTGGGGGGGTGGGGGGTTGTTTTTGTTTTTGTTTCGTTTTGTTTGGGGGGGTTGGGGGGGGCAGGGGAAGCCATTTCAACATTTATACAGGGATATTGTGATTTTAATTTGCATTTCTCTAAAGCATAATAACATTAAATATCTTTTCATGTGCTTGTCATCTGTATATTCATTTCAGTGACTCTTCCTGACTTTTGCTCATGTTCTATTGGAGTGTTGTTTTCATTTTTTTAAGTTTTGAAACTACTTTATATATTCTCAATATTAATCCTTTGTTGGATATGTGGTTTTAAAATATATTCACCCACTCTGTGGCCTTTTCTTTTCATTGTCTTAATAGGATTTTTCTGCAAAGCAAATGTTTTTGGACTTGAGGACGTTAAATTTATACATTTCTTTTATTGAGTACAGTGTTATCTTAAAATATCCTAAGGTTCTCTCTTATTTTATTCCTAAAAGTTTTACAACTTTATATTTTACCTTTTAAGTCCATGATATTTTTTTAAATTAATTCAGGGTTTATTTCCTTCCTGCCTGACTGCCTGCCTTCCTTTCTTTTCATCTATGGATATCTAATTGCTCTAGCACCAATTATTAAAACATATTAAAGCAGCTCATGACTCTCTTGTCTACTATTGAATTTTTCTTACACTTTTGTCAAAAATCAGTTGAGAAGACTAGCCAAAGCAATCCTTATTGAGAAAAGTAAAGCTTGAGGCATCACAATATCAGACCTTAAATTATATTACAGAGATATACTAATTAAAACACCATGGTGTTGATACAAAAACAGACATGAAGATCAATGAAACACAATAGAAGACATAATGACAACCCACATAAAAACAGTTATCTCATATTGGACACAGGAGCCATAAATGTACATTGGAGCATAGATCGTGTCTTCAACAAATGGTGCTCGGAAAACTGGAAATCCATATGCAGCAGAATGAAATTGAACCCCCATCTCTCACCCTGCACAAAACGCAACTCAAAGTAGATCAAACACCTAGGCATTAGACAAGAAACACTACACTTACTAGAAGAAAATGCAGGCCCAACACTATATCATGTCAGCTTAGGAACGGAATTCCTCAACAAGACTCCAAAGCACAAAAAGTAAAAACAAGGGGCTGGCGCTGAGGCTTAGTGGTACAGCGTTCATTTGGCAGGCATGAGTCACTGGGTTTGATCCTCAGGACCACATAAAAATAAAAGGCATTGTGTCCACCTACAACTAAAAAATAAATATTTTTAAAAAAAAGAAGTAAAAGCAAGAATCAATAAATGAAATGGTATCAAAATAAAAAGCTTCTCCACAGCAAAGGAAACAATCAAAAGCATGAAGAAAGAGCCTACAGAATGGGAGAAAATCTTTACCACATGCCCCTCAGATAGAGCACTAATCTCCAGGATATACAAAGAACTCAAAAAAACTTAATACCACAAAACCAAATAACCCAATCAATAAATAGGCAAAGAAACTGAACAGACATTTCACAAAAGAAGAAATATTAATGGTCAACAAATATATGAAAAAATGCTCAACATCTCTAGCAATCAGAGAAACACACATTAAAACCACACTGAGATTCCATCTCACTCTAGTCGGAAGGGCAACAATCAAGAATACAACTAACAATAAATGTTGGTGATGAGATGGAGAAAAAGGTACTCTTATACGTTGCTGGCGGGACTAGAAATTGGTGCAACCAGTATGGAAAGTAGTGCAGAGATTTCACAGAAAATAGAATTTGACCCAGTTATCCTACTCCTTAGTATATACCCAAAGGTCTTAAAATCAGCATACTATATTGACACAGCCACATCAATGTTTAGAGCATCTCAGTTCACAATAGCAAAATTATTGAACCAACCTAGATGCCCTTCAACAGATGAATTGATAAAGAAAATGTGGAATATATACACAATGGAATATTACTCATTCATAAAAAAAGAATGGCTCTATGACATTTGCCAGAAAATAGATGGATCTGAAGACTATTAGGCTAAGTGTTCTCTCTGACATGTGGATGCTAACACACAATAAGGGCAGAGAGGGCAGAAGAGCAGTTCAGTAGACTAGACAAAGGGGAATGAAGGGAAGGGAGTGGGGACAGAAACAGGAAAGACAGTGGAATGAATCTGATTTAACTTTCCTATATACATATATAAATACACCACAGTGAATCCCACATCATGTACATGCACAAGACTGGGATTCTAATTAGAATAAGATGTACTCCATGTTTGTATAAATATGTCAAAACATATTTTTAAAAAACAGCAAAAAAAAAAAAAAAAATCAGTTGGACAACTGGATGCACCAGTATGTACCTGTAGTCCCAGCTACTCAGGAGGCTATGTTGGAGGACTACTTGAACCTTGAGGATGAGGTAAGATTACTTGAGCCCAGGAGTTGTAGAGTCAGAGGCCATCCTGGGTGATACACCAAGGCCCTGTCTCAAAATAAAAATCAGTTGGACCCATTCATGTGGGTCTATTTATGAATGCTCTATATCTATTCCATTGTCCTATGTATCTATCTCTCCACTAACACCATACAATCTTGATAACTGTGGACACATATTAATGTGAAAATGGTTATTACTACTCTAGTTCCTTTGTCTTTTCACATAAATTTTGTCTCTCTATATAATAAATCTTATTGGGATTTTAATGAGAATTATGTTAAATCTACATATTAATTTATAAAGAATTAATTTCATTGTTACAGTAAATCTTCAATCCATGAACATAGCATGTATTTCCATTTATTGAGATCATCTTTGATTTTTTTATCAGCATTTTGTAGTTTTCAGCACACAAATTTTGGTCATGTTTTGTTAGATTTATATGTACACATATTTTCAGTTTCTTTGGAGCAACTGTAAGTGGTATTTTAAAAAAATATTTATTTTTTAGTTGGACACAATACCTTTATTTCACTTAACTTATTTTTATGTGGTGCTGAGGATCGAACCCAGGTCGCAAGGTGATCGCTCTACCGCTAAGCCACAACCCCAGCCCAATAAGTGGTATTTTTAAAGTCATTACCCACACATAATGATGCTCAACATCATTACGTATCGCTAGTATACAGAAATGCAATTGAGGGCTAGGGATGTGGCTCAAGTGGTAGTGCGCTCGCCTGGCATGCGTGCACCCCAGGTTCGATCCTCAGCACCACATACAAACAAAGATGTTGTGTCTGCTGAAAACTAAAAAAATAAATATTAAAAAAAATTCTCTCTCTCTCTCTCTCTCTCTCTCTCTCTCTCTCTCTCTCTCTCTTAAAAAAAAAAGAAATGCAATTGATTTTTGTTTATCTTATATCCTATGATCTTGCTAAAACATTAGTATGTTTGTAGATTTTCTACACACAAAAAAATCATGTCTTATCATCTACAACTAGGAACAGTTTCATTTTTTCTTTCCCATCTGAATGTCTTTAATGTCCTTTTCTTGCCTTATTACATTGACTAAAACTTCTATCACTATTTGAATAAAAATTATGAAAGTACACATCATTGACTTGATCCCAAATTTAGGGGAAAAGGTTTCAATCTTTCACTTCTAGGAATCACGTTAGCAGGCTGTGTGGATATTTCAGTAGTACAGCATGTATTTAGCATATACAGGGTCCTAAATTCAATCCCCAGCAGAGGAGGAGGAAGAAGAGGAAATAAAAGAGAAGGAGAATGAGGAGGAGGAAAAGAAGAAAGAGAAAGTTTTCTTTATCAATATGAGGAATTTTCCCTCTATTTCAGTTTTTCTGAGTTCATATCATGAATGGGTATTGAATTCTGTCAAATACTCTGCATTTATTAATATAATTATGTGATTTTTTTCTTTTAGCCTGTTAATATGGTGGGCTACATTGATTAATGTTTCAAATAGTGAACTATCCCTGCATCCCTAGATAAAACACTTTGGTCTTGGTGCAAAATTCCATATATATATATATATATATATATATATATATATATATATATATATATATATATATATATATATATATAAATTTAATATAATATTAATTTAATATAATATTAATTTAATTTAATATATATCACTGAATTCTATTTGTTAATATTTGATCCGGAGTTTTGCAACTATCTTCATAAGGGATATATGTCTAGTTTTCTTCTGTGTATTACTTTTGATTTTAGAATCAGTGTAATACTAGTTTCATAAAGTGAATTGGGAAATGTTGTCCTTTCTTTTAGTTTCTGAAAGACATTATTTAGAATTGGTTCTCATTCTTCTGTATATGTTTAGTATAATTTTCATTTTTAAATTATTTTTTCTTGCACTTTACCTCTTTCTTTTACTATCTAGGTAACCTAGGCTTTTCACTGGGCTTCCTTTGGGAAAAAGAGACAATAAAACTACAGCACACAAACATTTTAAGGGTTAAAGGCACAGTACTTAGAACAGCACTTGCATAGTGTGGCAGGTGTTGTTATGATTATATTTATTCCCTATATCCAGTCAGTCACTGTATAAGTCAGTTTTTCACCACTGTGACAAAATATCTGAGAAAACAACTTAATGGCAAAAGACTTATTTGGGTTCATGGTTTCAGAAGTTTCAGTCCATTGTCACTTGTCCCCATTGCTGTGGGCTTGTGCTGAGGCAGAACAACATGAAGGGGATGATGTCGTGGAGCAAGGTTACTCACCTCATAGCAGCAGGAAGTAGAGAGAGAAAGAGCTTGGTGACAAGATATAGTCCCCAAAGGTAAACCCCAAAGGACCTTTCCCTTCAACTAGGTCTTACCTGCTACAGTTTCCACAACCTCCCAACAGTGCATTTAAATTACGAATCCACCACTGAATTAATCCACCGTTGATATCAGAGACCTCACTTCCCAAAAGTCCCATCTCTGAACATTGTTGTACTGGGGACCAAGACTTCAACACATGAAACTTTAGGGGACTTTCCAGAACCAAACTATAACATTCACCAAGCTTTTCATTTTTCCCCCTTTAATTTTCATCCCCAGGACTGTGACTAGAATAAAGTAAGGGAGTCACCTAGGGAATAAAATGTAAGGAGGCACTCACTCCAAGTAACTATGTTTCTCTTGCCTCACCCTAATAATCCCAGTCCTGCCCTTTCCCATCACTTCTCTCTTCCCTGAAACAACTGGAATTCAGCTCTTTACTCAGAGATGTCTGGACCACTCATTCTCTCAAAATGTAACCCGACCTTCAATCTCTATCTTAGTCTCAATTCTATTATGAAGTTTTCCTAAATAATTTCAGACTATGTTTCTCTCTTCCCTGTTTGAAAATTTTTGTCACTGCTATAGATTACTATTTGACTCTTGATGTATAAATCATGTCTCAAAATTAATATTTTTTGAGTGCTGAGTCAATAGGCAAGTCAATTCCCTGAATCTTTCCCCTAGTGACTGTGTAATACCTTGTTCCCATTAGATTTTCAATGTGAACTCAAATGAAAGCATGAAGGCAATTATTTTAAGAAGTCTTTAAAAGTTTCTTCTTGCACTTAACACCAAAAAATCAAATAACCCAATTAACAAATGGGCAAGTCAATTAAACAGACACTTCCCAAAAGAAGAAATCTAAAAGGCCAACAAATATATGAAAAAAATGTTCAACATTACTAGCAATTAGGGGATGGAAAGCACACTCAGTCTTCACCTCATATCAGTCAGAATGGCAGTCATTAAAATACAAATAATAATAAATTCTGGAGAGGTTGTGGAGAAAAAGGAACAGTTTTACACTATTGGTGGGATTGTAAATTAGTACAACCACTATGGAAATCAATATGGAGGGTCCTCAAAAGATTAGGCATGGAACCACCATATGACTCAGAGGTAACACTCCTTGGTATTTGTCCTAAAGAATTTAAAGAATTATAAAGTCATCATACTGCAGTGATACATGCATACCTGTGCATATCCATGAATAATTCACAATAGCCAAACTATGGAAACAGTGTAAGTGTCCAGTAAAGTTATAAAAAAATGTGGTATATATACATAATGAAGTTTTATTCAGCCATTTAAAAAAGAAAATAAATTACATCATTTGCAGGAAAATTGATGGAACTAGAGACCCTTATGTTAAGCAGAATAATCCAAACTCAGAAGGTCAAGAGGCATATGTTTTCTTCCATATGTGGAAGCTAGAGAGAGAAAAGGAAAACTAAGTGGTAGGGGCAGATCTCAAAGGGAGATTACTAAAGGGACTAGAGAGCAGGAGGAAGGGAGGAAGAGGGAAGTACTGGGGAGTGATATTGGTCAAATTATATCATATACATGTGCAAATATGTGACAATAAGTTTCATTATTATGTACAACAGTAATGCACCAATAAAAATTTGGAAAAAAGTTTATTTTTTGCAACTAAACTCTGAATAATATACAGATGAAAGTTCTTCCTCTCCTCCTTTTCTCCTTTCTTTCCTCCCCCATAAACCATGCTCCCTGGTATATATGTACTTGTATGGTTTCTTGCCGTTGACTCTGGGAGGACACTGAGACTCATTTTGACCAACAGAATGTGGTAAAAATGATGCTGCATGATAAACAAGACTAGGTCATAAGAATCCCTTTATCTACCACATGGAGTCTCTTGAAATCCAAGCTCAAGAAGATGAAAGCCACTAAATAAGAAGTCCACATACCCTCAAATGGCCATGCTGGAAAAAGTCTAAGATAGCTATGTGAAGAGGCTATACATTGAGGGAGAGAGACATGCTCTACTAGCCCCAACCATTCCAGTCATTCAAATTGAGATGTCAAACACCTAAATAAAAAAGCCATCTTGGATATCCAGCCCAACTGAGCTTTATAATGGTCTCTAGACCCAGATTATTGTTTAAAGTCACTAAGTTTTGTTTTGTTTTAGGCAGTAATAGATCATCAAAACACATACTTCAAACATAATCATTCAGACACATACAAAATAGGACTACAATAAACATATGCTTTTTATTCCAGACATATTCTTAAAACTATTACTATTTTGTCTATTGTTACTGATTTTATGGTTTTTATTTTGTTAATTTTATTGTCATTCTATTCAAGTATTTCATATTATAAATTATAATTTTATTATTTATAATAGTAACCAGAAAACATTTTTTCTTTGTAGAATTCACTCAACTGCTTATTCAAATATGTGACTTTTAAAACATTTTTTTAAGTAAGGATGATGGAACCAACATCATCAAAATGGCGATATTACCAAAAGTTCTCTATAGGTTTAATGCAATGCCAATCAAAATTCCAATGGCATTTCTTGTAGAAATAGAGAAAGCAATCATGAAATTCATATGGAAAAATAAAAGACCCAGAATAGCAAAAACAATGCTAAGCAGGAAGTGTGAATCAGGCGGTATAGCGATACCAGACTTCAAACTATACTACAGAGCAATAGTGACAAAAACAGCATGGTACTGGTACCAAAACAGGCGGGTGAACCAATGGTACAGAACAGAGGACACAGAAACCAATCCACAAAACTACAACTATCTTATATTTGATAAAGGGGCTAAAAGCATGCAATGGAGGATGGATAGCATCTTCAACAAATGGTGCTGGGAAAACTGGAAATCCATATGCAACAAAATGAAACTGAATCCCTTTCTCTCGCCATGCACAAAAGTGAATTCAAAATGGATCAAGGAGCTTGATATCAAATCAGAGACACGCCGTCTGATAGAAGAAAAAGTTGGCTACGATCTACATTCGGTGGGGTCGGGCTCCAAATTCCTCAATAGGTCACCCATAGCACAAAAGTTAATAACTAGAATCAACAAATGGGACTTACTCAAACTAAAAAGTTTTTTCTCAGCAAAAGAAACAATAAGAGAGGTAAATAGGGAGCCTACACCCTGGGAACAAATCTTTACTCCCCACACTTCAGATAGAGCCCTAATATCCAGAGTATACAAAGAACTCAAAAAATTAGACAATAAGAGAACAAACAACCCAATCAACAAATGGGCCAAGGACCTGAACAGACACTTCTCAGAGGAGGACATACAGTCAATCAACAAGTACATGAAAAAATGCTCACCATCTCTAGCTGTCAGAGAAATGCAAATCAAAACCACCCTAAGATACCATCTCACTCCAGTAAGATTGGCAGCCATTATGAAGTCAAACAACAACAAGTGCTGGCGAGGATGTGGGGAAAAGGGTACACTTGTACATTGCTGGTGGGACTGCAGATTGGTGCAGCCAATTTGGAAAGCAGTATGGAGATTTCTTGGAAAGCTGGGAATGGAGCCACCATTTGACCCAGCTATTCCCCTTCTTGGTCTATTCCCTAAAGACCTAAAAAGAGCATGCTACAGGGACACTGCTACATCGATGTTCATAGCAGCACAATTCACAATAGCAAGACTGTGGAACCAACCTAGATGCCCTTCAATAGACGAATGGATAAAAAAAATGTGGCAGTTATACACAATGGAGTATTACTCTGCATTAAAAAATGACAAAATCATAGAATTTGCAGGGAAATGGATGGCATTAGAGCAGATTATGCTAAGTGAAGCTAGCCAATCCCTAAAAAACAAATGCCAAATGTCTTCTTTGATATAAGGAGAGTAACTAAGAACAGAGTAGGGACGAAGAGCATGAGAAGAAGATTAACATTTAACAGGGATGAGAGGTGGGAGGGAAAGGGAGAGAGAAGGGAAATTGCTTGGAAATGGAAGGAGACCCTCAGGGTTATACAGTGGAGGGGGTAGAGAGAGAGGAGGGGAGGGCAGGGGAGAGGTGGGGAGGGGGGATGGTGGAGGATGGGAAAGGCAGCGGAGCACAACAGACACTAGTATGGCAATATGTAAATCAATGGATATGTAACTGATGTGATTCTGCAATCTGTGTATGGGGTGAAGGTGGGAGTTCATAACCCACTTGAATCAAAGTGTGGAATATGATATGTCAAGAAATTTGTAATGTTTTGAACAACCAACAATAAAAAATTTAAAAAAAAAAGTAAGGATGATGTCTTGATTATTTTTCTTCATGCTAAATATAGCACAGAGTAGTTTTTCAATGAAGATTGAGAATTGATGAATAGACACCTCTCAAAAGATGATATACAATCAATCAACAAATATATGAAAAAATATTACAACATCTCTAGCAATTAGAGAAATGCAAATTAAAACTACTCTAGGATTTCATCTCACTCTAGTCAGAATGGCAGCTATTATGCACACAAACAACAATAAATGTTGGCGAGGATGTGGGGGGGAAAGATACACTCATACACTGCTGGTGGGACTGCAAATTGGTGTAGCCAATATGGAAAGTAATATGCAGATTCCTTGGAAAGCTGGGAATGGAACCACCATTTGACCCAGCTATCCCACTCCTCAGTATATACCCAAAGGACTTAAAAACGGCATACTACAGGGACACAGCCACATCAATGTTTATAGCAGCACAATTCACAATACCTAAAATGTGGAACTAATCTAGATGCCCTTCAGTAAATGAATAGATAAAGAAAATGTGGTATATGTGTGTGTGTGTGTGTGTGTGTATATGTATACACACAAAAAAATGGAATATTATTTGGCAATAAAAGAGAATAAAATCATGGCATTTGCAGGTAAATGGATGGGGTTGGAGAATATAATGCTAAGTGAAATTAGTCAACCCCAAAAAACCAAATGCCAAGTGTTTTCTCTGATATAAGGAGGCTGATTCATAGTGGAGTTGGGAGGGGGAGCATGGTAGGATTAGAAAAACTCTAGATAGGGCAAAGGGGTGGGAGAAAAGGGGAGGAGCATGGGGGTAAAAAAGATGGTGGAATGAGATGGATATCATTACCCCAAATATGTATGAAGACATGAATGGTGTGAATATACTTTATATACAACCAGAGATATGAAAAGTTGTGCTGTATATGTGTAATATGAATTGTAATGCATTCTGCTGTCAGGTATAACAAATTAGAATTAAAAAATAAATTTTAAAAAAAGCTTGAGAAGTGAATTGGTAAATGGTCGGAAATGATATTTTGGTGAAAAACTCAATCAAACAACTTAAAGAATATACCACTGACACAGTTTTTTTTTAATACAGGTTTTATTTGACATCAATTGTCACTTAAGCTTTTATTCTAAATTAATATTATCCATTCTAATCCATTGTATCTGAAAAATGAACATTGTAACTAAACAATAATCAATTCACAAATAAAAATTTGATATTTTAAATGCATTTTGGGGGCCTAATAAGGAATAATTAGAAACGAATAAAATAGTCCTTTAATACAGATTTAGAAAAAACATTTCTAAAAGGCTTGTTCAAACTTTTACCAAGTTTTTGTAAATAACCATACTTTTTACTAGCTTAAGAAAGTAATTATTTCTTAAAAATTTTGTGGGTACTTACTGCAATTCTATATTTTATATGTACCATTAATAATTTTTAATTGTTGCTATAATTGTTTATCTACCTTATTTAAAAACCAAGTGTCAAAGGGAACTTTGTGATTATCTTGAAAAATTATATCTTTATTTACTAAAACTATAGTTTTCCAATATTTCCTGATTTGCTTCCTATATCACAAAGTAAGTAAATTTCTACCCATTTTAGTTAGTTTGGTTTAAAAAAATAAAACATTGGGGGCTGGGGCTGTAGCTCAGTAGCAGAGCCCTTGCCTAGCATATGTGAGTCACTGGTTCAATCCTCAGCAACACATAAAAAATAAATTAATAACCAAAGATATTGTGTGTCCCTCTACAACTAAAAGACTATTTTTAAAAAATGAAATATTACTAACAGTTTTATAAATTAATGAGAATTTATTTTAGTCTGAATGCATTCATAGTATACTTTTAAAACAGAAAAATATTGAAGTCCATCAGCTAGAATAAATTAAGCATGTTCAAAGACTTAAGAGGGTCTTCAAAATGAAGTTGCCCATGAGAGATAATGTTAATCAATTAATTGAAGAAAAAACACTTTGGCATGGCTAAGAATCTATTTACTGAGATATTCTGAGTTTAACAAATGAGGAGAAAGAGAAAGGAAGAAGGAAAGGAAGGAAGGAAGGAAGGAAGGAAGGAAGGAAGGAAAGAAGGAAGGAAGGAAAGAAGGAAGAAAGGAGGAAAGAAGGAGGGAAGGAAGGGAGGGAGGGAGAGAGGAAGGGAGGGTGTTTTTCTAGTGATCCTGAAATATACTTCTTGTGTCTTATTTACCTTCTTCAGAACTTCTCACAAGTCACTTCACTGAATTTCAGAATCAATGTATTGTTATTGTGATCAAGAAGCCTAGAAAAAAGCCACTCTGATTTTATCCTTTTATCTTTGTAGAACAGAAGTTTAGGGATCAGGACTTGAAGCCTATCAAGAAAACTGAATGATTGGCTTAGTCCAGATATAACCATTGAGCATTAAACCAAACTGTGAATAGAGAGAGAGACCAGGATTTTGAATTTAATTATAAGAATTATTTAGAAACACGTGGTGATTCACATGGGACAATATGCAAGTAACAGCAAAAAAAGTGGGCCAAGAGAGGAGCAACATTCAGTGTCACATTAGCAGGGGTGTATCAGAACTGTCAAGTGTGGATCCCCAAGAAAGAAGGCTAGGCACTGGAGTTTGGATTCACTTGCTGGCGAGGCTCCTTGGTGGAAAGGAGACCCTAAATGATCTCTGTGATCCACCAGGTTACAACTGATAAGAGTTCTACCTAACTATAATGCCTGTGTCAAGCCTAAAAAACTAGCCCCAAGTGTCACATATAGCTCTTAAATATTTTTTACAGCTAAAATGTTGAAAAGATTTCCCCTGATTTTCCATACAGCAGTGTCAGAGGAGACAAGTAAACGTTTGTGCCTTCAAATAATAACTTCTTATGTAGGAAATCACCAAGTAACTCCAAAGAGTAAAAAAATAATCATTTTATCTTCTAAGATTTCTGGTGTCTATTTCTTTGGATGTAAAATTATATACTAAGAGCCTCTGCTGCATATCAAAGTGAAAAACTAAAAGGAGGGGAACATCAATTTAAGAAAGTACAGTAGATAGTGGCTAGAGAGGAATATACATCCTTTGTATATAAATAATATAATCTCAGTATTAAAAAACTTTTGACCAACCGAGTCATTTGAAGATTATGATGGAAGGAAAATGAGTGGATTACATTTAAGTTAGAGAATCAGTATTTTTCTATTGTTAAGAACCATGATCCCAATGAACTAAGACCTTACTCTCTAATAATAATTGATCAAAGTAGAGTGATTTCATCATATACTCGTACTGCAGTCAGTGAAAGATCAGAACCTATAATGACCTACCAACAAAATACTCCAGACAAGAGAAAAATCTATGAAGTATAAAGAGTATATACCCCACACTATAAAGCAAAGAAAATCTTACAGCTTTTTCTAAAGCATCAATCAAATCAGAATGAAGTGCCACAGAGAGGATTTTGCTTTATGAAATGCTGGTTTCCTTCAAGGTCATTCATGATGGTGATGCAAAGATCTCTGCACTACTGTGCTTTCAGACTCAGCACTGGAGAACTGCCTGGGGTCCTTACTTAATGAGTTTACTAGCTGTGCTTCATCTTAATAAAAGCTGTTGAATTCTGGAAAAAAAAATTTAAAGCTCAGTCAAGTGCAGTGTCTTTCACAGCTACAAAATATATATAAATAAATAAACACTTATTGCAAAGTAATGGATATCAATTAAAATAAATGTGACATACAAAAAGCCACTAGATATTATTATTACAAATGTAATTTTCTTTCATTTATTCATAATTCTACTCAAAATCTATATGAAACGTTACAATTTTAACACTGGATCTTTTATTTGTTGTTCTCCTTTCTCTCTGCAGACAACTTTCATCTACTATACCTCAATTCCTTGAAAGATGATCCAAGCTACAAAGTTCTGAACCAAAGGATTGTGAGGCAAGATTAGAATTAGGCTATCTGAAAACAGGAACTTAGAATATCATTTTTAAAAAACCATCAGAATGGATTTGTACCTCAGGATTAAAAAGTTACAAAAACTACTGAATACTCTTCATATATTTAATATATTATTCTATTACTAAACAAGTGATAGAGTCCAACTTAATCAATTCTTCTGTGAATGTTTTTCACATTTTATTTGGCTTTCCAGTATAAGATTCATCATTGTTGACCATTCATATAGTTACTAAGCTCTCTGGTTATAAGTAGGCAATTTCATGATAAGTTAGCTTCTCTGAGACTACTACCACAATCAGAGGTCCTTAAAAGGATGCCCCACAATGTGTCTTTTCTGACATCCTCTTGGTAAGCTGACAGGAACTGTGTACCCATGAAAACCAAAAGCAAATTCAAAAGAGGCTATATGAAATGTTGCACTCCATTTGTGTACAATGAATTGAAATGCATTCTGCTATCATGTATAACTAAGTAGAACAAAATTTTTTAATCCTTTTTAAAAAATCAAGAGGCTATAAAAGAGGACTTCAGTACCTTCCTATGACACTCCAGGATTTGAAATGAGCCAAGAAAGTCTGGTTCTCTCTTAAGATATGTGTCCATAAGATAATCCCAATTACATTGTCAGGAAAAAATTTACAATTTAAGAGTGCCAGCTAAGCACATAAGTGCATGCCTGTAATTTTAACTACTTGGTAGGCTAAGGCAGGACAACTACAAGTCTCAGGACAGCCTCTACAATTTAGCAATACCCTGCCTCCACATAAAAAAATTAAAAGTGCTGAATATATAGCTCAATAGTAGAGCACCCCTAGGTTCAATCCCCAAGCACTAAAAATAAGAAACAAAATAAAACTGGCATAAAATACTAATAATCACTATATATAATACTAATACTCAGTATACATAATACTAATTAATTATAAAGAGTATAAATTAATACTAATAATGAAGAAAACCTAGAAAATCTAAAACAGATTAGAAAATGCTAGCAAAAATACGTTCACTTTCTAAACTCTACTGAGAAGTATGTCACTACTTCCTAGAAGACTTTTATGCCTTATGGTATCCTTCAGCAGAGTACCTGATGCTCAATAGGTACTTAAAAATATCTGTTGACTGAAGCAGTAAGAGGAAGCAATGAAATTGAGCAAAATACAGGCACTAATTTCCTGAAGTTAATGGAGTATCATTCAGCATGTAGAAATAATACTTTATAAATTACCTAAGTATAATCAAAGAGCAGAACATATATAGAAAGTCAATATGCAAAAATATTTTTCCTTTGAAAAAAATATTTCAATGAAAAATTGGAGTAATTTATTTACCCCAAATACTTTCATTGCTACTAGGTGATAAACTATATACAAAAATAAAGAGATACTTAAAACTAAACATTCTTTCTTAAAACAATTATATATTAACAAATCTAAATTTGCTAAGTATAATACACAATATAGTACATAACTTTCAAAATATAAACAACTAAATACAAGCAAAATAGCTACTCTTAATAAGCTCAACCATATTGAAAACATTTAACTCTATGAATTAACATGGATGTTGGATGCCTGTTCAAAATATGTTTTAATTTCTCTTGCCTATATATATTCAGACACTGAAAAAACCCTGGTCTAACCTCTCAATGTCCTCCCAGCAAGCTCTTTATATCTTGCCCTCATGGTATTTTCTAACTGTCTGCCTTAAACAAAAGAGTCCTTACTGGCATTGGCTTGTTGCTAGTCAGTATTTAGCTCTCTCTCTTTCCTTAGCAAAGACAGAGCAACCATCTGCTGCACACAGCTTTTCATTCCTATGATAGCTTTCTGCTCTTTCCTCTTCCAACTCAGAAACAGAAAGCAAGAGATAAAACAAAGCATCTTAGGTCCACAAGAAGCTGCAAAACACCCAGGAGAGTTTCCTCCCAATCAGGAAAATGCTTCCTTAGCAACCTAGTAACTAAGGCCAATTAACCTGCCTTCTCTATCAATATTCAATTTACATTGAAGCCCTTTATGGTTAAGCCCTTCAGTTTTACAATGAGCATTCTGGCAAAAAAAAGAAAAAAATAATTCTGTCTTAAAGGAACCAGGCCCTTTCTCCTGAATGTCTTTTACATTGCAATTTGAAGTTAATAAAAAGTGTTAGGTGATTTCCTAACATAATGTAAAGGACTAGAAACTTAGAAATGGTATAGAAATCAAGTGTAATCAACCAACATATACCTAAAGTGAGACTGAAACATTTCAAAGAAACCAGAGATTGAACACTGTGGAGAATAAGAGATATGGAAAAGATGCTTTGTAGCTGTCATTACTTCATACTTGCCTTGGCTGATTTATGTCCCTTCCGTACAACCAACAAAGCTCAGGTTAGCACTAAATAATCACAATCTCAGTAGAATCCCAGAGAAAAGATGAATAGAAGAGAAGAAAACAGACAGTAACAAAACCAAGGAATAGCTTTTTAGGCAAGAAAGTCCAAAATTAAAACTAGTGAGGAATTCACATTTCAAAGTCATAGATTATTTCAGAAGTAGTAAGAACTGTACATATTTAAAGAAAAGAAGGTGATTTTATAAAAACAAACAAACATACGATACAATGAAGTTTCCCCCTTCCCAAACTTTCAAGCTGTGAGATTAGTGAGGGGACTTAGATTATTCTAAATCTCACAACTATATTATTGTGATGTATTCCAGTTAAGATAAAGAAAATTTGGCAGAAATATTATACGACAGGTAATTAGAGTTGTCTTTTGGCAATCATTTTCCAGGTCTTGATGAAACAAGGTCCTTTATGCAATAGCTTTAAAGTTTCTTTAAATTCTACATAGAATGTAATATGGAACTTCAAATGTATATTGTAACTTTAATAGGCACTATAAATAATCCTTCAGCAGTTTTGGTAGCAGAATTCCACATGCAGCACTCCTATATCTCAAAACAATCCTTGTCAGTAGCAGTTAGGATAGAGGATTTCAAAACCAGTTTTGTTTCCTAGTTTTATCACTTAACATTTGCAGGACTTGCCATTGTACAAAGATCTATTCTGCCACAGAAAAGCTGACTTAAGGTTGCGCTAATAGAAATGATCAATTATTAACCCTTGGTTCCCATTTTGTCAGTTGAGCCTTATAAGCATCCTATGAGGCAAAGATTGTAACTACATCTTTCTACAGTTGAGGTGTCTGAGGTTGTGAGAGTTATGAGAAGAAACTAAACTTGATGAATCACCTACCGCAACATGTATTTTACTTTCACAGCATTGACCAGATATTTTCTTTCATGATATCATTTAATGCACACAACCACACACATTCCCCTCACACATAGCCCCCCCTCATCCCCACCTCCTGACTCCTGTGACTATTTGAGACCCTGTTCTACAGATGAGAGATTTGAGGCTCAAAGTGGTTCAGTAACATGTTCAAAGTCACACAGTTAAAATAAGGAAAAGTCGAGATTTAAAACCAAATTTTCCCAACACCAAAGCTCTTGCTCTTTCAACCATGCCACACCACCTGCTACACAAAGCCCCTGGCAGCCCCATTATGCCACTCTCTGAATCCCTTCCACGGACATTAGCAATCACTGTGGGTCTAAGGTTATATTTTTCAAATGTGAGTCATGAGCCATTAATAGGTTCTAAAATCAATTGGCTGGACACAACCAGCATTTTTTTAAAAAATAAAATAAAGCAGTACAGATTAATAGAGTAGATCAGAAAGAATAAGAATTGCTTCACAAACCTTGGTTTCAGGTATGCATGTGTGCAGGGTACTGGGTCCTGACGTAAAATATATTTCTTACTATGGGTTTATATTAAAAATTTTTGGAAGCCACTGGTATCAGAGAATGATCTCACACAAACCCATGTCATGAAGAAACTTATCAAGGGGTGAAGACAGGAAACACAAGACAGGAAGCCCCTTCTCAGACAAGGCAGAAAAAGGATTACCTAGAATCAGCATAGGAGGAGGTTGCTGATTGTATAATTACATACCTCCTCCACAACAGCTCCAGTCCATCAAGCATATAGTATGATTTATTTTTTACAGCACTAATTATGTAATTATCCATAACATTAAATCAGTTCCACCTGATTCAGACTATCACAGGTTTCCTGAAACATTCATTTGTTTATTATTTTTGAAAAGAACATTAAACTACCAATCATCTTATATGTAAAAGTTCTGGAGTGGAAACCAGATAAACTTTTCTTGAAAAATATCTATGTCAAATAGACACTTTTTGGGTTAAGTGGCAATTATAATTTCATTTTAATATACCTTGGAGCTTATTATACAAACAACAGATTGAGACAAACACATTCTCATTTTTTCCTTCATTATTTCACAAAATGTCTATTGGGGAGCAATAATGCCAAACCAGATATTTTCACTAAAAACTTTTTGACATTCACTCCTTCCAAGTTTTTGGTCACTTCCTGGCAGTTAAATCTCAGCTTTCCTTAATTGATTCTGACTTGGTTCTTCCTTCTGATGCTCAGTGATCCCTACTAATTTGAATAGGAATCCCAGGTTCAAGAACACACCAGAAACTTGGCTAATGCCCTAGCTCAACCAACCTGTGGAAAAGGGATTCAGACAAACCCTGCTATGAACTCTAATTACTTCTCAGACCAATCTAAAGTCATAATTCAATGTCCTTCATGTCCCACCCATAATGAATTTCTTCAATTCAGAGCCCCTCTTGCTTCCCACCACTACCTTCTATACTCAACACCTCCTATACGCATTCCCAAGTACTCAAGACATAATATATCGTGCAAAAGGTACTAAACTCCTTCTGGCACCAAAGTTAATTCCAACACTCTATGTCTCCAAAAGAGTATGAGGTGAAGAAACATTTTTAGAAGCTGATATCCACCTTTGGAATGCCCAGGACAAGTTGCAGGTACTGAGAGTCACTGGATAAACTAGAATTAGTTATGGGTTCATAGGCAGAAAAAGGGACAGATGGAATCCATCCTCAGCCCTCAAGTTTTTTGTTGCCAGATTCCAACCATGTTTTTTTTTTTTTTTAAAGTCCGTCTGATTTATCAGGATGCCAGCTGTCAAACTGGAAAGCTATAGGCCTTTATTTGTGGTAATTGCTCAAGATCCTCTATGACTAGATCTGTATTCATGACTCCCAACTTAGATTTTTATTTTCAGTCCTATATTTGCCCCTCTGGCTTCATCTTGATTTGCATTGGTTGACCTTCAACACTCCCCAAAGACTGACTTAGGGGAGATATTGAAACTATTGCCATAAAATAAAAGTTAAAATGACCTGTTAGAAATAGAAATAAAAAGAATTCATCATTTAAAATGTCTTACAAACCAAAAAACAAAAAAAAAAGAAGAGATACTTTCAATAAGAGAGGGCTTGTTAAATATGGTCAACTGTTGCAATGTGGCTAAGGAGGATAAATACTAGATGTGGTAAGCCCAAGGAAACTAGTATCTTAGAAGGAAGCAATTTCCATAGCTTGATTTTAACAGAAGTCAAAAGAGTTCTACCATTATGTACAACTATAACACACCAATAAAATATGTGTAAAAAAGAAAAAGAGTTGAACTTGAAATGAGTGATAAAAAATGAAAATACTATAGATTATTTATCCATAATATCCTTCACTACCATAATAATGGTAGTGAATAAAGAGAAAGAAGATTATAAAAGAGGATGAGGCAGTGTTAATATAGGTATGGCATAAGGGTAGGGCAAAGGGTTGTTGTGGACATTGTTGAAATAGTCCTGGCAAGAATAAGTAAGAAGGCAAGAGAAATAAAATGGGGATTGATGTTATTGAGGACCTCAAGGCAGAAAGAGTGTACAAAAAATGTTCAGAGGGTGAAAGGCATAAATGCAGTTGAAAATAAGAAGATTGTGAACAAAGAGGAGGATTTCAGAATTTGAGATTACATTTTTTCCCCTTCATTTTACATATAACGTACTTAAAGGAATGCTGAGAGTAAATTATTCCATAAATAATTTCTGGAAAGATTACTTTCATTTTACTACTTTTTTTTTTTCATCAAAATAAGCTGGGATCAAGCAACTAGAGCAGATTTAGTCTGCCACACTGCTGTACTCTCTGACCTACTGGCCAAAAAAAAGGCATTCCTGGGCATCATTCAGATGTTCTTCAGGTAACATTGCCAGTTTGTCAGCCTTCCTTCTTTTTTCAATTCTAAACTGTAGCTGAGACAAACATATAATTTCTATTTTAAGGCTCCTTTGAGGTCAGCTAGAACTAAATGTAGCTTATCTCAATGCTTATCACAAATACTTAGCACTAACAGTTTTTTAAGAACAAACAATATCTCTAAAGAAAAATAATTTGCAAGAACCACATGGAAGAACATTTATTAAAGTTCTCATATCCCATTTATGTAATCAAAAACAATACTCTATAGAATATTTTTAAATTAACCTTTTCAATTTAACTAAGGAAGAAAAAGAATTTCAAACATAATTAAAAGTAATTTTTTAAACTCAAATATTTTAGATTTAATTTACTCTTTTAAGAGATCAAATCTCATTGTAATATATTCATTCTAAGGATTTATCTCCACATATGCAGTTTCCACTATTTCAAAAAAAGCAAAGGAGAATGGAGTCCTAAGAAGTAGCTTCACTTTCATTTATTTTAGATTTTATAATAAAATCAAAATATACTATTCAGAAATTCTCAATGAATAAAAATTCACAAAATTGAAACCCACAATAAATCCCCTAAATATCCTTTTAAAACATGTATTATGGGAAGCATTGCAAATTCATTAAAGAAATGGGAGAAATATATAATTGGGGCAATTAAAATAATTACTATTCTTTCCTAAAAACAACTGGTTCCTATTTAGACTTTACAACTGGACTTAAGTGTCCCATATTAAAAGCACGTCAGATTTGTGTGTTTGACTGTAGGTGCTGAGGACTATCCCCAGGACCCAGCATAAACTAAGCACATTCTTTACCACTGAGCCACTCACCTAGCCCCTTGTCAGATGTTAGCACAGAAATATTTGCTTAATATTCTGTTAAGCATATATCTGCTGCTAAAAAATGATTTTACTTTTGATTTTAAAAATCTCAAAGTTAGAAATACACATAATAGAAACTTTCTGATATACCTCACTGCTGAGTGAAAATACAATGGCGATGGCAGGTGTTTTTACAAAGGCTTTTCTACTACTAAATAAAAAGAGAATGAGTTAGCTATCTGGATTTATGCTACTGGGTTTTCTCAAAATATAGATTCTCCCTTAGCTTTTCCAAGGTGAAAAGAACACAGGGAATTTCAAAGGTTAAAGTAACCTTCAGAAACCATTTAGAGTATAGGGTCTCACTGAATCTAATACACTCTACACTCTCTGGTTTTTGCAAAGTAACATTAGATACCAAGTACCTAGAGAAGAAAGAATACAGTAGAACGTGGAGTCTCTCTATAGACTTCTTAGCTTCACAGCAGAACATTAAACTGCATTAAGACCCTTAAATCACAGATTTCATTACATAATTCAATAGTTTCAGAGCCACATCTTTCTGAAGAGTTATCAGAATAGTGCATAAACAATTCTAGCATATAATAATTTAAGAAATACAGTCTATATAGTAAATATTACATCTAATACAACAATGTCCATTTTACAAGAATTCAAAATCCTAATTAGACGTGACTGGTTTTCAGATTATTTTATAGTGTCCCCTCCAAACACTACACCACTGTAAGGCACATATTTATACTTTAAGTTAAGTAAAATTAGAATTTACCTTGCCTTTTGTGTTTTATAACACCTTAAGAAAAACAATAGTAGGATTGAGGTCTGCTGCATTAATAGTTATTTCCTTTAAAAATCCGTTTATCTATCAGCATTCAATTCATCATATCAATCAATAAATACCTAGTGACTACAACACATGCTTCCATTTGCATCTACATGTATTAAACATAACAGACTTTCTGATATTTAACATGGCTTTAATAATTTCATTTCCAAGTATGAGAGGAAATCATTCTTATTACTAATCATTTACATTTATCACCATGTCTATACTTAAGTCTAAAAATAGCATTTATTTTACAGAGAAATTATTAACACTTACTAAGAAATGTGACTTGTCATTTGTTCTATTATAAAAAAATATCTTACGTATGAGTCTATTTTAGACATACAAAATAGAACTCATCCTAGAAGCCACTTAATAAAATCCTGAGGGCAAATGAGCATATCTGAAGCCCTGGTTACCTCAGAAGACCATCATTCTCTGAATATGTTCTTTGGCAATTGAGATCATCTAGTGTTACTGATTCTCAGTTTTATGCTTCAGGGAATTTATGATAGGTTGTTTTTTGTCAAGGGCCTCCCTCTCTATAATATTTTACCTGCCCTGGTCGAAGAAAAGTCTCAGTGAACTACGAAGCCCTAGGACAAAATCTTTTTTTTTTCCAGTAGCATACTATTGCTATTTTTATGACTCTATCATTTTCATAGTTTTAAAAAATGTAATCTGAAGGTGCAACCTCAGGCTCTAAAGTAATGAGGATAGTAAATGAATAAATAAAATAAGCCCAGTACCCATCTCTAGTACCTCTACAAAAGGAAAAAAGGAAACTTTAGTAATCAAACTTCAGAAAGAAGAATCCAAACTCTATTAATTTAAATATTATTGACCAGCTTAAAGTAAATGCATATGGGTATCTGAACTGTACTTAGACAAAGGACAAAATCTGAGCCCCCTCTATTTTATGAATATGATTCAAAATTTAATTAATGAGGAGTTAGATAAAAAAAAGAAAATGCAAAGCAATGTCACCTAGAAAAACCTATGGAAAAGACTTTCAGATATCTGGCTTTTCTAAATGTACATTAATAATTCTCACTCCTAATTATTATTAATATCCACATTCCACATTAATCTCATTGTATTTTTTATTGAATGGGTTGATGCTAAACATGATAGAATATTTATGCCTTGTTTCTCTTCCCTAGTAACTTAATTTAGAATCCTACAAAATATTTTCAAAGTTTAGCAGTTATTAGCTGAATTCTATCAGACTTTTAAAGAGGAAATAATGCCAATGCTCCTCACACTATTTCATTAAATAGAAAGGTACAGAACATTTCCAAATTCATCCTATGAAGCCAGCATCACCCTCATACCAAAACCAAATAAGGACACATCATGGAAAGAAAACTACAGACAATACCCCTGATGAACTTAGATGCAAAACTCCTTAAAACAATAGTAGCAAATTGTATTCAAAAACATATTAAAAAGATCGTACAACAAGTTGGTTTTATTCCAGGGTTTCAAAGGATAGTTAAACATATACAAATCAATAAATGTAATTCACTATAGAAATAGAATTAAGGACAAAAATCACATAATCATCTTAATAGATGCAGAGAAAGCATTTGACAAAATTCAGCATGTTTATGATTTAAAAAAAAAAGAAACTAGGGGTAGAAGAAGCTATATCAAAATTATAAAGGCTATATACAACAAACCAAGACAATAACACAGTGAATGGGGGAAAACTGAAAGCATATCCTCCAAAATCTGGAACAAGACAAGGATGTCCATTATTGCTACTATAGTTCAGTGTAGTACTAGAACTAGAAATTCTAGCCAAAGCAATTACTAAAGAGAAGGAAATAAAAGGGATAAAAATAGGAAAGAAAGAAGTTAAATTATCACTGTTTGCAGATGATATCTTGTACTTAGAAGATCCCAAAAAGATCCAGCGAAGACTCTAGCATATATAAACAAATTTAGCAAAGTAGCAGGTTACAAAATCAACTTTCAAAAATCACTCGCTTTCCCACATGCCAATAATGAATCTGCTGAGAAAGATATCAGGAAAACTATCCCACTCAGAATTGCCTCAAAAAAAAAACAAGAAAAAAAATCTAATCAAAGAAGAGAAAGACTCTATAAGAAAAACTATAGAAAACTGAAGAAAGAAATTGAAGAAGATAGAAAGACCTCCCTATGTTTGTGAATAGGCAAACTTAATACTGTTAAAATGGTCATTCTATTTAAAGCAATACACAGATTCAATGCAATCCCCATCAAAATGCCAATGACATTCTTCACAGAACTAGAAATAAAACAGTCCTAAAACTCATATGGAAGAATAAAAGAACCAGAATACCCAAAGAAATTATAGGTCCAAAAAAGTAATGCTGGAGGCATCATAATTCTTGGCTTCAAATTGTACTACAGAGCTATAATAACAAAAACTGCATAGTACTGACATAAAAACAGACACATGGAACAATGGAACAGAATAGAAGACATAGAGATGAACCCACACAGATTTACTCATATTATCCTTGACAAAGTTGCCAAAAACATACAATGGAGAAAAGAGAGCCCTTTTAACAAATGATGCTGGAAAAACTGGCTATCCATATGTAGAATGAGACTAGCTCCTCATCACTATGCACAAGTCAACTCAAAATGAATCCAAGACCTAGAAATTAGATCAGAAACTATGCAACTCCTCTTTAGCAGTTAGGGAAATGCAAACACTGAGATTTCATCTCACTTCAGCTGGAATGGCAGTCATTCACAATACAAAGAATAAGAAATGCTGGAGAGGATGTGGAGAAAAAGGATCACTTTCACATTATTGGTGGGATTATAAATTAGTAAAACCACTATGAAAACCAGTATGAAAGTTCCTCAAAAGACTAGGCATGGAACCACCATATGACCAAGCTATAGCACTCCTCAGTATTCATCCTAAAGTTAGTCAGTATACAATAGTGATACATATGTACCCATGTTATATAGCAGCACAATTCATAATAGTCAAACTATGGAATCAGCCTAGGTATCCATCAATACATGAATAAATAAAGCAAATGTAGTATATATACACAATGGAGTTTTATTCAGACATAAAGAAGAATGAAATTATGTCATTTGCAGGAGGACTGATGGAACTTGAAGACATTATGTTCAGCAAAATAAGTCAAACTCAGAAAGTGAAAAGTCATGTTTTCTCTCATATGTGAAAGTTAATGAGGAAAAAGAAAGATGATGGTGGGTATCTTATGAAAAATCAAAGGAAGATCAATTTAGGAAAGGGGAAATACTGGGGGATGATGTTGCCAAATTATACTGTTATATCATGTGCTCATATAAATATGTAACAATAAAGCCCGCCATTATGTATAATTGTAATGCACCAATAAAAATATGTAAAAAATATAACAATTATTTTTCAACAATACATATACATGAATTTTAAAAATTAATGGATAATTTTCATCAAAAATTATCTAAATAGAATATAGAGAATGTGTTCCCACCCACACTCTCCAACTTTTTCATTTATATAAATAAGGCTTCAATAAGGACTTTTCATAATAAGCTCATATTCAATAAAGCAGAACAGTCACTAATCATTTTCCACTACTGTTAAATTATTATATCCAAGAAAATCTTCAGTTCAGTCAAAAATTTCATAAATTGATAAAGTGAACTTTTAGCACCAACATTAATTTACAGAAATAAATATCATGTAAAATAAGATTTCCACAGGACAAATGTTGATTATGTTGACTTCTGTGGAAAATATTCATTTGTATTTAGAGTATCTTAAATCAATGCAATGGATTTCTTTTGGTCAATCGTAAAGAAAAAAATCTTGCTCAAAAACTGCCAGTCTTGATTGTTATTTTATAAATTCAGAAATGCCACAACCAAAATGTATTAACTTCTCTCCCTCCACCATTCCCCTCTTCCCTTTCATGGTGCTGAGGGTCAAATCCAGAGCTGTGCACTTGCTAAGCAGGTGATCTACCACTGAGTTACCTTCCCAGCACACAAACTACTCTCAATCAATGTCCTATCTCTAAAAAGAATAATAAATAAATAAATATCTTATCTGATATGACTAACCTACCAGAACTCCTATTTTCCAAAGCCAGTACTAAAAGACATCCCCCAATATATTTAGAAGATTTCCAATGATCTTCTCATTTTTAACTATCACTTTACATTATATTTTAAAAATTCAAAGAAGGTAGAGATTATAATTTTCACAAATAACTTCACTTTCCATTATATTTGCTTTGATTTTTTAAATATTTGATTCTCTACATAACTTTGTAGATAATATTGCAGGTATAAAAATCATGAATCCAGCTATCTTTTTACCATCAAGAATGCTGATTCCAGATAGACCAGGGAAGTAGTGTGGTTTCTTACATGAAAGAAGGCCCAAATTTTTCAAATTAATGACTGTTAATAGAAGCATTCCTTTTGAACATCTTCAAATAGGAAATGTGATGAATACATATGGAACTAATTAGTGGTTATTCAATTCTAAAGAGAATTTAAGGTCCCCTAACTCAATCTTCTATTCATTTTTCTGTACAATGCAGGAATCCTTTCTGAAATATTTGAAACTGGAAATCATAAACTGATGGCCTGAGGACCATTTGCAGCTCATAGATACAGTCTATTTGGATGATATAGGAGTTTCTTTTTAACTCTCTTACATACACACAGCTCCAGATCTCTGCCTTCTCTTGAAAATGCAACTGCAGCTGCATGTCTGATGCCCTTTGAAGGAGGCATGCTCCATGCTCCCTCCACTTCTCTATCACTTCCAACTGGCCCACTTCAGTCTCTCATCAGCCCATTCTTCTTTAAGCATCTGGGCATTTAAGTTGTAACCACTGTTCCAGAGAGAGGGTTATCCACCCTGTGGCTGAACATCTCCACTAGGAGGGAAGAAGCTCACAGCTTTCTAAGTTGACCAATTTCACTGCAGGCAACACCAAGAGAGATTTGTCTAGAATAATTTTCGGACACTGGAACTAATCCTCAAGCAAAGTTAATCTACACTCTTTCACAGGACAGCCGTCCAGATATCTGAAGACAACTAACCTTGCTAGGTTTTCCATTTTAATTTAACAACTACAAAGACCCCAAATACATCTCTTACTAAAATTTTTTCAATATTGTACTTAGGAAAAACATCTTAACTTCTGTGTCTCAGTTTCCTTATAAGTAAAATAAAAATAATAAAGGCATGCATATCTTAAGATGAAATTAAATAATTCATGCAAATCACATAGAACAGTATCAGGAGTTAGTGCTCAATAAAGTTAGATTGATGCCTTTATTATTATTATATTATCATTATTATTATTATTACCAACTATGTTTTCATCAACATAACCAACATTATTCACAAATTAATCAGATTAATATCCATTGCCACACAGTTTTGTGAATTAATATAGAACTAATATAAGAAATTGGTACAGCATAGGGAATCAATAAATGGTCATTACCATTACAAGTATTATTTTGTGGGAATTAAATGTTAGTACACTAAGGCATTAATATTGACACAAATGTTTGTTACAAGAGAATATGATAAAGTGATTGATAAAAATATGGATGTACTAACTCCCATAGAAACTCTCCCCTCAAGGTTGAAAATAACTTATTCATATAATTACATTCTTTTGGTATGGGTGTTCAACTACCTACAGATACAGTTAGCTATTAACTTAGAAAAAATATATAGAAAAATAATTTTAGCTGTTTGATCATTATTTTTTAGGATTAAGAGAACTCTATTTCCTAATGCCACAGTCTGTCTTCACTATGAATTTATCAATCTTCAGTACAGAGTTGAGGCATCTTTTGATAAGTGGTGGTTGAAAATGAAAACTAATGGTTTTTACACAGTTGTTTAAAATGTCATGAAGTTCATGAATGCCAGTAATTTTTCATGACTGACAGTTTTTATTATATAAATACACTTATAGAAAGTTTGATAATTTTCACAAATTAGGATAATATATCCTTTGAGTTCTTCTATTCTGAGTACAATCAATGCTCTTCATAAAACCTGCTTAAATATTGAATTTTTAAAATATCAACAGCCCATTGCATTTCTAAGACAGTAGATTCCTCATATAATTACATTCTACCTAAACATGCATCTAAATTATCATATTTTCTATTAATTCCACAAATAGGAGTACCATCTATTAAGATAAAAAATTAGGGGAGGGGAGGGGAGGGGAGATAGTAGAGGATAGGAAAGGCAGCAGAATACAACAGACACTAGTATGGCAATATGTAAATCAATGGATGTGTAACTGATGTGATTCTGCAATCTGTATACGGGGTAAAAATGGGAGTTCATAACCCACTTGAATCAAAGTGTGAAATATGATATATCAAGAACTATGTAATGTTTTGAACAACCAACAATAAAAATTTTTTTAAAAAGATAAAAAATTAATTCCAAGATATTAAAAATGAAAAACTTGAAAATTTCTCTTATCATATTACCTAATAAATAAAAATATGATTAAATCTATGATTAAAAAAAAGGAAAGACTACAACTCTGTTCAGTATTGATATAGGAAAGTAAGACATTATATATGCAGTTCAAATGAAATTCATTAGATGTCCTAATTAATCTACCACTATTTTTAGCAAGATTCATTCTTAATTATCTCTGCAACACTGTAAGATACAACTGGTTGTAAATGAAGAAAACTTATCTTCCAACTAGGAGGTTATTCCCAGCCTCTAGAAGGCAAGACCAGAACATGATACAGAACGAAGTATTACAGTCTCTGCTTCTTGTCTCCATTCACATCCTCATCATAACGGCATAACTATGAGATACTTTATTATTATTAATGATAGCACTTTATGCTTATTATTTCCAAACAAGAAAAAGTAAGTAGGTGAAGAGAAAAAAAGGTTTACCCAAGGTTACACTGCTAGTGTTTGACGGAGAGAACTCCAAAAAACAGCTTCCAACTCCAAGTCTAGGACTCTTTCTTCTAACTGTGCTGTTATAATCCAAGTTAGGCAGTCAAAATTTACTGAGTTACCAAACAATTACAAATAAATAGTGGAGTTTACTGGAAGCAAAGAGCTCTTGCTGGAATGGAATCATCTGATTCCATTCCTATGACAACTCTAACAAACATAAATGACAAAAAACTTACTACAAACCTTTTTTTAAACATTTTTAATTTTTTGTGTAAATTACTTGAAAAATAATTATATTATTCTAATAAAAATAAAACTTTTAGAATTAAATCAGTTCCAAGTAACTCAATCACTCAGCTTATATCAGCATATTTTGATCTTATAAGTGAGCTGATTCTGAACAGGACCAAATCAGAAGGTATAGTCAGATAGAAGATATTTATTTTTGAGTTCTTTGAGTTCAGCATGCTATAGCACAACATGCCTTCCAATGTTTTTAGCAGCTCAATTCACAATAGAAAGTTATGGAACTACCCATCAATAGATGAATGAATAAAATACAAAATATATATTTTTGTCATTTGCTAGAATGGAATGGATAGAACTGGAAAACATCATGCTAAGTGAAATAAGTCAGTAAGTCAATGGTCAAATGTTTTCTATCACATGTAGAAGCTGAGAGAAAAAGAAATTTAAAAGGGGGATCTCATGAAAATAGAGTGGAGATGAGTAGAGTAGGGGTAGGTTATTAATGGGGAAAGAGGAAGAGAGGGAAAGGGGAAGAACTGGAGAATAAAACTGACTAAATTATGCATATGATTGTATAAATATACCACAATGAATCCCACTTTTATGTACAATTATAATGCACTAAGGAAAAATATGTAAATAAATAGAAAGAACACCAGAAGTGTAGAAGAAAGGAGGAGGAGGAGGAATAAAAGGAGAAAGTGCTGGGGAATGAATTAGAGGAAAATTATGTTATGTGCATATATGAATAAGTGACAATGAACCCAACTACTGGAAAACCCAAATGTCGGAAAAATTTATACTTTATGAGACTAAATTCCTAGAATTTGAATAGATCATTCATAGCATGTGCACAACTTTAAACTTTGTAAAGTTAAAACATCAACCAGAAAGTGTCAGTTTCCTCACACTGTCAACACCACTTTTTAGTGCTTTTAAAATCTCTGCCAACTTGTTAGACAAAAACTGGTAATTCATCTTTTAAATCATCATTTCTATGTTAACTTTTAACATTTTAAGTGAATACATAATGAATTGAAAAGTTTCCTAACATGCTTGGCTTCAGATTTGATGCTGGTTATTTGAACCATGAAGCAGTACTCAAGATTCAAGCATTCACCCTGGGGGCACTTAGCTTACTATCAAGCACAATATCTTCTAGAATACCTTGCAAATCAAATTATACAGGACAAAGATACTTCCAGGCCAGCATCAGACACAGGCAGAAAGGATTAATGCCTGATTGCCAAATGGAACTGATTTAACAGATCCTGAGAAAGACCGCTTTATACCACCCTCCCCCCTGCCAAATCCCCCTCTTCCATTTTACTAGGATACTCAGAATTCAAGTATTAGAGATTTCTTCCCTTGTGCTCAAACAAATGGGATCCCACCAATTCTTTCAAAATTCAAGTGCTTTACTTAGTATGAGCTCCACATAATTATGGTGAATTCATAGAATGGAATGCCATGGAGCCATTAAAAAGAACTATGGAATTCTGCATTTACTGACAGAAATACATACATGATATCCTTATTATAGCAAAAAACAACATGTATGATATGTGTGGAACAATATTTACTAAAATATTAATAGTTGCTATTTATCAAAGGGTACATGATAGATTTTCATGTATGTCCATATGTGTGTGTGTGCATATACACGTAAGTATGTGTGTGTTTGTTACTGAGGACTGAATCCAGGGACACTCTACCACCAAGACATCCCCAGTCCTTTTTTTTTTTTTTTTTTTTTTTTTTTTTTTTGAGACAAGGTCTCATTAAGTTGCCAAGGCTGTCCTTGAAATTGCAATCCTCCAGCCTCAGCCTCCGTCACTGGGATTATAGGTGTGCTCCATTGTGCCCAGAATGGCAGATTCTTTTTACCCTTTCCATATATTGATATATTTCTCTATTGTTTATTATTTATAATGGATATATACAATTTCTATTACTAATAAGAAATATAATAAGGATACTGCATTTTGATAAAAAGAAACTGAAAATATCCCAGAAAACCACCAAGCTATTAGAAGCTTAATAAAATCCAGTTTAGTAAGTTTCTAAAGTCAAAGTTAAAATTTCCCAAAAAATGAGATCTAGATCCTGTATACTTTCAAGTGGCTAAGGAAAAGAGCAAAAGGTAAACCAGGCCAAGAGTTCTCTGGTCGAGTATTAAGCCTCCTAGGAATAAGTGTGTATAATAATGAGGGAATTTCACTAAAGCAAAATCAGTAGGCAACAGAATATACCTGTGGTCTTTAAATAGAAGAGAAACCTGAAGTGTGAAGGCTCACTACAATCAAATAGACTCAGTGGATCTTAACTTTACCTTAAATCCTGTTTTTAATATTATACAAGAAAATACCTCCTTATAAATAGTGCTCACTCCTCCCCCTACAACAGACCTGGAACCCAATGGCAATTAACTTTTTTAAAAAACATATACATACATAAAACAGATTCAATTTTTTAAATTTATACTTCTCAAGACTGAAAAGGAGAACATGATGCACTGAACTACTCACCTCCACAGGAGGACATGTCTGTACACCAGCATATGTTCCTGGATGTGACACCATAGTCCCACTTTTTATTTGAAAATGCGTTTTGCACATGTAACCATCAGAACAGTCCTGTGCTCCATCACCATAGAATACAAAAGAAAAATTCAATTAATTTAAGAATTCATCACTCAAAGAGCTACAACTTCTCATAAGTTCAAAGCCAAGTAAAGAAAAGTATGTATATTGAATAAGACGAGATGAAACGAGTAAAAAATCAGTCCAATATACCCTGCAGAGAGTAGATACTCAATAAATAAAAGTTTTATTCCCTTACCTTCTTCATGTATTAATGTACTCCCTTTTCCTGACTTAAACTGTTCCTCACTCCATCTCTCCCCATCCCACATACACACACTAGTAGCACTGAGGTCAGACAGCAAAACTTTAGCTTAGGAAATGTTAAAAAGCATTTAAACTTACAGAAATATCTTGTCACATAGTTAATATTATGTCCACAGCTTTTATAAAGAGAAATTTTCAGAGGATTTGCAAAAGATCTGAAAGCTAGAAGAGACCTTGTATATCCATCTCTTCTTCAAGGCAAGATCTCTTTTAACTGTCCCAGGGAGGTAGGTAATTATGCAGCATCTGCCTGAGTGCTTCAGGGAACCTGCACTTCTTACTCCCTGACATATGACAGTTGCCTCCATTTCAGTACACTGCACAGGGAGAAAGGGTTATCTCATACTATATTGACTGTTTCCCTCTAAGTTACTAGTTCTAGTTCTGCCCTCTGGAATCTAAACCCTTTTCTACAGAACTTTTCTTCAAAGACTTAAAGACAATTGCCACCATTTTCATATATGCTTTGCAAGATGATTTCTGAGCCCCTCACAAGTTATATTTCTCTGCTGCTTTTCTTATACTTGCTATTATATAGACTAATGGTTGATGTTTGTCTAAATGTAGCCTGTTGCATTGTTTAAGGCAAAACTTGCTTGAATGCAATAAAGTCATGTATAAGAATATAATACTTCTCCATGCACAAACATACTCACATGACAAGAAATATTAATTCTGCACAAAATTGTCACACCAACATTCATGTTTTAACAGGATTAAAATAATAAGTTAAATAAGAAGTGGCTACTTAATCCTTTTACAAGAAGGAGGAAATTTGGATACAGAGACACAAACACACAGAATTCCTAGAAAGTCCAAGGAAAATTGAGATTGGAGTGGTGTACCTACAATCCAAGGAATGCTGAGGATTTCTGGCAACCACCAGAAGCTAGGAAGAGGCAAGGGAGGAGTCTTCTCTAGAGCCTTCAGAGGCAGCATGATCCTTCCAGACCTCTAGCCTCCAGACTTATCAGAGAATATATTTCTGTTATTTTAATTCAGTCAGTATGTGGTATTTTTTATGGCATCCCTAGTAAAATAATATGGTCACCATATTTTTTTAAGAGATTTGATGACACCTTAATAAACCCTCCTAGCAGATTGGCCTGACAACCTGCTAGCACTCACTTAGGGACCCTGCTGCTTGCGATCAGCACAAGTTCTGATTGACTGAATCCAACTCAAATTAGTTGATGCCTCTGTCACAAGTTATTAAATATCTTAACTATCACTCCTGTCTATGAGATATACTATCAGATATCCAATACTATCACTTTTAATTTTCTTATTAAGGTTATGCATTTCGTAGGTTCAAATTACTACTTTATGCTGCAGTTTCTATAGTATCCACCCTCAAAGCAAACCCTCTGATGGCCCTCTACCACTGAAACCTTTATATTTAGACAATGCAAATTTAATATTTAATATTTAATGGATTAAGTGGATAAAGATATATGTAGTGACTGTTTTTTTAGATAAATTCCATCTAAGGCTAATACATAGTGACTCTTTATCTTTTTAATTTTTTAGTTGTAAATGAACACAATAACTTTATTTTTTATTATTTTTTAAATTGTAGTTGGGCACAATAACTTTATTTTATTTATTTATTTATTGTTATGTGGTGCTGAATATCAAACCCAGTGCCTCACATGCCAGGCAAGTGCTCTACCACTGAGCAACAACCTCAGGCCTATAGTGACTTTTATCATTGCTACTACTGTTTTACATCAAACACGTATTCCCCCTTCTTTTGGAAACCATTTTCCTCTAAGAACTTATTCTCTTCTCCATTGTTAGTGTAGACATGACCCCCAGCTCCAGGATGAATATAGGACTCTGATCTGGCCAATCAAGGCCTTAGCCTTTTTGACCACAGAGATGCAGGAGAGCAACTGATTTGAGCCAATATGGTATAATCCAGATTTGATTTGGGAATGTAGGGGGGGGGGAGGTCTATTTTCTTATCCAATGGATTTCAACAAGAACTTTTTTTGGTACCAGCGCTTGAACCCCAGGGGCACTTAACCACTGAGCCACATCCCTAGCCCGCGTGTGTGTGTGTGTGTGTGTGTGTGTGTATTTTTTTACATCCCTAGCCCGTGTGTGTGTCACACACGGGCTAAGGATGTAAAATATATATATATAAATTTTATATATATTTATAAAATATATAGAGAGAGACAGGGTCTTGCTAAGTTGCTTAGGGCCTCACTAATTTGCTAAGGCTAACTTTGAACTTGCAATCCTCCTGCCTCAGCCTCTTGAGCCACTGGAATTACAGGTGTGCACCACTGTGCCCAGCAATAAAAAATGTTAAAACCTTAGCAGCCATCATGTAATTAAATGGAAACTGAAAAAAAGTCAGTGTGGATGAATTCAAGGCCATGAGATGTGGAGAGACCAGATTCTAATTACACTATTCATACCACCATGCCCAAAGCTAGTTCTACCTTCAAATTTTCCCATTATAAGTCCCTTCCTTGCTTCACCCAATGAGTTCAGTTTTCTGTCATTTGAAAAAAAATAATCTTGTTTTTAAATGACATATTGTGTTTACAGTAGTTTAAAGATAGAAAAATTCTCCTCTATTGTATTGTCACCCTCATTATGATAGATAATCAATAGTTGATTATATGAAAGGTTTATCAACTACAATAAAACTAACAGTATGTGTTTGTGGCAATCTGCAATTTCCAAATGATCTAGGAATAGAGGAAGAAACAAAAACTCTTAGGTATTCAGAGAACAGTTAGAGCTAAACCATGTGTACTAAATATAATTATGAAATGAGAATAACTATTCTATTTTGTGTTATCTGCACACTGGTCATACAACCTCTTCTCAAGTGAATATGCAATTTAGTAAAACTAATTACAATGCAAAACACTTTTCCTTTGATCCAATCCAAAATGGGAGACAAAAAATTCCTCTGTACCTGTTATAAAATCTAAAAACATTATCTTGTCTCTTTTCCAATGAGGTAAGATAAAGAGATATGTGATTTTCAATATTACTTATACTAATTTCCATTTTAGGTGATTTTTAAATCTATTGATTATTATCTATAGGGAGCACACAGGATTTTTGACTCAGTCTGTATTTATTTGGTAATGAAGATTTTTTTAGCACCAATCTCTTAACAGGAATAGCCTTGAAAAATCAAACATAGAAAAAGGAGAGTGATAGAATACCTAGCATGCTAAAGGCCCTAAGTTCAAGCCCAGTACTGAAAAACAAAGAAGGAAAACATTATTAGAAAAAGGAGAGTTTTAGCATTTTTATTTCCCTTCAAATACTAATTTCCATATAAGAAGGTCTTTTTCCCATATTATTTTCATTTAAAGTAGAATAGTGGGTTTTGATCTTCACTGCCATAGGATGTTTTTGTAGAGACAACAACCAAATGTAAAAGCATGAGAACCATCACCCTAAGTCCACTCTTTGGTCCATCTAACCCAGTAAACAATGTTTAACTAAAATCTCCCCATCATACTAAAGTTTCCCCTGTCAGAATCAACAATCCTCTCTAGTTTATGTATTTACCATGGTTTACAATTTAACATTTGGCTCTTCTTTAGTTTTTTAACATTTGTTAGTTTTATTTCCCCCACTAGATCATAAACTCAGGGCATAGGTCCCAGGACCTGAGGGAATCCAGGATCTTAACTGCAGAATTCAGACTGCCATAACACATAAAAACCTGATCCAGACAGAGCCTAAAAACATCCTGGATCAGCATGGGAGGATGTAAGAACAAAGGGAACCTCACAGTTTACCCAGTTCAACCCTCTCCTTTTACAGATAAGAGGGTGAAGGATTGAAGCACTTCTAAGAAACTTGTTTTTCAGCTAATTAGGGGCAGAGCTGGAAGTGGAAAGCAGGTCACTTGACCCAAGCATTCTTTCTAGTACACTAAGCAAATTCTGCCAGAGAGCAGGACCTTGGCAGGAGCATGCTTATTGACGCTGGACTGGGGTAGGTCAGTGCTTTTTGCTTCGACTAACAAGCTCAAGCCACTCAAGTGTGGTCTAGTGACCAGCAACCTCAACATCACCTGAGAGCTTATTAAACATGCAGAACCTCCAGCCCCACCCCAGACCTCCTGAACCTGTATTTAACAGGATCCCCCAGGTGGTTCCTGTGCACATTTGGAAGCACTGAGGCAGTTTATACTGAAATTCCTGACTGAAAGAGATTGCACATTGATTGCATTAGCGGTGGTTCTCAACCCTAGCTACTACACATTAGAATAGAACCTGGGGAGTTTTCAAAACGCTGTTGCTGGGGTCTCACCTCAAACCAATTAAGTGAAAATCTCCCCAGCAGATTCTATTGCAGTAGCTGAGAACCACTGTGCTAAATTCACTGGAGCTTGCCTTTTCCATTCAGAGAAGAACAGAGTCAATGAAGTAATCTCCAGCTGCCTCGGGAGAAAAGGCAACAACTCAAGATCTTCATGAACACCATGGCTCAGTTGGAGCTCTCCAAATGCTAAAAATCACCTCTGCTCATACTCACTGTGGAGCTTAGACTGTGCCAAAAGTGCCTTATAAGTGGTCTTTCCCCCAACACACATTTTTTATTGTTGCAGTATAGTTGTAAATACTTCTGGGATTTGTTGTTACATATTCACAAATGCACCCAATACACAATATACCAGCACAATTTAGCCAGTATCACTCCCCAGTACTTCCCCTGTCCCTCCCCATTAAGTGGTCTTTACTACTACCTCAAACTCCATTTTCTGGCAACTTATCAAGCCTTGACCTACTCCTCTGCAACTACCATTAATCTTATAACTTAAAATTGTTCCATGTCCAACTACACTTCAGCTATCAGTATTCCTTACTGCCCATCTGCCAAAAATCAGTTTGCTTTACTCTGTCACTTGTAGAAGAGAAATTAATAGGAAATGTCCAGGTGCTATAACCATTAATAAAAAACATAATATGTCTTCATAGCCAAAATTCTTTCACTTATCTAAATAGAATGCCCTTCATCTTATTGCAAAATAAGGAGTAAAGATTTAAATGAGAAATATCACAAATGAACTAGATGAAAATCCTGGAGGATACACACACACACACACACACACACACACACATACACATACATATATACATACACACATATACATATACATATGTAATAAACCTTTATAAATATGATAAAAACCCTGAAGAAAAAAGATCAATAAATTCTACAGTGAAAATAAAAATTCTTAACACCCATAAAACCAAAAGACAAATATCAAAATGTGAAAACAAAAGTTTTTACTTATATCATAGAAAGGAACTAATTTTCTCAAGATATATATAACTTTAAGATCCTCAAAATATAAATAGTTTCAAAAACTCAAAAAGAAAATGACTAACAATCCAATAGGAAAATGAGCAAAGGATGCACATATAGTTCACTAAAAAGTAAAAACGTATGAATAAAATATGTTCAATGGTACCTACAAGAAAATGCAAATTCAAAACTATTGGTAACATTTTTGCTTATCTGATTGGCGAAGATCAAAAAGTATAAAATTCTCTGTGTAGAGAAATATGTGAATAAAAGAGGTGCCCTCACACATTTCCAGGGGGCAGGGGAGTTTAAACTAGGATAACATCCCTAAAGAACATGTTGGCAATAACTATTAAAATTTAAAATGTACATACCTTGGATTCAGAATTGTTACTTCCAGGAATTTATCTTACAGAGCCATTTATACACATAGAAAATAAAATCCATGCAATAATATGTATGATGGTATTATTTTAATGGCATGAGAGTGGAAACAACCTAAATGTTCAACAACAATAATTGTTTACATAAATTATATCTAAATAATATACTGTTATGCAGCCACAAAAAATGAGTTTCATGTACAAATATATATCATCAAATCCTACCATTATATACAACTATGATGTACTAATAAAAATGTGAAAAAAAGAAAAAAATGAATAAGTTCTGTAAGTATTGCATTGAATATGCTACCACTTATTTTAATATAAGTATATATGTTGTGTATGTCCTGCATGTATCTGAAAAGATACCCAAGACCCTTCTGTCAATGATAACTTCTGAGGATTTGGGTGGGAAGATTAAAAAGATTTCTTAATTTTTTTAAAGTGCAAACAATTTTGTGCTCATAAATAAATAACACTTCTTTTTAAACAAATAATGTATTGCCCTTTGCACATATGTCTCCAGGGTATTACACTGCTGCAGTAGATCCCAATCTTAAATTTTTAGGGACAAATATCCTGTAGGCCTTATAGAACCCCAGAGAGACAAGCAAGTTTTATAGTGTAGTGCTGACTGCATTTTGGATGGAGATCTAAGGATTTCCTAACAGAACATGTTTGGGTCTGCTTTCTTCCAAGCTGTCATAGGGCTTGCCACCCAGTGAGAGTTATGTTATGCCTGCTAGAATCCAGCTACCCAAATAATTATGGGGCTGCTCTTGCTGAATTTTAATAGGCTTTCAAAGATCTTCTATACAAAAATGCTGTTATCTTAAAAAAAAAAAAAAAGTGGTTATCTAAAACTTTCAGCTTTACTTCTGAATAAAGCATTGAGTTAGGATTTAAACTGAAGTTAACTGTCCAGAATGACCAGCCAGAAAGGGCTTGCAAGGCCATCAGGGAGAAAGACAACTGAAGGTTCTAGGTCACAGGAGGCACTGATCAAAGAAGGCCTTGGAATTCAGTGGAGCTCTAAGAAACAGGTTAAACCTAGCACAGATTTAAAGTGATAGTTCTTTCCTGTTGTAAGAGATCAAACCAATATTACCAAGTAGCTGCCCAAAGGTGATTAACATTATGAGAAAGAAAGAAAAAGAGAAAGTGGGTGGGGGAGAGAAGGGGAGAGGAGAGGAAGGGAAAGGGAATGGAAAGAAAAAGAAAAAGAAAAAGTAAAAACTGCTGCTTAAAAGCAAAGCTTATGCTCGACAGGTCAGACATTAAATAATATCTCAGAGCCAGGCATGATGGCATACAACCGTAATCTCATCTATTCAGGAGGCTAAGGCAGAAGGATTTCAAGTTTGAGGTTAGTCTGGGCAGCTTAGCAAGACCCTGTCTCAAATTTAAAAAAGGGCTGGAGATGTAGCTCAAAGATAGAATGCTCCTATATGGGGAGAGGAGACTGATATCTGTACATTTTTTAAAGCCAAAGTTAAATAATGGAAAAATAATTATTTTGATTTAGAGGATCCTTCAAATTACAATTCTGAATATATTAATATGTCTTATCCTCCACACCCACCCCAATACCCACCCAATCCCAACAGTACTGGTTTCATTTTCTGATAGTGTCACATCTTCCAAATGGATGTGTGGGTCCATTCATGGTTGACTGATGTCTCTGCTAAAATACACATAGGCAAGTTAATACAGAGTGATCAGATCCAGTCGAAGTAGTTCATGGGTGTTATGGTTTAATTTGAAATGTCCCCCAAAGGCCATGAGCTAAAGGCTTGGTTGCCAGTGTGTAGTGCTACTGGGAGGTGGTGGAAATTTTAACAGGTGGGGCCTAGTTGGAGAAAGTAGGTCACTGTGGAGGCATGCTGTAATAGAGTATTTCAGAACTGTGGCTGCTTTCTCTGTCTCTCTTTTTGCTTCCCAGCTGCTAAGATGTGAGTAGCTTTGCTCTACCATGCCTTCTCCACCAGGATATTTGGCCTTGCCTCAGATCCAAAGGGACTGTAAGTCAAAATAAATCTTTTCTTTCTTTAAGTTGATTTTCCAGGCATTTTGTCACAGTTACAGGAAGCTGACTAACAATGGAAGTAAAAAACAGTGACACATAACTGTAACCCCAGCTACTCTAGAGGCTTAGACAAGAGAACCATAAGTTCAAGGCCAGCCTCAGAAATTTAGTGAGATCCTAATTCAAAGTTAAAAATTAAAGAGCTAGGTCAGTAGTAAGATATCCCTAGGTTCAATCCCCAGTACCAAAACACACACACACACACACACACAATAGGTAACTGCTGACTTCTGGTTCACTTAGATGAAACCTCAAAAGCAAATAAACTCAAGAATCCAAATACCCAAAAGTGAAAGAAAAGGAGGATATAACATAATGCATGTTTGAAAAGATCTTTTCTATCTCCAACTTTCCCCTGGCCCTAGTCCTGTAGTATTTTGAGGTTTATTAAACATACCATAGTCATTAAATAATCCACCAATACCTCAGAACTTTCCAGGGTGCAGTGTTGAAGATACACCTCAGATAATAAGTTCCATCTGAAGAAGTCGGGCATATCCTGTGATCTTGTGTATGTGTTCAGTTTACTAAAGACAGATACTCCCCTTGCTTCACCAGCTGTGTAAAATAACCCATAATTATTGCTTTTATTTGTGTAATCTAACTTTTTGAATCCCTATTGAACCCATTTGTTCACTAACTGGGAATTAAACCACACTACCCCCCTGCCCCCCCTACACACACAAATCATGATAATTGAACCTTGATAGAAGTTCTCTGCCTCTGCCCAGTTTAAAAGAGTTATCAGCATGGTCATGGTATGAAACTAACAGAATTTGTAGAATTTTGACATGAAGTAGTCTCTGTCCAGTGTGACAAAAGATGATCCTGTTTCTATCCCAATTTGTAATGCTGCCATGAATCATATTTACATAAGCTGACTCATTACATGTTTGTCTTAGGTTTAAATTTCTAATAAACCTATAAATAAAGCACTAGGACTAAATTAGAGTCACTGAGCAGAATCAAAATATTATAAATCCTGACAATATAAAAATAACAATATAGGGCTGGGGCTGGGGCTCAGTGGTAGCGCATTCGTCTCGCATGCATGGGGCCCTGGATTTGATCTTCAGCACCACATAAATAAAATAAAGATATTGTGTCCACCTACAATTAAAATAAAATATTTAATAATAATAATATAATCAAAAAGCTGGGAAAAAGAAAAAGAAGGAAGTGGGGGTAGCATAAGTACACTAACTACCTCAATATCACAAAAGCAATCAGTTATTATCCATAGATGGGAAATCAAAAAGAAGTATATTACTTAAAGTTATAGGTGTAACTATGAACATAAGGAATTATTTATCAATAGGGGTTCCATTAATCAAAACAATTCATACGATGTATTATTATGCAGCTATTAGAAATAATGAGATAATTGTGTATATACTCACAAAGAAAGAGGTCAATGATGTAATGTTAGGTGGAAAAAGTAGGTTGCACACTATATGACCTAGCTATCCCACTCCTCAGTATTTATCCAAAAGAACTAAAACCAGGGACTGGGGTTGTGGCTCAGTGGCAGAGCACTTGCCTAGCATGCGTGAGGTACTTGGTTCGATCCCCAGCACCACATAAAAATAAACAAATAAAATAAAGGTATTGTATCCATGTATAACTAAAAAAAATTTTAAAAAAAGAACTAAAATCAATATTCTGGAGTGATACAGCACATCAACGTTTATAGCAGCACAATTCACAATAGCCAAGTTTTGGAACCAGCCCAGGTGCCTTTCAACAGATGACTAGATTAAGAAAATGTTGTATATACACACAATGGAGTTTTACTCAGTCCTAAAGAAGAATGAAATTATAGCATTTTCTGATAAATGGATGGAAGTGGATAACATCATCCTAAGTGAAATAATATCAGACTCAGAAAATCAAGGGTCTAATGGTTTTCTCATATGTAGAGCAAAGTTAGAAGAAACAAGGGGGAGGGATCAGATATCATTAGGATAAAGGAAACATCAGTGGAGTAGAGGAAAAAGGAGACTGAGGGGCAAGAAAGGGGTACAGGAAAGGGAAGGAAGTGCAGAATGAATTTGATAATAATACACATGTGCATATATAAATATACCACAGTGAATTCCACTTTAAAAAAAATCTTTTTGTAGTAGTAAATAGACAACATGCCTCTATTTTGTTTGTTTATTTTTATGCAGTGCTAAGGACTGAACCCAGTGCCCCACAAAATGCAAAGAAAGTGCTCTGCCACTGAGATATAGCCTCAACTTGAATTCTACTTTTATGTATATATATGTATGTGATCATTGTTCTATAACTTTTCTTTTTTCAATAATTTTAAAATTGGTGCTATATATTTTTTTAATTATTGAAAAAAGAAAAAGTAGGTTATAGAGCAATGATCACATTTATGGAAATGTATATATAAATTTATATATGTATATTTGCATATAATTAGGTCAGCAGGAGGTGGGAGAAGGAAAAATCTTGACATTTATTTTATACATCTAAATACTGTTAGAATTTTTATAGTGATTATGTATTGTTTTTTTCTTGTAATAATTAAGTAAAATAAAGACTCAACCCAGAAAAGAAAAAGTAATAGTGCACTAGGGATACTGAGATCCAGGTCAGGAGTAAGAAAAATTCATTAAAACTTCCATTCCACTCTGTGATCAATATGATTCTAAGAACCACGAAACATTCTGGCAAACAAAGCTAATTTTGTTTTTATTTTCTTTCCTTTGTGGAACTAACCCTCTAGGTGCTAAACCAAAATGAGGCCAATACTTCTTCCTTAGGTTAGTACCTAATTATAGCATACCTTCACTTTGTTTTTCAAGTAGACATTGTTTGATGCCACTTAGGATTTTCAATTTTCAATTCCACTCAATAAAGCCATGCTGAGAACCCTAGCACTGTGCTCATTTGTATAAGAAGTTAGTTTTCTTACAATATTCCTGGCACCCTTTTCCTGGCAGGACTCGCAGACCTGCAGGCAGAGTCTCCCTTCCTTTCACCTCCAGCTACTTCCTGACTTCCTTGATGAGCAGTAGAACATAGCCTTCTCCAGTTCCCAGATGCAGGTCAGAGCACAGCAAGGTCAGTGGCTCCAGGGGAAAAGTAGCAGAAGAAAATGAGCCCCCTGTCAGGGCAGAAAAGGTCACTGAAGGCAATTTGGTGACCTTATTAGAGGGGGAAGTATACATGCATGTGTGTTTACATATATTGTACTCTCATAGCCTGCTTATCTTACACAAGTTTTTAAACAATGATTACAGTTTAAATAATGCTAAATCCTTTCCCCTTCTTGGAGTCAAAGCACTAAAAGTAAGTTTAATATATAATGAGGTCTCATTTTCCTTATTAACACTTTCACCAGATAGTTCTACAATGTTAGATTTCACTATTAAGCAGTTTCTTTTTTTCTTTTATTTTTTAATAATATTTTGTTTTCAGGTTTTCCAACTTGCCCATTTTGAGTTTTCAATTTTCAGTTCATAGATGTGGGACCTCCATGTGTGCCCTCATACTTTTTATTATATTAAACAATTTGGTTTTGGCTCCCAGAGCATTCTTGCTTATTTGTGCCAGAGGAATGGCCAACAGATGTTATAACTGATTGGAGGGGATGTGGGGAGCCTGCTGTAGAAAACCAATTCTTTTCTCTTTTTGTTCCTTCTTACAATTTAAGTTTGTAGAAACTTTACCATATTTCTTCTGTTTACACTCATTGAAATGTTTTCAAAGATTTAGTTTTGCTTTTCCAATACCAGATTTTTTTTAAAAAAGTAAAAAAACATGCAGATGACCCAAGTTTTGGCCTTCCCCATCCTCTGGATTTTAGAGTTATTCCAAATTGTATTTCTTTCACAAACAAATTATTGCTTTTTAAAGCACTGGCTGTGATGAGAGAATTGACAAATTAATATAATTTTATAATTCATTAAATTGAAACAAATTTGATAATACTAATGGTAGAAAAATAATCAGGATAGCAAATTGTCATTTTGATTTCAAAATGCTATCCTTGCAAAGCAGTACAAATAATTTTTAAACCTTCCCTTTTAATAAAATGAAAGGTACCTGAGCTTAAACAGTTTAACTCCTAAGAAAAGGGTTAGAAGAAAGACAAGAGGAGGTAAGAAAGGGCTCTCTGGGATGGGCACCATAAAAGCTAGAAGTCCAATACCTATGTATTGGCAAGCACGTGCTCTCTCTTTAGGCCCTCTAGCTTTTATGGTGCCCATCCCAGAGAGCCCTTTCTTACCTCCTCTGTCCTTCTTCATTTACCCTTACTAGATTCTTGTTGTGGAAAACCTACAGACACATCACTCTAATCTCACCCTGTGTTTACATGGCCTTTTCCCTTGTATGTCTGTGTCTCTATGCCCAAATTTCCCTCCTCTTATGAAGACACCAGTCATAGAAAATTTAGGACCAGTCCTAATCCACTGTGACCTCATCTTAACTCAATCCCATCTACAAAAGTCCCATTTCCTAGCAATACTAAAAAAAGTGTTATACAGATCTAATGCAATTCCTATTAAAATTCAAATGACATTCTTCATAGAAATAGAAAAAGCAATCATAAAATGCATTTGGAAAAATAAGAGATCCAAAATAGCCAAAGCAATCTTTAGCAAGAAGAGTGAAGCAGGAGGCATCATAACACCAGAACTTAAATTATACTACAGGGCCATAGTAACAAAAATGGCATGGTATTGGCACCAAAATAGACATATAGACCAATGGTATAGAATAGAAGACCCAGAGACAAACCCATATAAATATGATTATCTCATACTAGACAAAGGCACCAAAAATACATTGGAGAAAAGATAGCCTATTCAAGAAATGGTGCTGGAAAAACTGGAAGTCCATATGTAGCAAAATAAAGTTAAATCTCTATCACTCAGCCTGTATAAAATTCAACTCAAAGTGGATCAAAGACTTAGGCACTAGAATAGAGACCCTTCACCTAATAAAAAAAGTAGGCACACATCTTTATCATGTTGGCTTAGGACATGACTTCCTTAACAAGACTCCTAAACTGCAAGAAGTAAAAATCAAGAATCAATAAATGGGACGAATTCAAACTAAAAAGCTTCTTTTCAGCAAAGGAAACAATCAATAATGTGAAAAGAGAGCCTACAGAATGGGAGAAAATCTTTACTACACACACATCAGATACAGCACTAATCTCCAGGACATATAAAGAACTCAAAACACTTAACACCAAAAACAAAACAAAACAAATAAACAAACAAACAAAAAACAATCAATAAATGGGCTAAGGAACTAAACAGACACTTCACAGAAGAAGAAATACAATCAATCAACAAATATATGAAAAAATGTTTAACATCTCTAGCAATTAGAGAAATGCAAATAAAAACTACTCTAACGGTAGTTTCTCACTCCTGTCAGAATGGCAATTATCAAGACTGGAAGCAATAATAAGTGTTGGCGAGGATGTGTGAGGAAAGGTACACACAAACATTGCTGGTGGGACTGCAAATTGGTTCAACCACTATAGAAAGCAGTATGGAGATTTCTCAGAAAACATGGAATGGAACCACCATTTGACCCAGTTATCCCTCTCCTCAGCATGTACCCAAAGGACTTAAAATCAGCATACTACAGTGACATAGCCATATCAATGTTCATAGCAGCTCAGTTCACAATAGCAAAGCTATGGAACCAAACTAGGTGCCTTTCAACAGATGAATGGATAAAGAAAATGTGATACATATACACAATGGAACATCACTCAGCCTTAAAGAAGAATGAAATTATGGAATTTGCAGGTAAATGGATACAGCTGGAGAATATCATGCTAAGCAAAATAAGCCAAACCCAAAAAACTAAAGGCCAAATATTTTCTCTGATAAGTGTATGCTAATCCATAATGGCAGGGGGAGGGAAGAATAAAGGAATTTTGGATTGTGCAGAGGACAGTGAGGGGAAGAGAGAGGGTATAGGGATGGGAAGGACAGTGGAATGAATTTGACTATACTACTAGTGTGACTCTGCACTATGTTCAGCCCGAGGAAGGAGAAGCTGTGCTCCATTTATGTATGTGTTAAAATATATTCTACTGTCATGTATAACTAATTAGAACAAATTAAAAACTAAAATACTTTTTAAAGAGCCCCATTTCCAAATAAGGTCACATGCACAAGGTTCCAGGAATTTGGAGGACACTATTTAACCTGGTACAGGAGGAGACTCAGGAAGAAAGAGGAGAAAGGCAATCTCACAGTTCCTGCACCTAACCTAAACAGCTTACGGAGGAAAAGAGCCCACGTCAGATAGTCCATGACCAGAGCTTCAGAAGCTGCTGCAGCCTGAAGACTCAGGCCAGAGTCTCAGGGCCATTGCTGGAAACCAAAATAGCTTTGATCATGATGGGGCAGAGGGTACTGACAGCTTTTTAGAGAAAGCCACACAGTAGCATAAGTACTGCTTTTGAACATGGAGCTTGAATAATGTGAGATTAAAGACTTTACTGAGGTCATTCTGTTTGCCAGAAAGAGCACTCAATATTCACTGCTTGGATCAATACCAGACACGTGGCAAACTCAAATGGTCAGCAGAGAGGAGGGACAAGAAGGGCAGAAGAAAAGGAAGGAGAGAAGAAGGATATAATCCACTCAGCCTTTTTTTATTAATGCAACAAAAGTTTCTTGACATATTTCCCAGAATGAATTACAATCTCTGCCCTCCCAGTCATTTTCATTCCAAGCCCGTGCATGTTGAAAGCTCTTACACAAAATTTCCTTTGCTTCTGCATTATCTGTCAGAACTCCTGCTTCCCATAGGGTGGCATTAATATATCTCAGAAGAAGAGAAAATCTGTTGCATGTGAAAGTGGGGCCAAACTCCATTCAGCAGCAGCAGCAGAAGCACACCTCCTCCCCTGACCCCATGCTATAATCCTCATCAAGTCCTTCTCTAGTACTTGGTCTCCCTCATCTTCATGAATCAATCATGTTCTCTTATTACTGTGCTCCTAATTTTAGGGTTGTAAACAGACCAACTGAACTGATGATTATATACCTAATATGTCTTAGCATAAAATTTATATTTATTAAACTTAAATTTCATATAAAAGGGGGGGATGATTTGGTACCCTACAAAAATTTTTGTATTCTAAGTACTTCTTTGGCCAACTAGTCATGATCAAATAACAGAGACTACATTTACTCTCTACCTTAAACAACTAGAAAACCAAAAAAAAAAAAAAAAGATATGAAATAGGCATTTTCAGAACTGGACACAGCCAGTGCAGGACAGTGAGCTTTGAAGAAGGGAAATAAACAGGTGAACACAAGTATCCCAGCTCAATGCCTACACAAAATTTCTATACACAGTAGTGGAAGGGAAATTCAAATAGAGTTCTCAGTATCATTAAGTTGAAAAGATACAGTTCTGAGTCTGGAAAACAGTGAATAGAATTTATGGGACACAGCACAAGACAGGCATGAGCACCTTGATTCTTTGAGACGTACATACATATGTAAAAAGAAGCTACTGAGGCCTGGGGAAAAAACAGTAAAATTCAGTAAGCAGAATAATCCTCAGAATTCACACAGGGCCAAGAATAGTTCATATTCCCATCAGACAAAATAGAAAGATGTCCTAACATGCATAGCAATAAGCAGCATCCTCAGAAAGGAAATGCTTTAAGAGGTGGTCCAATTAGACCTATTATAAAGGCTGCTCGGACCTGCCCTAACATATTTTAAAAGTAGTCCTTCAAACATCCAAACTGATTCAGAGGGACGGGTAATGAACCAGGAAAGAGGAGAAAATACTCAAGAGGCACACAATTTTAGTTAAGACTGGAGGAATCAATTCTTGCATTCTATTGAATAGCATGGTGACTGTAGTTAATACAACATACTATATATTTCAAAATAGCTAAAAGAAAGGATTTAAAATGTTCTCATCCCCCAAAAATGATAAAGACTTGAGGTGATAGATACGCAAATTATGCTGATTTAATCACTGCATAATGTATATATATGCTGAAATATCATACTGTACACTATAAATATAATTATTATTTATCAGTTTAAAATAAAAAATATTTTAAAGGAATAAATAAACAATTTAAAAAGAAATTGATTCCAAGGATGTTAATTGTGTTTCAACAAAAGGAAAAAAAACAGCAAGTACAATGTCTGACATCAGCAAAAAATTAAGAGGATGCAAAAAAAAAAAAAAAAAAACAGAAAAATGTGATTCAAACAAGAGGAAAACTCAGTCAAATAGAAAGAGACCTAGAAATATGCAGGTTAGAAAATGAGAGACAAGGAAATGGAAATAGCTATCATGAATATATTCTATGTTCCAGAAAGTAGAAGAAAATATTAGAATCATGAACAGAGAAATGAAAGATATAAAAAACAACCTAGGTCAAATTCCTAGAGATAAAAACTGTAATATCTGCACTGAAAAAATACAAATAACAGATAGAAGTAATAGCAATTAGAACCTACAGAATAAAAACTTAGTGAACTTTGTTCAACATCTCTAGTAATTAGAGAAATGTAAATCAAAACTAATATTTCATATCATGCCAATCAGAATAGCAGTTATCAAGAATACAGACAATAATAAATATTGGCAAGGATGTGGGGGGAAAGACACACTCATTCATTGCTAGTGCGACTGCAAATTGGTGCAAACAATGTAGAAAGCAGTATGAAGATTCCTTAGAAAACTTGGAATGGAAACACCATTTGACCCAGTATCCCACTCCTCAGTCTATACCCAAAAGACTTAAAATCAGCATACTATAGTAACACAGCCACATCAATGTTCATAGCAGCTCAATTCACAACAGCTAAACTGTGGAAGCAACCTAGATACCCTCAATAGATGAATGGATAAAGAAATTGTGGTATATACACACAATGGAATATTACTCAGCATTAAAAGAGAATACAGTTATGGCATTTGCAGGTAAATGGATGGAATTGGAGAATATTATGCTAAGTGAAGTAAAAATCAAAGCCAAATGTTCTCTCCGATAAGTGGATGATGATCCATAATAGGGGTGCATGAGGAAAACGGAGGAACTTTGATAGGGCAAAGGGGAGGAATGGGTGGGGAGGGGACATAGGGGCAGGAAAGATGGTGGAATGAGATGGACATCATTACCGTAGGTACATATATGACTACACATATAGTGCAATGCTATATCGTGTACAACCAGAGAAATAAAAAGTTGTGCTGCAATTGTGTATAAGGAATCAAAATGCATTATGCTGTCATACATACCTAATTAAAATTAATTAATTAATTAATAAAAAACTTAAGTTCACTATGAATGTCTGAAGACAGCAATAGAAACTATCTGAAATGAAATATGCAGAGAAAAAATACTGAATAAATAAATAGAGCATAGTGAACTGTGGAATATTAAATGACCTAAAAACCTTGTAAGTAGAGTCCTAAGTATCATCTTGTGTTTTATCCAATTTCAAGGATTTTTGGAGCTAATTAATCTAAGAACAATTCAAATTTATTTCCATATTTCTAATGTATTTCATTTACTATATGATTAGTCAAATTTTTGTATTTTTCCTTTTTTATTTGTTAATTATGTGCATCTTATGCATTTATTACTCAGTTACTCTCTTACATTTGAAATACTACCAAATGTTTGTTACCAATTTTGAGGTACCTCTGTTTTGACAATAAGAGGTAAATATGTGACAAATATCTCAAAATCATAGTTCCTTTGTATTACATCTAAACTCATTCATATATCCAAAATTAGTTACTGAATGTTTATTATGTTCTGTGTACTACTGAAGCCACAGGAAAACAAACACAATTTCTGCCCTGGCAAGAGTATTTTGTTATGGGGAATAGAAAATAAGCACATAAACAGTAAAATATATAATCTTAAGACATTAACAACTTACAGTGAAAACAACAAAACACCTATGCCTTCATAGAACATGAGCTAAATTAAAGCAGACACATTATAAAGAAAAGTTTATATAATATTATGTCAAAGTGATAAGGTCACTGAAGATTAAAATAAAATAGATATTGGAAAGGCATAAAAAGAAATCTTTTCAGGCAAATAGTCATAGAAAATCTCTCAGAAATGTTAAAATTTGAGTAAAATAGATATCTAAATAAAGTAAACATATAAACCATGCAGTGATTTAAAGAAAAGGAATTCCAAACAGAGGAAACAACTAGTACAAAATCCTGCCGCTGGAATGAATTTGGTACATGTGAGAGAGAGTAAAAAGGTTGAGTCAGATCATACATGCGTTTATTAGCCATGACAAGATGTTTATATTATTATCCATTTTATTCCATGTGCTTATGGTGAAATTATTCCAAAATAGAATAGTGGCTCACAAAATTCTGCCTTTTCTTCTCTCACTCTTTTTTTAGACAGTATTCAACTATGTTGCCTAGGCTGGTCTCAATTTGTAATCCTTCTGCCTCAACCTCCTGAGTTACTGGGATTACAAGTGTGTGCCACTGTACCCAGATCATTATAGTTTGATTATAAATATTTTAAGATATTTATTTTCTCTTGAGGAGACTCAGGCTAAGATACTTCATATCCTGAATAAATTCCTGTTTTGGTTTAGGTTAGCCAGAGAACATTGCTTAAGCAAGCAAAAAGTAATTTACTACATAAACACTAAAAATAAATAAATGAAAATTGTATTTAAGAATTAAAGATAAGAATAGCAAAGCAATATTAAGTGAGATAGTATCAAATTGAAATAAGAAGCATGTAAGTGCATAACGCATCATGGAGCAAGTAAGATTTACAATAAAAACACAAAGATGGTCCAACATAAGAAATCTATCTGTGTGATCTCTATAAATAATAAATTATTGGGGAAATCCATATCATTATCTGGTAGTTACTAGAAAAACACAACAGAACTCCATACTCCCATTGCTTTGCTTTTAAAAAATCTCTTAAAACTACAAATAGATTTCTCATAAGTTGATAAAGAAAAACTAATAAAAAATTACAACAAATATACTTAATGATTAAGTATGAACATTTCAATTAAAGCAAAGCACTGACATGACTGAAATTTTAGATATACTAGAATACAATTAAGCCTTATAAGAAAAGAGATACAAATAGTTTAAGATAAAATTACAGATGATTTATTTACATAATCTAAGAGAATGTTCTAAAAAGTCAATAGAGTAAATAATAGAGTAATTAATAATTAATATAATTCTCAGCAGTTTCAGAGATTGACCAAGAAAAATGTTAACATATATAAATCAGTAACTTTTACAATTATAGCAATAACCATTTAAAATTATGAGTAATATATATCCTACCCAATATGAACAAAAATTGCCAAATATTCAGGAAAATGCCTATCATTATATCAAGAGAACACTACAGCTGGGCACAAGAGTACACACTTATAATCCCATATATTCAGAAGGCTGAGGCATGAGAATTTTACAAGTTTAATGCCAGCCTGGAGGCAAAATAAAATAAAAAGGGCTGGGGATGTAGCTCAGTAATGAAATACTTGCCTGGGTTTAATCCTAGTATGCGGAAGAGGCAGAAGGAGAAAACTCCATAATTTTATGGACATGAAAAAGTTCTAAGCTTTTTATGAAACATATAAAATGATTGTCAAATTCATTTAGCTAGGAATGTAGCTCAGTGTAGCATGTAGAATGTAGCATGTGGAAGACCTTGGGTTCAATTCCCAGCACGATAAAATGAAAAAAATATACATAAGATTTACCTGAAAAAGAAAATGTATAAGACTTTTTAAAAAAACAGAACAATGACGTCAAAATCAACTAAATAGCACTGGTAACAACAAAAATGTATCTTATTATGACAGATAAGAAAAGCAAATCAAGGAATAGAAAAGAAGTCGAACAGAACACCAAATATGTCAGAATTTAATATATGATAAAGAAACAATTTTGGATAAGAGATGTAAGAATGGATGAGTCAAATAATCAATATGAAGTTATTCTTCTCACTAGTAATAAGCTACATTACCACATCACACAATCTTGGAAAATAAAATCCACATGGATTAAAGCCCTAAATATAAAAAATAAAGTAATAAACATCTGGAGGAAAATACAAGAGAATGTTTTCATAGTTTAGAAGTTGGGGAAAAATAAAAATAAATAATAATAAATAAATAAATAATAAAAGAAGTTGGGAAGGATTTCCTGAGCAAAACACCCAACTCAGAGTCATAAAGCAAAAGACTGGAAGATTCATTAAAAATTAGAAACTTCTACATGACAACTGGTACTGCTAACATAGTTAAGAGAAAAGTGATGGACTGGGAAAAATATTTGGAATACACATAGGAAATGAAAGGTTATAATCATAATATGTTACTCTTACATATCAATATAAAAATATAAATGGCCCACAGTTAAACAAATAAAGGACATAAACAAGATGTTTCTAAAAAAAACTACCAATTAACAATAAGTGTATGAATATATTCTCAGCAGTAATGAGAAAAATGTAGCAAAGTAATCTCATTTGTCTTTGAGAATAAAAACAACAGTGATATCCAATTTTATACAGTATATGAGAAAAGGGGCATATTTCTAATACTTTTTCTTTTTTGTTGTTTTTATTTTGTTTTGTTTTTGTCCTGGGATTGAACGTAGGAAATGCTTTACCACCAGTCCTTTTTAAAAATAAATTTATTTATTTATTTATTTATTTATTTAGAGACAAATTCTTGCTAAATTGCTGAGGGTCTCAATGAGTTGCTAAGGCTGGCCTCAAATGTATGATCTTCTTGAGTCACATGGATCACAGGTATGCACCAACATGCCCAGCTTCCTATACTTTTTGATAGAAATTGGTACAGTCTGTCTGGAATGAAATATCCATTTTCTAATTTATTCATTAATCCCACAATACTGAGCATCTCCCTCGTGTAATGAACTATACTAAGCTCTAAGACTATAACAATGAACAAAATAGAAGTTCTTGCCTTCACATCTACAGCAGGTGATTTTAAGCATAATAAAAGTAAATAAATCCAGTTACTGAGATTTACTAATGGGTTTAACAGGGGCTATAGGAGATAGGAGTCAAGGATAACTCCAGGTTCTTATTTCTGAACAACTGGAAGCTAATATTTACTAAGATATGCATAATGTGGAAGAAGCAGTTAGAGCATGGGGAAGGAAGTTAAAATGAGTTAAATTAGCAATGTCTAGTAGACATTCAAATGTAATGTCAATTAGGCTAATGGATATAAAAGCCTGAAGTCCAGGGACAAGACAGCAAGACAGGCACTAAAACTATAAATTATATATATATAAAACTTTAATAAATATACTAGTAATATGTATAATCTAAAGCCAAAGAACTGGGTAAGCTCTCCTGCAGAGTATTTAATTAGAGAATTAGAAAAGATAAGACAAAAGATTAAGCCATGGGACATTTCAATATTTAACAGCTGGGAGATAAGGAGGAACCAGCAGAAGAAGTCAAGAAGGAGCAGTCACTGAGGTGGGAGGAAATAGAGAGGAAGTATACCAGAAGCCAGGCAAAGATTGTTTAGGAAGGTAGTGATAATTGTTCTAATTTTGCATTACTTATTAAAATATAAAGTGAGAATATTCTCTCATTCAGCAATTCCACTTTGATCTATTCTTCATAAATATATAGGTATGCATAAAATTGTATTACTTGTATATTTATTAAAGTTTCATTTACAATAATAAATTAAATGCCTGTCAATAGGGAAGTGTTCAAATAATGGCACATCTAAATAAGGGAATAAAACATGACAACTTTTAAAAGCTAGCAGAGGAAAGTTGCTGATACAGAATTACTTCTAAAATATTAAATAAACTACTTGAAGAATAATTACATAGAATCATTGATACCAAATATATAGAAAAACATACATGCATATGTTACCCCAGAACAGATAGGATAACGAGGTGAGAGAAAGCACAAGCTCTAAAGCAGATTTCTGGCATATAAATTTGGCATGCCACTTGGACAAGTTTCTTAAGTTCTCTTGGACTTCCTTTCCCCTTCCCTCAAAGGAAGATTTGAAGGATTACATGGATTAATATACCAAAGAAAAGGTGTGAGCAGTGTCTGGCATATAGCAATACACTCAATAAGTGTTAGTCATTAGTAATGTCTTAATACTGTATATTATCATCTATAATAACACATATAACTACACAGGAAGAGCTTTGAAGTTCACTCCTCAAATTGTTAACAGTAGTTATCTCTAAAAAGTTTGGGTTTGGGAGTTTGCAAGCAGGCTGAAAGGACTTAAAAATATCTTACCATATATGGGGGTGGGGCTATAGCTCAGTGGCAGAATACATGCATGAGACCCTGGGTTCAACCCCACAAACAAAACAAAACAAAACATTTTTTTACAGTGGTGAGGATAAAACCCAGGACTTCATGCTCGTTAGTCAAATGCCCTCCCACTGAACTACATCTCCAATCCTTACATATACTTCTAAGTTACTTGAATTTTTAATAATATGCTAACACAAACTTTTTACAAAGATATATATGGTTTCTGTGTGAAAATCTTAGCCATTGTTTTAAATTGAAACATGAAAAAGAATAGTAAAATTTGTGGATCTCAATGGCTATTCCTGAGAATTTTTATTCAATGACCTATGGTTCAACAGATGCCAAAAAAATTAACCAAGGAATTGAGATAATGTGAAACAGGCAATATAACTTTTTCTTGCCACTTCCAAGAAAAACAGATATGTCAATAAAAATCAAAGAGCCTAAACAAAATGAAATAAAAAGAATGAAACTGAGCAATGATTTTTAGACTCCAACCATTGATGCAACTCAAAGACCCTGTGTATTACACCTGAGAGAGGCAGGACCTTACAAATTTCCAGTGACATAATAACATGTCAATTATACCTTGACTAATAGTCACTCACTGGTCCTATTCCAGATCTAAAGCAACATGGAATTAAGTCTCTCTCTTTATGAAGACAGACTTTTGGCTACATTCTCTGGCCCCACAGCCTTGTCTGAGCAGGCCCAGCCCTGCCCAGTATGGGAAGAGAGGGCATTATAACTAGCTGGCTACTACAGTTGCTCCAAACTTAAGCCAAAGTTCAGCTAAGATTCTTTCCACACAGGGATGCCAACAGGTAGAATAAGACAATGTGCACGTACAACTACATGACTTCTGACAAACTAAATTCTGCTGGAGAAACACTGGTAGGTATTTGTAGGAAATAAATGCTAGAGTATGTGTTATGCAGGCTCCATTTAGTCCTTTTATACATAACTCAAAGTCCTTCTCTTACACCTCTTTCTTTGTTTTTAGAACAAACCTTTCACCAGCTCCTCCCAGACCTTCCCAAGGTAGAGCTCACTACTCCATGTATGGCTCTGCCTCTAATTACTATTTACTGCATTTGCATGGTTTTTTTTTTTTCTCATTACAATGTCATTAGCATGCGAGGGAGCCCTGTTGTCAAGGCAACCAGGAGTGGTAAATGCACAGCACAGCCTTTAATGAAAACTTAACCCTGGTTCGTTTAACTCCCACTGTGTTTTTTGGCTCACTTCACTTTTGTGGTCAAGAGAATGGAAATATCCTACAGTTACCTCTTATTTGGTGTTGCACCGAGGTGTTCATAATCAATGTATGTTCCCCTGAGTACACTAATAACTATATTTTTTATAACTAACCTTGATAACTTTTCCTCCAAAACAATAAATTCTTCTAATCTATATTGCTAACTCAACACAGTCCTTTGAGTATCTAAAATAGTCTCTTTCTCAGTTTAAATATTGTCAGTTTCTTCAAATTTGATAAGATTTACACAGTGCTTACTCACATATTTATCCATTTCCGAAACATTTTAAATAATTTGGCTCAGATCAAACTCACTAATTCTAAAGCATCCTGCTAATCTGGTAACCTTTTCAAATAAAGTAAAGAAGAAAGGAAGGGAAGGAAGAGGAGGGTAGGTGGGGAAGAAAGAAAAGGAAAGGAAAAAAGACAGAAGGAAAAAGAGGTAAGTAGAATGTGATCTTTTTAGTCAACCCACAAAGCCATGTTTATCAAAACTGGGTATAATAATAATAATGGTTTTTCAGGTTATCCAATTATGATTTAATAGTTTAAAAGTCATAACAGGCAAAAATGAGATGATACTTGGCATGAATAAAAATAAAATCCTAAAGTTAGGCTAAAGAATCCAACTAAACCAATGCAGGAACCCCTTCTTAACACTAAGCACCATTTTAAGAAAAAGAACTAAATGCCTTCAAGTTCACTAACAGCCCAAGTGTGCTAGGCTGTCATATAGGGAATTTTTAGAACTCAGTTTGTAATTGTTATATTTGTAAGATAAAGTAAAGAGTAAGGACAACAGTAATACAGAGGTATTTTAAAGGAAACAAATCTTGTATGAACCAGCAACTAATGGCCAACAATGAAAAAAAATTTATATATATTAATTTCTGGTATCACTGTCTTTTGCAATAGAAGGAAGGCCAGAATCCATGGGGCCAGTTGGAAATACAGCAAAATGAGAAGTTAGAAACCAAGAGGAAATGAGCTCTTATTTCTGATATGGCCAATTTGGGGAGATGAACAAATTAGAATGCTATTGTCCAATAAAATCATATTTGATAATGGAAATGTTATTTGGGCTGTCCAAAACTAGATAATTTCCAATGAAATGAAGCCAGTACAATTAGGAAACCAATATTTTCATTTTACTGTATTTTACTTTATTTAAATTTCAATTTGAATAGTCATATGTGGCTAGTGACTACCATATTCTAAAGCACAGATACATACATCATGGGCTGCTGCAGAGTAAATATTCTAATAACATTTTGAAGTCAAACTATATTCCTCATCTTTTCCACAGATAAGGAAGTAAGATGATACCCACATCCAAGTCATAGTCTCTGGGGAAGCCTTACAATGCAGCATATAGATGTAAGCCACATCTTCTATAGAAGAAGTGAAGGCCAAGAATAGTCTATCTTAAGACTAGAGATGAGAGCTGACAAGGAGAGTGGAGGTTAGTAATGTAACTATAAACCCGAAAAGCAATGGAGCAGTTGATCAAGTCCACCAACTCCAAGGCCAAACTACCTGAGTTCATATTCCACTTCTGCCACAAATAAATAAAACAGGAATAATAATGGCTACTATTAACAACCATTATTAATATAAACTGAGTTAATACATGAAAAACACTTAGAATAGAACTTGATAGAAGGTAATCATTAATGAGTGGGTTTTTTTTAAAAAAATAGGTTTCAAGAGTTAACTTATTTCGACCAATCCCCACGACTGAGTTAGAAAGGATTGGGATAAACTATATCTGCTCTATTATTCAGAAGCCATTAGAACGCTATTTGGCTTAGTGCCACTCAATTTGGCTCATAGTCCTCCTCCTCTTCCCATCCCCACTACTACTGATCCTAACCATGACATCACTAAGACATAAGACACATCAGACCCTGACCCATCACACATGCCTAGTTTGCAAGTTTATTTCCTGAAACTTTTCCCTCTCTCTATCCTGGCTCTTTATTCCATTCCTGAAATTTGTCAGCTGCAGAATTTAGGAGCTATACAGTTAACATTATTGCCTCTGCATTCTAGATTGTCATATGATTCAGCCCAGTGTTTCCTAAACTTTTTCACCGCATGACATACATAAAAATTCATATTTGAACAATATAATATAATCAGGTAAACTAGAAGGGATCTGGTAGTATTTATATGAAACTTGGTGAAAAAAAATCTTAATTATCTTTTCCTTATATTGTATAATTACTGTAGTCAACCCCCATTCCTATACCAGACCCAGGCAATGACTAATCTACTTTCTGTTTTTATAGAGATGAATACTTATTATTTTTCTCCAAATGATGTAAACAACTTTCTCATCATTAATCAGAATTTGGATAATTCAAATCTGAATTGTATGTCAAACATGCCATCATTTAGTAAATCAAATAAATATTCCTTTACTTTCTTTGACAAAAGTAATATGAAAATTTCTTACATAAATTATGAATACAACTGAAATCGTCCATTTCAAACCAATGATGCAGGTTTTCTTAAGTATACAAGATGCTGCTTTACTTAATATTTTTTACTGTTCAAACTGTGACACAAACTAAATGCCATGAGTGAATCATTTTTAACCTCAAATTTCTAAGACCAAATTTTGCCTTTAATCCATCACTGTATCAGTTGACATAAAATATCATGAGGTCCTGATATTTTCTTATTACGTTCATTCATTCAGCTAATTAAACAGTTTTTTTCAAGCCCATATCTGTCTTTTAACAAAGTTTCAAAGTAAAATTGACCAAAAGAGCTCCAATTCTCCTTCATGTTCATGAACTTTGGAAAAAACTTCCTTGGATATCCACTGTACTTTAGTACAAAACAGTAGAAGTTGTATTCCCATTTTTTCACATACAGCTGCAAACCTATGTGAGCAAAGCAGCTTTAGCTGTCTTAGATTCTCATTAGATACATGAGACTGTGGAACTCACAAGCAAACTACTGTACAACAGATTTTCTGTGAAAAACATTATTATATGAATCTCCCTCCATGTTTTCACAATGAGTCTTGTGATGTCATTATGCCTTCCTGTCACTGCAGTCACCCCATCAGTATACAAATTCAAGCAGGTTTCAATCATGCCTTATTTATTTCAAAGTATGAGTTTACCACCTTCAATATTTTATCCCCAGTAATTTGTGTTCTTTACAGAGAGTTGATATTCTTCCCAGCATTTCTCTTTAGGAATTCTAACTTGTGCTATAATTTAGCAGTTACTAAGGTGGTAGATTCATCTATCTAAAATAAAAACTGCTCTACCTAATAGCAATCTGGATTAATATTGTCTTTATGTCATTACACAAATCATCAATACATTTGCTAGTATTATTTTAGAATGCCACCTTCTCCATTTCTTTTGCTTTATTGACTTCAAACAATTTCCATATAATAGAAAAGTAAAATGAGGGTTTCCATCCTTGTTTGAAAGCAGTTTGGCTTTAGCTTTTAAAGCTATGAGCTCGTATGTAATTGGTTTATTGCACTTAATCTATCTTGGCTGGAACCAATTAAAAACAGAAAAAAAAAGCTTTTGTTTTTTGTGTTGCTTTTGCAGAAAGTTAAAATGTTCAGATTCTTTCCCTGATATGTTTTTATGGTGAGGTGCCAGTGAAGTTTGCTTGGCACCTTGTCCTCTATTACCTTTCCCTGCCAGTAAGTCATCTATGCAGAGAGAAAAAAAAACACTTAGCACACACACCCAAATTTGAGATGACTGTCATTTCATTTCCTAATTAATGACTTTAACTTTTTAGACAATTGTGTTCATCTTATGATCTGATTGCTCACTGCTTACTTGCTTTTTTGGGGGGAGGGGGGAGTACTAGGGTTTGAACCCCAAGGGTGTTTTACCCCTGAGCTCTATCTTAGTGCTTAAGTTGCCTAGGCCTCACTAAATTACTAAGATTGGACTCAAACTTGTGATCATCCCCTCTCAGACACCTGAGTTGCTAGGACTACAAGTGTGTGCCACTGCACCTGGAAATCTGATTGCTTTCTAGTATTAATTAAAAGTTATCTAATAATTTTTAAAAGTAACAGGTTGGGGTTGTAGCTCAATGGTAGAGTGCTTGCCTAGAATGTGTGAGGCACTGGGTTCGATTCTCAGCACCACATATAAATAAGTAAAATAAAGTCCATTGACAACAAAAAAGTATTTTTAAACAAGTAAGTACAATATCTGTAAAAATTAAATCTTTTTGAAATATAAAGAACTAATGGGGCCTATAAGCTTCTACAGCTTCATAAAATCTATTTACAGGGATATGGAAACTTTTGCCTTCACAACCAGAGATATGAAAAATTGTGCTCTATATGTGCAATAAGAATTGTAATGCATTTCGCTGTCATATATAAATAGTTTTTAAAAAGAATTTCATTAAAATTCAAACAATTGATCATTAGTTTCTGTTTACTTCACAAATTAATACTTTGAATATTCACAAAGTATTTATAATCAGCTGTGTCCCTGGTTTCCATATCTGTGGATTCAACCAACCTTGGAGTGAAAATATTTGTAAAGAAAACAATTGTCTTACTGAACTGACATGTACAAGGAAGGTTTTTGTTTGTTTGTTTGTTTGTTTTCCCCTTTCTGGCCACTATTTCCTAAACAATACAGTATAACATTCACAGAGCACTTATATTGTCTTAGGTATTATAAATAATCTAGATATGCTTAAACGTATACAGGAGGATGTACATGGATTATATGCAAATAGTATGCCATGTCATATATAAAAGACTTAACCATCCATAAATTTGGGTATCCATGGGGGTCCTAGAACCAATCCTCCACAGATACTAAGGAATGATGGCACCATAATTCCCCCTTATCTGCAGTTTCACTTTCTACAGTTTCAGTTACCCACAGTCAAATCACAGTCCAAAAACAGTAAAAATGGAAAATTTCAAAAGAAACATAATCAGCCGGGCATGGTGGCACACACCCAGAGCATGGGAGGCTGAGGCAGGAGGATGTGCAAGTTCAAAGCCAGCCTCAGAAATCTAGTGTGGCCCTAAGCAATTTAGCAAGACCGTGTCTCAAAATAAAAAGGCATAAGAAGGGCTGGGGATGTGGCTCAGTGGTTAAGTACCCCTACTTTCAATCCCTGGTACTAAAAAATAAAAAAGAAACATAATAAATTTTAACTGCATGCTATTCTGAGCAATGTGATACAAACCTTGCTTTATCCTGCCCAAGATGTGAATCATCCCATTATTCAGTATAGCCATGCTGTATGTGCTGCCTACCTGTTAGCTACTACTAACAATGCACCTGACTATCAGTGCACCTGTTCAAAACTCTTCTGGAAAAATAACACTATATCATTTGCCTCACTTCATCTCATCACATAGGCATGACATAATCTCACATAATCACAAGAAGGATGAATAAAATACAATATTTTAAAAGAGAAAGAGGCTACCTTCACATACCTTTACTACAGTACATTGTTATAATTATTTTGTTTGATGACTATTATTAATTTCTTACTGTGCCTAGATTATAAATTAAACTTTATCATAGATACATATTTATAGGGAAAAATTATAGATGGTCCTTAGCGTATGATGGCTTGCTTGACTTAACCATTTTTCCAACTTTGTGATGATGAGAAAGACAGTCACATTCAATAGAAATTACACTTCAAGTTTTAATTTTTTACCTTTTTAAGAGCTAGCAATATATGGTGTGATACTCTCTTGAAATGTTAGAAAGTAGCAGTGAACCGTAGCTCCCAGTAAGTCACAGATCCTAAGTGTACTCTACAGTGCACTGTGTGCTAAGCTGTTTGGTAGGTTAGATGTATTAAATGCATTTTCAACTTAAAATGTTTTCAATTTATGGTGAGTTTATTGGGCATAACCCTATCATAAGTCAAAGAACATCCACATACAGTCATGCGTTGCATAATAATGTTTTGTTCAACAATATGCAGCATATACAACAGAGGCCCCATAAGATTATATTAAAGCTAAAAAATTCCATCATCTAGTGTTTTTAATATACCTTTTCTATGTTTAGATAATTTTAGATACACAAATACTTACTATTATGTTGTAGTTGCTGACAGTATTGGTACAGTAGAGGTTTATAGCCTAGAAGCAGTAAGATATCCCATATAACCTAGGTGTGCAGTAGGCTAGACCATTCAGGTTTATGTAAATACAAGTTTACTTAACAAACACTTGCAAAATAATAAAATCATCTAATGATGCATTTTTTGGAATGTATTCCTGACAATAAATGGATGCCCGAAAAATAAGGATAGTATTGAAACTCATACATAGTCAGAGGTCACTTAATGTCACTCATGGTCTCGGAATATATCACTCATGAATAAGGGAGGACTAACAAATAAGGCATAATTCATGTGCAATTAAAAATATTTTGATGTTTATATTCTGAAGTTAGAAGGTCTTTTTATAAATCAATATAATTAATTTTATTTATTACTTAATTTTTAGAAATAAATATTTTTAATTTTGAAAAACAAATATAATTTATTACAATTTTTTTTGTACTGGAAATTGAATTCAAGGGCACTTTATGACTAAACTATATTCCCAGTTCTTTTTTGTTTTGTTTTTTTTGTTGTTGTTTTGGGAGGGTTTTTGTTTGTTTGTTTGTGTTTTGGTGGGGGTGTACTGGGGATTGAACTCAGGGGCATCCAACCACTGAGCCATATCCCCAGCCCTATTTTGTATTTTATTTAGAGATAGGGTCTCACTGAGTTACTTAGTGCCTCACTTTTGCTGAGGCTGGCAATCCTTCTGTCTCAGCCTCCCCAGCTGCTGGGATTATAGGCACCCACCACTGCGCCTGGCTGTTTTTGTTTTGAGACAATGTCTTGCTAAATTGCATAGGGCCTAAGTTACTGAGACTGGCCTTGAACTTGCAATCTTCTTGCCTCAACCTTCAGAGTCACTGGAATTATAGGCCTGTACCACTTGCCTGTCTCCTCATTATGAAATTCTATCAAGAGTATTACATCAAGTTTGTTAAATCCCCGGTACCAAAAAAAAAAAGAATGTGGTTTTGACTGTTAAAAAACCTAAGTAAATAAAGTTTAATGAAGTTAAGTATACCAAGAAGTAACAAAATCAGCTGGGTGTGGTGGTACACACCTATAATCCCAGCAGCCTGGGAGGCTGAAGCAGGAGGATCTCGAGTTTAAAGTCAGCCTTGGCAACTTAGTGAGACCCTAAGCAACTCAGCAAGACCCTGTCTCTAAATAAAATACAAAAAAGTGCTGGGGATGAAGCTCCATATAGTTAAGTACCCTGGGTTAAATCCCCAGTACCAAAAAAGAAATAACAAGTAACTTGGCAACATTTAGTATCAGAAAATGGTAATAAAAGTGCTGGATGCAGTGGCACACACGTATAATCCTAGCAAGAGAAGCTGAGGCAGCAGGAAGAATTCAAGTTTGAGGCCAGCCTCAACAACTTAGAGAGGCCCTCAGCAACTTAGCAAGGCTGGGTCTCAAAATAAAATATAAAAAGGGATTGGGGGGGGGCTGGGGATGTGGCTCAAGCGGTAGCGCGCTTGCCTGGCATGCGTGCGGCCCAGGTTCGATCCTCAGCACCACATACAGACAAAGATGTTGTGTCCGCCAAAAACTAAAAAATAAATATTAAAATTCTCTCTCTCTAAAAAAAAAAAAAAAGGGGGGGATGGGGATGTAGCTCAGTGGTAGGGCACCCCTGGGTTCCGTTCCCAGTACAGAAAGAAAGAAAGAGACAGAGAGAAGGAAAGAGTGAAGGAAATGGTAATAAAAGTAATAAAAAAATTATAAATACATCATTTCAGCAAAATTATTAAATTATATCAATAGAAAACAAAATTGAAATAAAATACAAGCATTTTATATACATTAAAAAGTGAAATTTTAAAAGATGGAAGCAACCCAAATGAATTTACATGTTCATCTGCTGATGAACATATAAATAAAATGTGGGCAGGGCACGGTGGCACACGCCTGTAATCCCAGTGGTTTGAGAGGCTGAGACAGGAGGATTGCTAGTTCAAAGCCAGCCTCAACAAAAGCAAGGTGCTAAGCAACTCGGTGAGACCCTGTCTCTAAATAAAATACAAAATAGGCTTGGGAATGTGGCTCAGTGGTCAAGTGCCCGAGTTCAATCCCCAGTATAAATAAATAAACAAACAAACAAATAAATAAATAAATGTGGGATATGTATATACATATATAGAATGGAATATTATTCAACCTAGAAGTGGAAGAAAATTCTGACACATTACAATACAGATGAACCTTGAGGTTTATTAATTAATAAAATAATAATAAAATAATTTAATACTAAATAAAACAAATCAGTCTAAAGGACAAATGATTCTACTTATGTTTAGTACCAAAGGTAGTGAAATTCATTCAAATAGAAAGTGTAATGGTGGCTTCCAGAAAGTAGGGAGGGGAATGGGGAATAGCTGTTGGGTGCAGAGTTCAATGGGGAGGATGAGAAAGTTCTGGAGAAGGACGGTGATGATGGTTACACAATGATGTGAATGTGTTAATGCCAATGAACTGTATACTAAAAAAATGGTTAATATGGTAAATTTTATCATGTTTTTAAAAAATTTTTAAATGGTTAAAATGTTAAGTTTTAAGTTGTATATATTTTTCATATTTTAATAAGAAATAATTACTGATAACAAGTTTATCACAAGTATATAATTAGACAGACTGGGATGACTCAAATTCCAAGGTCAAGGGTAGATAATATGTGGTCTACTGTGGTTTCTGTGGCTACTACAGAAACTTCCTGGCTCCAATTGCTAAACTAAAGTTTTTAGTTCAAAATAATCAGAGAATTTTGAGAGTTCACATAGGGAGTTCTTCAAATTGTATTCAAATATCATTTCAACTACCGTAAATTTCTGAATGGTTGTAGAAAACACTATTAATGAATTACAACCATTAGTATTTTGAGCCCACCTATAACCTGTCACACAGCAATATAATAAGGTATACTGATCAGAAAACTCTAATCCCCAGTTTTCAGTTTTGTCACTGATAAGTCTCTCATCTCTGTCAGACTCTGTATGCCTTAGACAATCCTCAGGTAAATCTCATTCTAGTTCAACCAGGGCTTTGGACTTCTGCTTCTTATGCTGTACCCAAGGACATTTCCCTTCCATCATACCCCACCCTCATAGGCAGAACCCACAGAGTCACCACAAAAAGCTAATGCATCATAAGCAGACTTAATAGAAGCAATGTCTGGAACAAGGTGAATTATATGACCTTCTAACTCTGTGCCTCTATTTCTATGACTTACGAACATTTTTATGACCCAAGGTTATATTACACATTAATCTCAGTTTTATATTCTGATTGCTTGTGCAGGTATCAGCAATGAATAAAATACATACCAAAGAGGCACGCCTTGTGATTTTTAGTAGCACTAAGATATATCCTAAGTGAAGCTGAGGAGTAAATGAAACTTGTCATTGATGCTCTCCCATTTCTATTTCCACTTTGTTGTCAAGACCTACACAATGTCCTTTGATGTCCCGAAGTCCCAATATCCCCTTCTAAAGGACCACAAAGTAGATAATTCAGTTTTCTCTGTTCTTCCCTTTCCTCCACTTGAAAAGCTGCCCCAATTTTTAAAGTCTCATTTTGGCAACAGCCCACCTCCATTGAGGTACAAATCCTACCCAGCCTTCATAATACTTGTATGAAAATGTCAACACCAAAACCCACTCAGTGGTCACTGGAGTATATGGACTTGCCCTTCAGAGAAACACAGAATCTCTCTCTTCAGGTTCTACTACCAAACTTTAGCTTATTAAACATTCAGTGTCATCAAGCTGTTTTCTTAGGAAACTGGAATTATAAATGATGGTCTTTTCTCTTTGCTCATAGTTTAAAACCTAACGTCATATTACAGGGCAAGAGGACATAAATCAACATTTGAAAATCTTATCCTCCACCAAAATGCTTTTCAAACCATCTGTGGTGAAAGATCAAGATTTTTATTTCCAATCTGTTGTAGACATACTTTTGTGAAAAACACTAAAAATGAATTACTAGGAAAAAATGAAATAAAAATCTAAAATGTACAAACTGCAAGCCCTAATCCATTTATTAGACTTGATAGACATAAAATTACTCCAACAAATTGCTTAAAAGTTTCTATCCACTCACTGTCAGTTTCTGTACTTATCTCTTGCACTGATACCAACTGAGGACCACCTTTTGAGTAATATTTTCCTAAAATATAATCTCATCCTAGCCCAAATATTCACCTTGCCTTGTCACCAAACAATCCTCTATAGAAAGAAGCTAGAATGGTACATGTTCTGCTTGTGAAAACACCACGTGGAATTCATAGACATCTACCTTCTATAGACTCCTAATTGTAGAAGCTGATCCTTTTTCACAAACTACTCACCAATCTAACACACTTTGAAATTTAGTAACAGGGTTGGTGTTTCATACATGCCTTTCACTTTGAAACACCTCTCTTCTCTCTCTCTCTCTCTCTCTCTCTCTCTCTCTCTCTCTCTCTCTCTCTCTCTCTCTTCTTTATGTTAGTTAAAGCCCCTATGGTTCTTGGTTATTTACATAATAAAGATCCATTTAAATGCACATGCTCCATACCCCTGTGAAGCCAGCAGGAGGTGAACATGAAGATCTGAGACAAAACTTCTCTGTATGTGTGCAAAGCATGTCTCCATTGTGCAATCACTCTACAAATAAGAAATAAACACTGGGTTTATAAAACTTGGAAGAAAAGGTTTATAGCTTTGACTGTTTTCCATTACTGGAAAATTTACATGGTGAAAAGTAGTAAAAACCAGTGCAAAAGAATAAACAGCGGGTGCACTTCAAGGGCTTGTTTCTTTCAAGAATCAGGAGCAAAATTGGGTTTTATTAGCTGTTTCATTAAGTTTTACTTTGAAGAAAAACAAACAGTGAAAGCATATGTGCAACATCTGATGAAAAGGTTTTTATTCTAAACAGTCTCTGTACAAAACTCATTAATGTAACATTAAATGTGAAGACTTGTCTAGCAATTTGAGGATAATTTTACTCATTTTAGTTTATTTATAATTTTGACACAGTTTATTTAACATATTTTAATCTTTAAATCACTATGTGTACTAAACTAATATATTAAATCTGTCTTTTCAATGACATTTTGCAATAAATATCTATGGCATCTGTTAAAGGCAATTAGTATATGAAGTTTATGTCAAAATTAACACCTAAAGTAGGATAATACAGCTGGAAATTGGTAACTTGGAAAACTTGTGAAAACAGATCAGTTCTTTTTAGTCAATTTTATTAATAAATGCTTTTCTAATACTACAAGTATACTTTTAAAAAAACTATATATGCTCCTTCAATCCAGCATCTGAAATCTAAGTATCTAATATAATACTTAACAAGATTAAATAAAAATAATTTTCCTTAGGGAAATTGAATCATACTGAATATTCATCATCATATTCTCACTGGAAAATTTGCCCAACTGCTATTTTTCCATTTCAAGACTAGATGTTGATATGAAGCAACTGCATTTTGATTATAAATATAAATATATTTCTTTACATATATTTGTATATATATATTTCTCCTTACACTTATATTGTATGAAATTTCATATATATATATGTACATATATATGTGTATATATACAGATATATTTCATATATTTATACATATATATTTCATATATATTTTTATATATATATACACATATATTTCAGTTCCATTGTTTCTGTTGGTTGCACAATAGCTCTATGGAGCAGATTAAAATCAGTCAATGATTATTGACTCAGTCAATGAATACTGGAATATCAAATTAAAAGTTAGGAGTTAAACTGATAGTCTTCAGAAGCATACATGCCTTTTTCTAATCTTGACCCTGACTTGAACATAAAGATTATGAAATTTTGAACAAGTCATTTAATTTCTCTAAGCCTACATGCCTCATCTAAAGTAGAAATAATAAAGGCACTCATGAAGATACTGTGAAGGTTAAATCAAATGAAACATCATGTGCAAACAACAGCATAGTGTTTTAAAAATGGATTTTGTCCTTTAAAAATTATTACTCATTTTAACCAAAGTAATACATCACATACTTTAAAAATTAATATACACACAAATGTACCTACATAACAAAAGTCACCAACCCCTTTCTCATCTTTCCACATACTATGGTCAGCCTCTCCAGAAGCAATCACTTGCCATTTTCCTTGTTATTTCTCTTGGAATTCAATTCCAAATGCCATGAATTTTGTGTCTACAGCTTTCTCTAGATATAACAATTTTAGGTATTACCTCTTAAATAATAAGTAGATTATATATATTCATATTTAGCATGACCTCCTAAATTTAAAAATGAAGATGCTTCAAAAATCAACTTGTTAAACTCATATATTGAGAAAGAATATAAAAATAAGTTATTTCTGTCTTAGAAACCTATATAGTCCAAATCAATTGCAACCTATATACTAAAGGGTCTCTACTCCTCAGAATACAAACACAAAATGGTTTTATCTTTTCTAATAACTGTCCTTAACTTTCATGTAGGGAATGTCCTTTCCCACCTGGTAAGTGTGGCACATTGAGTTAGTGATCCTAATTTTCATGCCTCCCTATGAAGCAAGGGACTCCACGACTTTTGGCATTGCCTTCCCATTACTAACTTAGAGACTGGCCTCTGTGAAAAGCTCAAGTAAAGGTCTAAGAGAGTTCCTCCCTTTGAACCCTTGCCACCACAATGACAGCAGGCTCAGGATAGCAGGCCAGAAGGTAAAACCAAGCAGAACCATGCCAAATGAGGCTATCCCAGACCAGCCACCCCATGCCAACCCTCAGTTCACTGCAAATACATAAACAATCCCAGCAGATATCAACTGAGTCTGCTACAGATCAGCAAAACTATCCAACCAATGTGTACACTTCTGCCAGGTGCTATGGCACATACCTATAATCTCAGCAACTCAGAAGGCTGAGGCAGAAGGTCTGCAAATTTGATGCAGCATAGGCAACATTACAAGGCCCTGTCTCAAGGGGAAAAAAAGGGGGGGATGGGAATGTAGCTCAATGGTAATGTGCCCCTAGGTTCAATCCCCAGCACCCAAAAGATGGGGGCAGGAGGTAGGCTTCTAAGAAATAATAAATAGTTGTTGTTTCAAGTCACTGGGTTTGTAATAGTTTATTGATCAGCAAAAACCTAACTAATATATATTGGGAATCTTTAAACAACATGGTCCCATTCATAACTTTTTAGATGTTTCCAGTTATTAGAACTCTATCCTTCAGATATTAAGACCCAATTATATTATTATTTTTAATACTTAAAAGACTTCAGTCTCAAATTCAAAATACTTTTCTCTCTATGGTTTAACCCACATACTTAGCAGCTTGGAATGGAGAAATGCAACATGGTCTTATTCAGAAAAATTGCTTACCCTTCACTAATTCTGGGAGCCCATGACTTGAGAATTAGAAGGAGGGAGGGTCTTCTCTGGCCTTAGCCGGATAAAATCATAGTCCTCTTTGTTTGCCATTGCTTCTCTGGCTGACACTAACTGGGTATCCAAATCCTTTCATGGGGCAAACACATAACTGCTAGCTTCCTCAGGGTGATTGTGGGGTTCTTCCAAGGCTCCTGCAAGGAGAACTACCCTGGTACATTTTACCTTATTCAGGCAGTCAGCATTCTCCCTCTACCACTGCTGAAGTCCCTTTATCTGGCTACCAGCATTCTTGAGCGAGACATAGGAAAACACAGGTCAAGCCTAGCTCCTCTATGAAGCAGCCAGTAAAACAGATTAAACAGTATCCTTTCCCCTCACCTTTAGCCCCACCATTGCTCTCAACTCTACCTCTGCTCAGGCAGAAAAGAGCAAATCAATAAATCCATAGCTAAGCAAATATCCAAGGAAGCAGTGAAATGGCTACTCATACTCCATACCTGCAGGCACCCCATACTCTTCACAAGTGGTTATTTGAAGAATAAAAGTAGGCTTTAGAAGGGAGGAAATAGTTAGTCATTAAGAACCGTGAATCCCCCTCTGGTGAGACCTATGCTCCTATTGGGATGGGATGGGGGATTACAGTTCTACAGGAATGGTTCCTAGGGGCAGTTTCTGCAAGCAAGTTTCTGGCCCTAGTGGCTTGTAGATTATTCATAGAAACCCAAATATAGAAAATTAGTTACTTAGAGACTTTTGTCTTCAGCTTAGGGTTTCAACTGTAATTCTGGAACAAGATAAAAAGGCCCCACTCAACACACTGTTACATGGTTATTTTTAAATCTAAAGTATGCACTAAATTCTACTATACTGCATATCATTATAGAAAAATTCCATTTCTACAGAAATGCCAGTTTTATTAAAAAGACTGCCCTGAAGAGGTTATTTGAATGATACTTATTAAATTTTTATGTAAATGCTAAGATGTTTTCATGGATCCTAATTCATCAATTAAAGAATATAAAGGAACACTGGCATTTTTTAATTTTTCAAAAACTTTCAAACAAAATAAAATCTTTGTCTAATAAAATTCTAGAGAAAATTTGTGAATTTAAAATTTTTCTGGATAATCAGATATCCAATCATTCACTTAGCAAATATTTATTTACACACTTTCTTTATGACCATGATATTCTACTTGCTTTGGGCATAATAACAAACAAAAAAAGATCCCTTTCCTAACAGACTAAGCAGGGTAAAAGAAAACACTAAAGGATGACTATAATAGATAAGTAAAAAATACACAGAACATGTTATAAGGTGAATAGTAGTAATAGAAAAGGCAAAGTACAGCTGGGCATGGTGGCTCAAGCCTGTAATCCCAGTGAAGTAGAGTATCTCAAGTTCAAAGCCAACCTTAGCAACTTAAAGAGGCCCTAAGCAAATCAGCAACACCCTATCTCAAGATAAAGAATAGAAAGGGCTGGGAATGTGGCTCAATAGTTAAGCACTCTAGGTTCAAGCCACAGTACAAAGAAAGAAAGAGAGAGAGAGAGAAGAGTGGAACAAGAGGAATCAGTGGTGTCCAGGAGTGAATGAGGCTGCCAGGTAAAAGCCAGGTGGTTTGAAACACTGAATAAGGTGGTCAGTAAGGTTTCATTAAGAATACATTATGTGAGCAATGACATGAAAGACCTAAGGGAGATAGCCACATGTAGAATAAGAACAATCTAGATGGAAGACCAGTCAACTCAGTGACCCCAAGGCAAGAGCGTTTGTCTGACATGTGACAAATAGCAAGGAAGGTTATTGTGTCTAGATGGTTATGAAATAGGAAGTGAAGTCAGGAGAGTAAAAAGGGTGGGGAAGAGAGTTGATTGAACAGTGTGTAGAGCTGTAACACTTTGGCTTTTACTTTGAGTTAAGAAGTAACACAATATGACTTGTATTTTTAAGGGGCCAAGCTATAAGAAGGCAGGAGTGAAAGCAAGATCATTACAAAAGTGATCCTAGTGAACACTGGTGGTAGCTTATACCAGGATGGTAGCAGAAAAGATAAATGGTCTAATTCTGGATATTAGGAGGGGAAGATAAAACAAGATTTCCCAATGCTTTGGGAAATAAAGTTAAGGATAATTTCAATAGCTTGAGCAACTGGGTGAGTGGAGTTGTAACAAACTCAGAGACTAGTTTGGATGATGGTAGGTGAGAAATTGGGGGAAGTGTGGAAATAAAGGCTTTATTTTGGACATGTTGACTTTGAGATCTAAGTAGAGACATCAAAGCAGAAATGTCAAGTGGGGACAAAGAGAAATTTCCCCTCTGCCCTTTGAAGGTTCACTGAAATGAACTGACAATGTACTGGCAGATTAATGAGAGAAAAAAAGACATAATAAATTGATTAAAGTGTATGAAAGGAAAATCACAGCATGGAACTCAAACACAACGTATTAGACTCCCTTGAGGTCCAGATGGCTGAGGCTTAAATAACCTCTGGAGAAGAAGAGAGACTGGATAGGAAAGGGCTTGGAGTATCCTGGAGATTTGTAAGAAGCTACAGGAGAGATAAGGAGAAGAATGCAAAGCATGGCTTGTCTTATTAAGTATATAAAGTTTCCCAGGTAGTCGCTCAGAGCTGCCTGGTCATGTATTAGAGTGTCCTGGGAATGGAGAATTTGAGTCTCTTCTTTCTTCAGGTTAATCTTTCCTGGTTAATGAAGTGCCATCTCAAATGTACTCCTTCTGGGAAGGAAGCTTCAGAGGAAGCCCCTCCCTGTGCTTTGAAGAGTAATGATTAGTATACTCAGTAGATGGGTGGCAGAGAGAGGCACATTGCTCCTTTAGTTCAAAGTCATCATTCTTTGGAATTCAGGGTATCATTTTGTAAGCCCCAATGAAAGTAAGAAGTTGGCCTCATGAATCTGAAATTTAGAAGAGAAATCTGGGCAGTGGGTATACATTTGAGATTAATTGGTATTTAGATAGCATTTAAATGATGAGATCACTGGGGTCATGAGAATAAGACACAGAACTGAGCCAGGCCCTAATATTATGAAGTTGTGGGAAAAAGATATGGCAAAGGAGACTGAAAAGGTATTAAGCATAAAATAGGAGGTAAACCAAGACAATGCAGACATCAAATGAAGGAAATATATCAAGAAGGAAAGAATGGTAAATTCTGTCAAGCACTGCTAAAAGATCAACAAATTTACCAATTTAGCAGCCTATAGGTCATGATGACATTACATAGTAATATTAACCTGAAAGGTCATTCCACTAAAAAAGAATTTTACTACTTAATAAATTCTAAAATAAATAGGTTTTTAAGTGCCACTAAATAACCCACTCATTTCAAACAATATATTATAAAATGGAATGTATTTACAGAAATTTTTTAAAAATTGACTGAACTCCTTGCAGTTTATAATATTTTGATTCAATTAAACACATATATGCTAAGCACCAAGGATGTATAAAAGAGAATAGTCCTTACTCTCTAGGAGCTCTCAGACTACATTAGCAATTAGGCAGGCATATAGACAATCACGGTACCAGACTATAAGTAAATTCCATGAAAAAACAAGGGAGGAGTACCTAAGCCAAATTTGAAAGGTCACAGTTGCCTACTGAAGTAGATGATGCTTAAATTTAATCTCAAGGAAATACATAGTGATTCTAGGCAAAACACTAAACCTTGCAAATCACAAAATGAAGTGATATAAAAGATATTCAAATGAACAAGTTTTTAGGAAAAGTACAAATAACAACCATTGTGTAGTCTCAAGAAGCAGAACTTCAAATTCAGGACTTCAAATCCTTTTCTCTATCAAATAACTATAAAGTTAGATAAAATTGTTAAAAATGATCATTTTAGAGATCTGGAAATCAACCAAAGGCAAATAACATATTAAGAAGTATTTCTGTGGGCTGGGTAGTGGTAAAGTGATTGCCTCACATGTGAGGCACTGGGTTCAATCCTCGGCACCACATGCAAATAAATAAAGATATTGTGTGTCTATCTACAACTACAAAAAAAAAAAATAAGAAAAAAAAAAGAAGTACTTCTTTGAGAATCACAGCCTCTGGACTTTTGCTAGCACTGCTAATCCATGCAGACCTATGATTACAGTTACCATACACTATTGTTTCTAAATGGTATTTTTAAGTTAAACTTAGTTAAATGTAAAGCTTAGGGAGAGCACTTTGCCAAGCTGGTGTTCTCCAAACTAAAATTATTCATAGCAATAGTTTTAGATTTATATAGAAATAACAAATTTGTTGGTATTTATTCATGTCATTTGATGTTTTATAGCTGGATAAAGTAACCTGTTGTCAATAAGTTACGTATATGATTTTGTGTTACTCTTCACACTGGAGTTGGAATTTAAATGTATTTTTGGAGAGTAATAGGAGAGCCTGATCTGTTTAAAGGTGACATTGTAAACATGGAAACATTTTGCCACTTTTTCCACAAAAAGAAAGTTAAAAACTCTCCTAATCTTTGTTTGATTCATGTTTCAGATGTAATGTATTGTGTTATTTGTCAAAAGCCCCACCTTACCTGAGATAAGGCTCTGCCTCTCACCTTACTTCATGTTGGAATGGCTCCAAAATAGGCTAGAGTTTAGTTCACTTAAAATTGTGCTCAAAAGATCAATTGTTGTTGTAAAGATTACTGTGATCTCTAAATAAACAGGGGATATAATACATAACTAAGTAAAGGTTTAAGATTATAAAAATTACTTTTCTTGGTTCATACCTATTATACAAATTGAATATGCTTTTGCTCTGTTAATTTCATTTTGTGTTTTCCTTGTAAACTTTATAACAGTTTTCTGTTAGTGTTTTACAGAGGTACTGTTTATGATAAAACAGCCTGAGTTAATTTGAGACAATAAGCCATCATCTATAGGACAGAGAGTATATAATGCTGGCTTCCAGGACTAATACTAACCCCAATTAAATGAAAGGGGTAACTGCAGAACTATACATTTTTTGAGGGGTGGTACCAGGGATTGACTTCAGGGTACTCAACCACTGAACCACATCTTTAGCCCTATTTTGTATTTTATTTAGAGACAGGGTATTACTGAAATGCTTAGCAACTTGCTATTGCTGAGGATGGCTTTGAACTTGTGATCCTCCTGCCTCAGCCTCTTGAGCTGCTGAGATTACAGGCATGTGCCAACACACCCGGCATTGTAGAACTATATATAGTGAAGTTATTACCTGTTACTTCCACTTTAAGACTGGTGAAAATGGCCTGATGAATATTTAAAACCAAAAACTTGGAGACCAAAGTCAAGGAAGTAAAAGGGCCAGGGAAAAAGCAGCCAAAGTTTTGTCCATTGCCCTCTAAGCTCAGTCAGGACACAGAGAATGATGGGATCCCTCTCTGGGCCATGCAACTCTGGAAAGTCACCTGATCTGCCTATCAGGGAGCTCAAGAGGACTGTAGAGAACAGGAAGCCAGCCAGTGCACATTCTACAAAGAGGAGGGTCATCAGAGATGGAAATATCCCTGATGCTTCCAAGAGAAGCCACATATGATCAACAAGACTCTAACCCATCCTGTCAGATGACACCACTGGTAAAGGAAAGCTAAAGGAGCCACGAGGCTTTGCACACACCCCTAAGTGATCTCTAAGGAATCTCAACTGACTTTTAAGAGTAGACAGTAACAGGTCAGTTTTGACTAACTTGGTCTCAAACACCTGGAAGGAGAGTATAGCCTAAACACAATCCTACATGGACATTTACAAGGAAAAAACAATGTTTTTTTTTTTTTAATGTAACTTAAAGATGTACATTTGTCAGCCCTACCAAAAGAAATAAAGCTGGAGGCTATAAAGGAAGAGTTCTTCTGAGGGAATGTCTAATAATGATGATCACAAAGGACTCTAGAGTTGCAAGTTTGTTCTGAGTTAATTTGAGCCTGCTCTCATAGACCTACAAATCTTCCTATCCTCCTACATTGATAAACTTGATCTGTTTTTCACTGATATGATTGAGTTACTGCCTTCATGATTTTCAGAGACTGACTAAAATACTAATTGCTTTTGTGCTAATTATTTACAAAAAAGCAATGCTTTGCTGTCTCATTTTTTGTTGTCTTAGCATGATCTCTGCACTATGAACACCTTGTCCAGTCACCTGCCATCTGCCACTGTGTGCCTCTGGATTGCTCTGATGCTGAATACCCTTAATTGTCCAAGCCCAACCTGATAGAGAACAAGGTCTTTGGGTTACTTCCCCCAACTTTGCCCTCTTTCAGCAGGAAGCAATTTGGTGATGTCATCACCCATTTTTTGATAGAAATGGAATATAGAAATTGACAGTGGGGAAATGTGACAGTGGCCAACTTTATGCTTTGAATATATCCTTTGCTGGGCTAGGGTTGTGGCTCAGTGGTAGAGCACTTGCCTTATACACATGAGGCACTGGGTTCAATCCTCAGCACCACATAAAATAAATAAACTAGTAAAACAAAGGTAATGTGTTCATGTTCAATTAAAACAAATTTAAACATAGCCCTTGCTACTCTGCCACTGCAACTTATTTTTAAAATGGACATGTTTCTTTCTCTTCCTCTCTCCCTGCTACTTCCAAATCTCTTCCCCTCCTTAATCTCAGGGGAAAAAGGATTACCTCTCTTCCCCATTTTAGGCAGCTATATCTGTCCTTTAGTACACATCCACCATAGGAATGAAGTAATCCGTACTTTGGGGATAGTACCAGATCTCAGAAGTGACGATCTGCTAAATTAATAAGTAAATTACAACACATGGAATGTGGCCTTTGAATCATCTCCTTAAAAACTCCCAGTTCCTGCCAATGGTCAGAATCACAGCCTCTGGGACAGGAGTCCCCTGTGTTTCTCCTTTGCTAGCAAAGCAATAAACCTCCTTTTTCCTTTTTCTAAGAAAAAAGGAAGAGGAAGAGGAGGAGAACAAGAGGAAGAAGTACTTACTTATGAAAAACTTTTGGAATTCAAGCAAGAACAATGTTAGTTTGTGGCATTCCTCTTTGGAGCCTCTCCCATCTCTCCCAGGTGATCAGTACAATGGTTCTTCCAAGACCTCAGACTTTGTTTTGTTTTTTTTATTAGATCTTTATGGTTAAAACTTAGTACTTGGGTTCATCCCAACAAACTTAGACATTCATGGAAATCGATTTCAGTTTATGATCACCTCTTTTCTCTTTCCCTTTCCCTCCTGCCCACCCCCCAAGTTCTCCTTCCTTTAACTAGACTTCCTTTCACTTGTCTATTAATTGTATATGATTGGCTCTTTATGTAATCTTATCATTCTCTCCCTCTTTCCTTTATTTTACTCTAGCTTCTGCATGAGAGAATACATTCAATCTTTGAGTTACTGAGTTTGGCTAATGATATTCTCCATTTCCATCTATTTACTGCCAAATGCCATAATTTCATTATTTTAATAGCTGAGAAGGACTCCATTGTATATATATAAACCACAATTTCTTAATCCATGCATCTATTGATGATCATCTGGGTTATTCCATAATTTAGCTGTTGTGAATTATGCTGCCATTAACATTGATGTGGGTATGTCGCTGTATTAAACTGATTTTAGATCTTTTAGAAAAACACCCAGGAGTGGGATAGTTGGGTGATAAGGTGGTTTCATTTCTAGTTCTGAGGAATCTCTAAACCACTTTCCAGAGTGGTTGTAGTAGTCTGCAGTCCCATCAACAATGTGTTGCCGAAAGCTCGGTCCTTGTCTCCGATGCCAATCCAATAACGAGGACACGGTTTTCAGAAAAATTAAAATGACAGTTTATCGCTTTACTAGCAAAGAAGAAACAGAGGACTTCAGTCCCAAAGGCTGAGATTCATCATCAGAAACAGGGGGCTTTTATAGAGGTGATTCAGAGAAAATGAGATTAGGGAGGAGAGATCAGAAAGGAGAAGATCAGGGAAAAGAAGATGAGGGAGAAGGGAAAAGAAGATCAGGAAGGATAAGATCAGAAAGATCAGGTAGGGAGAAGGTTGGGAAAAAGAAAAAAAAAACATGTATGTTTCAAAGTGACAGGGATATAGTCAAAGCATCAAGTGAACCCCTGTTACAAATGTACAAGTGTTCCTTTCACCCCACGACCTGGCCAGCATTTATTGTTGTTTGTATTCTTGATAACTGCCATTCTGAATGGAGTAAGATGAAATCTCAATGTAGTTTGATTTGCATTTCTCTGACTACTAGAGATTTTGAACATTTTTTCATATATCTATTGGCCTCTGTGTGTTTCTTCTATTGAGAAGTTTCTGTTTAGTTCTTTTGCCCATTTATTGATTGGGTTATTTGGGTTATTGTTGTTGTTGTTGTTATTTTTCTTTCGGTATTAAGTTTTTTTAGTTCTTTGTATATTCTAGATATTAATCCCCTATTGGAGAAGTAACTGGTCAAGATTTTCTCCCATTTTGTAGGCTCTATCTTCACACTCTTAATTGTTTCCTCAGCTGTGCAGAAGCTTTTTAGTTTAATGTCATCTCACTTATTTGATTCTTGGTTTTATTTCTTATGCTTTGGAGGCCTTGTTAAGGAAGTCTGTGCCAGCACCTATATGATAGAGTATTGATCCTGTTTTCTTCTAGAAGTTGTAAGGTTTCTGGTCTAATTCCTAAGTCTTCGATCCATTTCAATCTGGGTTTTGTGCAGGTTGAAAGAGAGGGGTCTAACTTAATTTTTCCACATATAGCTATCCAGTTTTACCAAAATCATTTGTTAAAAAAGACTGCCTTTTCTCCAAGATATCTTTTTAGCAACTTTGTCAAATATAAGATGGCTATAGATTTGTTGGGGTTGTTTCTGTGTCTTCTATTCTATTCCACTGGTTTTCATGTCTATTTTGGTTCCAATATTATGCTTTTTTTGTTACTACAGCTCAGTAGTATACTTTCAGATCAGGTATTATGATGCCTCCTGCTTCACTATTCTTGCTTAGTATTGCTTTGGGTGTTCTGGAAGACCACAGACTTTGAAACTAGAAGCTTTACTACCATATGTGCTCAGTTTACCTGTAACTGAAGGTGAAAATATGCCATCCAGCAGCAACTCCAGAAGAGTAGCAACATCAGTATCAAGTCTCAATTAGCCATCCCAGTTAAGACAAGCAATCAATCAGCAACATAAACAGAAAAGTAACAGGGAGATCCTGCAAATGAGAGATGCACCAAGATACTGCATGAACTCTGCTCACAATCCTGGCTGGCTGCCTTCCATGCATAGGGGAAATCAAGGGTGCTAAGCTGTCCATACATCCTAGTTGGTGGAGAGGCTGTGCACAGGCACAGGAATATGGGAGAAATTAGAAGACAGGGCAGACTTTTAAACTGCTCGAGCTTTGCATGTGTTCTTCAACCTACCAAAAGATCCTTTGAGAATGGTGAAAGACTTATTGGCTCAGATTATAAGGGCACAACCTCTGATCAATCATTGACATAGCAACTAAGTTATGCACAAACATAAAACTGAGAGAAATAAATCAGACTCAAAAAAGTACATCTTTTTAAGGCAAGAGCATTGTATGATCAGGTGTGGAAGCTCACATCTGCAATTCCAACTTGGGAGGCTGAGACAGGAGGAGCATTAAATTCAAGGGCAGACTCAACAATTTAGCAAAAACCTGAGCAGTTTAGTGATGTCTCAAAATAAAACATTAAAAGGGTTTGGGGATGTAGCTCAGTGGTAAAATGCTCCTAGGATCAATCCCTTGTAGTATATATGTGTGTGTGACATACACACACACACACAGACACACACACACAGAGAGAGAGAGAGAGAGAGAGAGAGAGAGAGAGAGAGATCTGCTGAATGGCATATTTTCACCTTCAGTTACAGATAAACTGAGCACATATGGTAGTAAACCTTTTAGTTTCAAAGTCTGTGGTCTTCCAGAATAGCCAAAGCAATACTAAGCAAGAATAGTGAAGCAGGAGGCATCATAATACCTGATCTGAAAGTATATTACAGAGCTGTAGTAACAAAAACAGCATGATATTGGTACCAAAATAGAAATATGTATGTATTTATGTATGTATGTACACACACACACACACACACACAAGCACTAAGTAGCCTCCTGAATTATATCCTGAAATAATGGGGAATCATTAAAGGACTTTAACCAGAGACTAATGAGTTGGAATTGCATTTTATAAGATCACTTTGGCAAGGTGGAAGGCAAGTTGACAGAGGGCAAGATCAGAGACAAAGAGAGGAATTCTATTAGCTTGAATAAAGATGGTGGTGATGGGCAAGAAGGGCAGAGGATGCAGAGGTAAGCCAATTGGATTTTCAAAGGTAGAATAAACTGATGTAATTACCCATTCAGTTTAGGTATTGAGGAATCAGAGGAATGTTTAAAAGCCTTTAGGTTTATGACCTAAGCCAAAAGGATGGTGAAGCCATATACTAAAACAAAAAATTCAGATACAGCAACTAATATGGAGGGTGAAAAATAATGAGCTTAGTTTTGAGTTTGAGATATAATTCATGAGATTATTTACATAATTAAACTTCAAGTAAAATTTACACTTTAGCTGGGCACAGTGGTGCACACTGTAATCCTAGTGGCTTGGGAGGCTGAGGCACGAGGATCCCAAGTTCAAAGCCAGCCTCAGCAACTTGGTAAGGCACTAAACAACTCAGTGAGACCCTGTCTTTAAATAAAATACAAAATAGGGCTGGGAATGTGGCTCAGTGGTGGAGTGCCCTAAATTCAATCTCCTGTACCGAGCCCACCTCCCAAATTTGCTTTTTAGAGAAATACATCACATAAAGAAATATGGACAATAGTGGTTTGAAGACCTGGGTTCTTGTTCTAGTTTTACTTCAAATTTGAACACATCAAATTTTATCTTGAGGCTAAGTTTATTCATTTATTTTACTTATCTCTATGCAAAATGAAGAAAATAAGACTGTCCTGTGTACTTACAGAACATTGTGAGCATAAAAGGGATGCTGCAAAACAAGATTAAATGCAATTTCTGCTGCAGTGTACAATCTGTTCTGCAAGTATAAATAATACAATATGACCAAAATGAAGCCATAAGTGTTGGAAAAGAAACATTATTTTCATTGTCAGATGACACATAAGTCACTGGAGAATTATTTTTAAAACTATTAAAATCAGTAAGAAATCAGTATCTTTCCTACATATTATCAATAACCTGTTAGAATTTAAAATTGGGAAAATCCTAGTCTCTCTCTGAATAACAATAGATCTAAAGCTATCCTATTCTTACCCAGATCAAATTAAATAAATTTATAAAGCCTATATTAAGAAAATTTTAAACTCCATAGAAGACTTTAAAAAGTAAATATCATATTCCTAAAAGGGAATATGATGCTATAGATATGCAATTTTACTCCAAATTTGTAAATTGAAAGAGACACCCATTAAAATCTCAACTGGGAAGCCAGGCAGGGTGGTGCATGCCTGTAATTTCAGAACTCTGGAGGCTGAGGCAGAATAATTGCAAGTTCAAGGCCAGGCTCAGCAATTTAGCAAGGCCCTAAGCAATTTGCACTCAGTGAGTCTCAGTCTCCAAATAAAAAGGGCTGGGGATATAGCTCAATGATAAAGCTCCCCAAGTTCAATCCCCAGTACCAAAAAAACAAACAAAAACTCAACCAGGAAATATTTATCTAATTAAGAGTATAGGTATCTAGGGGGCTGGGGTTGTGGCTCAGCGGTACAGCGCTCGCCTAGAGAGCTCACCTAGCATGAACGAGGCCCTGGGTTCGATCCTCAGCACCACATAAAAAAAGTAAGTAAATAAAATAAAGGTATTGTGTCCAACTACAACAAAAATTTTTTTTAAAAAGAAGAGTATAGGTATCTAATATGAAAGCCTACATATAAGGAAGTTAACAAAAACAACCACAATTATAGTAGGGTAATAAGACAATTGGTGATTTTCCTATTCATTTTTACAAATATACATGATTAGAATTTTGTCTGTACTTGGAAACATTCTCTCAGATCTTGGTAATAAGAAATACAAGAGGGGCTGGGGATGTGGTCAAGCGGTAGCACGCTCGCCTGGCATGCGTGCGGCCCGGGTTCGATCCTCAGCACCACATACAAACAAAGATGTTGTGTCCGCCGAAAACTAAAAAATAAATATTAAAATTCTCTCGAAAAATAAAAAAAAATTTAAAAAAAAGAAATACAAGAAAATTTTTTCAGGGGTTGGGTTGTGGCTCAGTGGTAGAGCACTTCCCAAGCATGTGTGAGACACTAGGTTCGACCTCAGCACCACATAAAAATAAATAAGTAAAATAAAGGTATTTTGTCCATCTACAACTAAAAAAAAAATTTTTTAAAGAAAGTTTTTTCTAAATTCAAACATGAAAGTAATTCAAAATAGATCAGACAAGCAAATCACTTTAAAGATAGAAAATGGCTCCCTAGTACATAAGATTTAACTGAAACCCAATGGCACCAGGAAAAAGACTGAGCAGTCATTTATACTTAAAAAAAAAAAAGAAAGAAAGAAATGAACTCAGCAATAGCAGTGTCCACTGAACTGTTCAAAAAGGGAATCTTAACCCTGCACAATTTCAGGTGGTGCACACCTGAATTTCAGCAACATGGGAGACTGAGACAGGAGAATCCCAAGTCCAAAGTCAGCCTGGACAACTTAGTAAAACCCTGTCTCAAAAAAATAAAATAAAAATAAAAGAGGCTGAGTGGTACAGAATCCCTGGGTTCAATCCCCAGTACTACACATGGATGGACAAAAAATAATTATTTTATTCATGTAACTATGCATGAAAAATTATACTCATTTGTGTTCCCATGATTGTGATTTGGTCACCTAAAAACATAAAATAACCATCATATTGAAAGAAACATTATAGTTCATCTTACAGAAGCTGGACGTGGTGGCACATGCCTGTAATCCCCGCAGCCTGGGAGGTTGATATAGAAGGATTGCAAGTTCAAAGCCAGCCTCAGCAATTTAGCAAGGCCCTAAGCAACTTAGTGAGATCCTGACTCAAAATTTTTTAAAAAAAATTTAAAGGGTTGGGATGTGACTCAATGTTTAAGCACCCCTGGGTTCAATTTCTGGTACAAAACAAACAAACAAAAACAGTGTTCAACTTTCTGGCAGTGACACCTTTCTGGCAGTGACACTCCCCACAAGAACATGGTTTGGGAAAATAATCCCTTTCACCTCTCCAGAAGAGAAGAGGAGGAAGCAGAAGAAGAAGCACTTGGTACAGAGCCGCAATTCCTATTTCACGGATGTGAAAAGCCCAGGATGCTATAAAATCACCACAGTTTTTAGTTCTGCACAAAAGTAGATTTGTGTGTTGGCTGTCCTCTGCCAGCCTACAGGTGGAAAAGCAAGGTTTACAGAAGAATGTTCCTTCAGGAGGAAGTAGCACAAAAAGCAATCTGAATCAAGATGAATGAGAAACCATACCAATAAACACGTTTTGGATAAAAAATTTTTTAAAAAATTAAAAACAATATTCAAAAGTATTTAACACACAAGTGTTACAATCCTTTCTTCTTGAAATGATTGCTTAAGATTTGCATATGCTTAAGAGACAAATCATAGCTCTTAATAAATAATGAATGAAAAAAATCTATTATAACTAACTAGGATTCAATGTTTATTACAAAAATGTAACTCGCAGCTCCAAGTAAATTTTCCTCCTAATCTCCAAAAATGAGCTTAAAAAAAATCTACTTTAGTCTCATCAAGAAATTATATGAATGCAGTATATTTAGTCTTTATCTAGTGATGTTTAGAGCCACAAATGATATTTCATTAACTCACAGTAGATATTTAAATAAATACAGCATTACCCAATAGCAGTAACATGTTCATAATCCCCATGAAAAGGATTATTAGTTAGAGTATATATAAATCTACAAGTAAATTAAAAGAAGAATAAAAGTAAGGCCAGGTGTGGTGGCACATGCCTGTAATATTAGCAACTCAAGAGGCTGAGGTGGGAGGATTGCAAATTTAAGGCCAGCTGGGCAATTTAGCAATCCCCCTTCTCAAAAAACAAACAAACGGTCTGGGATACAGCTCAGGAGTACAATGCCTCTGAATTCAATCTCTAGTGGAAGGAAGAGGAGGAAGAGCAGGGCTTTTGGAGAAGGAGGAAAGAAAAAAAGTTAAGCAAAAGTAAGTATTGCAAAAAAACACATGCATTTGTTACATAAAGCAACATTGTTCCCAAGGAACCTGTGGGAAATGTTTATTTCTTTCAGTGAACCTTGAAAGTGTCACTAAATCTCAAAAAAGAATGTAAGCATACTGTGTACACAGAAACTAAATTTTTAAATGGGTGTAACAGGGGTTCACTTGATGCTTTGACTATATCCCTTGTCACTTTGAAATGTACATGTTTTTTCCTTTTCCTAACCTTCTCCTCCCTGACCTTCTCCTTCCTCATCTTCTCCCTAACTTTTTCACTAACCTTCTCCTCCCTCATCTTCTCCTTCCTAATCTAATTTTCTCTGAATCACCTCTTTTAAAACCCCCTGCTCCCCATGATGGGCAGAGTCGCAGGCTCTGGACAGGAGTCCCCTGTGTTTCTCCTTTGCTAGCAAAGCAATAAAACATTTTTCTTTTTCTCAAGACCATGTCTTCACTGTTGGTTGGTGTCAAGGATGAGGACCCAGCTTTTGGTTACATGGGTACTTAATAGTTCACCCTTCAAATAAAAATAATTACTTCTAACAGCTTACTGTAAAACAGTATAACAGTGTATAAATAACACAAAGTGAATGAATTGCCTGGTATGGGTGTGGGCCTGTGGTCTCGGCTATGTGCAAGGCTGAGGCAGGAGGATCACTGAAACCATAAATTTGACAACTGCCTGAGCAACATAGTAAGATTCCATTTCAAAAAAAAAAAAAAAATCAAATAGTAATAATAATAGTAATAAATAAAAAGTAAATGGGTAGGGCAAGTAAAGTAACTATTTAATACATGAATTCAATTGTTCACTCTCTAATTTGATTTTGTTTCTGATAGATATGCCCACTTGGATTTACATATGCCAGCAAAGTAAGACCTAATGAAAAACTAATCTTGTCAGATACAGGAAATATATTTCTAGTGTTTATTACTAATGTTATGCTGCAGGCTGGGCATTGTGGAGCACACCTGTAATCCCAGCAGCCTGGGAAACTGAGGCAAGAGTATCGCAAGTTCAAAGCCAGCCTCAGCCATTTAACAAGGCCCTAAGCAACTTAGTGAGACTCTGTCTCAAAATTAAAAATAAAAAGGACTGGGGACGTGTTTTAGTTATAAGATGCCTCTGTGTTCAATTCTCAATATCCACCCCTCAAATTTTTTTTTTACTCTACATAGCTGGGCAGGTAGCACAAATTTACGATCCTAGCAACTAAGGAGGCTGAGGCAGAAGGATCTCAAGTTTGAGGCCAACCTCAGAAATGTAACTAGACCCTGTTTAAAAAAAAAAAAAAAATAGGGATGATGTAGCCCAGTGGTAAGGTACCTCTGAATTTAATGCCCAGAATAAAAAAATAAATAAAAAAAAATTTAAAAAAAAAAAAAAAAAAAAAAAAAAAAATATATATATATATATATATATATATATATATATATATATTTTACTCTATATGAATTAGGGGAAAAGACTCTTCAATTACTGGTTCCTAAACTGTAGTAGAGGTAATCAAAACTCATGTATTGCTATGTATATTTCAAAATATAAACAAGTATAACTTGTCTTCTTAACTGAAGAGACAAGGAATTAATGGAGTAAAGAGGCTCTTTAATTATTAAGAATATCATACAAGCCAGGTGTGCTGGCTCATGCCTGTAATCCCAGTGGCTCAGGAGGCTGAGGCAAGAGGATCAAGAGTTCAAAGCCAGTCTCACCAGGTCCAACCCTTGACACACACACAAAAGAACCATACAAAAGCCAGGCATGATTGTGCACACTTGTAATCACAGCAACTCAGGAGGCTGAAACAGGAAGATCACAAGTTCAAGGCCAACCCCAGCAATTTATCAAGGACCTAAGCAACTTAACAAGACCCATCTCAAAATTTAAAAATAGTAGGCTGGGGCTGTAGCTTAGTGGCAGAGCGCTTGCCTAGCACATGTGAGACATTGGGTTTGATCCTCAGCACAACATAAAAATAAACAAATAAAATAAAGGCATGCTGACCATCTACAACTACAAAAAATAAAATAAAACAAATAAAAATAAAAAATTCAAAAATAATATGGACTGGAAATATGGCTCAATTATTAAGTGCCCCTGAATCCCAGGTAACAACAACAACAACAACAAAAGAATGAGAGAGAAAAATGATCCAGTAAAAAAAGTAAGATATTTTTGTTTTCAGAGTCCAAATGTTCTCTTTCTGTTTCTGCTATACTAAAGTGAGACAATGATGTTGAAAACCTATGAGAAATTATTTTATCAATAATCTTTGAAAGGCAGAATCGCAGAACTGAGCTCCCAAATTAAAAAATAAATACAAAACACAAGAAAAATTCTAGAAGGCAAAGCCATTTAGCAAGACCCTGTCTCAAAATAAAAATTAAATACAGACTGGGGATGTGGCTCAGTGGTTAAGCACCCCTGGGTTAAATCCCCAGTACCAAAGAGAAAATAAACTAAAGTAGAAAACTATCTGAAATTCTTGGCACCTCTCTCCAGAAAATGTTTGGAACTTTTTCATAATATGTTAGTCAGGTCTAACATCTTTGTGGCACTGGGGACTAACCCAGGGAGTGTTCTACCACTAAGCTACAGATTCAGCCCTTTTTAAATTATCATGATTATTATTTTTATTTTTTTGAGACAGGGTCTTACTAACTTGCCCAGGATGGCCTTGAACTTGTGATCCTCTGCCTCAGCTTCCCAAATAGCTGGGATTACAGGCGTGCACTACCACACCAACTAAAAATCTTAACAACTTTGAATGAAGATGCTAATAGACATATTTTATGATTCACCTTAATAAGCATCCATTAGCCACATGATTTAGGGTGACCCTAAAGAAAATATTAATGATTTATATATTTTCTCCTAACATTTTTCCTAATACATAAAAGTACCAAGTCTACAGACTGCAAAAGCTAAAGTAAGAGTGAATCTTGAACATTACTAAGAAAAAGAAAAAAGACTATTTAAGGGTAAAACTGATTATCTTATTATCCAAAATAAGTGGGAAAAGGCTTTAATCAAAGTGTGTTAACTTATTTTTTACTTCAAAACAATTTATAAAATCAGAGAGAAAAGAGGCTGGAGTTGTAGCTCAGCAGTAGAGATCTTGCCTCATATGTGTGAGTCACTAGGTTCAATTCCCAGCACCACATACAAACAAGCAAATAAATTAAAGGTCCATCAATAACTAAAAAAAAAAATTTTAAATATCAGAGAGAAAGGAACTCAGAATTGTATTGGGGTCCATAGCCTCTGAATCTGAAGCACTCCTTTTGTTCCACTACCCTTTTCCCCTTTCACTACAGTCCTCTCTAAACCCTGCTTCAGGATCTAATTTCTTCCTTCAATCTTGTTGTTCACCTTTCAGAAAATCATAAACATTTATGATCACTTGGTGATATTCCCCCTCCCACTTTGGTAGCAATGATAAAAATTTCTTTATTTTTCAAAATAGCTTTTCCTTCATTTCTGGGAATTTGGAAAAAGAGTAAAAGGAAATGAGTTTTAGAGTGGTAGTAGAGTTGGAAAGTTAGCAGAAAGCCACAATATAGACTCTTGAACACTCTGTTATGGAGTTTCTACATTCTGTGATAGAATAAATAGAACTCAGACTGAACACAAAGGGAAAAAAATCATGTAGAAAATGGGACTCCATCAAAGATATTTTGAAAGGTTAACCATGGCTACAATTTGTCCAGTGAATTGGAGAAGAGTTGGTAGGCTACTGAATGGTACAAATGAGGATGTATAGAGTCTTGAACTAGGGTAGAGACATCCTGGAGGCCCTGTCACTAATTCACACCAATAGAATGCAATAAAGTAGGGCTGGGTAAGAAACCACTCACACTATGCAAACACCTAATGCCAGAAGTCATAAACTGACTACCCACAGCTCATATAACATGCCTTACTGAGATGTCTGATTTGATCTTCACTAGGTTCGAAAAATATTTTCTAAATTAGCTGCCAACATTTAAAAATTCAGAGATTTCTCCTCCCAAATCTGAATTTTTACTGTTCTTGAACTATACATATTTCCATATATATATATATATATATATATATATATATATATATATTGTTTTTTTTTTTCCTCTGAACTTGAAGAACTCCCTTTTGCTCCAAGATTTGGTAACATTTTGGACCCACATTCCAACATGGCAATGCACAGAGCACAGGCAGTCTGGGTAGCCACAGACCTTAGCCCTGGGTCTCCATATTGTTTTGTCCCTGGCAGCTTGGCTCATTAACATTGCAACCTTGGTCTCCACAAACATTGAGTTTGCATTCCTAGCCCCAGGGCTATAGAAATTTCATCTGAAAAGTTTTGTTTAGTTTTGATACTATCCATGAGCTCACCCCCATGTGAAAGAGAATTATCTTTAATTAGAGGTGTAACTCTCACTCCAAAGGGCAGAGAATTTTCCTCATGCAGCAGTCAGTGTTAACAAATAAGAAACTAGACTTAGCCATAGCAATACTAAAGCAATAATAAATAATAAAAAATAATAATAATAAAATAAAAATAAGCCATAGACCAATAATAAAGACAAATTCTGAAAACCGGTTCTCCAGGCATTGGTTTAGAATTTCAGTTCAGAAACTTTTGACAGATATAATTTCCCTCATGAACATTCTCTCCAGCCCCCACCCCACCTCACCCACACACAGAAGTGTAGCTCCATACCTCACCTTCACCTTCACCATTCTGTTAGATCACTGAAATGGTAACAAATTTTTATCATCCTGACTCCAGCTTTAAAAAAGAAAAAACAAAAGAAAACCTGGTGATGCCCAGGTGCAGTTATTCATGCCTATAATTCCAGTGACTAAGGCAGGAAGATCACAAGTTCAAGGCCAGCCTCAGTAATTTAGTGAAACCCTGTCTCAAATTTTAAAAATTTAAAAAAAAAAAAAAGGCTGGGATTGTAGCTCAGTGGTGGAGTGCATGCCTAGCGTGTGCGAGGCACTGGGTTCAGTCCTCATCACCGGGTTCAATCCTCAGCACCGCATAAAAGCAAATAAATTTTAAAAAGGTATTGTGTCCTTCTACAACTAAAAAAAATTTTAAAAAGAAAGAAAGAACGGAAGGAAGGAAGGAAGGAAGCAAGGAAGCAGAGAGGGTGGGGATGTGGGTAAAGGTAGAGTGCTCCTGAATTCAATCTTCAGTACTACCCATCCCCAAAAGAAAACTGGTGAAAAGGGAAAGTTCCCAAGGTATAGCCACATAAATTATTACAGATCAAAAGGAATCAGAAACCTATACTTGATTTGGGGATGTAACTTACTGGTAGAGATTGTGCTTAGCATGGATGAGAACCTGGATTCAATCCCTAACCAAAAATAAAAAATAAAAAGAAATCATTTGATGGAATAAACCACCAACCTTCTATTTAATCATCATATATCAGAAGCATTAATATCAAAATCAAACTCAAGACAAAGAGATCTGTTATCACTATTAATAACTTTCTAGTGGATATATAAAAGAATTAAGAAAAATATAATAAACAAAGCAACAACAACAAAGAAAGACCTTTGATTTGCAAAAGATCTCATCCTACCTATAAGAATTGAGAGAAATGACTGAAAAACTACTAAAACTAGTAGGAAAATTCACTAAGGTGACTGGATACAAAATTAATACCAAAAAAAAGTATTCATTCTTTTATATATCAGCAATAATCACAGAAGGAAAATGAATGAAAAGCCAAGGGCTTGGGCTATAGCTCAGTGACAGAGCACTTGCCTAGCATGCAAGAGGCCTTTGGTTTGATTCCCAGCATTACAAATAAAACAAAAAAGATAAGTGAAAATTCAAACACAGTAATAAACAAAACTATTAAATACCTGGAATGAAATTACTAAAAGGAATGAACAAACAGGACACAATAGCACATGCCTGTAATCCCAGCAACTCAGGAGGCTGAGGCAGAAGGACTGTAAGTTCAAGGTCAGCCCCAACAACTTAGTAAGACCCTCTCCCAAATTAAAAAAAAAAAAAAGGAGAGGGAGCCTGGGAATGTAGTTTAGTGGTAAAATACCCCTGAGTTCAACCTCTAGTACCAAAAAAGAATAATAAAGTAAAAACTAGGTCACATTATACTGGACAGGGAGATTCCTTAAGGGCTTAAGGCCTGTCCTAACTAAGAGACTGACCTCTGAATGATCAATGAACAACTCTGTCAAAGCTTAGTGTAGGCATATAACCCAAAAGGATATCATGGCTTTTCCCCCCAGTGACACTCTGAACCTGATAAATTCCTGCATCTCCTTGGATCAGTTCCATATCATGAGAACCTGTTCAAAACTGTTCTCAAGTTTCTCTGAGTGCACAGATGAAACAGAACTAACCCACAGAGAACCAGGACTCATCACTTTTCCAGAGTCAGATAAATGTCAAGAAGAGAAAACTTTTCTAAGAAACAGATTTCTGGCAGCAGGGCATGGTGGAACATGCCTATAATCCCAGTGACTCAGGAGGCTGAAGCAGGAGGATCACAAAACCAAAGCCAGTCTCAGCAATTTACAGACCATGTCTCAAAAAATAAAATAAGGGGCCAAGGTTGTGGCTCAGTGATAGAGTGCTTCCCCAGCACCACATTAAAAAAAATTAAATACACAAATTAAATAAAATAAATAAGGGCTGGGTATGTGACTCAATGGTTAAGCAACCCTGAGTGTAATCCAAACAAACAAAAAAGAAGAAACTAAAGTTTTTGGCAGGGGCTAGGGATATAGCTCAGTGGTAGAAGGCTTGCCTCACATTTCTGAGCACTGGGTTTAATCCCCACCACTGCAAGGGAAGAAAAAAAAAATTACAGAAAAATTGACTCGTTGTATATGTGGAAATAAACACTTCAATGTTATATCTAAATAGAATTTTAAAAACTGTTTTGGAATGTGTTTACATTATTAAGATATCCCCAATTACTAGAGTCCCTAATATTTCAGAATTTGTGCCTATTTGACTACAGTTTGGTTTCAGGATTATTTTTTCACTCTCTGCACAATTGTTTTCTATGACAATTTATAATGTAAACAAAAAATGTAAAGCATGAGAGAAGAATCAGTCAGATAAGCATTCTTATCCATTAAATTAAAGCAGGTCACCTGAGGACTTTTCTAGATAATACTTCATTCACCCAATAATAATGAGTAAATATAGTTGAAATAATAAAATAGACATCTTTTTTAAAACATCCTTCAATCCAAGCCTTTTATTAAATCAACCCACCTGTTATACCTTAATTTTAATTACCAAGGTTTGGTTTTTTGTTTGTTTTGTTTTGAGAGAGAGAGAGAGAGAGAATTTTTTTTAATATTTATTTTTTAGTTTTTTGGCAGACACAACATCTTTGTTTGTATGTGGTGCTGAGGATGGAACCCGGGCCACACGCATGCCAGGCGAGCGTGCTACTGCTTGAGCCACATCCCCAGCCCAGGTTTGTTGTTTTTGTTGTTGTTGTTGTTGTTTGTTGTTCTTGTATGTGTTTTACTAAGGATTGAACTCAAGCAACAAGCTCAGCCAGCCCTCTCCCCACACACTTTTATTTATTTATTTATTTATTTTTAGACACTGTATCACTAAGTTGTCCAGGCTGGCCATGAGCTTACTTTTGTTTTTTTTTGGTACTAGGAATTGAACACAGGTATGCTTTACCATTTAGCTGTATCCCCAGTCCTTTTAATTTTTTATTTTAAGATAGGATCTTGCTAAGTGGCTTGGGGACTTGCAAAATTACTGAGGCTGGCCTTGAACTTGCAGTCCTCTTGCTTCAACCTCCAGAGTAACTGAGCTTTCAGAACATATACCATCCTGCCCTGCTACCTTGAATTTGCAATCCTTTTGATTGAGCCTGGGAGTAGCTTGAATTAAAGGCCAGCACCACCAGGCCTGGCCAATTACTAAGGTTTCATAAGCAAAAATAAGTAACCCTAAACTGAGGACCCAACATGGCGGCGGGCAGGGAGGCAGCACTTTCAGTACCTCCTCATTAACGGGATCAGAGAGATGCATTAATACGCTTAGATTCTACCTGCTGAGAATCTTCTAGCAAAATTCCGCTGTAAGGATACCTGCCAGGAATTAGTAAGTTTATTGGAGGTGACAGTTGCCCCAGATGAGTGAATCTCTGCCACGCGGCGCAGAGGTCCAGTCCTGCCGGCCACCGCCGAACGGCCGCCGCCTGCCCGGCTCTGCGAAAGGCTCCCGCCCGCCCAGCTCAGCGAACGGCCCCGCCCGCCTGGCGCAGTGAATGCCCCCGCTGAGTGGCTCAGAGAACGGACCCCGCCCGCGCGGCTCAGCGAATGGCCTCCGAGGCGCGGCCCAGCAGGTGCCGCGAAGGGACTCTAACCAAGCCTTTATGAAATAGCAAACCAGGAACTAAAACAAGAGAGTGGGTCAGATCAGAGACAAGCCAGTCCCACCCCTCCCTTCAGACACTCCGGCAAGGAGCCTGGGGCCCGCCATAGCAGAGAGGTGACGTCACCAGAGTTCGGCCCACGAGATTCCTTCCCAGCGGAATCCACTTTAGCAGGTGTGTGACTCCCAACCCCACCAGATACAAACAACCGGGAAACTTCAAAAATCTCTCCGTGGACATGACTGTAAGGGCCAAGGGACTCCCGACCCCCAACTCCCCCTACCGCCAGTGGCGTGGGTGTGACTGTAGGGGCGGAGGGAAGCAGAGAAGACTCCCCACCCCCAACTCCCCCAACCGACAACGAAGAGGGCGTGACGGTAGGGGCGGAGGGAAACATAGGGCACTCCTGACCCCCAACTCCTCCTACCGCCAGCGGAGTGGTCGTGACTATAGGGGCCGAGGGAAGCAGAGGGGATTCTCGATCCCCAACTCCCCTTACCACCAGTGGCGACACCCAAGGTCTTAGCAGCCAGTTTCCGAGGGCGTGCCCACCAAAGGGGTCCGGAAAAATTAAACTGTTGGCTCCTAGATCAAAGCTCCACAGCACTGGGGCTTAGATGAATGACAGAGAGAGTGCTCAGTCGTTCGGGAAATAGGGCACGTGGTGGGGCTGAAAGTGTAACCAGATCCTTGGGGAACCACCTCCGGTGAGCAGGACCTGGCTGGCTGGCAGGAGGAAGCGGGGGAGGGGCCGGAGAAGTGAAACGGCTCTGGACTAACAGGATTGAGAGACTCCCAGGAGCCGCCTTACAGGGATTGCTGTCGACACATAGAGGGCAGAAGCTCAGCTCGGAGGGCACAGCTCCGCCTACTGGAAGAGAAGAAAATGGATCTCTAAGACCTAATTTTATTTCTTATTTTATTTTATTTTTTCTCTCCCCTTTTCCTTCTTTCTTTCTTTCCCTTTTCAAGTTTTATTGTTCTTTCCATTCTCCTCTATTCTATCTATCTCCCTCTCCTTCTTTCTTTTTAAGAACACCTTCCTTCCCCTACCCCCCAACTTTCATCCCAAGCATTACGTCTTCCATTACGTGTAATTGTCTAAATGCAAATAGGTGAATGTTTCGAGGCTGTCTATAGGGCTCCTAAATACCTAGCTACTACCAACACCCTGATCCAATCGACTGTTAGTATCCACCTTCAGTAGAGCAATCTTCTAAAGAAGCCAAGACATACTAACATACCTTCATAGCACCTAACCTAAACATAAAGTCCTAAGAACAAACAACAAATCACTATATGCATACAGAATCCAGAAGCCTTTTATAAATTGAATGAATCAGCTTTAAAGTACAATAAAGCCCAACATCTCTAGGCATAGTCTCCCACCACAAAGGAGACACAACAGAGATATACAAAGCCAAAACAAATTTATAGGAGAAAGCAAAAACACAGCAGTCAAACAGAGCTCGAAAGTAACGTGAACAACATGAAAAAACAAGGGAAAAAAGGAGTACAAACAATGCAGGACAACTTAAATCTACAGGAGGACCTAGAGGCATCAGAAAAATGGACAGAGAAAGAACTCAAGGCATACCTAACTCAGATGGAACGGAATATTAGAGAAGACATGAGACAGCAAGTCCAAGCATTGAAAGTATATTTTGAAAATGAAATAAATAAACAAATCCAAATGGCAAAGAACGAGCTCTACCAGGAGATAGAGATTTTTTAAAAAAATCAGACAGTAATCCTAGAAATGCAGGAAACCATAAACCAAATTAAAAACTCAAACGAGAATATCACAAATAGACTAGATCAAGTAGAAGTCAGAACATCAGATAATGAAGACAAAGTTTATCAACTTGAAAAGAATATAGTCAACACAGAAAGGATGCTTAAAATTCACGAGCAATCTATCCAAGAGATATGGGATGTCATAAAAAAACCAAACTTGAGAGTCACTGGGATAGAAGAAGGTATAGATGTCCAAACCAAAGGAATGGACAACCTATTAAATGAAATAATCCTAGAAAACTTCCCAGATATGAAAGATGGAATAAATTGCCAAATCCTGGAAGATTACAGGACCCCAAACATTCAAAACCGTAACAGACCAACTCCAAGACACATAATTATGAAGATATCCAACATACAGAACAAGGAGAGAATATTAAAAGCTACGAGAGAAAGGAGGCAGATTACATTCAGGGGTAATGGCTGATTTTTCATCACAGACTTGGAAAGCGAGAAGATCCTGGAACAACGTATTTCAAACACTAAAAAATAATGGATTCCAACCAAGAATACTGTATCCAGCAAAATTAAGCTTCAGATTTGACAATGAAATTAAAATATTTCATGATAAACAAAAGCTAAAAGAATTTGCAGCCAGAAAACCAGCAATGCAAAGCATTTTGAGCAAAATACTACAAGAAGAGGAATTGAAAAATAGCACCCAAAACTAACAGTGGGAGGTATCTCAGTAAAGGGGGAGAAAAATAACCAAAGAGGAAAAACTAGCCAAACTAAAATAAATAAATAAATAAATATGATTGGAAGTACAAATCATATTTCAATTGTAACCTTAAATGTTAATGGCTTAAATTCACCAATCAAGAGACATAGGCTAGTAACCTGGATTAAAAAAATAAATCCAACAATATGCTGCCTTCAGGAGACTCATATGATAGGAAAAGACATACACAGGCTGAAGGTGAAAGGTTGGGAAAAATCATACCACTCATATGGCCCTCGGAAGCAAGCAGGAGTGGCCATACTCATATCGAATAAAATCAATTTCAAACCTAAGTTAATCAAAAGGGATAACGAAGGACACTATATACTGTTAAAAAGAACCATCCACCAACAAGACATAACAATTATCAATTTGTATGCACCAAACAATGGTGCGGCAACGTTCATAAAACAAACTCTCTTCAAGTTCAAGAGTCAAATAGACCACAACACAATAATTATGGGTGACTTCAACACACCGCTCTCGCCATTAGACAGATCCTCCAGACAAAAGCTGAATAAAGAAACTATAGAACTCAATAACACAATCAATAACCTAGACTTAACCGACATATATAGAATATCAACCATCATCAAGTGGATACATGTTCTTCTCAGCAGCACATGGATCTTACTCAAAGATAGATCATATATTATGCCATAGGGCAACTCTTAGTAAATATTAAGGTGTGGAGATAATACCATGCACCATATCTGATCATAATGGAATGAAACTGGAAATCAATGATAAAAGAAGGAAGGAAAAATCCTGCATCACCTGGAAAATAAACAATATGTTACTGAATGATCAATGGGTTATAGAAGACATAAAGGAGGAAATCAAAAAATTCTTAGAGATAAGCGACAATACAGACACAACATACCGGAATCTATGGGACACAATGAAAGCAGTTTTAAGAGAGAAATTCATTTCCTGGAGTTCATTCCTCAAAAAAAGAAAAAAACCAACAAATAAATGAACTCACTCTACATCTCAAAACCCTAGAAAAGGAAGAGCAAAACAACAGCAAATGTAGCAGAAGACAAGAAATAATTAAAATCAGAGCGGAAATCAATGAAATTGAAACAAAAAAAACCATTGAAAAAATTGATAAAACTAAAAGTTGGTTCTTTGAAAAAATAAATAAGATCGACAGACCCTTAGCCATGCTAACGAAGAGAAGAAGAGAGAGAACTCAAATTACTAACATACGGGATGAAAAAGGCAATATCACAACAGACTACAGAAATACAGAAGATAATTAGAAAGTATTTTGAAACCCTATATTCCAATAAAATAGAAAATAGTGAAGATATCGATAAATTTCTTAAGTCATATGATCTGCCCAGATTGAGTCAGGAAGACACACACAATTTAAACAGACCAATAACAAAGGAAGAAATAGAAGAAGCCATCAAAAGACTACCAACCAAGAAAAGCCCTGGACCGGATGGGTATACAGCGGAGTTTTATAAAACCTTCAAAGAAGAATTAATACCAATACTTTTCAAGCTATTTCAAGAAATAGAAAAAGAAGGAGTTCTTCCAAATTCATTCTATGAGGCCAATATCACCCTGATACCTAAACCAGACAAAGACACTTCAAAGAAAGAAAACTACAGACCAATAACTCTAATGAACTTACATGCAAAAATTCTCAATAAAATCCTGGCGAATTGAATACAAAAGCATATCAAAAAAATTGTGCACCATGATCAAGTAGGATTCATCCCTGGGATGCAAGGCTGGTTCAATATACGGAAATCAATAAATGTTATTCACCACATCAATAGACTTAAAGATAAGAACCATATGATCATCTCGATAGATGCAGAAAAAGCATTCAACAAAGTACAGCATCCCTTTATGTTCAAAACACTAGAAAAACTAGGGATAACAGGAACTTACCTCAACATTGTAAAAGCTATATATGCTAAGCCTCAGGCTAGCATCATTCTAAATGGAGAAAAACTGAAGGCATTCCCTCTAAAATCTGGAACAAGACAGGGATGCCCTCTCTCACCACTTCTGTTCAACGTAGTTCTCGAAACACTGGCCAGAGAAATTAGACAGACAAAAGAAATTAAATGCATAAAAATAGGAAAAGAAGAACTTAAATTATCACTATTTGCAGATGATATGATAATATATCTAACAGACCCAAAAGGGTCTACAAAGAAACTGCTAGAGTTAATAAATGAATTCAGCAAAGTGGCAGGATATAAAATCAACACGCATAAATCAAAGGCATTCCTGTATATCAGCAACAAAACTTCTGAAATGGAAATGAGGAAAACCACTCCATTCACAATATCCTCAAAAAAAATAAAATACTTGGGAATCAACCTAACAAAAAAGGTGAAAGATTTATACAATGAAAACTACAGAACCCTAAAGACAGAGATAGAAGAAGATCTTAGAAGATGGAAAAATGTACCCTGTTCATGGATAGGCAGAACTAACATCATCAAAATGGCGATATTACCCAAAGTTCTCTACAGGTTTAATGCAATGCCAATCAAAATCCCAAAGGCATTTCTTGTAGAAATAGATAAAGCAATCATGAAATTCATATGGAAAAACAAAAGACCCAGAATAGCAAAAGCAATTCTAAGCAGGAAGTGTGAATCTGGTGGTATAGTGATACCAGATTTCAAACTGTACTACAGAGCAATAGTAATAAAAACAGCATGGTACTGGTACCAAAACAGGCGGGTGGACCAATGGTACAGAATAGAGGACACAGAGACCAATCCACAAAATTACAACTTTCTTGTATTTGATAAAGGGGCTAAAAGCATGCAATGGAGGAAGGATAGCATCTTCAACAAATGGTGCTGGGAAAACTGGAAATCCATATGCAACAAAATGAAGATGAACCCCTTTCTCTCGCCATGCACAAAAGTTAACTCAAAATGGATCAAAGAGCTTGATATCAAATCAGAGACTCTGCGCCTGATAGAAGAAAAAGTTGGCTCCGATCTACATATTGTGGGGTCGGGCTCCAAATTCCTTAATAGGACGCCCATAGCCCAAGAGTTAATGACAAGAATATACAAATGGGACTTACTTAAACTAAAAAGTTTTTTCTCAGCAAGAGAAACAATAAGAGAAGTAAATAGGGAGCCAGCATCCGGGGAACAAATCTTTACTCCTCACACTTCAGATAGAGCCCTAATTTCCAGAATATACAAAGAACTCAAAAAATTAAAAAATAAGATAACAAATAACCCAATCAACAAATGGGCCAAGGACCTGAACAGACACTTCTCAGAGGACATACAATCAATCAATAAGTACATGAAAAAATGCTCACCATCTCTAGCAGTCAGAGAAATGCAAATCAAAACCACCCTAAGATACCATCTCACTCCAGTAAGATTGGCAGCCATTATGAAGTCAAACAACAATAAGTGCTGGCGAGGATGTGGGGAAAAGGGTACACTTGTACATTGCTGGTGGGACTGCAAAGTGGTGTGGCCAATATGGAAAGCAGTATGGAGATTCCTGGGAAAGCTGGGAATGGAACCACCATTTGACCCAGCTATCGCCCTTCTCGGACTATTCCCTGAGGACCTTAAAAGAGCGTACTATAGGGATACTGCCACATCAATGATCATAGCAGCACAATTCACAATAGCTAGACTGTGGAACCAACCTAGATGCCCTTCAATAGATGAATGGATTTAAAAAATGTGGCATTTATACACAATGGAGTATTACGCAGCACTAAAAAATGACAAAATCATGGAATTTGCAGGGAAATGGATGGCATTAGAGCAGATTATGCTAAGTGAAGCTAGCCAATCCTTAAAAAACAAATGCCAAATGTCTTCTTTGATATAAGGAGAGCAACTAAGAACAGAACAGGTAGGAAGAGCATGAGGAAAAGATCAACATTAAACAGAGACGAGTGGTGGGAGGGAAAGGGAGAGAGAAGGGAAATTGTATGGAAATGGAAGGAGACCCTCATTGTTACACAAAATTACATATAAGAGTTTGTGAGGGGAAAGGGGAAAAAAAAAAAAACAAGGGAGAGAATTGAATAACAGGAGATGGGGTAGAGAGGGAAGATGGGAGGGGAGGGGAGGGGAGGGGGGATAGTAGGGGATAGGAAAGGTAGCAGAATACAACAGTCACTAATATGGCATTATGTAAAAATGTGGATGTGTAACCAATGTGATTCTGCAATTTGTATTTGGGGTAAAAATGGGAGTTCATAACCCACTTGAATCAAATGTATGAAAGATGATATGTCATGAGCTTTGTAATGTTTTTTTTTCTTTTTTTTTTAAAGAGAGAGAGAATTTTTTTAATGTTTATTTTTTTTTTTTTAGTTTTCGGCGGACACAACATCTTTGTTTGTATGTGGTGCTGAGGATCGAACCCGGGCCGCACGCATGCCAGGCGAGCGCGCTACCGCTTGAGCCACATCCCCAGCCCAAACTTTGTAATGTTTTGAACAGCAAATTAAAAAAAAAAAAAAGTATCCCTAAACTGAAATAGGAAATAAAATTTTCTATTCTTACCTTTGATGATCTCCATTCCCAACCATCACCTATCTGTTGTGAATGTTTAATGAATTCTGAACAATGATGCTGGAATGTTTTTTCTCCAAAAAATTCATCTTCTTCCATTTTAAATGATAGCTGCAATATAAAAACTCAGTATTGGCAACAGCTTGAGAACAAATACTGAAAGAAATTCTGTTAATTGGTTTATTTCTTTAAACAAAGTTTGAGCTATACAATAATACAGAAAATAACCTCATGGCCATTCCAAAAAATGGTCTGTTTCCATCTTTCACACCCTGTTCTCATTTCCTTTATCAGTCAACAAGAAAACTCAAAACCTAGATTTGTAACAAATATGTATATAGAGGGGTTTTTTCCCTCTGTTTGATTTTTGGTTTGTTTAGTTTGGTTTTTGGTGTTTTGTTTTTGTTTTTGTTTTTGATTTTTTTGTTTGTTTGAGTTCTGGGATCGAGTTCAGGGCCTCATGCATGCTAAAAATGTATGCTACCACTGAACTACACTCTCAGCCGCGCATCTATGTTTTTAATAATGACAAGGGTGATGTTGAATATAGCATAAGTCCTCACTATTATATTTTACTAGAACCTATACTTAGTAAAAAGTTTATTTTGACCCAATGTGGTGAACATCCCTATAATCCCAGCCATGGGAGGGGGCAGGGTGCTGACACAGAAGGTTCACAAGTTCCAGGCCAGCCTGTGCAACTTAGGGAGATCCTATCTAAAATTAAAAAATTAAAAGGCTGGGATGTAGCTCAGTGGTTGAGTGCCTGTAAGTTCAATCACCAATACTGGGGGAAAAAAACTATTTGGACCCAGGGTCAATAATCTGTCTATAATAGCTGATTTCCAAATCAGTGTTCTGATTATTCAGATTTGGTAGGTACAGCCTATATAAGAATATATTCATTCGTCCAACAAATACACATTGAGTATATATTAAATAGTAGGCATTGTGCTTATATAATGGTTAAATATTTTTTTAAATGAAAAAATATATATATTCCTTGAACAAAGGGAGATAAGTAAGAAAAACAATTATAGTAGAAACTTTCACTCTCTTCCTCCCCACCCTGCTCTCTTTTGGTACTGAGGATTGAACCCAGAGGCACTATATCACTGAGCTATATCCCCCAGCTCTTTTTATTTTTTATTTTGAGACAGGGTCTTGTTGTGTTGCTTAGGACCTAAGTTGCTGAGGCTGGCTTAGAACTTGTGTTCCTCCTTCCTCAGCCTTCTGAGTTGCTGAGATGACAGACATGTGTCACCATGCCCAGCTACAATAAAAACTCTCTTAACTAATCTCCATTCAACAACATACTAGATTAACTGTCACAATGTCCAGTCTCTTTCTGTAACACTAACTAATGTCTGCAGTATGCCAAACATGAAGCATCCCTGCTCCCATCATGATAGGGGTTTTGGCACAGAAGGATGGACTTCAACAATACACTAGACATCTTGCCCCTTTCAAGTGAAGAAAAGGCATTTGATATCTATAAAATTCAGAGAAGTCTTTAAAAGGAGACTGAAAATTAAGGAAGAAGTCACAAGACATTTTGATGCAGGGGCAGGTAACATGCTGTAGAGAGTAAGAGTTCGGAGAAAGGGGAACATCCAAGAAAACTAGTGTAGATTTGGAATTGCTGGTGAGGAAAATGGAAGGTCAACATTAAGTTGCTGAGGCTGGCCTGGAACCTGTGATCCTGTTGCCTCATTCTCCCAAGTCACTGAGATTTTAGGTGTGCACCACTGCGTGTGGCAAGAGGACAGCATGAAGGATGAGCAGATGGAAGTGAAGATTCAACATGGGTAGAGACCATGTATTTATAGTGCCACACTCTGAATTGTTGAGATTGTCTTCAGAGTGTTCAGCCTCCCCCTCTCCAAGTATGGGAATCAGCACAGAGAAGGTACATTATTAATAATATAAAGTTGGAGGCTGGGGATATAGTTGTATACTAAAGCACTTGCCTACTATGTGGGAAGCCCTGATTCAATCCACAGCACCACTAAAAAAAAAAGTTGTGTTTTTGCTGGGTTGATTCAATAAAAGGACAAGAGTGTAGGTGGTGAAAGGAAATGCTTGTGAGAATAGCTCAAAAATCTAGATTAGGTAGGAAAGAGGTTGAAGGGACTGAGAAAACATAGAAGAATTGGAGATGCCAAAAAGGTCTGGGCATAGGGACGCACACCTGTAATCCCAGTGACTCAAGAAGATCTCAAGTTTGAGGCAAACCTCAAAGCAATTCAGCAAGACCCTCAACAACATAGTGAGACCCTATCTTGTAATCAAAAAATAAATAATTAAAAGAGCTGGGGATTTAGCTCAGTGGTAGAGGACACCGGGGTTCAAAAAAAAGGATATAGAAAAATTAAAGAACTTAAAATTAAAAGTAAAAGGAGAGAAATGGAAAAATGGGAAGACTATATAGATATTAGAATCTGATGGTATCAGCTGTGAGTACCATGGGAGTGAGTACATATTGTAGTTTGGAGATGAACATGATGAGAGATCTGGAATTTTAAAGAAACATGAGGCTTGGATCCTTCTCAAGGTGACACTAAAGGTTATACCACTAAACAGAGATAGCAGGTAAGAAGAAAAACTGACCTTGCCATAACTTGTAGAACTGAATTACATGAGCCTCAAAGGAGTAGGGCCTTTTACATGAGGTTGAAGGAAGTAGTCACCAAACATTGGTATCAGGAAATTGGGGGCTATCAGCAATCTTCACATCCAGAGTCATGTGAGATGGAGAAAACAGTAGCTTCCACTTAAAGGGCTTCAGAGTTTTTTTGAAAGCCCACTTTCTTTTAAAGCTTGGGATGAAGCTCAGTGGTAGAGCACTTGCCTGGCCCTGGATTCAATTACTAGCATTACAAAACACACTTAATACAATCTAGTTTGTAGAGGCACTAATAAAGATATTACTATTATTTGAGATTTATATATGAAAACCAATCCACATTGTATGAACCATCCCCCAAGCTGGAGATACACAAGGCATAGTGTGGTATGGGAACCATTAGCTAAATGTTTCTCTTTTGACCACAGAATTCAGTTTCCTAGAAACACTTTTTAACATACACCACAGAATATGTAGTAGGTGGGCTGAGTTAAGATAAATTTCTTTACTATGAATATGTGCTTCTGGGAGAGTGGGAGAACAGGCTGGGAAGAGAAAGCACCAACGCAGGAGGGTAATACAGAAGACACAATTGCAGGGACTCCCACTGAGGCATTCATCAAAATTCCTAAATGTAAGTGAAATCTCCAGGTTACACACAGAATTCTGGTTTTAAAGTTGTCAAAATTCAATGCAGACAAAAGTTGAGAAAGTGACATCACAAAAATACTTTAAAAAAAAAAAAGCAGTTAACCAAACAAAAGTGGGGAGATGATGGGAACAGAATGTGTGAAAGACTGCATAAAGAGAAAGTTTTTTTAATTGAGGAACTCTTGTTTGAAATTTAGAGGTGGAGAGAGGGTATTGGGAAAACTTGTGTTGATAAAGACCAGGGTCCCTAGCCTGAGGGCTCATAGGAGTTTTGAAAGTGGAAGTACACTAATCAGATTTGCATTCTGACTTCCAGTGATTCTGCAGTCTTGCCTGAAGCAATGAAACAGGTGAAAGTCTTTTATGGTAATCCAAGAGACAATGTGATGCTAAATAAAGCCAAAGATTACTGGTAGAGCAGAAGAGGAGGGAAGAATTCAGAAAACACTGGTACCAGGAAAAAAAAAAAATATATATATATATATATCCTCTATCTTCACTTGTTTTTGGTACTGGGGAATTGAACCCAGAGGCACTTTACCACTGACCACATCCCCAGCCCTTTTTATTTTGAGTCAGGGTTTCACTAAGTTGTTTAGAGCCTTGCTTAGTTACTAACACTGGCCTAGAACTTGTGATCCTCCTGATTCAGCTTCTGGAGTTGCTGGGATTATAGGATGCATCACCCAGGCATGGCTTCAATTGTCCTTAATTGACTTAAAAATCAATAATTTGGGGAGATCACACAGCTGGGCAATATATTATTACTCCATCACTAGTTTTGCTGTAGATTATGCCCAACCATTGACTAGGTTTTTCTTTGGGGACCTGAAGTCAGTGCTGAAAACACTAACTCTTCATTTAGGCCTACAGATATCTGATGGGGGACTGGAAAGGAATGAAAAGACTTGGCATCCCTGTCTTCATATTGGGTCTGTCTCCTTTGTTGCCTTAATCTTTGGGTCAGATTCTACTCAGCTCTGCATGTAGACATGTTAATCATCTGAGAAATGTTTGTCCTAAACAGTAGTACAGGGCTATCTTGACCTAGACTTGTGTAGTCTCCCTCCCCCACGCCACTCTTCCTCGAAGGCACCTACCAGCCACCATAACTGGAAACACCAGACTATAAAAGGAATGACAAAAGGTGGCACTCAAGTTCCTGGAAGATTGCCATTGATTCCCAGAAAAGACATGAATATTCCTCCCCTTTATTAGCTTATCCCTCTCCCTCATTATTCCTATCCAGTATCTGTAGCCTTTCCGCCCACTGAAATTGAGAAGCTGATTTGTAAGCAAAGCTCCCTCTTCTCCATTCTTCAGCCACTGAATAAATCCTTTCTCCCTAACACTCCTCTCTGACATTGGTTTCTCAGTGAGATGAGACTCTAAACCTGGGTTTCATAACTTTTTTTTTTTTCTTTTTGGTACCAGGGATTTTACCCTGGGGTTCCTTACCACTCAACTTTATCCCCAGTCTTTTTTATTTTTTTTTATTTTGAGACAAGTTACCAAGAGTGGCCTCAAACTTACTATTCTCCTGCCTCAGGTTTCCAAGTCTCTACGATTACAGGTGTGTACCACTGTGCCTGGCATCAGTATCATTTTGATAATATACTCATTACTGCTGACAAGCTTTGGTATGTGAGGGAGAAGGAAGAGAAAAGATTAAAAAATGGTTCCAAGTTTCTTGCTGTATGTGGTGGTGTACTGACTACAACAGAAATCCCTAGAGGAAGAACAAGTTTTAGAGAGGTAGGATTCGTTTAGCCAAAAATGAATTGCAGTTTGAAATGTCTGTGGGATGTGCAAGTAAAGGAGTCTAGCAGGCATTTTGAGATAAGCCTTGAACTCAGAAGAAAAGAAAAATCTAGGCTGGAAATAGTGACTCTATATCAGCATCACATAGATGGCAAAAGAACCTATTCCATCCCTCAGAGCTAGGATGCAGAGCTAAATTGGAAACTGGGTGTGGTGGTGCAAGCCTGTAATCCCAGTGACTTGGAAGGCTGAAGCAGGAGGATCACAAGTTTAAAACCAGCATGGGCAACATAGTGAGACCATGTCACAAAAAAAACAAAAAAGGGCTGGGGGTGTAGTTCAGTACCCCAATACTGAAAATAAAATAGAAGACTGACATGGAAAGTCAGAATAGTTCATCCAACTGTATGATGATTATCCTGAGATCTATTAACAGGTACTAAATCAAAGAAAATTTGACTTTTGTATTTTATTTATTTATTTATTTGGTACCTGGATTGAACCCAGAGGCATTTAACCACTGAGCCAGGTCCCTAGCCCTTTTTATTTTCTATACTGAGACAGGATCTCACTAAGTTTCTTAGGGCCTCACTAAATTCTGAGGCTGATCTCAAACTTTCTATCCTCCTGCCAGAGCCTCCCAAGTCACTAGGATTATAGACATGCACCACCATGGTGCCTGACTGTAAGCAAGCACTTTTTTATTTTTTTTAGTTGTTGATGAACCTTTATTTAATGAACTTATCAATATGCAGTACTGAGAATCGAACCCAGTGCCTCAAACATGCCAGGCAAGTGCTCTACCACTGAGCCATAACCCCAGCCCCCTAAGCATGCTCTTTTTTTTTTTTTTTTTTTTGCATGCTCTTAATAACAAAAGAGAACAAGTAAACATACTTATTTCTTAAGCCCTCCAGTTACTTAGGATTTACTGAAATATTGAAAATGTTAGTTGAAACATAAAATTTCACTCAATAGCCACAGTTTATCTAATTAACAGCACTGTGCTACAAGCAAGATGACTCAATATCAAAACACTAATTAATATTTAGTTGAAGACTTTTTAAATCATCTACAGACTAGGCTTTGCTGAAGGATGTTATATACAGTAATACAAACATTGCTTGATTACAAAATCAGAAACTATAATATATATTAAAAAGATATCTATCTCAACTTGAATCACCATAATGTACAATAATGAAATACCATTGAATAATTGTTTCTTTGATTAAGAATATTTCAAGTCATTAAAGATGAAAATATAATTCAATCAACACTTTCATACATACTTTTCAAGTTGTTTTACTCTTTGATCCTCTATCAAACTCACTGACTATTTAAAGCAGAAATTATAATCTTAGAGCTTCCTATTATGAGATAGCTAAAAATTGAGCAAAAAATAGGAATAACTATAACTGCAGTTTATTAAGCAAGAATAATCCTTACTTAGCAAATGAAAAACCCAAGACATGTGAAGTGCCCTGTGTTTCCAGATTTAAGCAATCTTAAACTAAATTCAGAACAGTTAACAACAGAACACATGTGAACTGCTGGTAAAAAGACAAATTTCAATACTGATCTCATCTTAAACAATAAACCTCTCATTTCTAATTTTAAGTAAGACTTAGAAAATGATTCAGAGCTCCTGTCATAAAGTATAAATTGTTAATACATCTATTTTGCTTGATTCTTACTCTAAATGAAAAGATTTGGTTTTGGGGGTTTGTTTTCAAAATATTTTTTCAACTGCTTCAATAGATTTTAAAGATTGGGGAGAAATGACTTTTCCCTACCAGGTAAGACTAGTCTTTCCAAACTATAGGTTAACCCTCAGACAAGACAATATGAAGAAACTTACTCTGGTGCTATCCAAAAATGTCTTTTCAGAAAAGCAGACCCAGTGAATTCTAACTTTATTTATAATCATTGTTCAAATTATTCTTTTCAATTAAAAACTTTTTTTCACTACCACACTCTCCATATATTGTTTGTGATATTTTTTTATATTAGGGATTGAACCCCCATGGGACACTTATCCACTAAGATACATCCCCAACATACCAAGCCCCATTTTATTTTGGGGCAGGGTCTTGCTAAATTGCTTAGGTTGATCTTAAACTTGGTATCCTCCTGCCTCAGCCTTCCATGTGCCACCATGCCTGGCTTATATGTGATTTTTAATCTAATGGGAGGGGGGTTGTTTTGTTTTTGTAGCATTGGGGATTAAGACCAGGGCCACTTTACCACTGAGCTACATATCCAGTCTTTTATTATTGTTTTCTTTATTTTTAATTTTGAGACAGGATCTGAGGCTGATGTAGAATATCCAGTCCTCCTGTCTTAGCCTCCAGAGTTTGTTAGAATTACAGGCATGAACCACCACACTGGCTAATTTTTTTGCTTTTTTTGTTGTTGTTTTGTGTTGTTGTTGTTGTTTTTGTCAAAAAAAATCTATCTTTTCTCAGCTTTTTTTTTTTTTTTTTGGTGGCACCAGGCACTGAATCCTGGGCTTCATACACTTACTTAAGTAAGCACTATACCACTGAGCCATATTCCCAATCCAAGACATTTCTTTTGATGAATCTATAAATCAGTGTGTATCAGAATCAAAATTGAGACCAAATCACTGTAATAAATATAACTAAATTTCTCAGAATTTAAGATCATTTACAAAACTGTGAATATCACAGAACATGCTATGTATTTTAAATATTTAAGATCATTTTTGACTAATAAAGTTAGGCAACTTCCTCTACTTGTCCTTCCTAACAAGAATTTTACTTTACTATAAATATAGGAATGGATTATTTTGATCAATTCATTACCTTAATGACAATTTGGCTTGAATTCACTTAGATTGGTTAACCACTTACCTAGCAAGTTCCTTGTGCAGAAGTCTTCCAGTTTTAGAGAGCAAGGAGACTCCCAGGGTACAATTTAAATGTGGAATCCTAGGCCCTAGCCAAAAAGACTACCTGATTCTGCAGGCCCCAAAATATGCATTTTTAATCAGTATCAGAGAAAACCTGAGGGATACTCATGCTAGAAAACTGAGACCAAGCCACATCTATAATCCCAGCAATCTGGGAGGCTGAAGCAGGAGAATCACAAGTTCAAAGCCAGCTTCAGCAATTTACCAATGCCCTAAGCAACAAAGTGAGGCCCTGTCTTAAAATTTTAAAAAATAAAATGAAAAATATGGGATTTAGCTTGGTAGTAAAGTGCCTCTGGGTTCAATGGAAACAGAGAAAGACCAAATCAATGAACCATTTTGATAGAGTTAATGAAAAACCTGAATTTTAAGGTATTTGGCAGCCTGTGTGGGGCATGGAAGGCATAGACCTGGGCAATCCAATAAAGAGCTCAGGGAAGCATCCAAAAAGGGGCATTCTATTCAGTTTTTTTTTTTTTTTTTTTTTTTTTTATCATAAGGATAAAACTCAGGGAGTGGAGGGTTTAACACCAAACTACATCCCCATTTTTATTTTTTATTTTGAGACAGGGTCTCAGTTTCTCAGGGCCTCCCTAAATTATGAAGGCTGGCCTCAAACTTGCAATCTTCCTGCCTCATCCTCCAAGTCACTGAGATTATAGGTATGCACCACCACACCCAGCAGTCAGTCCAGTCAGTCTTGACAGCAGGGTTCAGTTCTCTCTCTCTTCCATAACATATATCCCAAATCAAAGTTAAACAGGAGGCAATATTGTACCTGGACTGGAAGTGAAGAATCTCTATTGGTTGCTGATGTTTGCTCTGACTTACATAGCAGGACATCCCATTAGGAAGAAGATAAGAAGACATTTCACTTCACCATTCTGTATTCCCTTCAGAGAAATACTTTGAGCTGCACTTTCTCTATTGGTTTCCAACACCCATTGGTGATCCTCTTTGTGTGTGTGTGTGTGTGTGTGTGTGTGTGTGTCATATATATATATATATATATATATATATATATATATATATAGTAGTATTTGGACACAATATCTTTATTTTTATGTGATGCTGAGGATCGAACTCAATGCCTCACACGTGCAAAGTGGGCGCTCTACCACGGAGCTACAGCCCCAGCCCCAGTAATCCTCCTTTAAAGCAGTTCTCTCTCAATAATGTAACATGCATGGCTATAAATAAAAAGTAAAGCCATGTGGTAAACTGAAGGCTGTGATACCAAGTCAGTAGTAAGCAAAGTACAATGGCACATGCCCATTACCCCAACCACTCAGGAGGCTGAGGCAAGGAGGATCACAAGTGCGAGGCCAGTCTGGGCAAATTAGCAAGACCCAGTCTCTAAATTAAAAGTAAAAAGGACTGAAAATTATGAAACCAGCCCAGGTGTCCATCAATAATGGATAAAGGAAAAAAATGTGGTTTTCAGAAAAAATAAAAAGACAATTTATTGCTTTGCTAGCAAAGGAGAAACACAGAGTACTCCTGTCCCAAAGGCTGTGATTCTGCCCATCAGCAGGAACAGGGGCTTTTATAGAAGTGATTCAGAGAAAATGAGATTTGGGAGATGAGAGCAGGAAGGAGAAAATCAGGGAAAAGAAGATGAGGGAGGAGAAGGTTAGGGAAAAGAAGATCAAGGAGGAGAAGATCAGGGAGAAGGAGATTGGGAAAAAGAAAAAAAAAAAGGTAAGTTTCAAAGCCATAAGGGATATGGTCAAAGCATCAAGTAAACTCCTGTTACAACTGATTTAGCAAGGCCCTAAGCAACTTAGTGACACCCTGTCTCAAAATGTTTTTAAAAGGGCTGGGGATGTGACTCAGTGGTTAAGTGCTCCAGATGCAATCCCCAGTACCAAATAAATAAATAAATTATCAATTGGAAAGGAAAGTTTCTTCTGAGTACAGGAAAAAAAAAAAAATCTACCCATTATAAATTTGGTCATAGACATCCTCCTGCTCTCCAACCTAACATCTAGAGGAAGAATCTAAATGTAGTAAGGGAGCTGAAGGGGCACTTGCTCACTCTGACCATCAACCCCTCTCCAGAGGAGTCCCTTGTCAAGGTGAGTGAACCAAAACTATCAATATCAACATGGAATCAAGAGGAAGCACTTACGTATGAAAACAGGGACACTTTCATAAAGTATAAGAGAAAAGGCTTGTTTCTGTAATGGGCTTAAACTGAGTATCAGGGGAAATTTTAGGAATTATCTATAAAAGAACCTAGCCCTGTGACCCATATCTATAATCCCAGCTACTCAAGAAGGTAAGGCAGGAGGATAGAAAGTTCAAGGCAAGTTGGGGCAATTTAGGGAGACCCAGCCTCTAAATAAAATTAAAGGACTGGAGATGTAGCTCAGTGGTAGAGCACTCTGGGTTCACTTCCCAGTACTGGGGGTGGAGGGAGCCTTGAAAAAAGAATTATCTAAAATAGAAAACAAGGAAACAGATAAGGCAGCTGAGGATATAGCTCTGTGTTAGAGTGCCTCTGGGTTAAATCCCCATTACCTCAGAAAGAAAGACAGGAGGGAAGAAGGGAGGGAAAGAAAGAGAGAATGAAAGAGGAGTCACAGTTTACTATTACCTTTTAGCGCTCAGGGAGCTGGTATAATAAACATCCTACAAAGTGTAGGGCAGTCCCACACAATGAAGAACTGTCCATAAAAATGCCACTACAACAGGGCACAGTGGCTCACACCTATAATCCCACCAATTTGAGAGGCCGAGGAAAAAGGATTACAAATTCAAGGCCAGTCTCAGCAATTTAGTGGCAAACTCAATAATTTAGCCAGAATCTGTCTCAAAATTTTAAAATTTAAAAACGGACTGAGGATATAGCTCAGTGGTAAAGTGTCCCTGCATCCAATTCCCAGTCCAAACAAACCAACCAACCAAAAACAAAAACAAAAAAACACTTTTGGTCCTTTGATAAACACTGGAAAGTTGGTTATGGCTTAACAAGTACAAGTTTGGAGAACTTAACTCTAGGGCTTCTCAAGAGTATCCTTTAACATTTTTTTTTTTTAAATTACAAATTGCATTTCACTCAGCAAATATTTACTTCCAAGCATAAGAAGATAAACTGAGGCACATTAAAATTTTAAAGAATTTATTTGGGTAGACAGCAGTTCATAAATTAGGCAGCTTCAGAATGCAAGTAGTTTGGGGCTCCATCAAACAAACACAGGGAAAGGTTTTTATGAAGTAAATACAGAGCAAGGCAATATTTGACTGGCTAAAATGGAACAGTAGCCTTATTTATTTTATTCCAGTTGAAAGCCTTTAGAAGTTAGTTGGTGGTTTAAGTTTATGTTTTCATTTTACTCAAATATGACAATTTACAGAGTTCAATGAGGTTTGTATAAGTGGAAATTCATAGTACTAGAGCCTTCTCAGACAATGGATTCACAATGATTTTCACACAGAAAATGCTTTTTGTAGAGCAAGTAGCATTTCCTTCTTTAATTTCACAACCATGAAAATCATATTGGCTGTGGCCTACCTTTAAAAACTATACCAAGAAAAAAAAAAGTTAGCTTTTCACAAAAAATATTTCAATGTCATTTATCCTAATCTCACCTTTCTATTCCAAACTTCATATTTTCATGACCCTGTTATCTTTCTTTTCTTCCTGTGGTACTAGGAATTGAACCCTGAGGTGCTCTACCATTGAGGTACATCTCCAGGCCCACTTTTTAAAAAGTTTTCATTTCGAGACAGAGTTTCTATATAAATTGCCAAGGCTGGCCATGAACTTGTGATCTTCCTACCCCAGCCTCTAGAGTAGCTGGGGTTACATGCAAGCACCATGGCATACAGTTTATTCTGCATGCTATTACATATGTTTATAAGCTACCTCAAATACTTTTGGAATAAAATAGGATATAAACTTAAAACTATAATCAACAGAGAAAAATGGATAATAGGAATAGTCAGGATAATAGTAGCACAGTCAGCTTAGGAGGCTGAGTCAAGAGAATTTCAAGTTCAAGTTCAGCCCAGGCAATCTAGCGAGACCCTGTCTGGAAAAAAATAAAACAAGGTGAAGATGTAGCTTAGCAGTAAAGAGCCCATGGATTCATTCTCTAGCACTGCAAAAACTAGTACATGCTTTTTACCTTCAACAGTTTGTAATCAAATTTTTTTAAAAAAGCTTCAAGCTGAAGAACATTAGAGAATAAGACAGTAAAAAGTGATGACAAATTATATAATCATCATATAAAGACTGTGTATGGATTAAAACAATAATTTAAAATAGCATATATTAAGCCTTTATCAAGAACTGTGGTAACTCCAATCCTCATAGCACTTAGGTAAATTGTTATGTTTTGCTCTGTTTGAGGGGAAAGGGGGGTATCAGAAATTGAAACCAGGAGCACTCACCCCTGAGCCACATCCCCAGTTCTTTTTTAATTTGTTTGTTTGTTTGTTTTTGACAGGGTTTTGCTAAATTCCTGACGAACTTGATAAGTTGCTGAGGCTGGCCTCAAACTTTCAATTCTCCTGCCTCCTTAGCCACAGGTATTGCAGGCATGTGCCACTGCACCTGGCCTAATATTTTTGTTTTCTTATTTGTACTACTGGGGTCAAACCCAGGACCTCTTATATGTCTGGGAAGCACTTTAACAGTGAGCCACACTCCCAGCCCCAAGATAATAGCTATTAAGGGTGGCCTAGGGTAGTATGTACCCAGAATCATGCCCTAGAAGACTTAGATTTCAGCTAATCCCTGACTTATAAGAGGCAATCAAAAGAAAGCAGTAAGGTAGAAATAGGAGTGGGGGTGGCAGTGAACATAGGAACAGGTTAAAATGACATTAAGTAAGCAAGTAAAGAGACTAACTAGAGAGAAGATTGAGGATTACAGGAAAATCTGGGAGGCAGGGAACAAGCAGTTTATAAATGGCCTTAAAACTCAAAAGAGATTCCATTTAAAACAGTGAACAATAAGAAACCATTGTAGGTTATTGAGCTCAAAAAGGATATTAAAAAGGTTTTCTTGGAAAGATATTACATAACAGTGATATAAAATAATCCTAACTTCAAAGCTAAATTCATATTAGTAATTACTCTTCTTGGATCCTATAACTAATGCAATCAGACACTTCAAGGCCTGGGATGCCAGGAACATTAGAGAAGCCTCTGCTGCTGCCTATTTCTAGCAACTTCTCTGCAAGCAGGATACCTTCAGGTAGTTTATTTTCCATTCCCCTACTTTCCAGTTGTTTTATACCCAGCCTGCTTGACCCCTAATACATTTGTTTTCAACAGATGATCTCTATATCTCTTCTTATATGGTTCCTGATTATATTTATGATTCAAATACAACCTCTAAGGTCCTAAACATATCTGGAGGCTTCAAAGATATTGATAATAAAAGCAACCCTAATCCAAAGCAATCTACTTATATAAGTTTCATCCTACTTGTTTTTCCTAAAATGGTGCTTTCTCAGAAACTTACTAAGCATTAGGAACTGCTATCAAGATACAATTTCACAAAACATTATGCCTAGCCACATGAGGTAGTCCATGCCTGTAATCCTAGCAAACCAGGAGACTGAGGCAGGAAGATCTCAAGTTGCACAGCCTGGGCAGTTTAGTGAGACACTGTCTCAAAATAAAAATAAAAAATAAAATATAAAACATCTGGGGGTGTAGCTCAGTGGTAGAGCACCCTTGGGTTAAATCCGAGCCCCCCCCCCCCCCCCCCCGGCACAATACACACACACACACAATGGTGTGTGTGTCCTCGTGCGCCTAATTCAATTGTCCCATCATCCAGCAAGATCTGTTAAGATTATGGTAAATAAAACAGAAGATGGTAGTTGGAAAGCTGGGGACAGGGAAATAATCTTGTAACATTTCCATATCCAAATGAATCCAGTTCAGAACTATTTCTACTAGTTTCCTCAATTAAAATACAAATTAACAATTTTAAACTGTGTACTTTGCAGACTTTAAATTTCTCAGTACTCAAGTTTCAATTTGGAAGCAAGGAGGGAGTGATTCTTCTACCTAGAACTCCATGATAGATTTGAGTAGTGCATAGGGCCTATGTTCTCCAGCCCTGAATAGCATAAATTTAAACCTTTGCCACTAAAAACTGGAGGCTGTTGTCAAACTATAATAGTTATAAACATGACTCAGACCAAGTGTGTCTTTAGCAAAGATATGCTGAACTGATAATGAAGGAGCAAGCTAAATGGTAAATTGAAGAAAATGATGGAGCCTGTGGTCCCAATTACTCCGGATCACTTGAGTCCAGGAATTGGGGCAACATAGCAAGACCTGGGCTCAAAAAAAAAAACCAAACAAAACAAAAAAAGCTTAAGATTGCTATCCTAAAAAACCACAACCTTTCAGGAGTTATATTCTCCCAGTCAGAAATAATTTGTATCTCAATTAGTCAACAAGATGTAATTATAGAAGTCTAAACCCCGAAACCTTAACCAATGCAATGTTATGTGGCCCTTATGAACAAAGCTCCCTTTTGGTTTTGAAAGGACATGTAGCCATCCTTCGACTTTATTTTCAAAATTTTCATAGTGAGTGAGTGTGTGTGTGTGTGTGTGTGTGTGTGTGCATATACTTTTTTAAACCACAACTAAAAATGTTTCTACAAGTCGGTTAACTATTCCTCATCACCTTATCCCACCTTTTGTTTTTATAAATTCTAGGAAGGGTGGTGCTAGCTATAAATATCAGAGTATTCCTCTTGCACTTAATGAATCTGAAACCCCTTCAAGTGGGACTCTCCAGTAATTTAATATCCTTTGTTTCAATGTTACACGCACAAAGACTGGCTATCTGTAAGACTTTTAAGACTGTTGACTACCCAAGGGTGAGGCCGCGAAGTGCCCCCCCCCCCCCCACCCCGGAGTGCTGAAGACACTGATTGCAAGACTGGGGCCCAAGGGGCGCTGGGTCGCGCGCCCTGGTCACTCGCCCAAGCAGCAGCTCCAGCGCGGAAGCCCGCGCGGGCCCGTGGTTCTGGGGCGAGGGCCCCGCTTCCCCGGCCTTTTGTTCCGGACTCGGCTGCTTCCCGCCCACCCACTCCCGCCCTTCCTCTCGGTCCTAGGAGTGGGGTGAGGACGGTGCGGGAAGCAGAGCTGGGAGAAGGATGGCTGCGTTGGCTGTGGGAATACTCACCCCGCTCCGCTCGGCCCCTGACCCCGCAGCCCAGCCAGGCGGGCGGGGCGACGGGGCTGGGGGAGGGGAGGCGGGGACCGGCACCTAGCGCCCCGTGAGGACACCGCCGCGCGTGCGGCCCCAGGGAGGAGGGACATAGGAGGTGGGCCCAAAGGGGCCGTGAGGGCGGCGGCGACCCAGCGAAACCCCACTCGGCGAGGGAGGCCCACCAGAAGGGCGCGTCCCCTCCCACGGCAGCCACCAACAACAACAAACGAGTCCGAGCATGCGTACTGGGTTTTCCCGCGCGCCTAGGGAAGCGCCCCGCGCAGGCCCGTGACGTCGTCGGCCGCGCGCTCAGGGCCGACCAGGCCGGGGCTTGGACGCGGTGTGCTGGGGTTAGACCCCTTTGCTGCGGGCGTAGACTGGAACCAAGGCCCCGCCCCTCACTTCGTTCGCGTGCCCCCTCGCTCTCCAGCCCGGCTAACCTGAGTTTGACTGAGCCCTTGGTGGAGGACAAAGGCGGCTCATTGCGGAGGAGGAGCTGAGGGCAGGGGGAAACTTGGGGGAAGGAGTACTAGCGGTTTCAAGGGTCCCTGCACGCTGTCCTCCAAGACATTTTCTAATATCGGGAATATAAAAGAATGATCAATGAAGAACAAGAGTAGAGCAACAGCAAGAATGTAGTGCCACTAGCATTCCCCTGAGAGGCTAGGAAGCCATGCCAGCGAACATTGCAAAAAGTAACCAGGAGCACCACCATTAAACGCATACACGTGTCCACCACTTGCTTAAGAATGGGGGAGAAGTTACGAATTCGAGTATCGACAGTAGTACCATCTGTGGCACACATCTCAGGGGGAAAAAAAAAAAGAGTGTGTGTGCGTACACGTTGGAGGAAAATAGTAGGAATAGGGAAAAGACTACAGAATGACTAGGAATTATAGGGGTGAGATAATAAACATCTCAGGGAAAACACATCTGCTCCTGTAAAACAATAGAATTGTAAAACAAAGGTGTAAACGCAGGTAAAGAAGTAATGAAAAACCTACCTTCAAACTTTCAGGGAATGGAGCCTGTGAGGTGGGGAAGGCCTGTAAACCCAGCTATTTGGGAGGCTCAGACAGGAGGATGTCTAGTTCAAGGCCAGCCTGGGCAACTTAGACTGTGTCTCAGAATTAAAAGGCGCTGGAGTTGTAGCTCAGTGGTGATCCTCCTGACTTCAACCCTCAGCACCAGGGTGAGGGGTGGGGAGTGGGGTAATTTCAGGGCATGGTTTTGATCCGGTAGACAGTCATATAAGAGATCCCCATTGGAGTAAACTAGGTAATAAGTACCCAGTACTGTTAATCCATAACCATTTCAAAATAAAAGCTTGTTTTTTAAAAGAACCATACTGATCAGTGGTAACCAGGAAGAAATTAACTGAAAATTGGCTTAAGGGAATTTGAAGGGATGATGGATCGGTTCTATATCTTGTTTGTACTGAGGATTAAGTCACTGCTTTCTTGGTCAAACCCCACAAAAAGTATGATTTTTGCATGTAAGATTTTAAAATTAATCTTTTAAAAAATATTGCTAGCAGAAAATAAACTTCAACTAACATTTTAGCAACTACAAAATGATTGGTAAGTGCTAGTTTAAATTATACATTTGATCTTTTTAAGTACAAGACAGTGAATTTTTTGTTTATTTTGCAGTAGGATTCAACCCAGGGGTGTATGTTTATTTTGAGACAGGGTCTCACTAAATTGCCCAGGCTGGCCTTGAACTGCCATTCTCTAGACTCAACTTCCAGAGTTGTCCAGATTACAAGCACGCCAGTTTACAGGAGTATGTAAAAATAATAATTCATAATATCCTCTAGATAGTGTGATCCTACACTGGGATATAAGTTTAAAATTACATGGTCAGTGTCTTATTTTTCTCAGTCTCATCAGTCCCTCTCATTTATACTTTCTGTTCATATCTCATAGGCTACACGAGATATAAAAAAGGTAGGAGGGGCTGGGGCTGTAGCTCAGTGGTAAAGTGCTTGCCTTGCATATGTAAGGCACTGGGTTTGATTCTCAGCACCACATAAAAATAAATAAAGATACTGTGTATTAATCTACAAATATATATATATATATATATATATATATATATATATATATATATATATATATATATATATGAAGGAAATGTAGCCATTTGCTCAGGTAAACCTTGACAGGGGGAGATTGTTTTATTTCTAAAAGAAAGGAGAATGGATACTGAGGGGGAAAATGCTATCTGGACTGCTGCTTGTAGTAGCAGATCTCTTCTACCACCTTCCAGGAGATCCTCAGGGAAATGTAAATTACATAAGAGTTACAGGAGGTAATCTGTTTGGATGGCAGAGATAAGAAACTTGCCTTCAAACTGTGTATGCATAATACTTAACCCAAATATATGAGAGAAAAAAAGCAATAGTTGGCAAACCTATGGAGACAGTAAAAAGATCAGTGGTTACCAGCCAGAGTTTGCCAGGAAGGAAGCAAAGAGGGGAGAGATGAACATGTGGAACATAGGACATTTATTAGGGCAGTGAAACTACAATGTGTGATAATGTAATGGTAAATATATGACATTTTGCATCTATCAAAATCCATAGAACTGTCCAACACAAAGAATGAACCTTAATATAAATTATGCACTTTTGTTAATAATAATGTGTCAATATTGGCTCATCAATTCTAACAAAATGTACCAATATATTAATAAAAGGGAAAACTATGAGTGCAGTAGACAGGAATTCTCAATGCAATCTGCTGAATTTTCTGTAAGCCAATTTTTTCCTAAAACAAAAAAAAAAATTAAAACTCTATTAATTTAAGAAAATGATACTGCCAAAAAGAAAATATATACATATATCCACATCAAAGAAAGAAAGAATTGGAGAATTAAAAACAACCACAGAAAGATGATTCAGTCTTTCTATCACACTACTTCTACCCATGAACTTTACTACACATGAAGTATAAATATATTTGGGGAGTTTGCATTATTTTTATATTTTCATAATTTTTCTGCAGGGGCACTTAACCATTAAACTATATCCCTAGTACCTTTGTTTTATTTTTGAGACAGGATCTTAACCATTAAGCTATATCCCTAGTACCTTTGTTTTATTTTTGAGACAGGATCTTGCTCAGTTGCTTAGGGCCTCACTAAATTGCCCAGGATGTCCTCAAAACTGCAACCCTCCTGCCTCAGCCTCTTGGGTTGCTAGGATTATAAGCGTCCACAACTGCACTGGCTAATTTGGGGGCATTTTATTTTACATAAATTATACCCCAAATTTTATTAAAATATAACTGGGTATGGTGGCACATGCCTATAATCCCAGCAACTCAGGAGGCTGAGGCAGGAGGGCCACCGATTCGAGGCCAATCTGGGCAATTTAGGGAGGCCATAAGCAATTTAGCAAGACCTGTCTCAAAAATTTAAAAAACCAAAAATAGGGCTAAGAATATATGTAGCACAGTGGTAATGTGCCCCATGAATACCAGAAAAAGAACAATGCCACCAAATCAAGTCTACAGTTTAATGAATTTTGGCTTGGGGAATGGTGTATGAGGTATACCTCTAAGCTACCTCCCTAGCCCTTTTTATTTTGAAACAGGGTCTCACTGAGTTGCTAGGGCCTTGCTAAAATTGTTGAGGCTGGCTTTGAATTTGCAGTCTTCCTGCCTTAGTCTCCTGAGTTGCTGGGATTATAGGCATGAGCTACTGTGACCTTCAATTTTGTGAATTTTAATGAAGATATCCACCTTTGTGCTATGATCTGATTGTTGTTGTTGTGCTGTGGTTGTTTTTTGTTTGTTAGTTTGTTTGTTTTTGTTTTTGATACTAGGGATTCAATCCAGGTGCTTAATCACTGAACTACCTCCTCAGCCCTTTTCATTTTGTGTTTTGAGACTGGATCTTGCCAAATTGCTTAGGGTTTCACTAAATTGCTGAGGCTTGCTTCAAATTTACAATCCTCCTGCCTCATCCTCCTAAATTGCTGGGATTACAGGTGTGCACCACCATGACTGATTGGTCTACATGTTTTTATTTCTCAAACATTCATATGCCAATTTCTTAACTCCCAAGGTGATGGTATGAGGAGGTGGAGCTTTTCAATGAACTCAGAACCAGATCCTTATAAGACATGAAATCTACTGGTAACCTGATCTTGAACTTTCCAACTTCCAGATCTGTGAGAAAAGGTTTTGTGTTATTTATAAGACACCCAGTTTATGGTGTTTTGTTATAGTAACACAAATGGACTGAGACATTATATAACCATATCCCAACCAAAATATAGAATATTTGCATCATCCAAAAGTGCTACCTCAAACTCTTTGCAGTTAATCCCTCCCCACACCTACAGACCCTTAGCAACCACCCATTTACTTAGAGTAGTCATTCTAGATTTGTTTTGCCAATACTAGAAAATGGTATCATGCAATATGTGTATGTCAGCATAATGTTCTTGAGATTAATTTGTGTTGTTGCATTTATTGCTAATTAATTCCTTTTATAACTGAGTAGTATTCCATTGCACAAATATACCACAATTTTCTTAAACATTCATCTGGGAAGGGTATTTAGGTTGCTTCCAGCTTTGGGCTATTATGAAGAAAGCTGTTATTAATAGTTATATACAAGTATTTTTGTGTACACATATTTTGATTTTTCTTGAGTAAACACCTAAGGGTAGACATACATTCTGTGATCAATATAGAAATAAAAGTTGTATTTTACTCTTCTATATTGATCACATTCCTTAGCTTGGAGCTTGTCTTATTTGATGATTCTAATTTAGAGATATTTTTGTTGCTGAATTTAGCTATCTTTATGAAATTGAACATGTTTAATAGTTACTGTCCCCCACACACAAGGGATTAAACCCAGGGGCTCTCTACCACTAAACTACATCCCCTGCCTATTTGTTTATTTATTTATAATGGAGATTGAACCCAGAGGTGCTCTACCACTGAGTCATATCCCCAGCCCTTTTTATTTTTTTCTCTAGAGACAGGGTCTTGCTAAGTTGCCTAGGGTTTCACTAAATTGCTGAGGCTGGGTTGGAACTTGTGATCCTCCTGTCTCAGGCTCCCAAATGGCTGGGATTGCAGGCATGTACCACTACACCCAGATTATAATTTGATTTTTAGTAGTAGGCATATGTTATGGTTTAGATGTGGTATCCCCTAAAAGCTCATGTGAAAGACAATGCAAGAAGGTTCAGAGGAGAAGTGATTGGATTGAGTCTTAACCCAATCAATGAATTAATCCCCTGATAGGGATTAAGTGAATGGTAACTGAAGTGGTAGGGCGGGGCTGGAGGAAGTGGTTCATTGGGGATGGGGCTTTGGGGTATATATTTTGTATCTGGGAGAGTGGAGTCTCTCTCTGTTGTCTGATCACCATATGAGCCACTTCCCTCTGCCACACTCTTGATGTTCTGCCTCACCTGGAGCCCAAAGAATGGAGGTGGCCTTCTATAGACTAAGACCTCTGAAACTGTAAGCCCTTAAATAAACTCTTCCTCCTTTACAGTGTTTCTGGTCTGGTCCTTTAGTCATAGCAGTGAGAAAAAGCTGACTAAAACAGGATATGTAATACAGTATGTAAAATTGAGAACTGAGATATGACACTTAAGGATTCAAATATGAATATTGAAATAGCAAAAGAGGGCAGTAAGGTTTTTAAAAATTTTTTATTTGTTCTTTTTAGTTATACATGACAGTAGAATGGATCTTGATATATCAAACATGCATGGAGCATAACTTCCCATTTTTGCCATTGTACATGATGTGGAGCAATTTATTCTATTCTCTTATATTCCCGTCCCCCACCCTTTTCTTCATTCCCCTGCCCTTTCCTCCTTCCCCTTTGTCTAATCCAGTGAACTTCTATAGTAAGTTTTTAATGACAGTCTATTATTTTATAATTATCTTTGTTTCCTTAAAAATACTTTAGAAATTTTCTGAAGTCTACCTAAGAATTAGTTGTAAAGACTTTGTTGTTAACCAGGTGTGGGGGCACACACCTGTAATTCAGCAGTTGGAGACACTGAGGCAGGAGGATTACAAGTTTCAGGCTAGCCTCAGCAACTTAGCAAGACTCTGTCTCAAAATAAAATAAAAAAATGAAAAGGACATGGGATATAGCTCAGTGGTAATGTCCCCCTGATTCAATCCCCAGTAACATTAAAAATAATAATAATATGATTTTGTTGGTAGCAAAGGATAAATGTAATGTAGAATTGCAGCAGCAATGAGCTACAACTAAGAGTGCATAGTAATGGGATTCTAGCTCTACTTGTGTTTTGAGAATCTTTCTTGAAAGTCTAGTTTGTACTATGAAGGGCATGGTACATTTCAGGAAATTATGCAATTTGAACAATTTACATAAGGATTGGAATATTTTACTTAATGAATTTTGATATTTGCTTTGTCTATGTTTTCTAACTTCCTTGTTTGAACATTTTAGCATTTGAGGACATTTTTGTTTTAGATTTATCAGGGAAATTTAATGTTCTGAAAGGACTTGTATCAATGGTCTGGTGTTACTGAGGGTGTCTAGTTTTTTTCCCACTGAAATTGATTTGGAGCACACTAAGTGCTTTTATTTTGGGGACCCTAGAAAAATCATGCATGTCTATAGAATTCTCTTGGTCATCAAATTCCAGCCTTATTTATTGTCCTTGGGCTATTTTGCAGTTCTTTGTAAATTGTAATTGGTGGATACATAAATTCTATCCTGTCCTGTAGTGAGTTTAATTGACTTCCCCACCCATTCAGAGGAAAAGCCAGTTCTGTCCCATTTTTCTTGGCTCCGTCACATCAAATGTGTAAGATGACTTCTTTAACCTATGTGTGTGGTGCTGGGGATTGAACCCAGGGCCTTGTGCATGCAAGGCAAGCACTCCATCAACTGAGCTATATCCCTAGCCCAGGGATATATTCTTTTTTTTTTTTTTTTTAGAGAGAATTTTAATATTTATTTATTTATTTTTTTAAGTTTTCGGCGGACACAACATCTTTGTTTGTATGTGGTGTTGAGGATCAAACCCGGGCTGCAGGCATGCCAGACGAGCGCGCTACCACTTGAGCCACATCCCCAGCCCAGGGATATATTCTTAATGTGTACTTTCAGACCCAAGCTTCACTGAAGGGTCCGATACCGCTCAAGCAGTCCACATCTTTGGAGGCATAAGAAGTGAATTAATCTTGATCAAGACATTTTTGAATGGAAAATGAAGAAAGACAGTGAAAAGCCCAAGAGGAACTAAATGAGAAAGCAAGAATGCATACCAACTTTAAGCAATGTGGAAAAGAACCAACAGGATATTTGCTACATCCTGTATCTAGAATCCATTGATTTGGAGGACAATGGGTGGAAAACAGAGAATTTACAAGTTAAGAAGAAGGAGGAAGAGGAGGAGGAGGAGGAGGAGAAGAAAATAATAATAATAAAGAACAATGAAGTAGCATAAATTCTTCAGAAGTATTGGTTCAAGAACCCTAGGTTTCTGGGATCCTAGGTTAGACTCCCTGCTACAATCTAGCAAGACGTCATGCCTGCAAGACTTTGCACTCAGTATCCGAGGAAGAAAATATGATGGGGTTAATGAGACAAGATCAATACACAGGCCCTAGGGTTCCTTGTTACTTTTGTAAGGACACAAATGCCCTTATTCAATAATGATCTGCTTTATTGAATGTTGTATGACTATATTTCCTGATCAGAAATTAATTCTGATTGTAGGATTTTATTACATATTGATATTGGTATGCTAAAATGATGTTTTGAATTAAGACAAGTTCATTCTGCAACCCCAGAAATTCTTGTGCAGATTTAATTCAGGAAGGTTTTCTAGATTCAAAACAAATCAAAACTTGCTGCTGAGGCAATGACTTCCTTTAGGCTACCTCTCAAAATAAATAACGATAATATGCACTTGCCAGTCCCTCCATGTGTGTTATCTTATGAGAGCACCAACTTAGAGTCAATAGGTCATAGGCAAACTTTATTCCTGTCACTTACTTGGGAGTGTGTATTTTGAGTAGTCACTTACCTTCTCTGAATATCAAGATATATATATTTCTATAAAATAGATTTGATAATAATCTCAACTGTCTGGGGCTATAGAGACCAAAAAAATATACATTTTCCAGTTTATTATTTTCCCATACAGGCAGTAGAATAGTATTATTAATATAATAATTGTGTCTTATAATATGGAAAGATGATTAGATACAAATAAGAGTGTCAAAGAATGTCCTTACTTATCATTCTATAGAAAAGTGGTAAAGGTTATAACCAAAAATTAACAATAGTTAGCTGTAGCTAAGGAAATTATAAATTATTTTTTTCTTCATATTTTTGGTACCTGAGTTAAGAAAAAATAACCTATTGTCATGTGTTACTTAAAAAAAATGTTACTGATTGCCCATCAATAGATGAATGAATAAAGAAACTGTGGTATATATACACAATGGAATATTACTCAGCATTAAAAGAGAATAAAATTATGGCATTTGCTGGTAAATGGACAGATTTGGAGAATATTCTGCTAAGAGAAGTAGCTAATCTCAAAAAACTAAAGGCTGACTGTTTTCTCTGAATAGTGGATGCTGATCTATGATAGTGGGGAAGGGCATGGGAAGAATGGAGGAACTTTGGATTGGGCAAAGGAAGGGTGGGGAGGGTTTATGAGGGTAGAAAAGATGATGGAATCAGATAGAGTTCATTACCCTAGATACACGTATGATTGCACGAACGGTGCATCTCTACACTGTGTACATCCAGAGAATTGAAATGTTGCACTCCATTTGTGTACAATGAATTGAAATGCATTCTGCTGACATGTACGACTAAGTAGAACAAATAAAAATAAATAAAAAATGTTATCTGAAATACAAAAATTAAAAAATGATTATATGATTTTACCTGGGAACAATTTTTTGGAGTTTCTTTTTCTATTTTCACTTTTAAAATTTTATTTTTAATTGACACATAATTGTACATGTTTATGGGACATAAGGTATACTTTGATACATGTGTACATTGTGTAATGATCAAAGTAGTAGTTAACATTTCCATCACCTCAAATTTCTTTGTGGTAAGAGCATTCAAAAATCCTCTCTTCTAGCTGTTTTCAAATATACAACATATTCTTTTTAAAAATTTTTTATTTGTTCTAAGTAGTTATACATCACAGTAGAATGCACTTTGATACATTACAAATAGATGGAATATAATTTCTAATTCTTGTGGTTGTTCATGACATAGAGAATATAGTTATATATGTACATAGAGTAATAATATCTGACTCATTCTACTATCCTTCCTACTCCCATACCCCCTTCTTTCCCTCCACTCCCCTCTACCTAATCTAAAGAAACTCTATTCTCCCCCACCCCCTATTGTGAATTAGCATGCACATATCAGAGAAAACATTCAGCCTTTGGTTTGGGGGTTTGGATTATTTTGCTTAGCATGATATTCTCTAGCTTCATCCATTTTCAAGCAAATGTCATCATTTCATTCTTCTTTAAGGCTGAGTAATATTCCATCAGAAATATATATAAATATATACATATATATATCTCACATTTTCTTTATCCATTCATCTGTTGAAGGGTACCTAGTTTGGTTCCATAGTTTAGTTATTGTGAGTTGAGCTACTATGAACATTGATGTGGCTGCATCACTGTAATATGCTGATTTTAAGTCCTTTGGTATAAACCAAGGAGTGGGATAGCTGGGTCAAATGGCGATTCCATTCCAAGTTTTCTGAGAAATCTCCATACCGATTTCCATAATGGTTGCACCAATTTGCATGACCCAATCAATAAATGGGCTAAGGAGCTGAACAGACATCTCTCTCTCTCTCTCTCTCTCTCTCTCTCTCTCTCACACACACACACACACACAGAGAAATATAATTGATCAACAAATATATGAAAAAAATGTTCAACATCTTTAGCAATTAGAGAAATGCAAATAAAAACTACTTTAAGATTTCATTTCACCCCAATCAGAATGGCAATTATCAAGAATACAAGCAACAATAAATATTGGCAAGGATGTGGGGGGGAAATGTACACTCATACATTGCTGGTGGGAACAATTTTTTAAATAACCTTACTGAATATATATTTGACACACACAAAAAAGAATTATTATGTGAGTATAAACTGTAGCCTCCTTTTCTGTAAAGGGAGCAACGATTGATGGAAAGAGATCAACTTCTAAAGAAAAAAAGCCAAAATGTGATGGCCAGCAAAAGATGGAGATAGGACGTCCCAAATGTGCAGTACCTTACCTTTTGCAACCCAGAGTTAGCCAAGGAGAATGTCCCTGCTTGGTTCTGCCTTCATCAGATGAAGGAGCTGATAGTATAAATATGTAGAAATAGAAGGGTGGAGAGAGACATCCTCTATATATACACATAAGGCAGGTGTTATGCTATAGATATTAGGTATCCCCCCAAAGCTCGTGTCTGAGATAATGTAAGAAGGTTCAGAGGTGAAATGACTGGGTTAGGAGAGCCTTAACCTAATCAGTGCATTAATCTGCTGACAGGGATTAACTGGGTGGTAACTACATGCAGTAGACTGTGGCTGGAGAAGATGGGTCATTAGGAGTGAGCCTCTGGGCTAGATAGTTTTTCCCTGGTAAATTGAGCTTGATCCTCTGCTTTCTGGTATCATTTTCTGAGTTACTTTCTTCTGCCACATCTTTCCGCCATGATGTACTACCTCATTTCCAGAGAAATGGACCTCTGAAGCCATGAGCCCTAAATAAACTTTTTCTCCTCTAAAATAGTTTTTGTGAGGTCTTTTGGTCAGAGCAGAGAAAAAAAAAACTGACTAAAACAGCAGGCATGTTATAGGACATGAATAAGAACAGGAGAAAAAGAGGATACCATGAAAGTTGTCTAGTTCCATTACAATTACATGCTGTTAGAGTGCCCAAAGTGAGGTTGCCCACAGTTAAGTAGTGTTGCTACATTTTTTATGTAATGTTTGTTCTCTACTGTGAGGCGTTTAATTATTTATGGTGTTTGGTGTATGTGATAAAGAGGAGGTAAAGTGTATTGTCATATAAACTTGTATCTGGTGTTGGCTTGATACACATAATACACCCTGCTTCTCATGGTCAGTCAGGCTGGTCAGTGAGGAAATACTGAGATTTCACTTGACTGATTGGTCAAGATGTCCTCATGAAAATAATCTGTAGGGTGATGTAACAGCCAATGGATGAAGTATGGCATTGAAAGGCCCAATAAAGATTTGCAGTGCCTTCCAAGATGCAAATGAATTCCACTAGTGTCAATAAAGCTATTCAGCCTGAGGTTCTGGCTTGTGAGATGCTTGGACTAGTGATTCCACCATTCTGAAGCTGCCTTGGCTCCAGCCAGACAGCCAGCTGCATAGTGTTAGAGGACATCTGCCTGTAATAAGGACATCAGTCAAGATATGAAACATTCCTCATGTGAGCTATACCCTTGTCACATCACTGTATCCTTTTGATAAATGCCTTTCTTAAGTAGACTGTAGAATTTCTTCAGATTTCACAAATATATTTTAAATAATCTGTATTGGAATATCCAAAAGAAAATATTGAGTAGGCAGTTTGATGTATAAGTCCAGAGATCATGAAAGATGTCAAGCTAAAAAAAATTATATATATCTATCTTATCTCCTAGGCTTACTTAACTTATATTAACTATATTATACATGCTTGGCAAAAAACAAAAACATATTTTTCTTATAACATGGCCCCCAAATCCAAGCCAACAACTTCATCTGGCATTCAACTAAAGAAAAAAACCATCTGTTCCAATAGCAGAAGAAAACTGGCTATGCAGGCTTTCTTGATTGATAGTATATATGTTCAAAATGGTATATAGTACTTTACAGAAAATTTGAAGGGTTTTCAAGGATAATTTTAACTCTGTTCTATTTTTGCCTTTCACACTGACTTTTTTTTTTTTTTTTTTTTTGTATTGTGGATTGAATCCAGTGGGGGCTATACCAATAAGCTACATTCCCAGTCCTTTTTATTTTATATTTTGAGACAGGATTTCACAAAGTTGCTTAGGGCTTCACTAAGTTGCTGAGGCTGGCATCAAATTTGTGATTCTCTTGCCTCAGCCTTCTGATTTGCTGGGATTATATGTTTGCACTATAAACAAAAAACTATAAACAAAAGTTTATAGTTCTTTTCAAAAATTAGTAAAAAACTGTCGGGCATGGTGGCATTTGCCTGTAACCACAGCTGCTCAGGAGAGCTCAGGAGGATGGCAAGTTCAAGGTCAGCCTGGGCAACTTAGACTCTATTTCAAAATAAAATTTAAAAAGGCTGGGGATGTAGCTTAGTGGTAGAGTACATGCCTAGCATATGTAAGGCCCTGGGTTCAATCCTTAGGACTGTATATAAATAAACAAGTAAGTGAAAATAACAAAAACACAATGTGGTGGTAAGGAAGTAGAGATTTCAGGGTTACCTATAAAGAGAAGGAGAAGATAGGGTGGCAGGTAGAGAGAAATCAGAGGTAGAGGATGGCACTTTGGTATGTCACATTTTAACTGTGTGTGATTTGATCCGGTTTATAGGCCAACCACAAAAACCAAAAGGAAAGAAGAGATAATGGAGACAGTATAACCCCTGAAGAGACAAGTTGAGCTGCAGGTACTAATTTGCATTAACTGGAAGAAGGGCAAAGGAGAAAGACATACTGACAGGAGTGGAAACAGATGCCTTTGTATTGGGGAGGGAAGAAGTGCCAGCAAGGAGTGGTTGAGACAAGTTCATTTCTGACAGCTTTCATTTCTTCTGTGAAACAGATAGTAAACGCTTGTTTCCAAAAGTAAGGAGGGGTCAAATAATAATTAAAATTTTATAAAAGTCTTTAAAGGAAGCAAGAGACTACAGGATTTGAGAATTTTGATAATACTGTAGTCCTATTTTTGCAGAGGTATTAATTCATATATATTTTACTATATATTTATAAATATTTTTATCATATATATTTATTCATATGTTCTTATCATATATTTTTTTTCCAGTAACACTCATCCTAGTTGAAGGAAAGAGTATAAAAGGCAGATGAATGGAGGCAAGAACTGCATGCTTGCAGGGGTACTGAAGAGAATTGAAAAGGAAGGTAAGTTGAGGTTGCACATAGGAGAGTAATAGAAGTGAAATCCAGTACTCCTGTAATCTCAGAAATTTGGGAGGCTGAGGTAGAAGGATTGCAAGTTTGAGGCCAGCCTCAGAAACTTAGCAAGTCCCTGAACAACGTTAGCAAGACCCTGTCTCAAAATTTTAAAAAATAAAATAAAAAGGGTTAGGGATATAGCTCAGTGGTAAAGCACCACTGGGTTCAATTTCCAGTACCAAAAATTTAAAAAAGAAGTGAGATCCATGGGGTGTGAACTGGATGACAAAGAAATGATGCTAAGAGGGAACCGACATACTTCAAAGAGAACTCAAGGGACGGCAGTTGATCATGATGTCAACCAGAGAGTAGGCTTGTAAACTTAGGAGTAGGAGAGCTAGCAGAATAAGGAGGATGTATGTGTTTGGAGAGGAAGAGATTGATATAAAAAACTTAGTTCCCTGGGCACAAAGCCCAAAAGGTCAATTCAAGTTTGAGTAGCAGATGTAGAGTGGGTGTGAGGCCCTAAGTATTGAACAGACACAGAAATATGAAACTAAAGTAGTTAATGGGACATTCATAAAGGCCTGGAAATTTCAGCCAGAGGTGGCATGGGAAGATAGTGTGGAAGACTAAGAAAGAGGTGGTGATGAGGGGGATAGAAGTGGTACACATGGGTTGGTTTAAAAAAAAAATGCAATAAAGAAAACCTTTCCTTGCTGGGCAAATAAAATGGTCTGGAATTTGCACATTGGAGCAAGGAGAATGCTGGTAATACCTCTATGCTGTGAGGAAGGAAGTCAAGCTAAAATAAAGTGGAAACCTCAAGGAGATCTGTGTTTCAAATTGGTGCAGCTATATCATATTGCCTTTCTCTGTGGAAAATGTTAAGCTGATTAATATTTATCCATTTTTTTTTTCACAAACACATCAAGAACCTGATGTGCCAGACACTGTGCTAGACGCTAGAAATTGGGCAATGAACAAGACAAGCACTGTTCTTGATTGAATGGAGTTAAGACTCTTTAGCCAGCAAAACCCAGTCAATAAGCAGAAGTGGCAGGGGGGCGGGGGAAGTTATGTTTTTTCAGTAGTGGGGATTGAACCTCAGGGCACTCTACCAGTGAGTTATATTCCTAGTCCTTTTTAAAATGTTTTACTTTGAGACAGGATTTTGCTAAGTTGCTTAGGGCCTCACTAAATTGCTGAAGCTGACCTTAAACTTGTGATCCTCCTGCCTAAGCCTCTGAAGTCTCTGGGATTACAGGTATGTGCCACCAGGACCAGCTCCCTGAAAATATCTTTGAGATGAACATGTTATAAGCTGTGCAGAACTGGTTGTTGGAAAAAATGTTCAAGGCTAAGCCAATTAAAGCTTTCTCAAGAATAAAGATATGCATACAATCTGGCAGGCATTGATATTGACAATGTTGATCAGTCTTCCCAAATCTGTTAAAAAATCACTGATAGACAATCCCTGATGGGATTAATATAAGTGGTAGGGTGTGGCTGAAGAAGGTGGGAACTAGGGTGTGGCTATGGGGTATATATTTTGTATCTGGAGAGTGGAGTCTCTGCTTGAGGATCATCATGATGGAAGCTGCCTCCCTCTGTCACCCTCTCCTGCCATGATGCTCAGCCTCACTTTGAACCCTGAGGAATGGAGCTGGCCTTGTATGGACTGAGATCTCTGAAACCATAAGCCCTCAAATAAACATATTTTTCCTCCTCTACAAAAAAAAAAAAAAAATCACTGATAGAGCTGTTTACTAAAGAGCAAATACCAGTTTATTGTATCTTTAGGGATTATTTACATTACTACAAGGCACAGTAACTATTGATATGGAAATAAGTTAAGAACGCTTCAATAACAAAACAACCAGGAGAACTGTATAATGTTATTCTAAAACATAATACCTAAGATCCACATGAAAGTTAAATTTAAACATTATATGCATGCAAGATGGAAAATTTCCTAGATCCTTTTAGAAATACTTATAGATTGCTATTCTAAGTACCAAATGATAAGAGCAGTGAAAAGAACTATAGATAAATATAGGTGGATAATATGTGACAACCACATGTAAATTACATGTAAGATACTCATTTCTTTGACACTTCAAAAGCTTTACCCAATAATGGGATTTTCAATTGCAATCAGAAAATTGAAGAAAGAAACATTCAACTATTTAGATTCACTCTGAAAAATCTTTCTTACCACAACATATTGACAAATACAATTACTCTATTAATAAATTTCTATAAAAACCAATAGTATAAGAATGATAAAATTTAAATTAATGGTATCAAGTTATCAAGATAAAATTTTCATAAATGAATGGTATAATCAGGTATAAAAGTGAAAATAAATAATTCATCAAAACCTTTTAAAATAGATAATATTTATTTATTTATTTATTTTGAGACAGGATCCCACTGACCTCACCATCCTGAATTCATCATTCTCCTTCCTCAGCCTCCAGATTATCTGGGAGTACATCTCCAGCCCTTAAAATTGATTCCAGTGTACTATAAAAGAGGGAGGAGAATAAAAAAGAAGAAGAGAAATACCACCCTCTAAAAAAGAAGAAGAAAAGGAAAAAGAAAGAAAATGAAGCAACAAACTGTTCACAATATACCATTTTTCCCCGAGTACAAAAATGTTCAAGCCTCAAATCCTGAAGCCAACAGTCCCTTTTAGCCTTCTTAGCACATCCCCACAACCTGAGGCTTGAATATAAGCTTTTATGGCCTTGTAAAGCCTGTGGGAGGCTTGCCACCTTGAGTCTCTCTGTGGATAAGGCTCAGTGAACAAATACCAGGCTGAAACACAAGCTGACCTTCCCTTAGGAGGAGAGATTTGACTTAGAATAGGTTTAGGGATTTCAATCCTGTGTTTGCTTCTCCAGCCTTCACCGGATCCTACCAGAGGCCCCCTACCTTCTAATGCTTTGCAGAAGAAGCATTTGAAGCCTTATAGAATATATACACTCCATAAAATGTTAATATTTCATAAAATTTCTTTTGTCTTACATAAACAAAATCAGAGATATGGTCCCACAGAAAACATATTTGAATAAGGTGCAAAAAATTATAGCCACAGTCATTGAACAACTGCTCACTTAATAAACTACCAAGTGCAAATCATTTTGAACAAAAGCAGCATAACTATGTTCTTGGTCACAGGAATAGAAACTAGCTAATTTTCTTATTTTTTTTTTTGGAATTGGGAATTGAACCTAGGGTGTTTATCTCTGAGCAACATCCCCAATTTATTTTATTTTTTATTTTAAGACAGGGTCTCACTAAGTTGCTGGGGGGGCGGGGTCCTGCTAAATTGTTAAGGATGGCCTTGAACTTGTGATCCTCCTGCCTCAGCTTCCCTAGTAGTTTGTATTACAGGCCTGTGCTACTGCACCCATCCATATTTTGGAATTTTTAAAGCCTCTCTGATAAGACCCTATCCATTCCAGGTTTCCCTAGTCTTCAGTTGATTGAAGTTATGTAACTAATGGGGTCATCCTGCCTGTATAAGGTTGCAGGCAGCCCCTGAACCTGGTTAAATAAGGAGATATCCCAAAGAATCTTCTAGCTCATACCCCTCCCTACCTCCATCATATGTTCTTATTTTCTTATTCCAATAGACCCACTTTTGTGTCTTCTGAAAGCTTTACTCATCTTCTAAACCACAAATAGAGTTTGGAAAACAGAAGCCAATTTTATATAAATGGTCATTAAGTAATTGTGAGGATCTTCATGCCCATTTTAACCCTTGACTCATCCATGGGAAAAATGCCATCATATATGGCTACTGGTTGAGACCAGACTGCAGAATCATAAGTTAACCTTACAAATTTTTTTCTCCCAGATGGAGTCATATATGAAAATAGGCTTTTGGTCTTCTATAAGTAAACTCCTTGCCTCTACAGATGGGAAATAGCATAAGACCAAGAAACCCTGTGGTATTAGCACATTTACAATTTTTTTCCCTATAATGTGTGTTCCTTTGTCAGTAGCAAATAAGAAACTATGACAATAGTTAGGCATGGTGGCACACTTCTATAATCCCAGAAGCTCAGGAGGCTGAGGCAGGAGGATGGCAAGTTTAAAGCCAGCTTCAGCATCTTAGAGCTGGGGATGTGGCTCAGTGGTTAAGCACTTTTGGGTTCAATTCCTAGTACCTAAATAAATAAATAAAAGAGCTGTGACGATTTTTAACTCATTCAATAAATCCACAATGATGATGCTAACAGAGGCATGGTGAGCAAGAAAGGCAAATTCAGGATAAGTGTTCATTTTATCGAGGAAGTCAGTGATTCCTCCATAATAAAGGTCTAATGTAGTTATCTTGCTACCAGGTGGCTTGCAGGCCCCTGCTCCTATTACCACCATGATAGTAATGGTGCCATATCAGGGGGTTCAGATTGGTAGCTATTGCTGACAAAATAGGACATTCATTATGACCATAATTAGATCAGCCTTGATGAGAGAAATTCTATTGTTGAGCCAAATAAGTACATCTATCCCTGCCACAAAGAGATCATATAGTTAGTGTTAAGGTGATTTGAGAGGGAGGTTATCTGTTATTCTTAAAATAGTTATCTTGTCCATCTTCTACAATAGGAATTTCTTGAGGACCACTCACATGGGATACAAAAATTAACATAATCCAGAAACCTTCCTCAAACCTTGTTTCTAATCACAAACGTCCCTGCCTAAACAGGGTAACATGAATCAGTGGAGATCTTTACCTCAATTCATTAGTGCATATAGGTAGGCTGAAGGCGGGTCAGCAGTGCCATTGAGGTATCACCATAGGAATTTAAGTGGCCTATTCAAGAATTTTACTCTGCTTTCATCACTGAATTCTGGAGAGCTGTTTGGCATTTTTTGGCTTGGCATATCAGATAAACCTTGTCTGCAATATGCAAGTAAAGTCACCCAGTTTCCTTATGATCTGGCTTCCTGCTTCCATGAGGGGAATTAGTAAGCTAAAAAATCCTTTTTTAAAATTTTTTTATTTTTGTACTCTGAATCAAACCCAGAGACACTTTACCACTGAGTCACATCCTTAGCCCTTTTAATTTTTTTTTATTTTGAGACAGGATATCATTAAGTTTAGGTCCTTGCTAATTTGTTGAATCTGGCCTCAAACTTGCAATCTTCCTATCTCAGTGTCCCAAGTTACTGGAATTACTGGTGTGGTGATACCATACCTGGCTCTAGGAAGCCATTTTTCAAAGGCGTACAACAATATTAAATTGCTAACGAGCGAGCACATGGCTTTACTTCAAATCCTAGGTATTTCTGTTGTGATTCCTATTGATAGTTTCCTACAATTTCTTTTTATAGTTTCTCTATCTGCCATAAACACCAGTTTATCTAGAGAGACCTTGTTCTGAGCTTCACCAAATTTGGCAACTTTTTAGGGTATATGATAAATAGTTTTTAAACCATTAGGACAATCATACTAAAATGTACTATAAATTAATTATCTCCCAAATCTTAAGAGACTCACCAAGTACTGTGCCTCTTTTTCATGGTGATAGAATGCATAGGATAAAGCAACTTTTCTTTTACTTTAAAATGATGTGGCATGTGGTATTTTCCAGGATGGCCCCAATAAGATATCCCATCTTACATACTCTTTTAATATGTGATGTTGAAGCCAGGCACAGTGGCACACACCTGTAATCCCAGTGACTTAGGAAGCTGATCAGGGTGGATCACAAGTTTGAACTGTGCAAGACTCTGTCTCAAAATTTCAAAAAAAAATTTTTTAAAGACTGGGAATATAGCTCCATGGCAAAGAACCCTTGGGTATAATCCCCAGTACCAAAATAATAATAATAATAATAATAATAATAATAATAATAATAATAATAATAAATTAAATTAAATGTGATAGTTCTTCTACTATTGAAAGATAGGGTCAATGTTCCTTTTTATCCTTGCGTTTGAATCTGAATGACCTATTGGGAAAGTGAAACTATGTGACTTCCAAGGCCAGGCTAGGCTATAGAAAGCAATATAGTTTTCACCTGGTCCTTAGAATCTTGATGCATGCTTGATAAAACCCAGGCCACATGGAGAGATTAGTTCTAAATATTCTGGCCAGAAACTGATCTAAATCTCTAAAATTACTGATAGAGAACATAGAAGAAAATCTTTACAACCTTGAGCTATGGATTAATTAATTAATTAATTTATTTATTTATTTATTCCGGTACTGGGGATTGAACCCAGGGGTGCTTTACCACTGAGCTACATTCACAGCCTTTCTTTTTCCTTTCTTTCTTTTTTTTTTTTTTGTTTGTTGATACAGGGTCTCTCACTAAGTTGTTGGGTTGGCCTCAAACTTGCAAAGCTCCTGAATAGACACTTCTCAGAAGAAATACAATCAATCAACAATTATACAAAAAAATGTTGAACATCTCTAGTAAGAAGAGAAATGCAAATCAAAACTACTGTAAGATTTCATCTCATGCCAGTCAGAATGGCAGTTATCAAGAATACAGACAACAATAAATGTTAGTGAGGATGTGGGAGAAGAGGCACACTCATACATTGCTGGTGGGACTGCAAATTGATACAACCAATCTGGGAAGCAGTATGGAGATTACTTAGAAAATTTGGAATGGAACCACCATTTGACCCAGCTATCTTACTCCTTGGTCTATACTCTAAAGATTTTTTAAAAAGCATACTACATTAATGCAACCATTTCAATGTTTATAGCAGCACAATTTACAACTGCTAAACTGTGGAAGCAACCTAGATGCCCTCCAACAGATGAATGGATAAAGAAACTGTGGTACATATTCATAATGGAATATTACTCAGCGTTGAAAGAGAATAAAATTATGGCATTTGAAGGTAAATGATTGGAGTTGGATAATATTATGCTAAGCGAAATAAGCCAATCTCAAAAAAACAGGAGCCAAAATGTTTTCTCTGATAAGTGAATGCTAATCCGTATTGGTGGGTGGGGTGTGTGTGCATGGGATAAGAGGAAGAACTTTGGATGGGACAGAGGGGAGGGGAGAGGGGGCAAAGGGGTAGGAAAGATGGTGGAATGAGATGGACATCATTACCCTAGGTACATGTATGATTGTATGAAAGGTATGACTTTACTTCATGCATAACCAGAGAAGTGAAAAATTCTGCTCCATTTGTACACAATGAATCTAAGAGCTTTCTACTGTCATGTATAACTGATTAGAACTAAAAAAAAAAAAAAAAAAAAAAAAAAAAACTTGCAAAGCTCCTTCCTTAGCCCCAAAGTTGCTGGGATTACAGGAATTCAACACTGTGCTCAGCTAGTCAATGATTTCTTAAGTATAATACTAAATATGATCTGTTCCTAAATAATTTTTTAAAAATTATAATCCACCAAAATGAAGCCACCTTCTTTGCCAAGAACACTGCTAAGAAAATGAAAAAGCAAGACACACACAGACTTGAAATAATATTTATAAAATACACGTATGCAAAAGACTTACATACAGAATAAATAAATAACACACTTAAAAATAAGACATATGGCCCAATTTTTTAAATGGGCACTTCACCAAAAAGATGGACAAATGACTAATAAGTATCTAAGTGTATGAAAAAATTCTCAGCATCCATGTATATTTAAAATATATAAATACATATATGTTTATAATAGATTCATATATGAGTGCATGTACTATATATATGCATAATACATATATATATATATATATATATATATACACACACATACATACATACATACATATATTATGAATATTCAGTTGTTCCAGCACTATTTATTGGAAAGATTATCCAGTTACCCATTTAATTGTTTTGGCAAAGTGATCACATATGCATAGGTCTATTTTTGAACTCTCTGTTCTTTTCCACTGATATATTTGTCTATTCTTACACAAATACCAAATTTCAGTGGTTGTTGTTGCTTAATAATAGGTTTTAAATCAGGTAGGTTAAGTATTTTAACTTTTCCTTCCTTACTCAAAATTGTTTTGTCTATTCTAGATCCTTTGAATTTTGATCCATATTTTAGAAACAGCCTGTTAATTTTTACTAAAAATAGCCTGCCAGAAATTTAACTGGAAGAGCATCAAATATGTAAATCAATTTGGAGAGGATTTTGACATCTTAAAAGTATTGAATTTTTTGGGCTGCAGATGTAGCTTAGTGGTAGAGCACTTGCCTAACATTGGAGAGGCCTAGAGTTCAATCTCCAGAACTATGAAAATCAATCAATCAATCAATCAATATGGTATACATCTATATTTTTTAAAGTACTCCTTTAATTTTATCTACATATCCAGTTTTTAGTGAACAGAAACAAGTCATACACATTTTTGTTGTATTTGTAGCAACTATCCACTTTTTCTTTTTTAATTTTGACACAAGGTCTTCCTAAATTGGCCACGGTGTCTTTGAACTTGTGATCTTCCTGCTTACCAAGTTACTGGGATCAGAGGTTTATGCCACTGTACCAGGTATTCAATTATCTTTAAAAAAATTTTTTTTTTAGTTGTAGGTGGACACAATATCTTTATTTTTATTTGGTGCTGAGGATTGAACCTAGGGCCTCATGCGTGTGAGGGAAGCGCTCTACCACTGAGCTACAACCCCAGCCCTCAATTATTTTTAATGATTTTTAAAAAATCATCACACAACTCTTAGATGTACTATTCTCCCATTCCCAATATATTTTTTAAAGTTCTATAGATGGATAATTTCTATTGACATAAGCATCAATGATTCTTTTCTCTTCCTTTGTCAGCTGATAAACCCATCTAAGGAAACTTTATATCTGATGTTAGGTTTCTATCTCTATGTTGAAAATCCCTACTGTGATATAATCATGCCACTCGATCCTCATAATTATTTTAAATATTTCTAACATCTAGGTCATCATTAGATTTTCTTCTGTTGACTGTTCTGTCTTCTGAAGATGTTTTTTTTTTTTCTTGCTTTGTGTGTGTGCGCGCCTCATAATTTTTGTTTGAATGTGGGAAAAGAACATTACGAATTGAAGTAAAGGATCTCTATGTCTCAAACTGGGCAAGTCTTTGTTTCTGTCAGGTCACTAGTCCGGATGTATCTAGTCAGAAATTGGGCTGAGTTTGGGTTTCTTTTTTGGTCTATTTGGCTTCTTTGCATAGTGGTAGACTGCTGCTACCTTGTCCTCCCTGAGATCCAGAGTGCCACAGGGGTTCCTCAGGGAGTCAAATCTGTCCCACTGTTGAGTTTCAGCTGGCCCTACTCTCCTGCACTACAGAGGATCTCTCTCTCTCTCTCTCTCTCTCTCTCTCTCTCTCTCTCTCTCTCTCTCCCCCCGGCCCCATCCCTCCCTCCCTCCTTCCCTCCCTCTTCTTTTGATGCTGGGGCTTGAACCCAGTGGCTCATGCATGCTAAGCATGTACTCTATCACTAAGCTATATCACCCAAGCCAAGAACCTTTTTTTAAAGGATCAGCTACTAAATACCTCAGGCTTGAATGTCATACAGTCTCCATTCATCTCAACCATTCAACTCTTAGGTCATTGCATGAACATAGCCACCTACAATAAGTAACCACATAGTAAGGTTGTATTCCAATAACATTTTATTTTATAAACACAGGAAAACTAACCAGAGCTGGCCAGTGGACTACAATTTACCAGTTCCTAGTCTGAAGCATGGAGGATATTCTTGCCCCCTACCCCTACCCCATGGCAGCCAACCTCTATTTCATATTGTTTAGAGGTTTGGGCATGAAGAAGTGTCCTATTCCTTCTCCAATGACAACAGACCTTTGCTTTCTATCAGTGAAGAATCCTGGATATGATCAGCTTTCCTCGCAGCAGCTATGGCTTTTGCTTCTAAGAAGAGTCAGGCACAGGCCTATTTCATTTCTGTTGCCCACCAGCAGCTGATTGCCACTTAATTAATTAATTTTGGTAACAAGGATTTTTGTTTTATTTTGTTTTGTTTTTGTTGTTGGGTGTTTTTTGTTTTGTTTTGTTTTTTGTGGTACGGGGGATTGAACCCAGGGCACTTCACCACTGAGCTATATCCTCAGCCCTTTTTATTTTTTATTTTGAGACAGAGTCTTGCTAAGTTTAAGTCTTTGCTAAGTCTTGCTAAGCTGGCCTCAAACTAGTGATCCTCCTGCCTCAACCTCCCATGTTCCTGGGATTAGAGGTGTGCACCACCGTGCCCTACCTGATCACCACTTTATACTTAAGCTGAGGCCAGTGAGCAGGCCATTCCCCTGCACACTAAGCATTGGCAGGCTCAATACCTAAATAGTTTTTTTTTTTTTTTCAGAGTATGTGTCTCTACAAAGTATTTTATTTTTTTGTCCTCTTTTCTGTGATTTTTTTTAACCTGTCATGCTGTTTATTTTTATTTATTTATTTATTTTTTTTGCCATTTTTCAATTCTTTTTTTTTTTAAATTTTTTTATTGTTGGCTGTTCAAAACATTACATAGTTCTTGATATATCATATTTCACAATTTGATTCAAGTGGGTTATGAGCTCCCATTTTTACCCCATATACAGATTGCAGAATCACATCAGTTACACATCCATTGATTTACATATTGCCATACTCGTGTCTGTTGTGTTCTGCTGCCTTTCCAATCCTCTACTATCCCTCCTCCCCTCCCCTCCCCTCCCCTCTTCTCTCTCTGCCCCCTCTACTGACATTCGTTTGTCCCCCTTGTATTATTTTTCCCCTTCCCCTCACTTCCTCTTGTATGTACTTTTGTATAACTCTGAGGGTCTCCTTCCATTTCCATGCAATTTTCCTTCTCTCTCCCTTTCCCTCCCACCTCTCATCCCTGTTTAATGTTAATCTTCTTCTCATGCTCTTCGACCCTACTCTGTTCTTAGTTACTCTCCTTATATCAAAGAAGACATTTGGCATTTGTTTTTTAGGGATTGGCTAGCTTCACTTAGCATAATCTGTTCTAATGCCATCCATTTCCCTGTAAATTCTATGATTTTGTCATTTTTTAATGCAGAGTAATACTCCATTGTGTATAAATGCCACATTTTTTTTATCCATTCATCCATTGAAGGGCATCTAGGTTGGTTCCACAGTCTAGCTATTGTGAATTGTGCTGCTATGAACATCGATGTAGCAGTGTCCCTGTAGCATGCTCTTTTTAGGTCTTGAGGGAATAGACCGAGAAGGGGAATAGCTGGGTCAAATGGTGGCTCCATTCCCAGCTTTCCAAGAAATCTCCATACTGCTTTCCAAATTGGCTGCACCAATTTGCAGTCCCACCAGCAATGTACAAGTTTACCCTTTTCCCCACATCCTTGCCAGCACTTGTTGTTGTTTGACTTCATAATGGCTGCCAATCTAACTGGAGTGAGATGGTATCTTAGGGTGGTTTTGATTTGCATTTCTCTGACAGCTAGAGATGGTGAGCATTTTTTCATGTACTTGTTGATTGATTGTATGTCCTCCTCTGAGAAGTGTCTGTTCAGGTCCTTGGCCCATTTGTTGATTGGGTTGTTTGTTCTCTTATTGTCTAATTTTTTGAGTTCTTTGTATACTCTGGATATTAGGGCTCTATCTGAAGTGTGAGGAGTAAAGATTTGTTCCCAGGATATAGGCTCTCTATTTACCTCTCTTATTGTATCTTTTGCTGAGAAAAAACTTTTTAGTTTGAGTAATTCCCATTTGTTGATTCTAGTTATTAACTTTTGTGCTATGGGTGTCCTATTGAGGAATTTGGAGCCCGACCCCACAGTATGTAGATCATAGCCAACTTTTTCTTCTATCAGACGGCGTGTCTCTGATTTGATATCAAGCTCCTTGATCCATTTTGAATTAACTTTTGTGCATGGCGAGAGAAAGGGATTCAGTTTCATTTTGTTGCATATGGATTTCCAGTTTTCCCAGCACCATTTGTTGAAGATGCTATCCTTCCTCCATTGCATGCTTTTAGCCCCTTTATCAAATATAAGAAAGTTGTAGTTTTGTGGATTGGTTTCTGTGTCCTCTATTCTGTACCATTGGTCCACCCGCCTGTTTTGGTACCAGTACCATGCTGTTTTTGTTACTATTGCTCTGTAGTATAGTTTGAAATCTGGTATTGCTATGCTGCCTGATTCACACTTCCTGCTTAGAGTTGCTTTTGCTATTCTGGGTCTTTTATTTTTCCATATGAATTTCATGATTTCTTTCTCTATTTCTACAAGAAATGCCATTGGGATTTTGATTGGCATTGCATTAAACCTATAGAGAACTTTTGGTAATATCGCCATTTTGATGATGTTAGTTCTGCCTATCCATGAACAGGGTATATTTTTCCATCTTCTAAGATCTTCTTCTATTTCTCTCTTTAAGGTTCTGTAGTTTTCATTGTATAAGTCTTTCACCTCTTTTGTTAGGTTGATTCCCAAGTATTTTATTTTTTTTGAAGATATTGTGAATGGAGTGGTTGTCCTCATTTCCAATTCAGAGGATTTGTCGCTGATATACAGGAATGCCTTTGATTTATGCGTGTTGATTTTATATCCTGCCACTTTGCTGAATTCATTTATTAGCTCTAATAGTTTCTTTGTAGACCCTTTTGGGTCTGCTAGGTATAGAATCATGTCATCTGCAAATAGTGATAATTTAAGTTCTTCTTTTCCTATTTTTATGCCTTTAATTTCTTTCGTCTGTCTAATTGCTCTGGCCAGTGTTTCGAGAACTATGTTGAACAGAAGTGGTGAGAGAGGGCATCCCTGTCTTGTTCCAGATTTTAGAGGGAATGCCTTCAATTTTTCTCCATTCAGAATGATGCTAGCCTGAGGCTTAGCATAGATTGCTTTTACAATATTGAGGTATGTTCCTGTTATCCCTAGTTTTTCTAGAGTTTTGAACATAAAGGGATGCTGTACTTTGTCGAATGCTTTTTCCGCATCTATCGAGATGATCATATGGTTCTTATTTTTAAGTCTATTGATGTGGTGAATAACATTTATTGATTTCCTTATATTGAACCAGCCTTGCATCCCAGGGATGAATCCTACTTGATCATGGTGCACAATTTTTTTGATATGTTTTTGTATCCGAGTCGCCAGAATTTTATTGAGGATTTTTGCATCTAGGTTCATTAGAGATATTGGTCTGTAGTTTTCTTTCTTTGAAGTGTCTTTGTCTGGTTTAGGTATCAGGGTGATGTTGGCCTCGTAGAATGAATTTGGAAGTTCTCCCTCTTTTTCTATTTCCCGAAGTAGCTTGAAAAGTATCGGTATTAGTTCCTCTTTAAAGGTTTTGTAAAACTCTGCTGTATACCCATCCGGTCCTGGGCTTTTCTTAGTTGGTAGTCTTTTGATGGTTTCTTCTATTTCCTCAATTGATATTGGTCTGTTTAGGTTTTTTATATCCTCCTGACTCAATCTGGGCAGATCATATGACTTAAGAAATTTATCTATGCCTTCACTATCTTCTAATTTATTGGAGTATAAGGATTCAAAATAATTTTTGATTATCTTCTGTATTTCTGAAGTGTCTGTTGTGATATTGCCTTTTTCATCCCGTATGCTAGTAATTTGAGTTCTCTCTCTTCTTCTCTTCGCTAGCATGGCTAAGGGTCTGTCGATTTTGTTTATTTTTTCAAAGAACCAACTTTTAGTTTTGTCAATTTTTTTAATTGTTTCTTTTGTTTCGATTTCATTAATTTCAGCTCTGATTTTAATTATTTCTTGCCTTCTACTTCTTTTGCTGTTGTTTTGCTCTTCTTTTTCTAGGATTTTGAGATGAAGTATGAGATCATTTATTTGTTGGTTTTTTCTTTTTTTAAGGAATGAACTCCAAGCAATGAATTTTCCTCTTAGAACTGCTTTCAATGTGTCCCATAGATTCCGATATGTTGTGTCTGTGTTTTCATTAATCTCTAAGAATTTTTTAATTTCCTCCTTGATGTCTTCTATAACCCATCGATCATTCAGTAACCTATTGTTCATTCTCCAAGTGATGTATTCTTTTTCCTTCCTTCTTTTATCGTTGATTTTCAGTTCCATTCCATTATGATCAGATAGGATGCATGGTATTATCTCTACTCCTTTATATTGTCTAAGAGTTGCCCTGTGACATAATATATGATCTATTTTTGAGAAGGATCCATGTGCTGCTGAGAAAAAAGTGTAACTGCTTGATGTTGGGTGGTATATTCTATATATGTCAATTAAGTCTAGGTTATTAATTGTGTTATTGAGTTCTATAGTTTCCTTATTCAACTTTTGCTTGGAAGATCTGTCCAGTGGTGATAGAGGTGTGTTGAAGTCTCCCATGATTATTGTATGGTGGTCTATTAGACTCTTGAACTTGAGAAGAGTTTGTTTGATGAACATAGCTGCACCATTGTTTGGGGCATATATATTTATGATTGTTATGTCTTGTTGGTGTATGGTTCCCTTGAGCAGTATGTAGTGTCCCTCTTTATCCCTTTTGATTAACTTTGGCTTGAAATCTATTTTATTTGATATGAGTATGGATACTCCTGCTTGTTTCCGAAGTCCATATGAGTGATATGATTTTTCCCAACCTTTCACCTTCAGCCTATGTATGTCTTTTCCTATCAAATGCGTCTCCTGTAGGCAGCATATTGTTGGGTCTTGTTTTGTGATCCATTCTACTAGCCTGTGTCTCTTGATTGGTGAGTTTAAGCCATTAACATTTAGGGTTATTATTGAGATATGGGTTGTTCTTCCAGCCATATTTGTTTATTTATGTTACTAAACATGGTTTGTTTTCCTCTTTGATTATTTTCCCCCCTTTACTGTCCTACCTCCCACTGTTGGTTTTCATTGTTATTTTCCATTTCCTCTTCCTGTAATGTTATGCCAAGGATGTTTTGAAGAGATGGTTTTCTAGCTGCAAATTCTTTTAACTTTTGTTTATCGTGGAAGGTTTTAATTTCATCTTCCATCCTGAAGCTTAATTTCGCTGGAAACACAATTCTTGGTTGGAACCCATTTTCTTTCAGTGTTTGAAATATGTTATTCCAGGATCTTCTAGCTTTCAGAGTCTGTGTTGAAAGATCAGCTGTTATCCTGATTGGCTTACCCCTAAATGTGATCTGCTTCCTTTCTCTTGTAGCTTTTAAAATTCTCTCCTTATTCTGTATGTTGGGCATCTTCATTATAATGTGTCTAGGTGTGGGTGTCTTATGATTTTGCACATTCGGCGTCCTGTAGGCTTCTAGGATTTGGGGTTCTGTCTCATTCTTCAAGTCTGGGAAGTTTTCTCGTATTATTTCATTGAATAGATTGCTCATTCCTTTGGTTTGAAACTCTGTCCCTTCCTGTATCCCAGTGACTCTTAAATTTGGTCTCTTGATGTTATCCCATATTTCTTGGATGTTCTGCTCATGGTTTCTTAACAGTCTTGCTGAGCTGTCTATGTTCTTTTCAAGTTGAAATACTTTATCTTCATTGTCTGATGTTCTGTCTTCTAAGTGTTCTACTCTGCTGGTAGTATTCTCAATTGAGTTTTTAAGTTGGTTTATTGCTTCCTGCATTTCTAGGATTTCTGTTTGTTTGTTTTTTATAACCTCTATCTCCCTGTATAGTTGATCTTTTGCTTCTTGGATTTGTTTATGTAATTCATTGTTGAAGTGATCTTTCATTGTCTGATTTTGCTGTCTGATGTCTTCCTTGAGACTCCAGATCATCTGAAGCATGTATATCCTGAATTCTTTATCTGACATTCCATCTGCTGCAGCTATTACCTCTTCTAACGTTGAGTTGACCTGCATTGCTTGTGGTCCTTTCTTTCCTTGTCTCTTCATACTGTTCGCGTTCCTTTCTACTTGGTGAAACTGTTGTGCTATTGAATTTTCCCCCTATATATTTATATTGGTCTTGTATAGTTGCAAAGTCTCCCTCACAGGCGCGGGCGGCGGCTCTGCCCCTCCTCCAATTGGGGCAATGTGCCTACCACGCCGGCAGGCCGCTGGGCCTGCTCTGCCGGTCGGTAGCAGGTCCGCCGACCTTGCAGGCGCGGGCGGCGGCTCTGTCCCTCTGCGGGCCGCTAGGCTTGTTCTGTCGGTGGTCGCAGTTCTGCCTACTTTGCAGGCGCAGGCAGCGGCACTGCCCCTCTGTAGGCCTCTGGGGCTGTACTGCCAGTGGGTCGCAGGTCCGCCTACCTTGCAGGCGCGGGGGGGGGGGCGGCTCTACCCTTCCTCAGGCCACTGGGCCTGTTCTGTCTCTCGGTTGCAGGTCTGGCCTGTTCTGATGGTGGTCACAGTTCCGTCTACCTTGCAGGCGCGGGGGGGAGGGGGCAGCTTTGCCTCTCAGCAGGCCGCTGCTCCTCTTCTGCCGGTGGGTCGCAGGCCCACCTACCTTGCAGGAGTGATTGGAAGCTCTGCCCCTCCGCGGGCCACTGGGCCTTTTCTGTCGGTGGTCACAGTTCCCCTACCTGGCAGGCGCGGGGGGTGGGGGGCGGCTCTGCCCCTCAGCAGGCCGCTGGGCCTGTTTTGTGGGTGGTCACAGTTCCCTCTACCTTGCCGGCGCAGGGGGAGGGGGCGCCTCTGCCTCTCAGCAGGCCGCTGCTCCTCTTCTGCCGGTGGGTCGCAGGCCCGCCTACCTTGCAGGAGTGATTGGAAGCTCTGTCCCGCCGCGGGCCACTGGGCCTTTTCTGTCGGTGGTCACAGTTCCCCTACCTGGCAGGCGCGGGGGGTGGTGGGCGGCTCTGCCCCTCAGCAGGCCGCTGGGCCTGCTCTGTGGGTGGTCACAGTTCCCTCTACTTTGCCGGTGCAGGGGGAGGGGGCGGCTCAGCCTCTCAGCAGGCCGCTGCTCCTCTTCTGCCGGTGGGTCGCAGGCCCGCCTACCTTGCAGGAGTGATTGGAAGCTCTCCTAAATAGTTTTTTAAAAAAATATTGAGGGCTGGGGATGTGGCTCAAGCGGTAGTGTGTTCGCCTGGTATACGCTCGGCGCTGGGTTTGATCCTCAGCACCACATACAAATAAAACAAAGATGTTGTATCCGCCTAAAAAACTAAACAATAAATATTAAAAATTCTCTCTCTCTTTAAAAAAATATTGAAATAGAAAATACAAGGTTATATCATCCATAGTAAGGGCCTGAATAATGATTATTTTGGAAATACAAGGGTGTGTGTGTATGTGTGTGTGTGTATAATTAACCATGTTGTAAAATTTATTTCTTGCTATAACTGTCAGGTAAGAAGCTGTGAGACTAGCATTAACTTTCTTTCCCTTTCTCATTTGTTGGCCAACCCTCTCTTACCCTTCACATCTAAGAAGTCATTCTAGATTAGGTGCCAAGTCAGGTACTCCAGTAGCATCTTATACTTTTCTTATTTTAGACTTTACCATGAAGACAGCTTAGGTTAGCTTTTCTGTTGTCAGAGGACAGACTTGTACAGAATGGGAGAGAAATGGAGTGACCCCAACCAGGTCAATAAATCACTAAGGGAGGTGGTAATGCTATGCACATAACATTCTCATCATTCTCTCCCCTGACCCTTAGAAATTATTTTATGTTCTTCGATGATCATGATTTTGAATCAATATTAAGGTACATGTTCTATATAAGCATCGATATTAGGGAGAGGGGGTTATAATGAGCTCATGTTCCTAGAGATAAATTTTTACAAGGATTTTTTTAAGGTGATAAAACATGTAACAAAGATCCACAATGCAGAGGTAAGACAAAAATCAAGCAATGAAAGACTATAAAAGGGTTCTGATGTTAGCTTTGTGTCAGAATTACAAAGACAAATAAGTGTCCCTGCCCTCCAAGAGCTGAGAGTATATTGGAGTGATAGACATTTAAGACCATTGGAATGCAGTGTGAACAGTGCTGTCATAGAAATATACAGAGTTTGATGGATGCATGTGGAAAAGACCCTAATCTCAAATGTAGGGACAGGGTGGTGGGGTGGAAGGGAAGACTCACTGGAGGATGTGAGGACATGACAACTTGAGCTGCCTTCTGAAGGATGAGTAGGAGTTAGCTTCTATCTTGCAAGCATATTTTATAATCAAGAGCAATAAATCACTCAGACAGCAGTTATGTTGCATTTTTATTGAGAACAGTTCCATTATCACCCTTTATTTCACCTATCATAATACTTATCATGGTGTATTGTAATTACCTGTGCTCTTGTCTATCTCCCCACCAACCTCTAAGCTCTGTGATGACAGGACTGTGCCAGTCTCAGCCATAGTTGTATTTTCAGCATCTAGCACAGGGCTTGGCACAGGGTGATAAATAAATGTTTGCTAAAGGAAAGAACAATATTAAAACAGTTACATGTAGATACTAGAAACTACTGCTAGGGAAGTAATCTTAACAGAATACTGTTAAACTTTTTTTTCTTGTATTGGGATTTCAACTGAGGGGTGCTTAACCACTGAGCCACATTCCCAGCCTTTTTTAGTTTTTATATTGAGTCACGGTCTCACTAAGTTGCTTAGGGCCTTGCTTAGTTGCTGAGACTGGCCTTGAACTTGTAATCCTCCTGCCTCAGCCTCCCAAGTCACTGGGGAGAATACTTGTTTATTTTTGTTGTTGTTTTATATTTTTAGTTGTAGATGGACACTTTATTTATTTATGTGTGGTGTTGAGGATCTAACCCCAGTGCCTCACATGTGCTAGGCAAGAACTCTACCATTGCGCTACAACCCCAGTCCTGGGGAAAATACTGTTAAACTTTAGAGGGAGCTTGTATGTATCTTACTTTAAGTCAATGCTTATGATAGCAAAGTCATAAAACTCTTTGATCTGCTGTAAAAGATCCAGAGACCCAACTACTGCTTACTACAAGGAAATGTTGTTCTTATCTTTTTTTGCATAAAAAGAAGGGTTAATGTTTAAACTCTTCATTTTCCCATTAAATTTAATGACAAGAACTCCTTTTGCTAAAAAGAAAAAAAATGCAGATGTTTAAAGGGAAGTATTACACGCTGTAACCTAATAGGAAGAAGATGTTGAAAAGGAATCTAATATCCCTGTTTTCACTGGAGAGGCAATAAATATCAGCTTGAGGGGTAATAAGGGCAATAAATATCAGCATGGGGACTTAGTATGGCCACAAGAAAACATTCCACTATATAAAGGACATTGGTATTTGTAATAAATTAAATCCTACATAGATGATACTAATATTAGGGAGCATCAGAATGACCTAAAGGGATTGTTATAACAAGATTTTGAGGCTCTACCCTTCAGTGTTTCTGACTCAGTAGACCTGAGGGGAGGTCAAGATTGTGTCTCTAACAAGTTCCCAAGTATGCTGAGGTTGGCTTTTGGTGGGACTGTTCCCCGAGAACAACCAGACCACAACAAATCCTTGCCTTTCTATTATGAATCCATTGCAATAAACATCCATTTTTATTGCATTCCCTAAATAATGGATGAGAAGGTGAATAGTCAGAAATATTACAGTGTGATGAAATGGTATAATCAGGACTTGGGATGACCTTTTCTGGCAGTAAGACAGTTGAAGTAACCTGAAAACTCTACTTTGATGGTATAAGAAATACTAGAAAAATATTCCTTAAATCCATATTTAAAAGGAAGTATGTTTTTAATTATGAGTCACAGAATTTGGAGTCACAGTGAAGGTCTGTATTTGAATACCTAGTCTGCCACTTAATAGCTGCATGATTTTGTACAATTTTCCAATCTGTGACTCAGTTTCCACACCCATACAGGTAGGTAATATTATACTCTCTACTTTTTTGTGTGTGGTGATGGGAATTGAACTCAGGGCCTTGTGTTTGCTAGGCAAGTACTCTACCACTGAGCTATTACCCAGAAAGTTGGGTAATATTATTTATCATATAGAGAATTATATGAGGATTACTATAAAATGCTTAGAACAATATCAGCATATAGTCTATATAAGAATTGATTGTTATTGTTGTTATCACTGTACAGTAGACACATCCTATTCCCAGGTTCTGCATCTATGGATTCAGTCAACCTCAGATTATATATGCTGCAATTGTTGCATCTATAATGAACATCTACAGACTCTTCTTGTCATTATTCCATAAACAATGCAGAATATCAACTGTTTACAAAGGAGTTATGTTAATCTAGCTATTACAAGTGATCTAGAGATAATTTAAATCACACCTGAGGATGAATAAGGATCATATACAAATACTATGCCATTTTAATAAAGGACTTGAACAAGCATGGATTTTGGCAATCATGTGTACACGTGTATATATGTATGTAGGAGTATTCTGAAACCAATTCTCCATGGATACTGAGATATGACTGTACTGTTATCTGTCAAGAAAAATGGGAAATATGCAAGTGTCCCAAACACAAACAGAATAGAAAACCAGACCACGAACTCTGGCTTACTGGTCTCAGTAATCTAAAGACTTGGGTTTTTATGCCTATGCAGAGAGATCTGCCTAAACTATAACCTTCATAAGAGTGAACAAAGTTCTCGCATACCAGATAAGAAAGACTGCTTTGCATAGAGCTCTAGTTAGAAAAGGACTCCCTCAAAAATACATAACTACAGATTTTTGACATCCATGACTATGGAGTTCAAATTTATACTAGCACCTGCTCCTGGAATCCTTCAAATTGAGAAATTAACCTAACAATTAATCCTGGGCTATTGATATTCCTTGGGCACATCAAGGAATAAAATGCAAAATCTTTCTAAAGAGATACCTCTAAACAAGACTGTTGAGGATTCTATAAATCAAACCTCCTCTTGTAAAATGTACTTATAAATAAAAAATATTACAAAACATACATGAACACAATCCACTGTAAGAGTAAACAGATATAATAAATAGTGATATTTAGCCCCAAGAATTTTATATAATAGAACAAGTGTGATAGGAAAGACAATTTAATGAATTGGATATAATCTTTTCTAGATAAAGATCAAACAATTTTTATTAGATCATATAAAATATGATCATGAAAGATATTTAAAAATCTACATTCTATTTTAAAATCAAGAAATAAGAAAAAGAAGAAAATTATTAACTAAAGAAATAGAACTTGGGCTGGGGTTGTGGCTCAGCGGTAGCACACTTGCCTGGCATGTGTGAGGCACTGGGTTAAATTATCAGCACCACATATAAATAAATAAAGTAAACAACTAAAAAAAAATTAAAAAAGAAATAGAATTAAAAAAGAGAGAAATACAAAAAAAAAATAAGAAAAATAGAATCTAAAAAATGCACTCACTGATATTTTTAATAATCATAGCCAAAGAGAAAATTAGTGAACTAGAAGACAGATCTGAAACAATTATAGAATATGCAGCAACTACAGACATAGAAAATAAATGTAGTAAAGAGTAGGGTGACCAACCTTCCTGCTTTACCTGGGACTTTTCTGGTTTTAGTACTAAAAGCCCCAAATCCTGTGAAACCCCTCATTCCTGGGAAATATGAATGATTGGTCCCCTTATTAAAAGATATGATTAAAACAGAGCTGGGTACAGTGATGCATACGTGTAATCCCAATGGCTCAGGACACTGAGGCAGGAAGATCATCAGTTCAAAGCCAGCTTCAGCAACTTAGCAAGGCCCTAAGCAACTTAGCAAGCCCTGTCTCAAAATAAAATATAAAAGAGGGCTGGGGATATGGTTATGCACCCTGGATTAAATCCTTAGTATTTAATAATAATAATAATAATAATAATAATAATAATAATAATAATAGAAGAAATGATTACAACAACAGGACAAAATGAGAAGGTCCAACCAGGAATTCCAGTAAGAAACAGTGTTAAAGGCGGGGTTGTGGCTCAGTGGTAGAGCGTTTGCCTAGCATGCACGAGGTACTGGGTTTGTATCCCTAGCACCACATAAAAAATCTAAATAAACAAAATAAATGAAAAAAAAAGAAAGAGTCTTAAAAATTAGAAAGCAGAATTAGGAAAACTATCCCATTCACAATATCCTCAAAAAAAGAAAAATCCTTGGGAATGGAACCACCACCATTTGACACAGTTATCCCCTTCCTTGGTATATACCCCAAAGACTTAAAATCAGCATACTACAGGGACACAGCCACATCAATGTTTATAGCAGCTCAATTCACAATAGCTAAGCTATTGAACTAACAATTTAGGTGCCCTTCAACAGATGAATGTATAAAGAAAATGTGATAGACACACACACACACACACACACACACACACAAAGGAATATTACTCAGCCATAAGACAGAATGATTCTATGATATTTGCTAGTAAATGTATGAAACTGGAGACTGTAATGCTAAGTGAAATAAGCCAATCCCCTCCCCCCAAAAACAACAAAGGCCAAATACTCTCTCTGATACACAGATACTAACACACAATAAAGTGGAGAAGAATAAGAGTTCATTAGATTAGACAAAGGGAAATGAAGGGAAGGGAGGGGAAATGAGAATAGGAAAGTCAGTTTAATGAATTGGACATAACTTATCTATATTTATATATGAATATACCACCAGTGACACTCCACATCATGTACAACTGCAAGAATGGGATCCTAATTAGAATAAGTTATACTCCATTATGTATACTATGTCAAAATATACTCTACTGTCATGTGGATTTAAAAATAACAAATTTAAAAAGAAGAATTGGAGGAGGAAATATTTGAAGAGATAACGATTGAATTTTCTAGAATTGGTGAATATGAGTTAAAGAATAACAGAACAAGAACCTTAAGACTCAGGAATCATAGATACCAAGAAAGATAAATAAAAAGAAATACACCCAGAGACATCATAGTGAGATTGCAACATCAAAGACAAAGGGAAAGTGTTCAGAGTTCCCATAAAGAGAAAACAGATTACCTACAAAGAAACAAAATGCAAACTGGCTAAAGATAATACAAATATTATACAAAGGCAACATAAAAATAATTTTAAAGATCTGAGAGAAATAACTTGCAGTAGATTCTATACCCAGTTAAAAAGTATTTGCAAGTTAAGGCAAAATCGGGGCTGGAGATGTGGCTCAAGCAGTAGCGTGCTCGCCTGGCATGCGTGCGGCCCAGGTTCGATCCTCAGCACCACATACAAACAAAGATGTTGTGTTTTAGCCGAAAAGTAAAAAACGAATATTAAAAAATTCTCTCTCTCTCTCAAAAAAAAAAAAAAAAAAAAAAAAAAGTTAAGGCAAAATCTCCACTCCTACTCCATGAAAGGCTACTCTCACACTCATTTCTATAAGTGAGGTAGCATTCGGTAGTCCAGTGATACCCCAGACCAAGCTTGCTGATTGACCAGCTGCTGAGAGACAGGAGCCCTATGGATCTGCTGACCACCTTTGCTAAGGGCTATTGCTGGCCTTCACTCTGAGTCTCTTTGTGCAACATCAGGAAATTGAGAATAGACAAATTGAAAAGAGAGTTTAAACCACAATGGTAAGAAGTTACCACAGATTACTCTGAAGGATCTGCCAATAAAAGAAAGTTCGAGCTTCATGATTAAATGCAATGTGGGAGAAGAGAGAAGAATTGAATGAAGGAAAAGGAGCCAGAATTGAGGCCTTTCCAGATATCAACCAGATACTAGAAAAGTTACAGTGGGAGAATGAGAGAGAGAAAGGAAGAAAAAAAAAAAAAACTCTGCTAGAAAAAAAGAACCATTTAAGGAAAACTGACTCTCACAGACCTTGGTATGGGGTAGGGAAGAAAAAAAAAATAGCTGGTGAATTCATAAGTGCAAACCTGCCTACACATGGGTTGGTATTCACATTAATTTGCATGGTTTAGGAAAGTTCTTGCCAAATGTTTCTGGCTCAATAATGCCCCAGGACATCTGCAGAGCAAAGCAAATCCTCTTTAGAAAAGTGAACTTTCAATTCAGGCTTTACCATACTCAGTTCTACCACAAAAAATGAGAGAGAGAGAGAGAGAGAGAGAGAGAGAGAGAGAGGGAAATTAATAGCTCTTCTGATGAGTGTTATAGAACTTTGTATTTCAAGCAGCTCAATATGTCATTAGTGCTAAGACTGAATTCTTTAAATTTAGTAGCCTACTTGTTTGTGTACACAAGCCTCAAATGTCTTGCTCCATATTTTAGAAAGGCATTATATGATGTTCAATGCACTACTTCAGTTGTGACAATTGAATTTCTGACATTCTAAAAGTTTGTCATTTGGTCTACAGTTAGAATTTAACAAAATTACACAACTCTCTGGATCTTTAATGACATACTTACCAAGCTATGTATATTCTAACCTTCTAGAAGCTTATTTTACTCAAAATAACAACTTTTTTTTTTAAAAGTGTTTCCTCAACCAGTATTAGCCTCTAATAAAAGTTGTCATGTTTGCTGGGGTTTACTAAAAATATATATTCTCTAATACTAGCACAGCATGAATTATGTGGTGGATTACTTAAAGTCTCCATGATTAGAAAAAGAGAAGGGAGGAGGAATTAAGGTTTAGATGGAAGTAGAGATTGGTGTTCTGAAGATTAAGCATTAGCTTAAATTCTAAAATGTTTTAGAACCGTAAACCAAATGTCCGCAGGCCTTCCCTACGTGGTTTGAGGGTGCTATCGACTTTCAGACCAACATATCCTGTCAATATCTCCCTCCACATCAGGTCCTTCTGGGCCATTCAGGGGTTATTTCAAGTACATGCAAGATGCCATGGCACACAGGTATAATCTCGGCAATTCAAGAGGCTGAGGCAGGAGGAGCTCAAGTTCAAGTCCAGTCTTGGGAACTTAGGCAGACCCTGCCTCAGAATAAAAAATAAAAAAGGGCTGGGGATTTACCTCAGTGGTAGAGCACTCCTGGGTTCAACCCCCAGTAACAAAAGATAACAAACAAACAAAAAACCCACTCATACTCTGCTACTCTCACATTAAATCTCTTTCCTATATCCGCTGAATTGGCAAACCCCAGTCCCACAGCAACTGAGGTGCTTCTATGGTTCTTCAGGAATAAAGCTGCCCTGCCCAGGTTGCAATCTCCATGACAGACCTTTAAGGTATCACAGTGACACCTCCAATCCTCCCTACTATAGAGCCACACTCTTTGGAGGCAGATATTGGGACAATGACCTGTCCCTTGGATAAATCTTGGCACCGGTGCAAGCCTGGATGACCAGATGTCATTGTGTCCTCTACATCTCATTGTTGTTTCTGTCCCTGGCCCTAGATAAAAAAGGACTCCTCTTTTCTTGACTCATCTCACTCAGTAAATTGATGCCTGTATTCCAGGTTAGGCCCAACTGGGATATTCAGCTACAAAACGTATTCTTTTTCATTCAGAAAACATCTATGGACTATCTTATTTGCAGGATGCTATGCTCAAAGCTGTAGCAGACACAGGAGAATTGGAGCTGTTATTTATGAGATTTGACATGTTTGCACCTGAAACAGATGGCCAAGGAGTCCAGTTGTAGTATCTTCCTCAAAGAATCTCATTAACCCTGCTACATTTTGAAATTTGACATTTAAAAATATGATTTAGGACCATGGGAGGCTAAGCAAGATAAAGAAAAGGCTAAATTGTTCCCAAAGGTTATAGAATGATGGTGAGCTTTATTATTTAGAAAGATGAATAAAAATTCAAAGCAGCTTAAATCAAATACACCCTTGTCGGTGAGACGCCATCATCTCCCAGGGACAAAACTACGAACCAAGTTGTCAGATACCTTTGGAAGCTGTATTAAAGTCTTTCAATAAGTTCCTGCCTTGGGTCAGAAAATGGCTGGGACTGAGAGAATGTGCTCCTCTAATGAGTACACCTTACCACCTTTCCTGTGACAGAAGAAAACAAGTAGACACAATGTAGACAGACGAATGATTCATCTCAGAACTGACATGGGCCAGCTGATTGTCAGGAGGAACTTAAGTCATAATGCTGACACCTGACAGAGATACATGTATGTCCACAAGGGACACAAAATGAAATCTTCTATATCCTGGACTTTCCTTCCAGCTCTGAAATTATGGGATCTGTATCCAGACATGGATATTTTCAATCTAGCTAATACAGTGGCCACTGGTCACATATTTATTAAGCACTTGAATGTGTCTAGTTGGAATTGTGATGTGCTGTAAATGTAAAATATACACTATACTTCAAAGACTTATTAAAAATAAACACTGTAAAAGATATCATCAGTATTTTTAAATGTTGATTGTGTGTTGGAATCAGAATATTTTGAGTTTTTGGGCTGGAGATGTGGCACAAGCGATAACACGCTCACCTGGCTTGTGCGGGGCGCTGGGTTCAATCCTCAGCACCACATAAAAATAAAAAAAATAAAGATGTTGTGTCCACCGAAAATGGAAAAATAAATATTAAAAAATTCTCTCTCTTCTCTCTCTCTCTCAAAAAAAAAGAATATTTTGAGTTAAATAAAATAAATTTTAAAAATGATTTCAAGCCGGGCACGATGGCGCACATCTGTAATCCCAGAGACTCAGGAGGCTGAGGCAGGAAAATCACAAGTTCAAAATCAGCCTCAGCAATTTAGCGAGCCCCTAAGCAACTTAGTGAGATCCTGCCTCAAAATAAAAAAATAAAAGGGGTTAATTAAGGATGTGGCTCGGTGGAAAAGCGACCCTGGGTTTGATCCCCAGTACAAAAAAAAATTTTTCTTTTATCTATTTATAAATTTTTAAATGTGACAAGGAGAAAAAGTAAAATTATACTAAAAACTTTTATTATAATTCTATTGAATACTACTGTTTCAGATATAAACATATTTACTTTTTTTGTAGATAACAAACCTTATAACAAGAGTCTTTTGTATCAGATAAAAGGCCCACTAATACCACTTCCAACAGAGTTATTCTAATAAGAGAATGTCTCTGTGTTCAGTGTATTTGAGGCAGATAAATTATAACTTGCAATATAGATAAAAATCAACATTCTTTCATTGCACTGAAATTCAAAAGAAGCCACATCACGAAGAAGCCTACAAAACAAGACCACGTACAGCTTACCGCCACTGACAACAGACCTTTCCATGGCTTCCACGGCATGAGCTGGCACAGATAGTCAATCACATAAACACTGGAGGTGCTCCCAAAATGTCCTGTGGCCACTAAGAAAGGATATTGTTTGGCCCAATTTGAAAGAATAATTTCTGTGAAATGAATAGAACATGTTTGTGAGCTTTCAGAATCAGAAGACTGAAAAACAGGGTCAAGGGCTTTGTAAATACCCTTATTATGGACTGGATTGTGTGCCTCTCCCAACTCATATGTCGAGTCTCTAAGCCCCAGTATGACTCTATTCAGAAACAGGGGTTTTCAAGAGGTGATTAAGGTTAAAAGAGGTCATAAGGGTAGGTAGGGCTCTAATCTCATATGATTTGTGTTCTTATAATAAGAGGAAGGGATACAAACCTCTCTTTCTCACCACATAAGTTTAGAAGAAAGACCATGTAAGAGTACAGCCAGGAAGAAAGTCCTCCCCAGAAACTGAATTTGCCAGCAACTTGATCATGGAATTCTAGCTGCCAAACTATAAGAAAACAAATGAAACTAATGTCTTTGTTTAAACCACCTCAATATATAGTATTTTGTTATAGCATCCCAGAGCAGACTAACAGACTAATATAATCTTAAAATCTTTTCTATTTTCTTTCTTTCTTTTTTTTTTTTTTTAAGCTGGGAGCTTTCCACATAGTTCAAGCTGGTCTCCAACTCCTAGGCACAAACAATCCTCCTGCCTCAGCTTCCCAAGTAGCTGGGACTACAGAACAGATGCCACTGTACTTAGCTGATACAAGTCTTTTTTTTTTTTTTTTTCAGTTGTCAATGGACCTTTATTTTATCTATCTATCTATCTATTTATTTATTTAACTATCTATCCATTTATTTATTTATTTATATGTGATGCTGAGGATCTAACTCAGGGCCTCACACATGCCAGGCAATTGCTCTACCACTGAGCCACAACCCCAGTCCCTAGCTAATATAATTCTTACAGGAGATTCTGCATAAAGAGTTTATAAAACCACTTTATTTACTATAATCATCTTCCTTTGTGGTTGATATGAAACCACAAAATGGAGAATGTGTCCACATATCTTAACCATGACATAAAACTGCTCACGAAGTCAGTAACCAGTCAACATCCTGAGAAGGGCAAAATTTCCAATCTAGAATAAACATATCTTGAAAATTTCTAACTTCTATGAAGACTGCTGAGATCTGTTCATTGGATCTTTCCAAAATTCTTCTTGCTGAGAAAGTACCTCAAAAATTTCAAGAGAAGCATAAAACCGCAGCTGTAGATGTCATTCTAATGAATACCAAAGAGATTTTTATCTTGTTCTTTTACCTTATATTCAAGCTGGTCCTTAATTTAATTCATTTTCACCTGCATATCTCATTAATAAGAGAATACACTAAATTCAGGACATTATCTATAATAAATTAATGCAATGGAGCATTTAATTTAATTCTAGACAGGTATCAAACTTCACTGGCATTAAGAATCATATGTGAAGATTGTTAAAAATACAGATTCTGGATTCCCACCCTAGGGATTTTAACTGGGGAGATGTCTAGGTTGAGATCCAGACTCTGATGATGTCAATCCCTAGACCACACTTTGAGAAGCACTATTTTAGGTTTCAAGCAAATTTAAAGAACAATTTGTTTTCAATCCAAGTGGAAACATACTTAATGTTGACGATATACTTACTATGGGTACAATTATATTATGAAATGTATGTAGTTCCCCCATTTTAACACTCAAAATTATATCTTTAACAATGACAATTTTAATGAAAAAATTTTCTTAGCTACATTCTCTGTTTCATACACAAAGTATGTACTATAAAGCATGTCAACACTCCATCTGAAGGGTCATTTTGTTAAAGGTATAAAGAACATTTGCATTCCACAATAAGGTTTGATATAAAATGAACAAAGAAAGGAAAAGGGATATGTATTCATTCATCTGACAACGATGTACTGACGACATCAGTGAATATATTCATTTAGGCAACAAATATATATATAGACTATTGTACTAGTACCATGGGAGGACAAAGATTCAGAGAACAAGAGCTGTCCTCAAGAGGCTCAGAGTTTAGCACAGATAAAAGGTAAGGACACAGATGACTGACGCAGAAGAGGGGAAGTGATATGCCACAGGCGGTACAAAGGGAACCCTGGGGATTTGAGGGAAGAAATGTTTCAGCATGATCACAGCAAATGCTGAAAGGGGACAACTGGTAGACGAAGCCAGAGAGGTAGGCAAGGGCCAGATCATGAAAAGTGCTTTGTGTTAAGAGGTTGTCCCCTAAGAGCAACAGGGAGCAAATGACAGATTTCAGGAAGGAAGGGACATATCTTTCTTCCTGGAGTTACGGAACACCTGCTGCATGGCTAGTACTGGATGGAACTGCCCACCAGAATGCACCTGGGGATCTAAACAGACTCTGCACCCTGGACCTATCCAGACCTACCCAACCAGAATCCCTAGGGCTGGTGAACAGTACTGTGTTTTGAAAAATCTCGACCTGCATTTCTCTGATCCACAGCCAAATTAGGTAGGTAACCACCAATAAAGGGTACATTTAAAATATGTCTGTATGAAAACACTAGCAATAAAATCTGTCATGTAGTGAATGATGCTTAAAGGTAACAGGACAGGAAGCAGTTCAAGAAAGGTTGGAAAGCTAAGGTGCTGCCAGCTGATTGTGGATTTTTGATTTTGTTTGTTTGTTTGTTTTGGTACCTTTGTTTACTTTATTTTGCAACAGAGTCTTCCTAAATTTCCCAGGTTCGCCTTTAACTTATGGTCCTCCTGCCTGAGCCTCTTAAGTAGCTGGGATTACAGGCTTGTACCACTGCACCCAACTTCTTTCTTTTTTCTTTTTGATTATTTCTTGAACAAGGAAAGAACATTCTGAAAAATTTATTTTAGGAAATTGTTTTGTGTGTGATGTCTGGAATAGCCTAGGAACAAGCTATAGAAATGATCCCTGAAAGTATAGTCTTCCAGAATAGCCTAGAAGAAGAAACTGAACGTATCAGGAAGAACTGAACACAGAGATCCAAGCAGAGGATTATGGCAGATGGCTGAGATGATGACTGAAGGGACAAAGAAAAGTGGATGAAACTGAGTCACAGTGTTCTGAACTGCTATGTGGCTTATGACAAGTGTCACTAGTGAGAAAAGAGAAAAACACAAAGAGAGTGATGAAGCAGGACCCAGAGAAAGTGGATACCACTGTAATGATGGAACGCACATCCCAAAATGTAAACTTCCAGATGTTCATATTGAACCTAGAGTACAAGGCATTTAAATGGGCACTGAAGGTTGCCATTGTGTAGATGGAAAACTCAACAAGAAAATGAAAATATTCCAAAATGTCAAGTTTAAGCAGCAACTTTGGAAACTCAATAATGAGATTTATTACTGGTACTATTTTTAAAATAAATATGATGCCTGCAGTCTTGTTATCATTTATTTTTTTTTTTAGTTTACTAGAGTAAACTATTATATATACACATACTAATAGTATATATATATATATATATATATATATATATATATATATATATACACTAATAGTGTGTGTGTGTGTATACATATGTGTGTGTACACTCTTATATATATATGGGTGTGTATATATACACATATATTGCTTTTTTCCTGTTAAAAAACATTGAAACTTCCTCTCTATTTTCCTACCCTTTCCTTGGTCCAGGTGTCTCTCCTCATGTTCAGTCTAGGCTTTGGCCAGAAGTCAGTTATGATAAGCAGGGTGAAAAGGGAATAAGAAACCTCTTGCCAGGTTCTCCTGCCAGGACAGATGTGTGTTCTCTCTCTCTCTCTCTCTCTCTCTCTCTCTCTCTCTCTCTCTCTCTCATGCATAGAGGACACTTAAGCTTTAAATGGAAAGCTTGAAAGAGAACAAGGTTGCACACACATGTGCAGGTTGTAAATCTCTGAAGTGCTGTTCACCTCCACAGATGGGTATATTTCATTTCTGGCCACTGGAATTCAAATTTCTTTCTTTCTTTCTTTTTGGAGGTACTGGGGATTGAACCCATGGGTATTTTACCACTGAGCTACATCCCCAGTCCTTTTTATTTTGAGATAGGGTCTTGCTAAATTGCAGAGGCTGGCCTTAAACTTATGATCCTCCTGCCTCAGCCTTCCTGGGTCACTGGGGTTACATCACCACAACCTGCTGAAATTAAGTTTCTTGAGGAAGGTGCTCTATGGGCTAGCAACAATGCTGAAGGAAATCCTTTTCTTCCAGTGTTTCTCAAACCATGGTTTGGGGATTAACTGCATTACAGTCCCATGAGAGGGAATTGACTAAAAAACATAGATTTCTGGATCTCACCTCAGACTACTCAGTTGGGCCTTAAAATCTGCATTTTCAACAAAGTTCTATCAGGAAATTCTCACATTCTCTTTAAGCATAAATTTTAAATTACTTGGCAGATGACATCATTTCCCTCAATAAAGCATAATGTCAAGAAGAAGTATATAAATTTTAAACCATTTTGCTATAAAACAAAATAGCGCTCTAATACTTAAATGATTTGTTTCAGAATAAAAGCGTGGGAATAAAAATGTATGTGAAGAAGTGAGACATGAAGTCACGACTTCAATGTCAGAGGTACAAAGAGCTGCCTTGGAATAATATAGGAAATGTCTTACTAGGTCACCTATTTGGTCTTCCCAACCCAGAATATCACATTTATATTTCTTTGTGACCTCAAAAGTCTACACTAGGAATATTTTTCAAAGACTCCAAACATGTTCCCTGTGATTCATGGATCAATGTTTACAAACTTTTGTCAAGTGTATTTATATTTTTAGTCTGCACAACCTATGAAATACAGATCTTGTTTATTACCTCATGTGTAAATTGTCATTTACCTTTCTGTGTCCTGACAGGAGTTTTGCTGAGCTTCAAGGGGCACTGTCAGGAACTGCACCATAGGATCTGACAGACACAGTGGTATCTACCTCAGCCTTCCCATTGCTCCTTGATTTACAAACTGCTGTCTGAGCCCCTTCATGATGAAGAGCCCTAATCTTTTCGGTTTGTTCTCATAATGAAAACTTCTATAGCAGCTAGTCACTCTTATTATTTTTGCAAATATGTTTTTGATCCATGTTACCTTTAAGGTTTGGAGACCTGAAATACACACAGGTGTCTGTCTATAGACATAGACACCAAAATTTTCTCATGGTGTAAGATCTTGCATATGTTTTTTCTACTATTATTCCTTATCATGATATCACTTTTTCTTTCTTTCTTTCTTTTTTTTTTTTTTGTTTTGGCTTTTTTAGCTATCATTTGAGATCTCAAAAACAACCTCAGATATTGAAATATCAGACACTGAAATTTGATAAAAGTGAAAAATTACAAGTGTTTTATCCAAGTAGAGGAGCCAAGCTGAATTGAATAACATTAGTCAGCTGTTTCCCCTGAACCTTCAGCAGAACCTTCCTTCTTATCTAGACTCACCCTCAGCTGCTTCGATTCCCTCCAAGTCCTCAGTTTCCCAGGAACTGTCCAAGGCAGGAAACCGTACAGTAGGGATCTGGTGAAGAGAAAGCGTATAACAAAATGTCACCTGTACCGTTATCATACTGCTCCTTCCACATGCCTCAGGATTACTTAGAAGTCGGACTTGACCTCCATGAGCATTCATCCTGTGGCCTGTGAGTAGTGGTAAGACCTGTTTGGGAGGCAAGGGAGAGATGGGGGAGAATGGCCTAAGAACCATCATGAAATGCTTAAAGCTGAGCATTCTTGGATCTTGATTTACAGTGAGACTGAGTGAGGTACAAACCTAGGTGCTCTATTAGTGGTTGTTCTCTAGAGAAACAATAGTAGAAATAGGGAGAAAGGAAAAGAGGGAGGGAGGGGAGAGAGAATGCTTTATTATATTACTATGGGAATTGGTTCACATGATTATAGAGGACAAGATGTCCCAGTTTGCCATTTGCCAACTGGAGAACCAAGAAAGCCAGTGACATAATTCAGCCTGAGTCCCAAAGCTCAAGAACCAGGATCATCAATGTCTGAGAGCAGGAGATGATGTGGGTGTCTCTACTCCAACAGAGAAAGCAAATGCACCCTTCCTCTGCTTTTTGTTATATATGAGCTCTCCACAGACTTTTTGGCCAACCACATTAGTGAGGTTAAAATTTCTTTACTCAGATTATGGGTTCAAATGCTAATCTCTTCTAGAAGCATCCTCACAGACACGTTAGAAAAAAATGTTTTATCTGGGTATCCATTAGCCTAGTTAAGGTAATACATAAAATTAACCATTGTAAGTGCCATTCACACTGAAGGTTGCTGTGTGCCTGGCAGTGAGGAAGGAAAACCAAGAGAGGAGCACCTGGCTAGGAACGGACTCTGGGGCAAATGTGGGAGGTAGAAGAGAAACTACTATCGAAGGATAGAGTGGAGTGATGTAGCATCATGAATCAAGCAGGCAATAATCAGTGAACTTAAATGCCACAGAAAAGTTGAGGAGGAAGGAAACTTGTAAAGTCTGTAAAGGAATGTGGTACAAGCCCAGGGCAGTGATGCAGGCTGTAATCCCAGTTCCTCAGGAGGCTTAGACAGGAGGATGGCAAGTTCAAGGCCAGCTTCAGCAACTTAGCAAGACCCTGTTTCAAAATAAAATATAAATGGTTAGGGTGAAAATATAAAAGGTGGGGGGTATACCTCAGTGGTAGCCCCTGGGTTCAACTTCTAGTACAAAAAAAAAAAAAAAAAAAAAAACAGTAGAGGGATAAAATGAGGTATAAAGAGAACGCACTAGGAAGAGAAGAATGAGACCTTTTCATAGTGTGGTTACATCTTAGTCAAGGCATTGCACTTCAATGAAAATGTTTCTCATCTGTGGCAATAACAAGTGTTATGGATAAAAGAATCATTTTCATTGACTGTTTCTGTATGCTGGGCACTGCTATAAGCACTGCCTGCATTAACTGATCTAGTCTCCCAAAAACTTCATTGCAAAATTCCAATATTATCTCCATTTTGCAGGTAAAGAAGCTGAGGCACAGAGATCTCTGAAAGACACAGCCTCAAGCAACAGAGCCAGTGGTGGTCTAGAAGGTTGCTAATGATCTTCCAGGATGTGTGATTATGTCCTTTTTTTCTTCTCTCTCTCTCTCTCTCTCTCTCTCTCTCTCTCTCTTTTCCTCTTTATGGTGCTGAGAATCAAACCCAGGGCCTCCTGCTCATTAAGCTAGTGCTCTACCACTGAGCCTCACCCCAGTCCCCAGGATGTGTTTTGAATGGGGGAGGGGGGTGGACAATGAAACAGGATGATAGTGAAAAAAAGGAAGCTTGGCAGTAAAAAGGAGAGAAAAAGGACCGTGAGTATTAAAAACAACAGGGTCGAATAACGATTGTTTCAAGAAAGATGAGACCTGTGTATATTGCTGCTTGAGGGGAAGGAGCCAATGAAGACCAAGAGATTGAAGATGCTGAAGACTGGAGGAAATTAACTGAGCAGGATTCCAGAGGAGACAGGCGAGGCTTGAAAAGGGGAAAAAGCACCGGAGGTGGCACAGAGAAGCCAACATTTAGAGGCAGAGAGTAGAAAAGATGGGAAATTCATGGCTGAGGCCCTTCCCTTTAGGAAATAAGAATTTAAAAAGCAATAAGTTCAAAGAAGACACACAGGCCCCGTTGGAATTTTTTTTTTCATATTTTTATTGTATTATAGAAGAAACATGTACTCACTATAGAAATTTTGGAAAAATTGCAAAAAGTAGAAAGAAACATTATCTAAGTTCCAGGAAACAAAGAGAATATATTTCCTCCCAGGCGGTTCCCTCCACATATTAACATTAACAATTGTAGTTATCCTTTGGCTTTCATAAAACTTACATCTAAAACGTGTTTAATATTCAACCAAGGGCTGAGGATATAGCCCAGTTGGTTGAGTGTTTGCCTAGCATGCTCAAGGCCCTAGGTTCAACCCCAGTACCTCCCCCCACACACACACACAGAAACACACACACACGATATATATATATATATTCAACCAAGTAGATGTGATGCAACTTACTTAACCATATTCAGCATTGGAGTTGCTTCCAATTTCTAAGTTATTTTATAAATAAAGCTGCTATGAACATCTTTGCCCATAAAATTTATTCTGTATTTTGAATCACTTTCAAAAGATAGAACCACTAAAAGTATAACTACTTGTCAATTACTGAGTATAATTATTGAACATCTTTAAGGTTTTGGACTTTTGGTATATAATTTTATATTTTACCAGCAATGAATAAGAATCATTTTCCTACACCCTTACCAGAACAGATCATTTTCAAACAAAAACCATTTAATTTGACAAATGAAAATCTAGTGTCTTGTCGTGTAACATTTTTTTTTTCTTACTAGTGAGGCTTAAAAAGTTTTCATGAAAGCCAAGCACAGAAGTGTATACCTGTAATCCCAGCAGCTCAAGAGACTTAGGCAAGAGTTCCAGGCCAGCCTCAGCAAATTAGTGAGACATTGTCTTAAAATAAAAATATATAAAGTGCCCCAGTTTTCACTCACCCAAAAAGTTTTCATATATTTGTAATTTTTTTTTCTATTTTGCAGAATGTTTTTGTCCTTTGAATATTTATCTTTGGGGATCAGAATGTTTTGAAATTTTACCCATTTCAGAAGTTATTTATATAATAAAGATGTTAACATGTTTCCATTTTAAATATCCTAACTACTATATTTTAATTTCATTAGCTTTGTAAAATTTACTAATGAAAATAACTTTTCCTTTTATTATAAAAATACTACATATTCTGAGTGTGGTTCTTCAATCACATGAACACCCTCATTTACTTCCATTCATTTCCTTTTTGGCTAATGTTAGTCAGAGTTAGTATCTGTGGGTTACAACAACAAACCCTGATAAACCCAGCATGGTTAATTAAAGAGTGCAATAAAGAGAAGCTGATACACGTTAGCAACCAGAACCATAAAATATCTAGGAATAAACTTATGAGCAAGCATGCTATACCTCCAGGAAGAAAACTATAAATCATTGATGAGCATACAGGAAAAAATTTGAATGGAAGAAGAGCATACACTTTTCCTAATGAGAAGAATCAAATGTTATAAAGATGTCAGTATTCCCCAAGGTAATTGTATAAATTCAATGCCATTTCAATGGGATAATATGGAATATGACAGGCCAGTACAGATCTAGAAGAAATAATGTGAGAGTATTCAGAAATCTTTTGAAAATTATAGCCTATAAAAAAGCAATGATGGGCACAGCATCTTGTTTGTGATTAAGGAAGATACAATAGAAGAATCTGTAGACAAACATGGGTAAATAGAGGAAAACATGCATGATAATGATGGCATTTCAGATTAGTGGGGAAAGGGATTAGTGGGAGAGGGATGGGATGTTCAATAAATTGCATTTTAGAATAGTGGTTTCATGACTTCCAAGACACCAACCTCAACAAGCTTCACTCCAACATGGCTGACTCTCTTTTTCTTTTATTAGTGTCTACTTCAATTAAAAGCCCCAGAACTTGAATATAGGCCTCATTCTTTTCTTTTCTGGAACCCTGGCTTTAAATGCCAACCCTACCAATGAGTCCTAAATCACTCTCTCTAGTCCTCAGCTCGCTCCTAAACCCTAGCTTCAGACATCCAACTGTCAAATTGATGTTCCACCTGAGATCTCTAAAACTCAAAATTTTCAAAACAGTAATTCTCTTCTATTACTTCCCCTTTAACAAACACACACATCCCATCCTTAGATTAATAACTTCCTTAATGTTTCTTATCTTAGTAAACCATTATCTGTCAAGGTGCTCAAACTAAAATGCTGAGTCATCTGATTTCTCCCTTTCCTTCAACCTCCAACATTTGCTCTATGTCCTTGGGCTGTCCTTGAGAGAGAGAATAAATAAGTAGTTAGAAACATGAACTCTGTTACCAAACTATTGGGTTCATATCCTGGCTCTACATTTAGCAACTCCATAATCTTAGGCCAGTTTCTTCCATTCAATCAAAGTCATCTCAACTGTAAAACAAGGGTATGATACACTCTACTTCCTGGAGTGCTTTGGTTTGACTGTGGTTTGTTCCCCAAGGGTTCATGTATTGGAGGCTTGGTCTCCAGTGTGGCAATATTAAATGGTGGTAGAACCTTTCAGAGGTAGGGCCTTATGGGAAGTTGTTAGGTCAGTAAGGACATTGCCCTCAGAAGAAACTAATATAGTTCTCTTGGGGCCCTGGATAGTTCTCAGGAGATGACTGTTATAAAAGAGTAAGCCCGGCCCCTTCTTTATCTATCTCTGGTTTCCTGTCTTGCCATGTAATCTCTCTTTCATGTGCACTCTCACCACTGTGATGCCATTCATCATGAGATCCTCACTAGAGCCAAGTCACTGCTGGTGCTGTGCCCTTAAACTGCTAAAACTGTGAGCTGTGTAAACCTCTTTTCTTTACAAAGTACCCAGACTTGAATATCTTGTCATAGCAATGAAAACATAGGATAACAATGGGGATTAGTGGGTTGTTAAGAGATTAAAACAGTAATTGATGTATTTTATATGTTCAACAAATACTAGGTATTATTATTTTCTCCAAAATATGTCTCAAATCTGTTTAATTCACTCTATATTTTATGTGTATTCTCCAGTTCAACCCACAATCATTCCTTCCAACTGATCTCTCCACTTTGTCTATTGCCTCACAGCAGACAAATGGATTCTTCAAAATATAACTTTGAATCAAATGCTCTCTTGCTTAATAACTTCCATTGGCTTCTTTTATCATGGCCTGAAAGTCTCTTCCCGAACTGGCCCCTATCCAGCTTTCTGATCTCGTCTGGTAATACTTTCCCTTTTCCTTACTTCACTCCATCCATAGTGACTTTGTCTTATTGCTTAAATGTACCAAAAGCCTCATAGTCTTTGCTTGTGCTTGCCCCTGTGTTTAGAACACTCTTTCTTAGCTCTTCACATGACTGAATCTTCATTATTGGACCATCATCATGGTCCCAACACAAACATACCCCTTAGAGGTGCTTGTCCTGATCATTGTACTGAAGAGAGATATATTATTCTCCATCATTCTGTATTATTTTCTTTAAAACACTTCAAGCAATCTGAAATTACCTTTTTTATTTATGTATTTAGTTTTTGGTCCTAGGATCAAGTGATAAGCACACACCCTGTTACTGAGCTATACCCCCAGCCTGTTTAATTTTTTGTTTTATGTCTCCTCCATGTAAATTATATTAAAACAAGGATCTTGTCTATTTTTTACAGTTTTATTAAAATGCTTTAAAACATGCCAAGTACTTAAAAGGTTTAATAATTTTCTTAAATGAATTTTAATAAATTGCTTAATTACTGAATGAATTTAGTAAAACAGGCCATTGGGTCTTTACCTTGTAGCTAGATAAAAGTAAGTTTCCAATTAACTTCTAAACATAAAAAATAAATAAATAAATAAATAAATAAATAAATAAAACAATGATCATTTTAAAGAAAAATGTGGGCAAATAGTTTTATGGTATCAGGGAAGAAATGACCTTGCTCAGCAAGAAAAAAATTACTACGAAGCCATGGGGGGAAATACTAACCTGTTTTTAACATAAAAGCTGGAAAACTTGTATAGTGAAAGATACAATAGGCAAAATTAAATGGACAAGCAGACCAAGAGAAAGCATCTAAAAGATAAAAGGCCTTAAAATACAAATGCAAAAATCCTTAAGCAAAATAACTAGCAAACCAAACCCAGCAATATAAGAAAATGATTATATACCAGGACCAAGTGGAATTTATCCCAGGAATGAAAGGTTGGTTGCACATATGAAAACCATTTAACCTAATACACCATATTAATAGAACAAAGAGCAAAAACCATATAATCAACTTAATAGACATAGAAAAAACACTTGACAAAACCCCACATCCATTCATGATTTAAAACAAAAAACAACCTTTAACAAATTTGTAATAGAAGAAAATTTCCTCAATCTGACAAAAGGCATTTTGGGGAAAAGCCACAGAAAAACATCATACTACATGGTGAATAATGAAACACTTTCCCCCTAACAGGGAACAAGGCAAGAATGTCTGCTCTCACTGCCTCCACATACATAGAACTGGAGGTCCTAACCAGTGAAGAAAGGCAAGCAAAAGAAAAAGGAGATCGAAAAGGAAAAAGCAAAACTATATCTGCAGATGGAATGATCTTATATACAGAAAATCCCAAGGAATTCACGAAAAGACCAATAAACAAGTTTAGGAAAGTTACAATATACAAGATCAATATACAAAAATTGATTGTATGTTTATACAGTAGTAATGAGCAATCCAAAGATAAAGTTTCCTTATGTAATCAATTATCTACTTTCTGTCTCTATAGAGTTGCCTATTCTAGACATTTCAAATAAATGGAATAATTCTGTATGTAGTTTTTTATGGTTAACTTCTTTAATGGCATAATGTTTTCAAGGTTCTTCCATGTAGTAGCAAAAATCAGTTCTTCACTCCTTTTTATTGCCAAATAATATTCCCTTATATGGAAATACCTCATTTTGTTTACTAATCTATCAGCTGACAAATATTCAATTTATTTCCACTTTTTGACTATTATAAATAATGCTGCTGTGAACATTCATACACAAGGTTTTGTGTGATATATATTATCAATCTTTTGTGAATTTATCCCTAGGAATAGCATGTCTGTGTCATTCAGTGACTCTGTTTAACTTTAGTAACAACTGCCAGACCAGGTTCTAAAGTGGATGCACTATTTCACATCTCCATCCACAGTACATAAGGATTCCAATTTCTCCATATTCGCATTATCATTTATTATCTGTTTTTATTACAGCCATTCTAGTGGATGTAAAGTGGTGTCTCATTATGGTTTTGACTCCATTTCCGGATGGCTAATGACGTTAAACATCTTTTTATGAGTTTACTGGTCATGTGCATATCTTCTGTTTCTGTTTTTGCTTGAATCCTGGGGTTCTCTACCACTGGGCTACCTAAGCAGCCCTTTTCATTTTTTTATTTAGAGACAGGGTCTGGTTAAGTTACCCAGGCTTGCCTTACACTTGCTGTTCTCTTGTCTCAGCTTCTGGAGTTGATGGAATTTCATGGGAGCACCACTAGTGTTGGCACTTTCTCCCCCCTCCTCCTCCTCTTCCTCCTGTCCTCCTCCTCTTCCTCCTCTTCTCAATGTTTTTATTAGTACATTAAAGTTAGGCACATATCTTCTTTAGAGAAACATCCATTTAAATCTTGTTGTCCATTTTTAGTTTTTTTTGTCTTTTGTTGTTGTTAGAGTTCTTTATATAGCCTTACCAGAAAGATGACTTGTTTGTGTTTTCTCCCATACTGAAGGTCATCTTTTCAGTTTCTTGTTTGTGTCCTTTGAAGCACAAAAATTTTTAATTTCTGTGGAGTCCAATGCACCTATTTTTTCTTCAGTTGTTTGTGATTTTTGGTTACTATTGCTATGATTTGGTTATGAGGTGTCCCCCCCAAAAGTTCTTGTTCATGGTGGAATATTCAGAAGTTAAAAGAAGATTGGATTATGAGAGCTATGACCTAATCAGTCCATCCTAGTTTGAATGGACTGACTGGATGGTACCTATAGGTAGGTGGAGCGTGGCTGGAAAAGGTGGGTGACGGGGTGGAGCCTGGAAGGATCATTCTGTCACCCCTTTTCCCACCCCTCTCCTTCCTGATTCCTACCATGAACTGAGCTGATTTTCTCCACCGGACCCTTCCACCATCATGTGCTCCCTCATCTTGAGACCAGAATAATAAGTCAGCAGTCTGTGGACTGAGACCTCTGAAACAATGAGCCCCAAATAAATTTTTCCTCCTCTGTGTTGATCTTGTTGCATATTTTGGTCACTGCAATGCAAAACACATTTGTTATGGTTTAGATATGAGGTGTTAGGATTCGTCCACTGATATGATTCCCTGGGTGGTAATTGTAGGCAGGCAGGATGTGACTGGAAGAAGAAGTTCACTGGAAATATTCTTTTGGGTATGTATTTTGTCCCTGCTGAGCACTCTCTCTCTTCTCCTCTCCCTCTCCACCACCCCCTCTCTTTCCTGGCCCTCATGTCCTGAATTGCTTTCCTCTGCCAGGTCCTTCAAATGCCATGATGTCCTGCCTCACCTTTGGCCCAGAGCTATGGAGTTGGCTAACCATGGACTGAACCTTTGAAACCACGAACCAAAATAAACTTTTCCTCCTTTAAGTTGCTATTGTTAGGTCTTTAGGTCACAGTAATGCAAAAGCTGATGAAAGCAATCTTAGAAATACATAAACATGCCTAATCTTAGGCCATAGATTTGCTTATTTTTCTTTTCCTTCTAAAAGTTTTATAGTCTTAGTCTTAGCTCCTATATTTAGGTCTATAATCCACTTTGAATCAATTTTGGTACATGGTACAATTTTGGTAGGGTTTTGTTTGCTTGTTTGTTTTTGCATGTGGATAATCCAGTTGTCTAAGCACCTTCAGCTGAAGTAACTATTTGCTCCCCATTGAAGTGTTGGCCCCTTATTGGAAACAAACAAACAAACACACAAACAAAAAAACAAAAAAGCTTTTCTTTAAAAAATCCTGTTATTTTGTTCTAATAAAAAGTGGTATGATACCAGTGAGTGTCCTTTGTCCTTCTGGCAATTTTCTGACACAGTATTGAATAATTGTCATGGATGTCATGATATGTGTAGATGGCTTTAATATAGAGAAACTACTAACCCTACAACTCATCTAACTGAAATTGTACTCATCTCAGTTTCAACCAGGATTCCCTTGTACAAACTAACAAAAAAGCATCTTTACTGGGCAAATAAATAGCAATAAAGTTTCTCTTCTGACACTCTGCGATGCTAGGAGAGCAAGGCTGGAAGTCAGCATCCATGACTCGCCTTAGCCTGACATCTGTGTTGTGTAGGGTGCAAATGGCACTGTCATTGGTAGTGACAAGGAGTCCATTTCAGCAACATTCCAAAGGGAGGCCATCTAAATAGGACTTAAGAAACAGTTGCTAAAAACTAATTTATCCTAAAAAAAAAAAAAAAAGTTTAGAGAGTCTGAGTCTGAGGGAGGACCTTTATAGAGAGCTGTATTCAGAGGCTAACCTCCTGAAATGTGGTAGGGCAGAGGGTATATTTTAAAAAATGAAACAAACAAACAAAAAAATACCTAAAATGTGAGAAGGTCTCTTTGGGGACAAACCAGAAAGTATCTTACGTGTTCTCTACACTGTAGGAACTGCACATCCATCGTGGGCCTGAAAACATGTGCATGCTGGCTCAAGCTACCTTTAGCATAGAGGTCATACTCAGGCCAGTGTCTTGTAGACCAGATTAAACCATTAACAGGCAAGTCAGGCTGGAATTGTGCAAGGTGCTGTCTTACCTGGAAGGGTTAGAAGATCTCAGCATAGACAGATAAAAGTTTTCTGCTAGATACTCAGGGGTTAATAAAGGAATTAGAAAAGACCAACTAGAAAAGATATGCCCCCATTTTCAAAAGACTTTCATATGAGAGATGCCAATGATGCATAAGTCTCAAAAAAATCAAAGTACTGGTGAGAGAAAAAGTCAAGCTTAAATGTTTTCACATCTGAAGATTGCGACACCAGCTCTGGAGTATGCCAATCAAGTAAAACCTTTGTCAGTTTCCTTATCTTACGTTTTCTCCCTCACTCATATTCCAACTCTACAAGGGTTAGAAGTCACAAAGTAGCAGGTAAGAGAAGATAGAGTAAGGAGAGACTCTGCCACCTTCTCACTTCTTGCCATTTCCCATTGCAGGCCCAAAGTAGAAGACTCTAATTGCCCCCCCCCCCCCCCGACCCCCCGCCTTTCTTTCTCCATATATATATATATATATATATCATCTCTTCTCTCTCTGTGCTGGACTTAAACCCAGGACCTTGTGCATGCTAGCAAAAGTGTCCATCACTGAGCCACATCCCCAGCCCTAAGACTTTTAAATTTTAAGCCAGTATTTCAAATTTGTTTAAAAAAACTTGTTTGCTTATAATAGTTTTATTATGCAAAACTAGATATTTTAATTACTTGACCTATGTTTCTTTTCAAGATTAAAGGGCACAAAGATTTTTTTTTAAATCCAAGAATACATATCTATATACCTCTATAGATAAATGATAGCCTATAAACCAGTGGAAAAATTAGTTGCCCAGAGTGGGTTTGGGTCTGTGGTGTGTGTTGGTAAGTGGTGAGGGGAGTTGAGAGGAAAGTAAAGTTGTATTTGTTTGTGCTTTAACAGTGCCACTTATTCAGTGTATCCATTTCTGAGCTAACAAAGTTAATAAAATACAATATGATAGGTAGCCTTATCTCTTTAAATGAGATAATGCCATTTCAAGAATCTTTGTAAGAATAACTTTGACTTAATTCAAATAATACATTGAGCTGGGCGTGGTGGCACATACCTCTAATCTGGCAAGGCAAGGGGATGGCAAGTTCAAGGTGATCCTCAGCAATTTAGCCAGGCCCTAAGCAACTTAAGGAGACCCTGTTTCAAAATAAAAGCAAAAAGTAAAAAGGGTTAAGGATGTGGCTCAGTGGTTAAGTGCCCCTGGGTTCAAATTCCCAGTAGCAAAATGATAATGATGATGATGATGATGATAATAATAATAATAATAATAATAATAATAATAATAATAATAAATTGAGTAGTTCCCTAAAGAGATAACTGGACTGCAATTTGGCCACTGATAACTATCACACAATTTAAACATGACTTCACTTTTTCTGTCTCATTATTTTTCCATCCTGCTGCCTTCTGTGCACTTTTGATGATCCTGTCACTAAAGGTTCTTTGCGCTCAGTTTCAAGGAGTCAACTATGATGTGAACTCAGCATTGGGATACGTTTTTAAAGAATTCTCCATGTGGTTTAAAGTCATCCCATATAATTCTATCCAACTGATTAAAACACAAAGAGGAACAAACAAAAAAAAATCTAATCATGACATAGAAGCCACTTCATGTCAAATAATGTCCATGAATGAGCCAAATCAGCAAACTGTGAATTTGCTTAGCTTATTCGAACATCCATAAAAGGGACTTAGCAACAACAGTATTTCCATATGCCAGGTGAAACCCTCAGAGGGAATAGGCCTCAGTTTAATAATGAAAGAGAAGGGAAAGAGCTGATAATTATTCTGTCTAAACAGTGCTTTGCGGCCTAACATTGATTGTGTCTTGAAATCTCCTTTGGGAATGGAGCAGGCAGCCTTTCCTTTGCTTTCACAAACCTCATGCAAATTATTTAAACATTTTTGCAATTATTTCCCTGAAACTGAGTTTTGGCCCAATGCCTAGAAACACTGAAAAGTGACATCACACTGCACCCAGAGATGCAGGTTCCAAAAAATTCTCTGGGGATCCTCACAACTAACTGTCTTGGAGGCCAATTTCCATATCACCATGTAAACATGTGAGTCTATTGGTACTTGTGCCTTTAGAGAGGGCCTGATAAGGACACCAGAAGTAAGCAAATGTTTAGGCAATTTAATTCTAGCTATCTTGCTATAACTTCACTGTATGAGCAGTTTTTTTTTAAAATGTCCTTTCTAACTATCTGTGTAAAAAATGTTTCTGTTGGCACTTTCTTAAATCCTTGATGTGTCTATGACCCCCCCTTCTTAATGTTAATCACAGAAAGAAACCTGTTCTTCTTTTTCTGTATCCCAGACCTTATATCTGGTTATGCATAAGGATAATTTTATAATTGATGCAGATGGCTGGCCTAAAAATGATGACCCTCTTTTGTACTATTACTTCATGCTGAGGACAAAGAGGATACAGGAAAATTACTCCTTGGCCCAGGAAGTTTATTAAAATGCTAAATGAAGGTCTGGCGGGAGCTCAAAGAACTTTAAATAACCTTGTGGTGGAAAACCTCCGAAACCTCTTTTTACCTTGAGCTCAAACTAGGCTGGCTGTGACAAACAGTAAGAAAATCAGTAATTTCAAGTGTGAAAAAACACATCTGTTTTTAAAAGGTAGGTTTGTCCAGTAGTTGCGGGCATATGTGACACATCTCCTGAGGATTGATGACGACAATTTATCGTAAGGCTGTTCTGCCAGGGTCACAGCCATTCCTCTGCAGATTCAGGCACAGACGTAGTTGGGCAGAAAGAAGTATAATTTCACTGAGGTCCTTGCGGTTTCTCTCTCCTTTGTCCATCAAGGCAAAACACACCACTAACACATTCTGTGAATAACATTGTTGCTGCTAAAATTCCACAGAATTAAAACACAAAGTTACATGAAGTAGACAGACAGTTTCTACTCCAATGAATTCCCTTCCAGTGCTCTAACTCCATGTGTGGTTTTGGTTTTTAGTTGACTCGCTGGATCCCTCAACATTCAACAAGTGGCATACTCTCAAAAGTTAAGAATCTCCAGGGCAAAGGAGTTGAACTGAGGTATAGCTGAAACCCTTATTTTCAGGAAAGTCATGGAGATCAGAACACCACATAGGAACTGAGCCAGAAAAGAAGCTAACTTTTTAATGGCATCCCAGGGAGAACCAAAGAGGTGGATCTCCACAGTCTCAGAAGGAAAGTTGTCCTCAGAGCCCTCCTGTGGAGCCCTAGCGCACCCTGTATCTGTGCCCTTTCTTTCAGATCTGACTTCCAGACACATATACATGGCCTCAGCTAACAGAGCTTGTCTTCCATGGCCTTGATTTCAGCTCCAGAAGCCTTCCTGAGGATCTCTGAGCGCCACTTGAAGCTGTTGTGTTCAATCCCTTTCTGACAACCAAGCTCCCCAGGCTCAACCTTAGGAAGCACTCAAGGACATTGAATCTGAAGTCTGGGACCATGCTGCCAGCCAGCCAGCTTAAGTACCACCTTAATACCTGGGCTAGCAAAATATGCTCCCACTCTTCTCACTAGTCATTTACCTACAGCCCTGCTATACTTTGTATCCTCATCTTGGCATTTCAATTATTATGAGTTATTCTAAAACTAAAGTCAGTCTTGATCTGTTTTTCAACCCTAGGCTGCTCTTTAACCTCAGGTCAAAGACTGGGACTTTTTTCATATATATATATATATATATATATATATATATATATATATATATAGACAATATCTTTATTTATTTGTATGTGGTGCTGAGGATCGAACCCAGTGCCTCACACGTTCAAGACAAGTGCTTTACCACTGAGCTAAACCCCCAGCCCAAAGACTGGGACTTTGAATGCCTGAATGTCAGCAGCTTCTGGGTTCTTCTTGGGCATTATGCCCCAAAGTGACAGCCTCCTGACTAGACACAACCAGGTCAGGTGTGGCATTCCTTCACTGTTGATGGAACTCCCTCCCAGCTTCTGCAGCACGGCCTGAGCCCCCACTGTCTACCCAGCCTTGCAGCAGGGACACTCCTGCCCCTGCCCTTTCCATGCCATTCTACCTCACTCAGGTTAACTAGGCCATCTCCAGCAGCGCCCCAAGATATGAGGGCTTGAGTCAAGAGGCTGCCTTCTCCCTGCTGAGTGCCGACAAGCTAGAAAAAGAATCCAAATACCTCCGTAGAAGATCGATGCTGCTACCTTTGTAACTCCTATGCTTTTCCTGCCTTATTTAGGACAATTAATATAGCATGTGGTTGTTACTGATCAAACTGAGACTGTTATTACACAGTAATTGAAAATCTTAATTAAAAAAAATAGTTCATGTTTTAGGAAAATAGACATGATTTAATGTAGGAGGGGAAAGCAGGATGCAGAGCTATATAAAGCTGCATGAGCTCATTGTGGCAAACATCATGTGGGACTTGGCTGCTCAGCATCTAAACTCCCTTCCAAGTTTGGGAGAATTTCCCACCATGTGATTCTTCATGTGCAGTAAAGGCCTCCAAACTTTACAGAGACCAGAAATTAAGAGGCTTTCTGTCACGGCTCTCTTATAGCTGGGGCAGCCATTTGGCCTGGGGTTGAATCAGGCACTCAGACCCACTGAAACTTGGAATCGGAATCCAATGACACACAGAAGCTAGGACAGTGGAAATCCCATTCATGATAGTTTATTTTAGGTGTTGACTTAACTGGATCAAGAGATACCCAGATAGTTGGTAGAGCATTATCTCTGGGTGTGCCCATAACGGTGTTGCTGTAGGGAATTGGCACATCCACCAGTGGACTGAGTGGGTAAGACGCAACCCTCGTCATGAGCTGGGAACATCTAACTGCCTGGGGGTGTGGACACTACAATAAGGCAGAGGAAACGTGAACTGGTTCTCTTTCTCCTGGAGCTGGAACACCCATCTTCTTCTGGCCTTTGCCATGAGTACCCCAGACTCTCCAGCCTTTAGACTCTGGAAACTTGCACCAGCGACCCCTTGGGTTTCCAGGCCTTTGGTCTCAGAACGAGTCCTATCATTGGCTTCTCTGGTTCTGAGGCTTCTGTACTTGAACTAAGCCACACTACTATCATCCCTAGGTCTCTAGCTTGCAATCTATTATGGAATTTCTCAGCCTACATAATTGCATGAGCCAACTCCCCTAACAAATCCCTTCTCATGTCTCGGTCTCTGTCTCTCTGTCTCTGTCTCTTCTCTCTCTCTTTATATATATTCTATTGTTTCTATCAGAATTTAATATACCATCCCATTAGTGAGAGCAGCAATGTTTCCAGGGCTAGCTGGGTTGGCAGTGGCAGAATAGAAGTTTCTGGGGAAGGTCTTTATCATGGCAGCATGAGAGCCTCACCAGAATAATTTCTTGGCACTCTCTGGCCTCTGGTTCTGGCTTATCAACTTCCCTTTGTCACTTTTACTCCTACTCATTTTCCAACACTGATTCTCCAGGTTTTTTTGTGTGAATTTCTGAGCTACTAAATATGTTTTAAATAAATTCCTCTCTATTTGAGTGACACAGCTCATTCCATTACTCGTGACCAAAAATACTGACTAATACACCAATGTTATTTAAAATGCAATAGTAAAGATTCGGTACATCAAAGATTAATAATGTCATCCTGAGGATGGGGGCATCACAGATCATTTTAATTTTCTTATGTGCATTTTCTTAAAATTTTAGTTTAAATAATATTACCTTAGTAGGAAAAAAAATTCTAAAATTAGAGATTACTTTGGATTCCTGATGTCCTTAATTGTTGGGAAACAATTAATTTACTTAGGTGAAATCCACTTTGTTTTTGTAAGAATAAGGTAACTGGTGACTTCAACTTTAGGCTAATCAAGCCAAAGGGATTAGGGTAAGAGAAATGCATATATATATATATATATATATATAATAACTATATATATGCCATTACATATATACATATATATATATATATTATAACTAGACTTTTTTAATTTTTATTTTTCACTTGTAGTTAGACACAATACCTTTATTTTATTTACTTACGGGTTTTTATGTGGTACTGAGGATCGAATTGAGGGCCTTGCACATGCTAGGTGAGCACTCTACCACTGAGCCACAACCCCAGCCCCGTTATTATATTTTTTAAATCTCTGAGACTACTAACTGTTCCTTCTCAATCCTAATACACATTTGTTTGTTTGTTTTAGAGTATGATAGTATTTTGAAAATTGATCTGAAAAAATGAGACTATGTTTAGGGAACTTTAACACAATTTAAAGAAATAAGGAATTTCTCTCAGCATTGATGTTTATAAAAGTGTGTACAGCACAGGAACACCGGGAACACCCCTCTTAACATTCTTTACTGGCTCCTTTTTTTTTTTTTGAATTGGTGTGTACTAATTATACAGAATAGTGGTTACACTGTGGCATATTTTACATGAATATAACATCGTTTGATCAATTTTACACCCATTGGCTTCTTTTAACCAGACATTCCAATAGTTTTGTGAATACTAAGAATCATAATCTATGACACTAGGGTATTAAAACTATCAGTAATTCATGCAACTGGCCTGAGTGGTTATGAATAGTGGTGTGAGCAGCAAAGAGGCAAATGTATGATAGTGTATTCCTTAGCACAGAAGCCCCATTGCCCAGAAAAAAACAAAGCCCACCTTTATAATGAAGCAGTGACAGTTTATATCTTCCTGTTAAAGCACCCACAGATTTTTGACATCCCAGCTTCACATTAGGAAACTACCTACTCTTGCGCATGAGTGAGAGACCCAGCTTACATGGGGTAACCATCTCTAGTCAGTATATTAGCACTACAAGAAAGAAGTCAAGGGAACTCTGTAGATCTGAAGCAGCTGGGTTACTGCAATCCTCAGAGTGTAGAGACCTCATTGATCAAGCCAATGGAAACTGCAAAGCATAGTGGAGTGGAAAGAAAAGGGAACTTAGTACAACAGAGTTTATGTTAGATTCCAGGTTAAACATCCATCAACTGCCTGCATAAGTTTTTTGGCCTCTGTAAGCATCAGTTCACCACCTTCAGAATGCAGATTAAAGACCCATTACATAGTGTTAAAGTAGATAATGTATGTAAAACTCCCAGCCTAGTTTCTAGTTTATAATGGATACTCACTGAGCTTATGTTCATTTTCATCCATGACTGTTCTCCTCTTTATTTTTTCGGGAAAATCTTGATCTTTTACAAAGAACAACTTGAAAGTTGTACAATAAGATAGTTAATTTCGGGCTGGGGTTCTGGCTCAGTGGTAGAGTGCTTGCCTAGCATGTGTGAGGCCCTGGGTTCCATCCTCAGCACCACATAAAAATAAATAAAATAGCTGGGGTTGTGGCTCAATGGTAGAGCATTCACCTAGCATGTGTGATGCCCTGGGTTTGAGCCTCAGCATCCCATAAAGATAGATAAATAAAGGCATTTTGTCCATCTAAAACTAAAAAAAAAAAATTTTAAATAAATTAAAGATCTCTTGACAACTAAAAATTATTTTTTAAAAAAGAGAGATAGTTAATTTCCTTAAATCCCTCAAATCTGGTAAGATCCTGTAGTTATCTTCTAATTATTTCCTGGAAAGAGATGCCTTGCTCAAACCATGAAAAATTATTGATAAAGGGAAACATTCTCATTTAGCCAAGCAAATGTTTTATGTCAATATTGCATGTGACAAATGGGTCATCATTTAACGTGTAGCAATCAGTATAAAAATTCAGGAAAAAATATATTAAAGCTCATGGGGTTGAATAGTTCAGCAGAAAGAGGATTGACATTTGTCTCCTGAGTATGCTAAGCTTCAATAGATAATCAACACTTTCTTCTGCTTGTTGAATAAGTAAAAAAACTCCATATTGAGCAAAATGCCTTCATAAATTGTTTGGGTGTGGGTGATTAGCTTGGGCATTAAGAAACATCTTCCCACATTCTTCCAAACAGCATTTTTCTTGCTACCATATAAATGGGACTCCAGTCTCTGCTTGAGAAGGTGACACAAGAATAGGAGTACAGAAAAGAAGGAAAATCAAACTGGAGAAGCTATGTAAAAAAAAAATCAATAATTTTGCTACTGAGAAATTGCTATCATCCTTATCCTAGAAGGGGTGGAAAGGTCAGACCAAGCTAACTTGTGTGATAAATGAGTTTATAAAGTAGCCTGTGTCAGGAGACTAATTTAATTGGCTTTTTAAGTGTGATAATGCTCCACACTTACTAAAGATTTTCCTTTATTAAAATCTTAAAATTAAGCTGAGTGTAAGACACACCAATGTCTCCTTACCTTAACGACACAAACCTCATCAGTGGCTGCCAGGGCACAAAAGCATTCATTATTATTATTACCAGGATTTGTCCAAAATATTTTTTTAAATGAGATTTTTTTTTTCTTTTTGGACACTTCAGACTTCTAAGTCATACAACAACAAGGAAAATATATTTTTTTGTTCTACCACTTCCCCATCTCCACCAGGATATTTGTGCTACAAAATATTCACTGTTGTTATTCTCAGTTTACAAATCAAATAGACAACCTGAGATTCAAAATAAAGAGTTCTTATTGTACATATCTGTAAACAGGAAGATGTGCATTCTGGGGCTTCAAATTCAGTTTCCCTCATCTCTGCTAGTTATATGTTACTAATGCAGTTCATATTGCTGAAATGGTCACTCTCCAAAACAAAGATAAGGTATTTGGGAGACAAAGTCAGTGTAACAGAATTTCATATGAATTCCCCAATTCTTTGTAAAAATAAAAATAATGGTAGACAAACAGCTCTAAATTATACTTTATATATATATAAAAAAAAAACGTAGAACAATGTAATTCAGACTACATTTGCCTCTTTGAATATTAAGAGAAGGGATAAAATCCAGTACAAGGTTAAGCAGTCAAGAAGCACTAGTGAAGAACTAAGCGTGCTAATGCACCAAGTGAGAGAGCCTGAGCTTACCACTCACACATCTAACTTCTGCGAGGAAGGGGAACACCAGGAAACAGGGGGAAAGATCCAGGGCCATTTAGAGCATGTTTGCTGGTGATAACCTTTAGGGATGGCAATAGATGTCATACACAATAATCATCATTTAAAAAAAAATTCCCAGGTCAAGTAAGGTTACAGAACTCTGTCTTAGACAGGGAGAAGCAGGCTTTTGTCTTCCAGTTTTGTTTCTTTAACTTCAAAAATCTTGCAAGCCTATATAGGTTTAGGTGTTCTGAAATCTTCAAAAGGGTAGCATTAACAATAGAGTTCTTCCTGTTGAAGGAAAAGCTAGGTTTATATACTAACACTGGTAGCCTGATGCACTTTCCTGAATTTTCCAGGCTTCCTATATTGAGCCTGTATTGAAATTTTCATTGGAAAAACAAAATTTTCCCCCTTTGTCACTGTCACATTCAAACCTACAGTGTATCCTCGTCCTGCCCTCTCTAACTGCAAAGGCCATCCTTAACTCAGCTGGCTTCTCAGTGGCATCTGAGACCACAAGCCCACTCCAAGGGTCTTCTTCACTTTCTCCGATTGATGTAATGCTCCCATGAGTGGTCACTCTGCCTCTACTCTTGCCTCTCCTCCGTCCATCTAATTAACTTTTTTACAGAACTAGAGGAATCCTCTTGGAGCACAAATCAGATTGCCTATTTCCCTTGCTTGAAATCTCTGAAGACCTCTCATCTGACCAGAATAGACTCACACCTTGTCCAGACCTGCCCCAAGCTCACACAGGCTGTCTTTCAGCTTCCACAGCCCACCCCTCTCCCTGGCTCCACGCGCTCTAGGCACAGTGGTAGCTAACCAAGCTCATTCCACTCACAGGGCCATTGCTCATGCTGTGCCCCCTGTGAAGAATGCTCTGGTTTGTAATCCTTACCCAACTTTCTCATCTTCATCATTAAAAAGGCAATGTACAGGTCTCCTCGTAGAGTTTTTATCTGACCACACATTTAACTAAAGTAACTCTCACCATTGAATCTCTTTCATTAATGTTTATTGCAGCCCAAAACAATCATATTTGTTTCTCAACATGCTTATCATCTCTCTCTTTACTAGAATATAATCTCTTTGATAATAAAGATTCTTAGCTGTGTCCAAAGTGCTTAGAATAAAGTATAGCACACAGTAGGTGCTTATAATAGTATATTTATGGAGTAGAAAATGATGTTGTGACTTATGGATACAATGTAAAATAATTAAATCAAGCTAATTAACATATCCATAACTTCATATACTATTTTTTATAGTGAGACCACTTGACATTTACTTTCCTAGAAAATTTGAACTGTACAATGTACCATTAATTATATTCCACATGGTATACAATAGACCTAAAAAAGAAAGACTAATTTCTCCTGAAACTTTGTGCCCTTTGACCATCATTTTCCTACCCTCAGCTTCTGTAACTAGCAGTCTCTGCTTCTGTGAATTCAATTGCTTTAGATTTCACATGTTAAGTGAGAGAACACTCAGTATTTGTGTTTATAGGCTTGATTTATCCATGTTGTTGCAAATGACAGAAATTTCTTTTTTTTAAAGGCTGAATAGTACTCCCTTATGTATATGTACCACATTTTCTTCATCCATTCATCTATTGAGAAGACACTTAGGTGTCTTCCATAACTTGGCTTGCAAGTGCTGTAATGAACATAAAAGTACAAGCATCTCTTCAACTAATTTCAAATCTTTTGGTAAATACCCATAAGTGGAATTGCTGGATCATGTAGTAATTCTATTTTTACTTTTTCTGAGGAACATGCATTTAGTTTTTCATAATGACTATAGTAATTTCTGTTCCCATCAAGAAAGGGACATTTATTGAGTACTTCATATGACACAATGCTGACAATCTGGTCTTCCAGGTAGATTCATCAGCTATGCATCATCCGTGTTTTACAGAAAGGGAAACTAAAATTAGGAAGAGTTAAGCAACTTGTTCAAGGTCTCACAGCTAGTTCCTTCCTGTATGTAACACTGATAATAAGCTAGGGGAAAGATATCTACTTTACTAGTTTTATTTCATAATTTCCCAAACTTAAGCAATGCAAACTCCCAAACTTTTAATAACTGACACTACTTCAAAGCCTTCACTTTCTCTTTCTTGTTATTACAAAATATATTGACATTTCTTTTATCAGACACTTGACTGTTCTAAATAAGTGAATTTTTCAGATAACTAAACCTTACTTGTTAAATGTCAAAATCTCATTTATTTATATCTTGTTTAGTAAGATGTTTTTAAAATGTAGTATGTATTCCCTAGTCATCTTAAACCATGCTTATTTAGTAGAATTTAATGTTTTTTTAATAACACATGGTAAATTTTAGGAATATCAGTTATTATTCCGAACAAAAAGAATTTCCTATCCTTCATAATAGGATTGGCTACATACAGCACAGGGTGAAAATGCAGGCCTCTTGTTCAAACATTATTAAGAATTACAAGATGACAACCGTTAGGCATTACACCAGGCCAGAGCCCTGTTTGACTGCACAGACTGCACACCACTCCTTTAACCCTACCTCTTACATAACAGGAATCCATAAGCATTTACTGAACAGTATCTCTAAAGGCCTAGGGAGAGCCATAGAGCTCATTTCCCTAAATAAATTCAAATATGGTGCAAATAAAAATAATAACAACATTAATTGAATAATGTATGAAGCTTTACATGCATTTTTGTATCTGATCCTCGGAAAACCCTGAGTTTCATTTATGATTTTATGGCTGCATGTAACAACTGAAGTGCCTTAACCAAACATGGGTTTTATTTCCATGTATCTGATAAGGATCTAGTATCCAGAATATACAAATATTTAAAGAACTTTTACAACTTGTATCAGTCAGAACTCTCCAGAGAAACAGAACCAAAATAGTGTGTGTATATGCACATATATATGTGAGAGATTTATTTTAAGATTTGAAGGAATTGGTTCACACGGTAGAGGCCAGCTTGCAGGCTGAAAACAGGCAGGATTTCTATATTATAGTTGTGAGGCAGAATTCTTTTTTTCTCTGGAAAATCTTACCTTTTAATCTTTAGGCCTTCAACTGATAGGATGACCCATAAAGCATAATCAAGCTTATGATTATCAAGCATAATCTCCTTTACTTAAAGTGAATGAAAATCGCATTTACAAAATGCCCTCATAGAAACATGTATACTAGTGTTTGACCAAATAACTGGGCGTCATAGACCAGCCAAGTTGACACATAGAATTCACCATCACACAATTCAACAACAAAATTCAATTTCGAGCAATTCAATTTAAAAATGGGCAAATGACTCGAACAGCCATTTCTCCAAAGGAGATCCACAAATGGCCAATAAGCACATGAAAAATGTTTGATATTGTTAGTCATTAGAGAATTGCAAATCAAAACCACAATGAAGGTGCTGGGGATAAGCTCAGTGATGGAGCACTTACCTAGCATTCTCAAGAGGCCCTGGGTTCAATCCCTAGCCAGGCCTCAGTTCCCTCTTGTTTTATATGTAGGGAAGGGAACTAAAGCATTTAGATGAACGAATAAACAAACAAACAAACAAACACACAAATAAAGTACACTTCATTATCTGCTATAAATGGACATAATAATAGCTTTTAAAAAGAGAGAGAATAATAAATGTCAGAAAGAATGCATAGAAATTGGAACCCTTATTGTATTAGTTATCTTGAGCTATCATAACACATTATTGTAGACTGGGGATTTGAACAACATATATTGGTTTCTCACAGTTCTGGAGACAAGAAATCTGAGATTGGGATGTCAGCTTGACAAGGTTCTGGTGGGGCCCTCTTCCTGGTTTTTCAGGTAGGCCTCTTCTTGCAGTGACCTCACATAATAAAGAAATTCTGATTTTTCTTACTATTTGTGTAAGTGTGCCCATCATGGACTCTCCAACCTTGTGACTTCATCTAAACCTAATTACCTCCAAAAGACCCCATCTCATTATCATCATATAAAGAGTTAGGGCTTCAACATATAGGACTTCGGAGTGACATAAACATTCAGTGCATAACACTCATACAATTCTGGTGGGAATGTAAAATGGTATAGCCATTGTGGAAACACTTGGCAATTTTCCAATAAGTTATGCACAGAATTACCATGTGACTGAGAAATTCTTTTTCTAGATATATATCAAAATGAATAGGAGATAGATGTTCAAGCAAAAACTGGTACAAAAGTGTTTATAGTATCTCTGTTCACAATAACTAAAGATACATCCAAAATGTCAATTGACAAATAAATAAATAAAATGTGGTATGTCTATACAATGAAATACTTTTCAACTATAAAAAGAAATGACAAACTGATAATGCTACAACATGGGTCAACTTTGAAGACATACTAGGTGAAATAAACCAGACAGAAGGCCATATACTACATGATTCCATTTATATAAAATATCCCGAATAGGCAAATCTATTTGAATAGAAATTAAATTAGCTATTGCTTAAAACTGAGGAAAGGAGAGTTTATGGAGAGTGACCAGTAATAAGTTTGGTGTTTCTTTTTAGGGTAATAAAAATGTTCTAGAATTACACAGCGGTGATGGTTAACACAATGATGTAGTATAGTAAATATGCTAGAGCTCACTGAATTATACCTTAAAAGATTGAACTTTAGGCTATGTGATTTATATTTAATGTAACATTGTTGTAACAAAGAGTAAAGGACCCAAACATCATGCCTGACATTATGACAAGTTTGGGAATTATATAAGTCTTTTGTTGCTCAACTTTTTCATACAACAATAAGCAAGTTGATTGATATAAGATGAGCTGGGCGTGGTGGCCCATGTCTGTAATCCCAGTGATTTGGGAGGCCAAGGCAAGAGGAGCACAAGTTCAAGGCCAGACTCAGAAACTTAGTGAGGCCCTAAGCAACTTAGTCTCAAAATAAAAAGTCAAAAGGGCTGGGGATGTGGCTCAGTGGTGAAATGCTCTGGGTTTAATCTCCAGTACTAAACAAACAAACAAAAAATTACACAAGGAGGCTCGGAATTTATACAGAAGGGGCAAGAGAAAAGTGAACGGTTCTTTAATTGGAGTCCTTGTCTCTGTTTCTAAGATTTCTGTAATGCTTTCAGAACTCTCTCTTGCCCTTTCTTAAGTCTGAGAATTCACTGGCCAAAGACACCTGGTAGCGTTAAGATAATGTGTATCAGTGTCTCATATTTAATACAAAAGACTCTAACAGGTCATGTCAAAGTATTAGAAAATATCTAGAGGTATTTGTCAGAGACCTAGTATGGCAAGAGATACACTGAAGAAATCCACTCACCTAGAGATGTTAAATGCTTCTGTAGGTAAATATCTTGCTTCTATACTTTCAAAAACACACATCCCAGGAACTTGAATGAGCTGAGGCCTAGCGATATTGATAGAGACCTAGAGCATATGAGGAAAGAAAGAGGCTCAAAGAAGTGATTTGTTCCAGGAAAAAGTTCGGAAAGGTCACTGCTTAGAATAAACATATGCTTTTATGACAAAACCAGGCAAAGAGGGAGAGGCCAGCACCATCAAGCCAACAGGCATTGTGGGAGCAGAGTTTCCTGCAGGAGGCTGGACTTCCATTGCCTTGACAGGAGAAGGCTGTTTCTGATGTGGGTAATTCTGCTTTTTGTAAATGAGAATTAAGGCAATCTGAGATTATGTAGTATAAAATAATTAAAAAGAGTCTTCATGCACAAAATGGAAAGAAATGCAAATTCTGAATTTGCTTCTGAATTTATCATGAATCTCAATTTCAAAGCTGGTATGCAATGCATTTGTAAACTGGTTTTATGCTATTGCTGTAATGATGCAGTTGTAGCTAAGTAGAAATACCTGTCCTATTTTCTTTTGGGCATGATTAGGCTAGAATTAAAGGAGTTTTGAATTACACAATGTCTTTTGAATTACACAATGTCTTTTGAAGTTCCTCCTTCATGAAACACTACTGCCCTACACCTCCAAGAAGAGACTGAGCATAGGAATTCCTAATTCCATGATAGGTGGTTCCACAGAAGTCTTCTCATCCAATGAAATCATTACAAGGAATCAGTTGGTTAATGGAAGAAGTTGTTTTGATGAGGTATACACACACATACACAATCATTGATACACATGTCAATTTTTTATTTTAAATTAAAATAACTATGTACTCTTTTGCCAAGCTTTTGTTATGAGGCCCAGGCTTGTTTTTTGGAATGTTGATAAACTGATTGAAGACCTGCTTCATCTGTCTTGCATTGACCACACACTTTATATATCCTGTACTCTAATTTCTTTAAAGGGAAGCAAAAGCTTAAGACACCTGTTGGACAAACTGAGTGCAGAATCCTTATAGATTTTTACAGTTGCCTTCCAATTTTAACCATTGCTCAGCAACTTACTTCTATTGGAACTTTTCAAAATATTCAACCAAGTTTTCATAGAAACAACTTTTTTTTTTTCCAGTACTGAGGATTGACCTCAGGGGCGCTTAACCACTGAGCCACTTCCTCAGCTCGTTTTTATTTTCTAATTTGAGACAGGGTCTCACTAAGTTACTTAGGGCTTTGCTAAGGTGCTGAAGCTGGCTTTGAACTTGTGATCCTCCTGCCTCAGCCTCCTGAGTCACTGGAATTACAGGTGTGCACCACCATGCACAGCTCCCAGTCCCTTTTAATTTATTATTATTATTTTTAAAAATATTTTTTAGTTGTTGACCTTTATTTATTTTATTTATTTATATGTGTTGCTAAGAATCATAGGCAAGTGCATTACCACTGAGCCCCAGCCCTAGCCCTATTTTTTTTTTTTTTTTTTTTGGAGGGGGGCGTACTAGGGATTGAACTCAGGAGTAGGTACTGAACCATTGAGCCACATCCAATCCCAAGCCCTATTTTGTATTTTTATTTAGAGACACGGTCTAACTAAGTTGCTTAGTGCCTCGCTGTTGCTAAGATTGGCTTTGAACTTGTGATCCTCTTGTCTCAGTCTCCCTAGACACTGGGATTACAGGCGTACACCACTGCGCCAGCTTAATTTTTATTTTTGAAACAGGGTCTCTCTTAGTTGCCCAGTTGACCTTAATTTGCCATCCTTCTGCCTCAGACTCCTGAGTAGCTGGGATTACAGACGTGTGCCACACCTCTCATGTTACCAGAAAGGGCATCTCCCAATTGCTCAGAGGTTTGTCTATCTTCAGGGGAAAGTTTCTTCCTTTGCATCATTTTGATACTAAGAAACTACAAATTCCCTAGCCCACTTGCTCCTGGCAATAACCAAGGGAAGACTCTACCATTGCTCCTGAGTAAAGTCCTTCTAAACTTGTTTCCTCACATCTCTCCTAGTAGTCTAACTGGACTACATTCCTTGGGCCTCATTTGGTGTCTTTAAGGAATTTCCATAAACTTGCATTGCCCCACATACCTCTGTGACATGTTTGAACAAAGCCATCTACATTCTCTATCTAGGTCTATGCAGCCACAAAGCCCCATGAATTGTATAACCCAACTAGCAGATGTCCCTTTGTCTGCATGGGTTAACTTAACACTCATTACTCTGATGGAGCTCTTCGCCCCTCCATCACTACTTCCAGGAATCTCATTACCTGAAATGCATACATCTTGATATGCGTGGTTTTATTGGTAAGTTGTAGAGAAGGGTCACAACTTGCGAGACCTGCATCTCACCAAAAATATCCATGTACGTACCTCTTCCCAAGTCACAAGTTATGACTTTATTCCCAAACCTTTTCCAGTTCTGTCTGCCTATTAGGCAGAGGAGCTTTCTTCTCCAGCTTGAAATTAAGTCCTGAGCTTCCCTCCATTCTGGTTTACCAAAACAGCTTCCCAGCAACAGCTTACTCTCTCTCTCTAGCTGGAAATTCTTTCCTAGTGGGAGATAAAATTGACAGCCTTCATTCCATTCCTATTGTACCTCTAATTCCTATTGGCTGGCTGACTCCTCTTTGCTCCCAGAATCCAATTCTTAACTGGCTCCCTCCTTTCAGAGTCTTCTATTCCCTCTTCTGACGCCACTGATCTTTGTGGAATTCTGATTTTTGGCAGCTTTTGCCTCTACTTTTATAGACCGACCTTCTCTTCTATCCCAGCTGTCACATACTACTACCATAGTACATTCTCTGATAAGATTTATCACCAGTTAAAAACTGTCACTCAAGCAGGAGAGCAAAGGAATGATTCCCAGGGAGTCATTTTTGGCACAGAAGAATTCACCTCCTCCAGATTACCTCTAAGTCCACGGCTACCTCTTGGGGTGGGCTGTACAGTTCTGCATTTCATCCTGGTGGTCTTGCTAAATTCTGTAATTACCTCGGATTCAATATGGAATCTTTGACTATTATATATTCTCTTAGGGAATATATTGTGATTATTCTTAAACGTTAAATGGCATAAGACTGTCCTGGAGAGTCCCTTATCTCCACTTCTTAGATCTGTGGTGAGGCCAAGCAATCTGCCCTTTTCCTCTGGTAAATCTAAATGACTCTAAGGCAGAAATAGGAGGATTGTAATCTTTCCAAAGTGAGCCATTCATACTGTGGTAATCCAAGAGACTTTAATGGTTATATGTTTGTTTGAATGTATATTAAAAACCTCTATACAGTAGCCAAAGCATGATTTCATAGATACCACTTTAGTAGGCTAAGTAAAAACAGTGAGTTAAAGAATACTTAGTAAACAATAGTGCTGGTAGAATTACATGGCAAAACTTATGAAGGTATAGTACACACTGAAGTTTGAGAAACAATACAACAAGGACCAGAATGACTTCTATGATTATTTGACATGGTTAGTTTTTAAAACTTCCATATTGTTTATCTATATATATATATATATATATATATATATATATATATATATATATATATAACATTTACCTTTTTTTTTTTTTTTTGTGGGCTGGGGAAGAAACCCAGGACCTTGAACATACTAAGCAAGTGCTCTACCACTGAGCCAGCTACATGCCCAGTCTTTATTATTTTTTTAATAAAAGCTACATTTTCATTATAGCAAATTTGAAAAGTTCCAAAAATAGGAAGAAGAAAATAAAAATTCTGTTAAACTATGGAGTGGTTGTTGTCATTGACATCTGTACGTGCCCTTCCAGCCACTGGCTCTTGGACTTGCTCATGCTTAATCTCTCCCGCTCAGTCTCTTCCCATGTGGGTACACTCTCTCACTCTCCTTTTTCTTTGAACTTTTACATTGGAAACATGCTCCCCATACAGATTTGAAACTGTCAATTTTTAAAACATTTTGTCATGTCATTAAGCAGTCTCCAAAACGACAATTCTTAAAAGTTAAACCGTATGTTTAGAAAAATATAGTTAAGAGAATGTGTGCCACTCTGCATTGGGTAGATCATTTAACTGCTCTGTGCCTCCATCTTCCCATCAGTAACTGGGGCTAGTAGCACCCAATTCATGAATCGAAGAGTAAATGAGATAATGTACTTAGAACACTGTCTGGCTCAAAGTCAGTTCTCAGAATCTTTAGACATTATGATCCTACATGCTTTCCCATATTTAAAGCATTCCTTTTTTTCTTCTTTCATGTTTTATATTTTTTAGAATGTCTGTAATTCCCGGGGGACCTGATTCTAGAAGCAAGAAATTCATGTATAACGATGAAATTGCAACAACAACTATGTGTTCACTAATTCCCATTTCTGCTTTGGCCTTTTGGTTTTTAAGTTTCTTCTAACACTTATTTTTTTTTTGTTATTGTACAAAATGTTTTTCCATTTTAGGGTACCAAAATCTGACTCAAAGGAATAAGACCTTTCTCTCACACCAGAAATAGGTGGCTTCATATATAATTCTTCTTTTTTCTTTCTTTCTTTTCTTTTCTTTTTCTTTTTCTTTTCTTTTTTTTTTTTGGTAGTTGAAGATGGATATGATACCTTTATTTTATTCATTTATTTTTATGTGGTGCTGAGGATTGAACCCAGGGCCTTACACATGCTAGGCAAGTGCTCTACCACTGAGCTACAACCCCAGCCCCCACATATAATTCTTATTGCTTTGCTTTGATCCTGTAACTACAGGACACAATCAGTGTAGGTGGGGAATGTATATTTTGGTTTGGTTTGGTTACTGGGGATTGAACCCAGGGGTGCTTTGCTACTGAGCTACACTGCCAGAACTTTTTAGGTTTTATTTTGAAATAGGTTGTGTTCAATTGCTGAGATTGGCCTCAAACTTGTAATCTGCCTGCTTCAGCCTCCCAAATTTTGGGGATTACAGGTGTGTTCCACCATGCCTGGCTAGGATTATTCTTATTTATTTATTTATTTTTCAGTACTAAGGATTGAACCCAGGGTTGCTCTACCAATGAGTTACATCCCCAGTCCTTTTTCTTTCTTTCTTTCTTTTTTATGAGACAGGGTCTCACCAAGTTGCCCAGTCTGACGTCAAACTTGTGATCCTCCTGCCTTAGCCTTCTGAGTTGCTGGGACTATGTGCATGTGCGACTAATCCTGGTGAAGATTATTCTTTTAAATATGATTTGCTGTCTGCATCTTTTCTTTTTTACTACCACTGAAGGAAGTTTATGCCCTAGGTTTGGTAAAGAAGAGAATTACTAAATCTGAATCTTATCAAGCTCTAAGACAGCAACTCAGTTATTCTGTTTGAGTTGGACATGTCTTAATCAACACCAAGGCAGGAAGTCAGCTTCCACCATTCTGTCACATCTCTGTGAGCACCGTGAGCTTTCTGATCTCTGACTTTGCCTGAGTCCTGAACATAAGGACTCCCTTTCTTATATTTGGATCTTGATGACAAGATGAGTGCTTTTTCTAATGGAGACCACATGTCCACAGTGGCAACATCACATTGTACTTACACCTTGTTATTCTAATGGTGGGACAGAGGGTTAACTCTCCTGTTCTTGTTCACTGCAGTCTCCAGTTGAGCAAGCTCTTTCTCCGTTTGTCTTTCTGGTCTATTTTGTCAGACAACTTCTCCTGAACTTTTAAGTACTAATTGGCCTATGGTGACATGTATCTTATGATTACCATATTCCTTTATTTTTGGTAATTCTCATGTCAGCTTTTTGACCTGTTTATTTTCCTTAATCTTTGCAACAAAGGTTGAAATATTGCAGAGGAGACCATTGTGACTAGCTTAATATTCCATGCAGCTAGAGGGATTCTGGCAAGCACCCCTGAGACCCTGTCAGAAGGCCAGATCTTCACTACATCTTCTGCCATTACCATGTTTCATTAAAATCTGCATTTAATCTATTTAAAGATGTCAGGCTTGCTTCTGCTTTATTCTGCAAGAGGGAATCCTTGATTTTGCAAGTTATTCTATGAGTAGTAGCTATGGGAGAGACTGCACATCACAAAGCAAACCTATTTCTGGATGATAGGCAGAGGACAATTTTGCAGATTCAGTGCTTGAGAGCCAACATTGCACAGATCTGTGTAATCACAACTTAGGAAGAGCAGCATTTACAGCTATATATATGCCTTTATTTCCCTTAGCTTTCATTTTTGAAAATTACAAGCCTACAGAAAAGCTCCAAGAATAGTACAATGAACACCTATATGTCTAGATTCCCCAATTGCTTTTGTTTTGATTTTTGTTTTGTTTTGTTTTTTATCATGCTGGAGATAGAATCCAGAGCCTCATGCATGTTAGGCAAGTGTTCTGCCACTGAGCTATAACTTGTCCCTTAGATTCTCCAATTGTTAACATTTTGTCACATTTGATTTTTATTTCTCTGTTAATATATGTTTGTATGCTTATTTATGGTGTGTGTGTGTGTGTGTGAGTGTGTGCGCGTACACACACGTGCTTTTATAAACACACACACAAACACATACATTATTTTGCTGATGCTTTATCCCTAATGATAAGGACATTCTCTTACAAAACCATGAAGACTGGCAATCTAACATGGATATGATAACATATACTACTGTAACATACATTATTATACATATCATATTCTATTTCCCCCAATTGTCCCTTAATTTCCTTAGCCTACCTTTTTTCTCTATTTGCAACATTGTTACACATATTTTATTGGTGGTGATGCTGTTCTGTTTTGTAGAATGTTTCTCAATTTGTAGAATGTTTTCTCACAATTAAATTCAGGTTAAACTGGGATTTGGTGAGGAGACATTGATCACATTAGATTACATTGAGTACATCAAATTAGGAGTCTCTTTATGTCAGTTTGCACCTTGTTGGTGGTGCGAAGTGTAGTCTCTGGTGAAGGTGGTATTCACCAGATTTTTCTATTATTAAAATACATTTTCCTTTGTAACAAATGGAAATTCTATGGGGTGAAATTTCATCTAATGGTTTTATCATTCATTGATAATTTTTGTGTGAGGGCAAGAACTGGGAATTAAACCTAAGGGCTCTCTACCACTGAGCTACATCCCCAGCTTCTTTTTACTTTTTTTGAGACAGTTTCTTGCTAAGTTGCCAAAGCTGGCTGCAAACATGATTTTCCTGCCTCAGCCTCCTGAGCAGCTGGAATTGTAGCCATTTGTCACCACACCTGGCTATTTCCATTAATAATATTTTAACAGAATAAGCAATCACTATGGTAGTTTCAAAATGATAATTTACTATTTCTGTTATTCTTTCTACATTTATTAGTTAGTATTTTCCTTAAAGAAGTTTTCCCTTCTCTTCTTCCCTTTAAATTACTTCCTATCTATATGAATTCATAGATAATTTTATAAATTCCATTTCTGTCATTGCTCATTCTTGTTCTTGCATTGCTCTAAATGGAGCCAGAAGAACCTCCTTTAAGTTGTTACAGTTTTGATGACAAGTCTGTACTCAAAGTCAAAACTTTGGACAATTATATTCAAAAGCATAATGAATGAAGTTCAGAGCTCATCATCAGCTCTGTGCCGAACACTCTACATGCACGGTTTCACAAATTCTTAGAAAAGCCTGTAAAGTAAGCACTAACTATATTTTATTGCAATATTTTATAATTCTGTGATGAATGTAAAAGTCCTGATACATACATATTGCAGCATAAATGGGTATTCAGTAGAGCACTCAAGAATATTAACAGAGGAGAAAGCCAGAACCAACATTTCCTTTACTTACACCTGAGAAAGAGATTTTTGCTTTTAGATGTGTGTATGTCTGTGTGTGTTTAGCCAGTCCTTTAATGATGTTAATCCTGAATCACACAGCACATTCTAAGTAGTGAAACACACACACAAACTAACTGCTTAGCTAACTATACAATAGAAGCTGCCACTTAACTAACTTGCCAGACTCACAGATGTACTCTATCCCCTTTGAGAATAAAATTTTCTGATAGACATAACAGCCTGAGCACTTGAGGGCAGTAACTCACAATATACCCAAAGATTTCTGTTCCCATTTCTGCTGTTGTTTACTAACCAAGAGTCAATTGTATTTGTTCCCAAGCCTGTCTGAGTTAATTAGTCTTATAATTGTATTGTTTTAATTAATTTAATTAAGCATATTTTTAATTAAATATTATGAAAAGTCACCAAACGAGGAGAGTTTTCAAATAGTGTAGTTGTTATTCTGAAACTAAGGGTTGCTTTGGAAATTCTCAATTAAAAAAAAATGTTACTATTACCATAGGTGTAAGCTAAAAAAGTTTAAAAGACTGAAATAAGAGTGATATAAGGCTCATCAGGGTCTAAATTCAGACTGCCTCAAAAATTTCTTCTTCACTTTACGCAAGAAAAACTCCAACTTATATATCTATACTGAAGAGGGAAGATACACCAAAATATTGTCAAATGACTATGCATGTGTTACAGTATTTGTGGTTTTTAGAACTTTTGAATTTAATAAAAATTTTTATTAGATGATCTATTGCTGTATTTGTCTTGTCAAAAAGGATTTCTACTGCAAAGTTCTAATTTGACAAAGAGTTTCAGTCATTATTAATTAAGGTTTCTGGGTCTCTGAAAAGTCTCAAGTTAAAAGAACCATTTTAGGTACTACAAAAGAAAAACAGAGAGAGAGAGAGAGAGAGAGAGAGAGAGAGAGAGAGAGAGAGCTAGCTGCATTGGGACTGTAGGGACCCATGTAACCATTGCTGCCAAGTTTCTGGTTTTCAAAATAGAAAAATGGTGCATGCAGACCCCTGGCAAAATGGTGCCTATATGAAGTTTATGTGTGCTGAACATTACCAAAGGACAGCAGAAAGAATTTTGGGACTTCATTGTCTACCTATACTGTATGTTATGATGTATGTATTATTTGTAGGTTAAAGTTTCTACTGAATTTCTGTGTTTCAGGAATGTCTATCACTTCTTTTGATTATCTCTGAAAATTAGCTGAGAAGGTAGTATATAATAGTAGGGTGTTACAAAGGCAAGGATTCTGTGGCCTGTCTCCTAGGTGTACATCCTTATCCCCTTCTTATTCAGGTATGAATTCCAGCTCCTCCTCCCCCTCCAAGTACTGGGGATTTCCAAGCACCCCACCACTGAGCTACACCATTCCTAGCTCTTTTTTTTTTTTTCTTTTCCTGAGTAGAATCTTGCTAAATTGCTGAGGCTGGCCTCAAACTTGTGATCCTCCTGTCACCCTCCAGAATAGTTAATACTACAGTCATTCACCACCATTGCCCAGCTAAGTTTCATCTTTTATTTGGCTTCTGGCTGGGATTTCTACTTGACCAAACATCTACCGCAGAGCAAAACTGCTGCTGTTCATCTAATAGACACTTAACAAATATTTCAGGATAATTTTTTTTTTTACTTCTAAAAAATATTCAGAAGCTCAAATGACACCTAAATAACCTTGATATAGAGGCCACACTCAGCAACTTGACTGTCCCCTTGTGTGTGGAGTAAGGACAGGAGAAGTTACACTCAGATGACCCCTATAGTGCTCTTGTCCTCCAAGTAAATCTGTAGTTCAGAACCAGTCTCTCCCCAGGGACTGGAGATCCAGCCTCACTTTTATAGCTGGCAAAGGCAACTGAGTACAAAAGCTTGGGCAATAGAGCATAAACAGAGCAATGTCATGTCACATCACGTCACATTGACTTCAGTGTAGCCCCACTTCCAGCTGAATCTGCCTGGGCTCCCCAGGCCATCATGAGAACCCAAAGACCCCTTGATTTCAGTCCACTGTCCCAACTTTAGTTCCATGACTCCCAACATATACACCACTATGCTCCACAACATGGGAGTCTCTCTTCTCAAATAAACCCCAACTCCTCCTGAACTGCCTTCCTTACCACAAAAAAATCCAACCCCATTTTGGCCTATTCAAATCCTACCTGTCCATCAAGGTCCCAGGTCATATGTTGCTCTTCCTTGACGCCTACCTTGACTTCTCTAACCATGTCATTCTCTCACATTGGAACTCCTCAGGCACAGAGGATATTCTTACTTTTTATGCTATCATTTGTTTGTTTATTTGTTTTCACTTATCTCCTGCTGCTGGTGGGGTGGGGAGCAGGCAGGCCCTAAGGTTTACTCAATTTGCATTTCCTACAGTACCTTGCCCAGTCTGCACCTTGCGCACAGAAGGTGTTTAACCTTTAAATTGATGTTTGATAGTTGTTAGTTGAATTGTATAAATTCCTGACTTTATATCTGAGTATTGCAATGCAGAAAGGGTTGAGAAAATATTTTTAGGAGCTACAAGGTACGTAGAATGAAAATATTCTACTCTAAAACCATGAAATTCTCTGAGCTGAAACATAATGCTTAGAATTTAGATAGAATATTTGACTTCCAGAGATGTTCCTTTTTGCATGCCATAAATAGATTGTTTATGCCAGTTTTTATTTATTGAACACTAGGAAAAATATTACTCCTATTTTTGACGCTTTTAAAATCCTTGTCTTTCATACTTTTTACTCATGTTAATTTAATTAGTTATTTAAGTATTAGTAGTCTTTTAAAAAAACAAATGATTTAAGACTGTGCTACTTTTCTTTTTTCCCTCTGGTATCAATCCTAAATATTGATACTTCATATAAATATAGAGAAGTGGTCCTTATATATAGGGCATTTCTATAATTTATTATTGATACAGTCTATAATGATATATCTATTTCCTCCTTGCTTTCCTGCCACACAGTTGGGTGGCAGGCAGCTGAACAAGCACTAAAGAACTTTCTCTATTAACTTTAGCCTGCTGTTCAGGATGGATTGTGACATTGACAGCAATATGGATCATTCAACTTCCTCCCCTCCCCCCTTATTTTTTCTAGTGCTTTGTTCTCTTGGGGCTGAGGGGCATTTCAAGGTGGGCTTGGTGCATTAAATATGTGTGTGGTCTGACTACAGTACCAGGCTGGCATACACTAATGATCTCATTCCAGATTCCGGTTCATTTTTATCTCTCCTGTGTGCAGCACAGTCAGCTAGACCATGATCTGCAGACGCTTCCCAGTTCTGCTCACCTTGCTGATTTGCGGAAGGGTTTTCACATGGTCTATCTCAGCCAGTGTGACTTTTAGATTGGGGACAATTTCCTTTAAATGTGGTCATCAAGTGCAGATGTTGAGCCCCTGAAAATGAGATGAAGGGTTTAAAACTACAAAGGAGACAACTACATTCTCGTCGGCTTCACAATAATAACTGGCCTTCACTGCTTAAATGCAAAATTGCTGGTCTTGGGCGATAGCTGAAAATAACTTAGTTACCTCTCTCTAAAACTGTGGCCTGATAATGACCTATAAAAGGGAGAGATCTGTTCTAGCCTGTCAGACTCAAATACTTTTAAACAAGTGACTCCATGTTCTGAATGATACATAAAAGGTGACCAACATTCCTTTGGCTCAGTGCCCCTTCATGTAAAGAAGGGAATGTGTCTTAAATCCCTCTCTTTTGTCATCTTGGGGTCTGCAGAGTTCTCATAACACACTGAGGGTTTTGTACTTGCAATTTCTTCTGCCTAAAATTCTCTTCCCACAGATATGCCCTCGGCTTGCTCTCTCATCTCTTTCAGGCTTTTGCTCAATTGTTCCCTTCCTTCTCAGTGGGAGATTATACTCTGTAGGGAGAAGTGGTCACCCAATTTTTAAAGACTTTCTCTATCTTCCTTCCCTGTTTTATTTTCTCCAAAGCACTTACCACTACCTGAATGATTATATATGTGTATATTCTATAACCAGTCATGAAGCCACCTGAGGACAAGAATTTGTGACAGTCTTGTTCAATGCTATGTCTCTAACCCCTGGAAGATGCCCAGCATATACTATGTACTCAGCAAATATCTTCTAGAAAACAATTATTGAATTTAGCTTTTGCCCCCTTTCCTGATTTCCCCCAATCATCTTTTCAAAACACAAATGATATGACCATGTTACTCCCATGCATACAAACTTTCAATAACTCCCCATTAACTACAGACAAAAACTCAGATGCTTTAGCTTGGTATACAGAATCACAACCTACCTTTCTCATCTTCCCTGTGAACACTTATTCTACTTGCCTTGGAAGCTGCCCACACTGAACCACCTGATGTTGCCCAAACCTGCCCTGCTCCTCACATCTCCACCCTGTTGTACACAGTGTTCCTTATACTTATACTGCTCTTCCTGATTTTCTACTGGGCAACTCCTGGTCATCCATCAGAACCCAGCTGAAACTGGAACCCCTCTGGAAGCTTTACTCACAGATGCTAGACACAGCTAGCTTGTCTATTTTCTGGGGTCCTACTTTCATTATGGCACTGATGCCACAGGGTTACAATTATTTTTGTATTTGTTGTCTTCTACTAAAATACTAATTTTTGCTCTCCTTAGTCCCAATTATTAAATGAGATTATATATGTAAAACTTTGCATAGTAGTCAAGACACAGTTGGTGCATAATTCCCCTTTCTTTATTCCCAGCCATGACTCAAAACTAAGACTTCTCCAGTTTTGACATATAAAATATCTTCCAGCAATATTTGAACCCTAGTGAGTTTTATAGAGATTGACACTTTGCAAAATTTTCTAACAGAATAATAAGTAAACGATGGACAGATGGATACTCAGACAAATGGACCACCAGAGGCCAAAGTCCCAGGTACTTTCCTAAGATACTCCCCTTTTTTGAAATACTACTTTCATGCATAACTGCTTCATTACCATTCTTATATTTACAACTATCTCCTCATGTGCCCAATTAGATGATTTCACATGATTTGGAGAACATCAATAATTATTTGAAGACCCAAGTAATTAACTTTAGAGATCTGAATTTTATGTGTAAAAAAGGAAAGAAAAAAAGTTCATCTGAGGCCAGGCTGAAAATCTGTACAAAAAGTTAAATGCACTGTGTACAAAGCAGCAGTTTGCAATTTTTAAACTTCTAAATGTATTATTCAGTCTTCAGGGAATAAACAATGAGCAGAGAAAGTTAGAGTTGAATGCATTGGAAATTGTTTCATACTCGATTCCGAAAAAGGATTAAAAAGACTTGACATAGAATGGAGCGATTTTATCAAGGTAGAGGACACAGTGAAAGAAAGGTCATGGAATGTAGCTGAATTCACAGAGTCTGCCATAAATCACACTAGCAATCAACACCCTGAGTGCTCTAGCCCACCAGCAGCGGCCTGTGTTTGAAAGAAAGGTGTAAATCCCTCAGCCAGCACTAAGTTTTGCAATTCCATGCTGTAAAAAAAAACAAAAAAAGAAAAAAAAATTTCTTTCTAAGCTCATCCAGGGATTAGAATATGACCCTGATGAATAGCTCCATTTTATTCTAATTATTACATACATGGGAGATAAAAGCAATAGTATCATAGGGCAGGATCAAGTGACAACAGCCTTTGGGAAGTATCAGTGGATTCAACATGTGAGGTATGTATCCTGCAGACCCTGATATCCTTCAGTCTGGGAATCTCATCTATCATTACTTGATTCACTTAAGTGATTCTCCAGGAGAATCACCCTGTGACCAGAGTTCTTCCTCTTCTCCTCTACCATTCCTTTCGACCGGCTGAACCCATTCTTTTCAAGACCTCCAGGTCCTCACCTTGAAAAGACAATAAGTTGGTGACAGAGAATGCTGACGTTTCTTTAGTACTTTTCCTTCTTCTTCACAATAATATAGGTCCCAAGTTTTATCAGGGCACAGAGCTACTTAGATTAGAGGCTATACCTCCCCGGCTCCCTTGAGAAAAGGTGTAACCTTGTGACCAAATTCTGGCCAGTAGGATGGCAGCAAAAGGGATATGTTCAATTTCTTCCATGAAAGAAAAGAGTGCCATTTTGTTGACTAAAATGTGGACAAAGTAGTGAGCTGGTCTGAACCATATGGGCCAGGGCAAAGCCATCAGATAAAAGGAAATTAGGCTTCTGCTAACTTCTCACAGCAGAGATACCCCTAAGCTCAGTTAGTAACTTAGGTGAGAAATAACTTTTACTATATAATTTTGGATGTGTCGCAGCAGTCAGACGTAGAGCCTTGCTGGTATAGTCATTTCATAAAGTGACCTGCCCAATAAACATGTTTTTCCGACTTTGTTTTACAGCTCCTTCCAAAACCACCACCCTTCACACTCAACTCTACATACATGGAACTCCCTGCCTCTTTCCAAGCAGGGCACTCCCTTTTATGACCCTGTCTGTACATGCTGTGCCCTCCAGCATCGATATTGCAACCTGTCAATCCTTCGTTCAACATCCAAGACTCATCTGAAACATGACACTGTTAATCCTTTGTTGAAGTTAGCCGTTTTACCTACGTATGCAATATATTCTCTATTAGGGTCTCCAAACCCATGCTCTGCCTTTCTCTATTCTGTTCTGCAGCCCAAGAGGCTGATATCCACAGACAAGTCAGCCCAGAGCTCTGACTTTCAGTTGGATTTGGCCAATAGAAGTCAGGAGATTGGAAGGTAAGGAAAAATAGATGTCAAGTTATTTTCTAACTTCCTCTTGGCTAGGTCACAATTCAGGGCTCAGCTTTCCTCTATGTAAATGGTTTTAGGGCTTTCCAGGGTGGGGCAGGGCACCTTGATAATTGCTAGTCTCTAGGTGCCTCAGCACACTGTGTGGTTCTTTCACTCTACCCTTTCATTTGTAAATGTTTTGATTTTTAAATTATTTTCAAATTATATTTTTGAGTTTGTCTATGTTTCCTCCTGGGACCCTGACTCAGTATGTCTTATTAGACTATCACTAGACAGTGACAACCTCAAGGTCAAGAACCAAAACAAGGATGTTTTTCTATCACAAGCCTAGTTCAGCACCTGGCTCATAATTTTTGCATGACTCTTCATAGAATAAAAAACATTTCTTAGAGAACTTTCCGATGAAGGACTGTTGACTTTTGGCATTAAGTTCAACCTACATAAATCTACTTTGTGAATGTCAGTTCTCACTTTAGTTTCGAATGAAGGTGAAGTTCTTTTCTCTTTTCTCACTTACATAGTCATAGAGAAGCTGAATTTCACTCCGAATATTCACTTGATGCATTTCTTCCAGCTTATTTAATCTGTTAATCTGATATCTTTATGTTGATATCTTACAGTTATTTATTTGAAAATTTTTTTTTTCAAATTTTTGACTGAAAGTACTTAGCCAAAGACTAAGGAATGAGATTTGGAGTGTACCACCGAAGACTTTCTTCTGGCTGATATTAACCTTTGAATCAACACTCAGTTCCATTCCTTTGTGCTATTGTTTTATTCTTAATTTGGTCATTGCTAGCATATAGAAATATGACTTCCATTTTTTTATATTAATATTTTCCCCTGCAACCTTGGTGTGTGTGTGTGTACACTTTAGAATTTTCTATACAGTAATCCTCCCTTACCCATGGGGGATACCTTCCCAAACCACCAATGGATGCTTGAAATTACAGATAGTCCTGAACTAAAAGGAGGCACTTTGTAGCTCTTCTTTGGCATAGTCAGACTGCTGCCATCACTAATCTTGTGTTTGAGGACCATTATTATATAAAATAAGGGTTCCTTCAACACAAGTACTGAAAAACTGCAGTAGTAGAGTTGACAATCAAGATAGCTATGAAGTGACTAACAAGCAGGTAGTGTACACAGCATGAATACATGGGACAAAGCAAAGCCTCTCGTCCTGAGTGGAATGAAGTAGGATAGCACAAGATTTCATCATTAGAGTAGAATATTTTTATTCCAAATCTATGTACCTTCTAACTCCTAAAAATATTTTCTAAACTCTGCCACATTGCACTACTCAGTTTTGGAGTTAAGAATTTATGCAATTCAACCAACAGCTATCAAACATTTATTTAAAAGTTAAACACCTTCTGTGTGCAAGGTGCTGATTGGTGGAGGTACTGTAGAAAATGTGAACCTACCAAGTAATTAGCATTGCTTCCAAAACAGAAGACTACAAAAGAGGTGGAGCAGTTTGCTTGAAAAAAATAGCTGTTTACTTGATATTTTGTTGAAGGGGAAAGAAGTTATATGCTCCACAAGGCTTTCACAAATATCCTTCCATTCACTTGTCATCTTACAAGAGAAAGCAGAAAATGCCTAAGGTTTGACTGTCCAATAAATCACCAATGATTTCTTACATGGAATTTTAAAAACCTGATGAGATAATAAAGCTCCTGTTATGCAGGTGTAGTGTGAACCCACTTCTACTGGGTTTGTAGCTATGTGTTCTTGGGTAAAATGAAAGAAATAATACCTATCCCCTATGACTGTTGTGAGAATAAAATGAATATAATTTATATAAAAGGCCCTAGTGCACACTCAAATTTCACACCCCTCCTCCGTTTTCCAGCTCCATTTAAAAGAGTAAATGATTCTTATTTAATTTGCATTTTCATTTTTATACTAAGTAGACCACCAATGAGAAAAGATGTTTTATTTAGCTTTCAAAAAAGTCCAACTTCTTTATAACCTCCACTTCTAAATTAAGAGTAAATACTAAGAATAATGCATTCTCTAACAAGGAAAATAAGCTATAATCATGTGGTACCATTAAAAGATCACATTATCTACCGGGAGAAAGTGCTATAGAGAACACCCAGGACTTAAAATGGGTAACTTGAATTAAGTCCTGGCGCTTCATGTGGCTCACCTTTGAACTAATTTATATTTAAAGAAACATAGACCTGATGATAAAATGATAATGATGATGATAATAATAATAATAATAATAATAATCTCTTTTTTTCTCTCTCTCTCTACTGAAGTTTTAATTCAGTTGTGCTTAACCACTGAGCCACATTCCAATCCTTTTATTTATTTATTTTAGACAGGTCTCACTAACTTTGCTTAGGACCTCACTAAGTTGCAGAGGCTGACCTTGAACTCCAATTCTTGCCTCAGCCTCCAGAATCACTGGGATTACCATCATGCACCACCATACCCAGCTTTAATCTCTTTTTAATCTAAATCTTCCAAAGGAAAATTAATCCTTAATTCATAGAAAAATATCTCTAGATCTATTTTCCCTTTCTTTCTAATTCTCTTGTGCTCCACAGTTATTCTAAGACCTTGTACTCACCAAATGCTCCATCAGAGCCCATGAAATGTCCTGTCCATTCACACTCTCTTTATTATGTGGACCAACCTAATTTTCCTTCTCCTTCACTCCTTTCTGTTTGTCAGGAATTCTTTCTCTCTGACCATTCTCTCAATTCTCCCAAGTTCAAAACATCCAGATCAAGTAGACAAAGCACTCACCTCAGAGCAAGGAGGGAGAGAATCTTGCACACTAATAAAACTTGTTCCTATTGTATCACTTGAGGTTTTCTTTGATCTTCTTCCACCCTTCTTGCCTATTCTTATGTCCTTACATAAAAAATTGTCTGAAGAAGTCCCTATTTTAGTCCCACTTTTTACTTTTATTTATTCATTCATTCAAAAAATGCTTATTGACTTTCAAACACTGATAATTCAAGCCCTGGGAAGAAAATTCCATAAGTCTTATAATTATAATCTAAGGTCTTCTATTTATCCTATTCTTTCCTTTCTAGCTTCTTTTAAGGAGTTTCGGAGGCCTCAGTAGTTGATTACAAATAGGAATTTTCTTCCTTTGTCCTTCTCAGGAAAATTCTTCAACATGAAATGCAGGATTTAACTATAACTAGAACAAGTCAAAAATTCCATAATCACCTCTATTATCTGCTGAAGATTTTTAAACATCTAAGGATTGTCTATTGCTTAAATTACTTTTAATTCTCCCAATTTAAGCTGTTAATCACCTGACTTATTTAGGTACTATGTTGGTGTGATGATTAATTTTATATGTTAACTTGACTGGGCTACAGGTAACCAGATATTTGGCCAAACATTGTATGGGTATGTTAGTGAGGGTGGTTTTGAATGAGATTAATATATGAATCAGTAGACCCAGTAAAGCAGGTTTTCCCCCTAATATAGGTGGCTCTCATTCAATAAATTGAAGACTGAATAGAACAAAAAGGTTGACTCTGCTATGAATGAGCAGAAATTCTGCCAGTCTGACTGCTAAGCTGATCTTTTATTGCCTTGGGATTTGAACTAAAAAATCAGCTTCTCTTGGGTCTCAAGTCTGCTGGCTTTTAAACTGGAATTATATAAATATAAATATATATATATATATATATATATATATATATATATATATATGTAAATATTATATAAATAAAACAAATGAATATCTCCTATTACTTTTGTTTCTCTGAAGAACCCTGACAAACACAGTTGGTAACTATAAGTCTTTGTTTGTTTGGGTCCCGTAGAGTCTCTAAAAGCTAGTGTTAAAGGCAAAACAATGAATTACTTCTCTGTCCCTTGAAAAATAGCATCCAAAAGGCATATATTTATGGCTTCAGCTTGGTAGAAACTAGAAAATGTTGAGACTGGATCAATGATTCTAGATTTTAGTTGCATATTGTAATCTTCTGGGATTTTTTTCCCCAAATCTCAATGATCAAAGTTTACTTCAGACATCATAATTTGGGGGAGCTCAGGTATCAGAATGTTCTGAGGCTCCCCAGGTGTTTTCAATGTACAACAAAGCTTTCTAGGATTTAAATGATCTACTGGTGTCTTGAGAAGTGATAGGATTGATTCCTAGCTGGCAACTGAAAGAAGGAAAGATGGTAGTAGAGATTAGCAAAGTAGACAGAGAGTAAAGAATCAGATAAAGCTATCCATTATCTTTGTTCAAAGTTTTAAAAACTCCCAATTTACCATAGTGTCCATATTTAATTAAGTAAAATATATTCAATGTTTGGTGACCTTTGTATTTACTCATCTTGACATTTCCATGACCCTGGCTTCTTTCATGGATAGTATAGAGTTGAATCGTGTAATTAATGTTTTCCAAGGAGGAGGAATCACCAAGCTATCCATTATCTTTAAAAATTACTACAAGGAGTGACTTAGTTCTTGGGAGAATTTTTCATTTGATGTTTAAAACACACAGACCACTTCTAAGTGAGGCAATAGGTTCCCAGGCCTGAGAGATTAGGATGGGAGGAGAGGGGAGAAAGAGAGAGGGAAGAAGGGAGGAGAAAGACAGAGAGGTGTAGGATGGAGAGATATTGAGAAAGATGCAGTGGATAGAAGGAGAGAGAGAGGTTAGCAAAGAGATAGATGGACGGTTATAGCTCTTGAGGGGCCATTAAGGTTCAATTCCCTGGCTATATACCTCTCCCTCCATTCACTCAGCTCCTATAAATGACTTTTCTGATTTACAGGGTAGAGGAGGGGCTATTCATTTCCTGTGTATTATTCCATTACTTACTAATATGTGAAAACCAGACTGAGAGATGATATAAGCTGAATGGGAGGAGAGAGGGGAAGAAGTTGTAATTGTATGAATTTATTCTTTTGAATATATGTTTTGTTTCTTTTGCCAGTGGAATAATTTTATCTGATAGCTGTTTGACAAAAAATACTATAGTGATTTATTAAGATCGTAAGAAAGGAAAAAGTAATGTTTTTCATTTTAAGTGCCAAAAGAGGTAAACCTAGAACTGATCACTTTTTTAAAATTTATTAGGAATCCAAAATCTGAAATTAATACACACTGTCATAGCCTTCTTAGGCTCTTCCTCAGCTAATGTTCCTTCTGAAACAGAAGTTTCTTTTCAGAGAATATTTATGAAAATCATGAGATGGTGTGTCTCTAGCTTGATCCAGCAAGGTTGAAGAGATTATATATACATTTATTTATATAATATGCACTATATAATACATATTATGCAATATAGATTCTATATATTATTTATAATATCTGTTATATAATATATATGTTATGTATAATATTTAATACATTACAGATAGATTAAAAGCACATTGTCATGACTTAGATCTAGCTTTAATAAAGCAGGGAGTGATGGAGTGATATAAAGACAACAATCAATGATATAGAACATGAACAGAGGGTAAATTACAACAGCCCTCATTTGAATTAGCAGAGAGGAGTTGGCTATTTCTGTTTGTATTTTCAAAGCCCAGCCCAAGGTAGGAACAAAACTTTAAAAAGGCTAAAGAGAAAAAATCAATAGGTTGACAAGAGTTATATATCTTGTAATTAATCACAGAACTTATATTTGGATGGATAAATCTTGTTGGCTAAAACATTAAAATAACCATTTCAGAGGATCAGTACCTCACAAAAGAAAAAGCAATCACTGTGTGATAGAGGGGATAAAGGCAGTTGGCTTTGGTCAGACATGTTTTGCTATCATATATAATATTTACTTTTTGCTCTATTGTTTTTTAATTAGAACCTTATAATTCAAGCTATAGCATTTAGAATTTCTCTTCTAAAAAACAAGAACGATATTTATTTTGTTATAATATAAATATTGGGTATGGCCCACTATTTTTATACACATACAAACCCCCCCCCCAAAAAAAAAAAAAAAAAAAAAAAGAAAACCCTCAGGACACCATTAGTCAATTATCCTAAAGTTTTTCTCCATTTGTCTTTATCCTCATTATTAAAGCTTTGATTTTGTTTTTCACAATGTACTCCAGGAAATGAATCATGATGAACTCAAGGCCCTTAATATACAGCCATAACCCCTTTGGCTAGATATTTATTTTCCCAGGTTTCTTTGCAGTTAGTTGTGGCCATGTAACCTGGTTGGGGCCAATCCCATGTGAGAGGGAATTTCTAGGGTCTTTCTGGATAATAATTTACACTCTGAGAAGATTTCTAAGGAGATTTTCTTAGGGTGCTCCTTCTGTTCTTCTGTGCTATTGACGTCAGTGCTGCATGTTTGAAGCTGAAACATACATAATGTGATTATTGCCTGTGAGGCAACAAACATGGAAGATGGAAGATGAAGGTAACATCAAAGATGCTGACCCAGAGTCCTGACATTGCTGGGCCACTCAACAAGCTCTGGAATTGCCTTTGGCTGAACTCCTGTTAAATGAACAATAAATATCCTTTTGACTCTTCTGATATTTGCAACCCAGAACATTTTAACCAATAAAATTGCTTTCCTTTCAGGACATAGGTTTTATTATTTTTCATGTCATCATAGAGATGATTCTCCTTCAGTTTTTCTGTTTGGCTTATTTATCCAATTTTTTTATGGATTTTAAACAGTTAGTAATCTCCTCATAAAGAGAAACAGATAAATTTTCATGAAATCTAGTAATTTTTTTTTTTATGGGGGCAGGTAAGGAGGGATTGAACCAAGAAATTTTAGTCAGCTTATTTCCTGCTGTGACTTACAGACCCGACCGACAGGAACAAGTGTAGAGGAGGAAAAGTTTATTTGGGGACTCACAGTTTCAGAGGTCTCAGTCCATGGACAGCAGGCTCCATTCCTTGGGGCTCGAGGTGAGGCAGAACATCATGGTAAAGAGTGTGGCAGAGGAAAGTGGCTCACATGGTGATCAGGTGGCAGAGAGAGGTTCCACTCACCAGATATAAAATATACATCCCAAAGACGTGCCCTCAATGCCTACCTTCTCCAGCTACACTATACTGACCCTCAGTTACGGCTCAGTTAATCCTGTCAGGGGATTAATTCACTGATTGAATTAAGGCTCTCATAATCCGATTATTTCACCTCTGAATGTTCTTGCATTATCTCATACATGAGATTTTGGGGGACACATCATATCCAAACCACAACACCAGGGGCTCTTAATCACCGAACCACATCCCCAACCCATTTTTATTTTTTAATTTTGAGATGGGGTCTTGCTAAGTTGCTGAGGCTGTCTTTGAACTTGGAGTCCTCCTGCCTCAGCCTCCTGAGCCACTGAAATTACAGATGTGCACCACTGCACCCAGCAAAATCTAGTTATTCTTACTTCAAACTGTTAACTAGTCCTACAGCAATACTAACCATGAACACTCAGGATTACAGTCATTTGCAGGTAGGGATTCTGACAAATTATTTTTCATCTAAAAGATTGGTGCTAAGAATATAGCAAAGTATTATTTCTATGCTCATGAATGAACATTGTTGTATAGTCACTCTAAAAAAAGCGATTTTTTTATCGGATTTCAAATTTTACACAGTTCTTTCTTTCTTTAAATTAGTGCATTACAATTATACACAATGGTAGAATTCATTGTTACATAGTTATACATTGTACAGAGTACTTTCACATATATTAGTTCAACTGACCCTCACAACAACATGAGGCCAATATTATTTTTAGCTCTGTTTTACAGATAAGGACACCAAGACTGAGGAAAACTCTGTGACTTATTTCTGCTAATTCAACTCCTAACTGTAAGAACTTGGATTTAGATCAAAGCCAATCTTCTTTCCACAATGCCACACCTTGAAGAACAGTCACTTGAAGAGCACTGAGACTCTTGCTTTTAATCTTCCACCCAGATATCTATGATGTATTTTTTGTATATTATATTGAACTTCATAGAATTTAAAAATTTATGATTTATTTGCCATAGCTTTAATAAATTACTAGTGTAAAAGAACAAAAACAATGTAAGTTTCAGTAAGGCTAGCTTAAAACAAATTTATAATAGCCATGAAATGGCATCAGAGTGATATTTACAGGTATTTTTGCTCTTGAGACTTCCATAGTAATTTTTCTATTATTGTCTAAGTCATATTAGAATTAATATGTAGCCAGGAGTAGTGGGGCACAGTCATAATCCCCAGCGACTCAGGAGGCCGAAGCAGGAGGATAGCAAGTTCAAGGCCAATCTCAGCATTTAGTGAGGCCCTGAGCAACTTAGTGAGACCCTGTCTCAAAATAAAAAATAAAAAGAGCTGGGAGAAGTAACTCAGTAGTAAAGCATTTCTTGGGTTCAAGCCACAGTGTCAACAAACCAAAAATACAGAATGAATATGAAGCTCATCTAGGATAGCAACCCTGTCTTAATGTTTTTTTTTTTTTTTTTTTTTTTTTTTTTTTGTATAGCACAGTGCCAGCCATATAGTAGGAACTCTACAATACCTATTAAATGAACAAATGAGTTACTGATCTAATTATCTACAGACCCAGATACACTCACTTTTTCTCTCTTAAGCACATATAGTCTATTATCTCAAAGACTTACTTTGGAGACTCAAGGCTCTCTGCAGTTTCAAGGAAGAAACATCATAAGCAGCAGCAAAGTGAAGTTTCTACACATCTTCTTCTTGAACTAGAGGAAATATCCAAAAACAAGAGGAAAGCAATTAGTTTTTTCAGTAGTAATGGTGGTTTCTGGGAATAGCTTATCCATCTTCCATTGGGAGCTGTCTCTTTTCTAATCACTTTTCTACTCATGTCAGATTAGTTTAGAAAAATTATTGCCAGAGTTAGGGCATGCCTTTGGTTTTTAATATTGCAACCACCTCACCACAGGTAGTGAAAGAAAACAACTTAATTGAGGAAAACTATATTCCTATTAAAGTGTCAAAACAGTAAAATTATAGCTCAGATAATCTTAATTTTCTGTGAAAGGTTTTTTTTTTTTTTGAGGTTTTGTTTGTTTGTTTGTTGTACCAGGGATTGAACCCAGAGATACTTGACCACTGAGCCATATCCCCAGCCCTTATTTTTTATTTTGAGGCCATGTCTTGCTAAATTGCTTAGCGCCTCACTAAGTTGCTGAGGCTGGCTTTGAACTTGGGATCCTCCTGCCTCAGAACTTCTGAGCCATTGAGATTACAGGAATGCACCACCAAGCCCAGCTTGTGAAAGTTTTTTTCAAAGATGGTTTTTAAAAAATGGAAATCCACATTCCTGGTGTTTTTGAAATATGCTTCCATTTTCACTGAACTTAATTTCTCTGATAAAGGAAAGAGGCTTATAACTGGAATCCAAAATGTTTATGAATTATCGTTATCAAAAACAGGTCTGTGTCAATGGAGAAAACCACTGCTTAAAAACATGTTTGTGCTTGGTCTTATTTTAAACAGTTTATTCAAATGTATTTGGTGATCAAATTTCTTTTAGAATTAAGGGAAGATAAATGATCAGTGAAAAAAGTTAGGCATTAAATAACCTGAATTAACTTTGCAAATATCAGCTAAGTAGAAAGCTGGAAGCCCAGGGGAACTAAAATATAGGCCATTTCATGACCCAAAGTACACATGGATAACTATAGTCATCACAATATTAGAAAGGGGAATCTTATTATTAATAATAGAATGAAAGAAAACTTAGGAAAATGTGCTGTTATTAATCTGATATCCATTGTATTCCTGAGGAAGAAATGCTTGAGAAGGAATAGAACCGTGAAAATAAATGTTCCTGCTACATAATAGTATGAATCAGATAGGCTTCTAGCCATTTATACTCAACAATACATCATGCGCCCACCAGGTGAGTGCTGGGTGAGTTTATTGAAACCTAAACTTGCTTGTTTTTTTTATTATTATTATTTCTACTCATGGCGTCTACCATATTTTATTTCTCTTCATTTTGAAGTAGCAGAGTCAAGGGGGAGACCTGATTGTGAAGAGAGCAGAAGAGAGAATTTTATTCAATTTTCTCATCTGCATCTTTATCTGTGGGAACCATTAATGATGCATTGATTTAAAGAACCAATTTGAATAAAAATATATGAAATGCAAATAATTTATAACTTCATATTATTATTGAGTAATTGCTATAGGGAAAAAATTTTCAATCACCATTTAAATGGATAAGATGTGCTTTCTAATTTTAAAATATAAATATATTTTGCTTGGTGCAGTGACACATGCCTGTAATCCCAGCCACTTGGGAGGCTAAGGCAGGAGGATGGCAAGTTTGAGGCCAGCCTCAACAAATTAATGAGGCCCTAAGCAACTTATCGAGACCCAGTTTTGAAATATAACATAAAAAATAAAGGACTGGGAATGTGGCTAAGTGGTTAAGTGCCTCTGGGTTCAATTCCCAGTACCAAATATAGTTAACTACAGATAGGTATGAACATTTCAAATGATTAAAAGATACTAGTGTCCTTTAATATTTTAAGTTCAACCACAATATATAAAACACTCAAAAACAGTATAGTTCTAGTTGAAGAAAGTGAGAAACCATCAACTCTCTCCTGAGGTAGCCCCATCTCCAGAGACCCCAAAGCTATGGAAAGTTTGATAATTGTGGTAATATAACCTTGACCTTGAAACCAGGTGATAGATCTGACTCCATCACCAGAACTGTGCAACTTCAAAAGAGTGATTTTGTCCCTTTGGGCTTCTATTTCCTCACTTATAGAAAGAATGATTTTTAAGAATCCTGATACTGGTATTTCATTTGGATTTGTAAATATAACTATTCACATTAAGAATTTGCAGAGAAATCAATTGGGAATAAAATATGAAGAAAGTCTCCCACAATTTACATTGGCATTAAAAGAATGTCGACTTGAGATATGACACACTTGATCTTGATCTACAATCATTGTATTCCATCCTCTATTTAAACCATGCACATCATCACACATCAGAGTATCTGTTACATGTCTACAGCCCTCATTATTTTAAGGCCTTTATGATTACCTATGTAGTATTTCCAATCTCACATTAGCAACTTGGCAAGCATCTCATTTTCATCTGGAACGGTACCTATTATTATTCTTTATGGCTCATGTATGATTTGGTCAGTGGTATCTGCTTGGTTAGGTTACAACACAGTCACATTTTTATTCTAAAAAAACACACCCTCACCTTAAAGGATTCTTCAGAAGTCAATTATTGTTTGTTTGATTGTTTCTGTGCACAGCTGCTCTATATTATGCAAGTAAGTTGTGCAGGACTTGGCATTAAATAATCATTCAAGTATACCTGGTATAATCAGAAACACTGTGGGTGCTGAGGAAGCTGTAAGGGCAATGCTAAAGCCACTGTCCATGCTGGGCAAAAGGTCAGTATAGTTGTAAGGAACTGATTACTAGACAGGGAGAGAGGGGGTGTCAAGGGATTTCGTATCCTGGTGTTTTACAAGAACAATGAGAATGGTGGAAGGATGGTCAAAGGGGGACCAAAAGTCCAGATCTCAGAAGCAGAGAAGAGCTGAGCTAAAAGCCCCAGGCATAGACGCACAGGTACCTTGTTGAAGGAGAGCGAAGGAAGGGATTTCTGAAATCAAGAAAAGGTGAGACTTAGCGATGTCATGAACCATTAGAGAATACCTAAAACTGCTGAGGCAGAACTTCAAGATTCAACACCTGAGCACTTGCTTTGGGCACACATTACCACATCACCAGAGTGCTCAAGCACAGACAGGATGGCCACCAATTAGATGGAATCCCACATCAGTTTAGAGGTTGAAGGGATAATTTCCATAGTACCTACTTATTCCTAAAATTCTATTATTTCCTCAATAAAACATACCAAGTATTTTGATCTTGCACAAGGCATAAGCACTTATAATTAGGAGTCCGAATGAGTCAGTGTATGTAGCAGTTAACTACAGATAGGAATGAACATTTCAAATAACAGAATTTTAAAGACCCTGAAGTCCTGCCACTCCATTATGCAGAAGAGATAACTGAGGCCAAGGAAGAGCACATGATTTACATAAGGTCATGGGACAGGTTTGACCATTCTGGATTAATCTCTTCTTTCCGTTACACTGTGTTGCCTTTAAGCCATTTAACTTTTGTGCTGATCTTTAAATTAAAGATAATAGATGCCATTTAGCTGAACAGATCTGTGTGAACAAAGAGAACTGCAGATTTGAGACAACCATGCAGATAATTCAAGATGCTAAAAACTTTTTAATGAAAATATACAAATAATTGAAACCTGGTAATTTCATTTGAGAAGTTTTAATATATATAATATAATATATAATATAAATAGGAGAATAAAGTAATCATATAAATATGATTATATAATATATATGTATATATAATATGTATCTTTATATAATTACTTTATTCTCCTTTCCACTTTACTCATTAAATGAAAATAGTGGTCTCACCTCTGGGAGGTTGTCTATAAATCATCCCGTTGATAAATATAACCCCCACCAAAAAAAGGTTTATCACCAATAATGGTATTATCACTAATAATAACCTTCTCAAGCTGTAATACTGAGAAGAAAACAGGATCTCTTATGTAAAATTCTTAACCAAACATGCTTAACCTGAATCCAATACTTAAATAAATAATGTGGTACATTCTACATAATGACAAGTCTGAATCCTTCAATTCAGTATTGATGTCATAGAAGTATTTAAAAAGTAGAGGAAATGTTTTAGACAAAAAAGGACTAAAGAAATGTAACAGCTAAATGCAATGCACAGTTCCTGATGATATGCGGGTGAGAAAAAAAAATCATTTAAAAGACCAGAATTGGAACAATTAGGGAAATTTGAACATAGCTTGTATTTTAGGTATTCTATTATATCAGTGCTTAATTTCTTGAATATGACAGTGGTGTTGCAGCTGTGTGGGAGACAGTCCTTATTCTTAAGCCATGATGAAGTATGAAGGGGTAAAATGATTATATCTGCAACTTATTTTCAGAATGTTCAGCCGAAATTTGGGTGGGGGGGAGATAGTAGAAGATGGGAGAGAGCATATATGACAAAAGATTAATAGGGGTAATTCTAGGTGAAGGAGATGATGAGTTTTCATTGTATTTGAATTTTTTTTTTCAAAATAAAAATTAGGAAGAAATATTGAAAGCTCTGTGGGTTATTGTCCTCATACAGAGGTCTAGTAGGAAATGAGTAAAAGGAGAGCCTTTATACCTTGTCTAGTAAATTATTATTGGCCTTGGGCAAGCAACTATTAACAAGGCTATTATGAAGTACTTTATAACACTTGAATAAAATGTTAACAAATGACAGGTTTAGTTGTGTGTGTTTCCTAAGGGAGTTTCTCTCCAGTTATTTCCAAGTTCAAGTTTACTATCCACACATGTCAGAAATGGTGTGTGGGAGACAACTCAACCTCGATAACTGCAGAACACTGAGGTTCCTTAGTCACAAATAATCAGAGGCAATAACCATGACCTTTGCTTTCCTCTTTTAAGAATCCCACCATGCCCATCTAGGTTACATTTAGCATGAAGCATAGTTTGTTTGTTTGTTTGTTTTGCTTTTCCCCCCTCCAAACAGAAGGGTTCTCCCCTTCTAACTAAAACCAGACCTGACATAGCATCTATAATCCAGCATACAATGCTTGTGTGTGTGTGTGTGTGTGTGTGTGTGTGTGTGCTCAAGTGCATGCATCGTGCATGTGTATGTGTTTCCTAAACAAAAGAAGGGTTTCTAACACACCTGGTTGGCTAGGAAGTTTTCCTAGAGAATTTGATACCAGAGCTGGTGAAAGATGGAGAAAGCAAAAGACTTGGCAAAATGTGGCTGCAGAATAAAAAAAAAAAAAAAAGAAAGAAAAGAAAAAAGAAAGCAGATGCTGTCTAATCAATTTATCTAAACTGTAAAACAAGATTTACTGTCCCCAGAATGTCTACAGGATTTTTCTCTCCTCCCCATCCCTCTTTATAATTCCCATTGTTCATTGACAAAAATCTAATAACCATTTCCTTCATATGAGTCAAATATTTCTGTATAGATAACTAATTAAGTATTTCTGAATATTCTTTGACAAGAATTTTCATGATTGGCTTAGAGCAGACAAATCAAGATATATCTTCTGGAACCGGAACTGAGACTGATGCCAACTTTCCCTCAAGCACATAGCTCTTCAGAGTCATGTGGATGCTTGAGCAGAATTGAGATAGATTTTGTTAGCAAGGGAAAAGGCAGAGAGAAACTTTGCTGGGTAGGTGGCCATCAGTGTCTGCCACAAGAAGGGGAACTGACTTCCTAAATATTTTGGAAGGTCAACAAGGTGTTAAGAGGTGAAGGTCAGAAGATAAAAATGGTACTTGGGAATTTGGCTTGTGTGGCTAGACAATAGGTATTATAAACTGAGATAGAGAGCATATCAGAGAAAGCTAACTTGGGAGTAAGAAAACACGTTATACTTTAACTAAGTTGAATTTGAAGTGTTCTTGGAATATTGAGATATAAGCAGCAAATATGTGAAATTCTAGGTAGAGGATATACAATTCTAGGAAGGAATATATAGAGAGCTAAGTGTCATCAGAATATGGTAAAAATTAAAACCATGGAGTAGTTAAATCACCGAAAGAGAATCTATAGCGTAACAGTGCATAGAAGAGAAACCTACAGGGATGGTGTCTTGAACCTCAGAACAAAACAGATGCTGTCTAATCAAAAGCAAAAAGACTGACATTGTCCAAGGTGAAAGACAGGTCTAGCTCGCTTTGGCCTAAAGATGTCATTGAATTTGCCAATGTGAAGTCCCTGATGACCCAGAGGTAGTAGAATGTGAAATCTGTAAATAGAGAATGAAATAAAAGGTGAGGAGGTGAAGAGAATGACGTTAACAAACACTTTGAGTAATTTTGGTAAAAAGAGAAATGAACATGTTTTAGGCTAAAAGTAAAGAACCAGTAGAAAGAGAGCAATTGAAGATGAAAGAGGAGGATGAATTGTAACATGAAATCTGGAAGATACCAGTGAGGATGAGAGGCACAAGGGAGCAGAGGTGATGTTTGAACAGAGGAGTGGCACTCATTCTCTGGGTCAAGGAGAAATTTTATAATACAGAGAAATGAATTGATGGAGGAACTCATGGCAAGACTCTCCACCGGATCAATGACTGACTATAAGGCAAGGTATAATATGCAGGACATTTTCAGTTGCAAGTGATAAAAAACAAACTCAAATAATTTAGACAAAAGGCAAATGTATTAATCCATGTAACTTATAAGAGGTTTTTCTGTCATCAGGCATAGCTAGAATCAGATACGCAAGTGATGGCATCAAGAGGCTGTCTTTCTCTTGTTGTCTTCTATTTTTTTTTAATTTGTTCTTTTTAAATATACATGACAGAAGAGTGTACTTCGAGATATTATGCAGACCTGGAGTATAACTTACTCTAATTAGAATCCTGTTCTTGTGGTTGTACATGATGTGGAGTTTTACTGATGGTGTATTCATATATGAACAAAGAAAAGTCATATCCGATTCATTCCTTTTCTAATGATACTTCATTCCCAGGCAGGCTCAATCCATATGCCCACATCTCCGTTCTTTTGCACTATTTAGCAGCAATGATCTCAAGGGAGAGAGCACCTCTTTTGTAGTCATGCTTTCAAGGTCTTGGGAAAGATTTTGGTTGGCTTGCATTGACTTAAACGTCCCTCCCTAAACAAATCACTGTGGTCAAGAGCATATGCCAATCTGCCCGATGCAGAATAAAAGAGGAGTGGATGCAGAGGAAGCAAAAAGAGATATCCACTGTTGAGGTTATCTGCTGATAGAAAGGGTACTAGGAGTCGGGTCAAAGATTTGTAAAGAATAGAGAATTTTGGAAGAATACTAAAAAAATATGTGCATGCTGAACTTTGCCAAGTAGCAAGATTGACAGGCAAAAACGTTAAGGATCCCGCTGAGTCTGAATAAGTTAGTTCAGTCAAGATTTCATCCAACAATGCTTAGCTACTCAGAGTAAATGAAAACAATATTATGTCTTCTACGTAACAATGGTAGACATTGTTCTAAGTGAGATCATATATTGATTTATTTAATCTTCTTAACATCTCCACGAGGGTGAGGTGAGGATCAAATTGTGCAAGAGGAGAGAAGGTTGATCATGGCATCGAGATTTCAATGACTGACACTTTGAAGTGTGAGGGGATCAAACTTTGGTGAAAGCTAAGGACAGAAGTAGGGCTGGAGGGATGTTAGTGGGTAGGGAGAGGAAAAAGCTGAGGCTCTGATGATCTCTGAGAAGCTGATTGGGATTGGAGATGAGAGAAAAAAAGACTTGGAAGGACAGAAAGTTGTGGTCAAAGAATAGGATATTGGAGTTTGAGATTATAGAGGAATTTCAAATTCATTTTTGCCCAACTCTCATTCCATCTCTAATATAAAAAATATAACTTCAATGTCATCCAGACCAGGGTCTTATGTTGAGTTCGCGTGAGTAATCTTGAACAAGAAATTTAATTTCTCTGAGGCTCCTATTTCTTTAGCTATAAAGTAGAGATGATAAAATGTCTACCTCATAGATTGTTCTTTTAAAATCAAGTGAATTGATGAATGTATGGCACAAAGATTATTCTATATATATAATGTACATTTTACTATATACAGCCCCATATACTATACACATTCTTACATTTGCCTTATTGTTACGTCAACATCATTATCATCAGTTTATGCATAGTTGAAATAAGCTTTAAAGACAGCACGAGGACAAGGTTAAGTATCTCATTCATCATATATCATTAAGACTCGACTTGGAGCCTGATACATGGGAAATATTCAAAGAATGGATCTCTTTCAGGGGTCTCCTACCTCTTGTGAATTTGGAGAATATATATTTTTTTTCACATGTACCTCTGATTCAGTCCACAAAGAAGCCTGCTTCTCTGCCTGACTTTTACTCAACAAATATCTATTGAAACCAACTTTGCATCCAGCATTATGCTAGGAACTGGAGAGATAGTGGTACAAAAATGGACAGGGTCTTTGCCTTCATAGAGCTTATACTTACAGAGGAATCAAACATTAATAAGATAATTTCACAATTAAATGTAAAATTGGAACTATGATGTTTGCCACTAATAAAAAGCTATCAAAAGGAGACTCACTAGTCAGGGAGTTTAGGGAAGGTCTCCTTGTGTAAATGATGATTGAGAAAATTAACTTGATAAAAGAGGAATAGAAGAGATTTGGGGCAAAGGAAACAGCCAATGCAAAGTGTCTGTAAGCAGAAGCATATCCCAAGTAAGAACTGTGTGGTTGGAGAAGAGATCGGAACCATGTTATTCCAGATGATGCTGGAAAGAAAGATGGTAGCCAGAGCATGCAGGGTCCAGAACCTCCACTCATTTTGCCACTGGTAACCACATGGAACTACAGGACACCACTTTCCTTGATAACTGTTCTGGTCTTAACAAAGAAATATGAAGAAAAATCCTAGTTCACTTTAATCTCTCTCTCAACTTCCCATATACTATTAGCCTAAGACTGCTGTAAACAGCAGAATTTTTGTATAATGTTTGGAAAATATGGAGAGGGAAATATGGCATGATTCAAAAGACCAGAGAGGTGAAAAATGAATAACAGACATTATTGGTCTTAAAATGTTCCAAGTTCATCTTTCAGGCCAGATTCTGGTAGGATGCTAAACCACGGCCATCTACTCTGGGTTTATGCCTCTAACAATGCAGTTGCTGCTATGTTCCTGCTGGTTTATTTGTTGTTTGTTTTCTTTAACCTATCCCAGGTCATGTTCTTAAGCATGACTTCCATCATTACAGATGAGAGCAGAAAGAATGCATGTGTGTGAAGAAATAAATGTTCATTCCTTCAAGTGTATGTATTCTATCACAATCAATGACTTTTAAAACTCCTAGGTTGGACACCAAAATCCAGTGAGATGACTGTGTACAATCCAACTATGTAAATAAATGTCTTTAAAAATCCCTATACTACTTAAAAATTTTCATTCATTTAATATGCATTATCAACACTTGCAATGTGCCATAAACTGCTGGTTCCTGATATACATGGAAATGAGCAGATCATGGTCCTTAGTCTGGAAGAGCTAGCTCACAAGACAAATCATTTCAATGTTCTTCCCTGTAACAGTTCTGTAATGCAGCATGACTATGATTTGTGGGAGCACAAAGGAGAGTAACTCTCCCCGGGGAAGTGGGATGATGGGACTTCACACAGAAAGTAACATTTGAGATATGGCCTTGAAGAATGAATTGGAGCAATCCCAGAAGAGAGTAGAAGGTGTATTCTAAACACAGCGAAAAATGTGTGGAAAGTTGTGTTAGAAAATGTTGGAAAGTCTGTCTGGGGAGATGAAGCAGGCAGGGTAGACAGACTTTATGGCCTTCATATAGCAATGATGCAACCAAATCAATTTCTTAAAACTTGACTTCAAAGCTCTGGAGATGCCTTTTTTCATCATAACTGCTTATTCTTTTAAGAAATTTTCCTTAGATGTTATACACACCAGTCAAGATAAGTTCAGCCAGTTGTCTTGGGTGTTTAGAAATGATTTTCAAATTTCATTCAGATCATCACTAGATAAACCCAGCAATAGCTTTCTAGCCTTGTGGTTTGTTCACCTCCTATTCATTGTGGTCTCAAGTTCGACCATTGTGTAAAGACCACGAAATGATGTTTCTAATACAAACTAAGAAATGAACTAGGTGGGTAAACCCAATTAAACTTATAAGAGATTAAGTAACTTGCTCAGACCAGAGTGATTAGGAGCAGGGATATAATGCCACATGCCTGGCTTTAAAATCAGGCTACACTACACTCATTTTGTCTTTGGGAAAGATGCCTGACCTTTCTATGCTCAAGTTCTCCCATCTGTAGAATGGGGATACCATATTTAAGCACTCAGAAAATTGAATAGCATAATTTTTTTCTGTTATAATTACTAATGGCCAAATTAAAATCTCTTAGTAGCCCTACTGCCAAATATTGGCAATATAGCATCTGCCCTATATGAACGCAAGTAGGAGGGAAAATATTTTGTAAAAGGATTGCAATGCTTCCAAAAATAATAAAAATGACTTTAGATGGAAGTCTCTTTTTCCCTTCATGAATTGGGACAATGGAAGGGGGATGACATTATTCTTGAACTGTGTGGCCGTAGCTCTAAAAATTTAGAATGTATAAAAATCACTTATGAAACTTGTTAAAACTTCAGATTCCTGAACACCCACCTACCCACCTCACTCAGTCCAGGATCTCATCTCAGGTCCTAGATGGTTACTGAGGCTTGTTACCATATCTTACAGGAGAAGGAAAAAAATATTGTTTCCCATCCATTACATAAGCCACCAGCTCAAATCCCCTACTAATAATCTCAAGCCCATTTGGATTTCTGAAATCCAAAACTGCTTTATTCTCTTTATTTCTCTCTTGGCTCTACTCTAATGCCTGCATTCCTCCAAGTCCAGAATTCTCTGAAATTCAGCATATTGTGCCTTCCTCTAGGAGTGTGGAAGTCACACTTCCACCTTTTAACCCTTGAGAAATAGCTGCCGTGGATTAGCACCTCAAAACAAGGAGTCTGCTGTCACAACAGGAGGGGGATATCTCACAGCCTTCCATTTTTATTTTTCTTATAAAATTAGCATAAACACTAAAAAGGAGAAATGTAATAAGAGGCTAAGAAGATTTTGCTCTTCCTTCCTCTTATTCTCTCAAAGAAATGTCTTGAGATAACTCCTGGGGCAAGGAGGTCCTAATACTTTACAGAAATTATAAAGCACAGGGACTCACAAGGAAAACCCTGTGCCTTTCCCTGTACACTCCAGAGCCCAGACAAAGCCAGCCTGAGAAGTCCTAAGTGAGTGAAAGAAGCCACACCAAGCTTTTCTCCCCAGCAGGGTTTTAGACCAGGCCTCTTCCCTGAACTGAGCCTCTGTGCACTCTACGTGCCCTGGACTCAGTCCCACTCCCACCAGCCCCACAGGCAGCAGGAACCTAGAATCTGCCTCATCCCAGTTGCTGCTGATAACTGAAAACTCAAGTCCAGGGAGACAGCCTCTTGGACAGCCTGTTTTTGCTCTTTCCCAATCTGTTCAACTCCGTTTCCTGTCGGCAGGAGTGTTCTTTTTTTGCCAGCTTTAAACCAGTGAGTGCCCTGGGCCTGGGCCTGGCCTCTGGAGCTATGCCCAGTGCTTGGCCCACTGCCCAGGAGTCATCAAGTATCTGGACCAGGTATCTGTCCCTTCAGCCGTCTGTCCTACAATCTTCTTCTTGGAATCATGGGATGGGAAACATCAGTCCTTGTCATCTTTCCAAGCCAATCCAAAAGCCTCTTCTTTGCCTTTATTATGGAAATGGGCCCAGTGTGGTTGCAAGCACTGGCTGAATGGGGAGGGTTCTGGAACTTTTAAAGGCATTCAGGGATTCCTTCTGAGTCCTTCAATAATCATAAAACATTTTAAAGGACTTCTGGGACCTGAGCTTGTAGTTCCTGAATCTCCAGGAACTACAAGCTGAATGTAGCCTCAGTTTACAGGCCTATTGTAGAATTTCTCCATCTTTAAGATGCTTCTACTAAAAAGATTCTTTCTGACTCAGAAATGGAAGGAAACTGGCTAATTTCAGTCTTAATGAACTTGTAAGTGCAGGGGTGGGGAGCATATCTATACCTGTAATCCCAGCAACTCGGAGGCTGAGGCAGGAGGATCAGAAGTTCAAAGCAATCAGGGCAATTAACTGAACAAGACCTTGTCTCAAAATAAAAAGGATGGGAATGTAGCTCAGTCATAGAGCACCCTTGGATTCAGTTCCCAGTACTGTGGGGCGGAGTGTGTTAAATGAAGCTGAATCTGTCAATCTGTTTCCTGAGACCATTTAATAGCGGCCTACTGGGGCTTCAGGGGAGGCCTGATGTGGCAAACTATGAGAGGGGATGACCTGGAAGGAGAGAGGTGTCAAGTCTATGACCAGAAGGAACCACTGACCAGGAGGAAAGACTGACAAGACTGGAGACCTGCTGCTAGGTCCAAATTCCCACACCAGGCTCCTGAGCAAAGAAAATTACACCATATGTAAATCTCCAAAGTCAATGGGTTCAGAAAATTGTAGGAAAGTAAACATACTATTTAACCACTAGGTGGGTGGTCACTGCACATGTTACATGTCTGAAATTTTAAGTCAGAACAGCTTGGACTTTTCTGAATCTAATTTCCAGTAGTAGTTCTGATCTGGGTTAATACTGTTTATTAACAAAACCAAAGCTGTTTTTTTCAACTCTAAAAAGGTAGTTAGCTTTTAGACATATATATATATAACTTTGTTTTCAAAATCATATCAAGGGAACCAGATTTTTTCCTAATCCAGTATACTTTGTTTCCACATGTAAACAGAAAGAGATGCCCAGTCTGGTTTTTAGAAAACAAGTTTAGCTTACAGAACAGACTATCAGAAAAATCTCACTTTACCTTTATATACAGCAAATTTGGAAGGAAAAGCATTGGCGGGCCTAAAAAATTAAAAAAAAAAAAAAGAAGATAGAAAGAAAAATGAAGACATTAAGACTCTGACTACAGCCACAATCAAAAGATAGTGGACACTTTTAAACCCACAATGTAGTTGATAACTTTTTTTCGTGTCTACTCATCACAATTACAAGTCATAGAGTAAATGGTCATTTAGAACGTTATTTAATGAATTCCCACATTTGCAATGAGCTGTAAATACTTTCCACATTCCACTTTTAAAAAGTCACTAAAAATTCTTTGGGTCACAGGAGTAAAACTAAACATCCTGCCATGGATAATGGCAAGTGAAACTGCAATCTGTAGTCCTGGGTGTAAAGATTATCTTTACTCCAAAGCATTTCCAAATAAAATAACCACAAATTAAAAACTTTTATTTAATATTCCTTATGAACAAAGAAATTTCATAACAACTTTAGGAAAAAAATGACTCTTTCACTCAGTATTAAAATGTTAAAAGTATTTTTTACCCATAAAACTACAATTATTATCAAGGGTTTACTAACCCATTTAATACTTTAGAATCTTTCCTGCTAATCTTAGCATACAGCACTTTTTGGCTAAACACATAAACTCATTATAATATCAACACAGATTTCTTTTTTCAGCAACAGCAGCAGCAACAACTCTTAAACATGTAAAAACATGTTATAGGTTATAAAACAGCAATAGACTTCAAGTGCAGTCAAAGTAATCTCAGATTAAAACTGGCATCAAGTCCTAATAAGCACATTCACCTATCAAATAGCACTAGAAATTGGACTGGTTATTAAAAACAAAGAACAAAAATAGAAATAGGACACCAGAGTATAGTAAAACACACACACACACACATACACACACACACATGCCCCCCCCCCCACACACAGAGTACAGTACATATAGGTATTTTATAAGAATATAGATACAGACTTAATAGGCAGAAAATCCCAAACAGCCCTATGGGAAGCAGGAATGTCTCCTTCTCTCTCTCCCACTCCCTCTCTCTCTCCCTCCTCTCTCTTTCTCAGAACTGCTTTCATTTTGACCCAAATTTGCTGGCTTACTTGAAATGATTTTACCTTTCTCATTACAAATTCATTGGAAGTAAAACTGTAGAATCTTGAAATTTAGAGTATCAAAAATTATTTATCTTAAGGGAATGGATTCTGCCACAATTTAATTTTATATACTATTTCTTTTCTTTTGTCATTCATTTAGTGTTAAATTTTGCAAATTTAGTCTAATGCCAACCAGTGATCTGCCTGGGAAACTTGCCTTAGCAGGCAGATGTCCAGATCAAAAAATAGCCTAGCCTATCTTTATGGAGGAAATATACACAAACACTCACACAACGCACAAAACAAGGTTGAAGTGGGTGGGGCTACTTGATTGACATCCATTTGTCACTTTCATTGGAAGATTTCATGGGCAGCTTCCAATATGCTTAGACAAATTTAGATGAATGAAAGCGCTGACTAATGATGCTATTATCTATATCCCAAATATAAATGAAGGCCTGAACACCCTGAGTCTCTCATGTGAACAACCAACGTGATGGGGGAGGGGAACTTAGAAAAAGGAGAAAGAAATGTTTTGAGATGGCAAATTAATGAAAAGAAATAGCATTCAGATATGTTTAAAAAAATTTTAAAAAGACAAATTTAGGTTTTGGGACGAGATCTAAGTCTAGTAAATAGGGCCAAGTCTTATGAATTGCAAAAATTACATTATCTACAATCTTTTTAGCAATAAAATTATTTTAACCATCAATAACTAAGGGTTGTTATTTCAGGAGAATGAAGTCAATACATTTGTTTTCCTGAGGCAGGCAGGGGCAGTATTGTGCTATTCATAAACTTGATTAATATTCATTAATTTTTAAAGCAGTTTGGTTAGCTTTGGCTATTATCTATACAGATATTTTGCCTTTAAATAAAAATAAGCAAGAACTTCATTACTTAAAATGTAATTAGCATGAAATTCAAAACCTACCTCTTCATTAGCGGACATTATTCATTGGAGAATATATATTTTTCAGAAGGGTCTGTTTTAATTGAATTCCTGGGGTAAAAGTCTAATAATCATACTGACTAAAATAACCCAAATGTAACCAAAATTAAACTGGAAATACTTTTTTAAACGCTTCAAATTAATCTCTACTTTAAAGAATACCATTGTTGACCCAATTAGTTCTGCAAAGGAATTCAGTTGTTTGACATTCTTCAGCATCTCACAGTAGACTATTTTCACTGGTCCACCGCCTTAGATCCTGGAAGATCCCAAAGCACATTTAGTGATATTTACCTTATGAAGTAACTAAATCCAGATGAGCACACAGCTCACATCACTGTAAAAAGAAATTGTTTCCTCATGCTTACCACTCCTATTCCGGAACTAGAAACTGAAAATTATCCTTGCCCAACTAAAAAATTGAGAACAGGAATGCAAAATAGTTTTATTTGTAAATAAGCCCAACCATATGAACCATACAATACATTATTCTGCAAAAGTCCTCCAACTTTCGTAAATCAGGCTTTTTACACTATGACAGATTAATATCCAGGGCAAATAATTCATGCACATGGAGTTGGAAATGGAATCCTCCACATGTCCTTGATTCCCATCTGCACTGTGTACAACATGTTAAATTGTACAACTTTGTGGATTATAAGAAAATAAATAACAAAATTAAAACACTACCCAAAAAAAGAAGTCCCAATAATTTCAGGGAAATTTTTGAGACATGGCCAAGGGGAAAATTCACCGTCATGAACTGCTAAATTTTCAGAAGAGATGCATGTGTGTATTGGCTTGCGTGTGTATAGTTTGGGCTTTTCTATAACTATATTTGAATCATTTTGATTTCTATTTGTTAAAAGTAACTTCCACCTCCAAGAAACACTTCAGTTACTTTTTTTTTTTAGATTTTGTTTTGGGGTTTCTGCTTTTGTTATGTGTTTAAGGTAAGCTGGCCCCTTGGGACTAGTACAATTTTCCTGTTTAGGGCAGTTTGAAAAACAGGGAAAAGCATCTTGCTGCTTGTTATTAAAGACATATGCTAACAAACATAATTTTTCTAGAAACAAGGTCACTACAGCTGATCAACAAGAAGAATAAACTGAGTCCCTGGCTTCCTAAACAGATGAAACCTGCCTCCCATTCCTGCAATAGCATAGTGGGAAAATGGTATCTCTTCAAAGAAATTTATTTCCACTGTGACTTATTGTTGAAAAGTAGAGTCGAATTTTGTTGTACCCACAGTGGATACATTTCCAGTTAAAGGGAGCAAACTTTGGGTTGCTGGCCTTAAGCATCTTGAACTCAGGTGCCCCCTAACTTGACAGGAGGCCACCACAGCCCTCTCCCTGATGTCTCCTGTTTGAATACTGTATGTGGCCACTCCAAAGAAAATACAAAGTTATTATCAGTGTCTGAAGTACCAGATCCTCCAGAAAACCTGTGGCTCCCAAGTGGCACCCCTTGGTGGAAGTCTAGGATGTCAATTCTACAAGGCCTGCCTTGTTCTCTCCAGCATCTGAGTAGGATTCAAGGTGTCCTGGTCAAAGTCCTGAATGGAAAGGGTTAATCAGAGCTCCCCCAACTCAAGCCAGGAGCATCTCAGCAGGGGAACAACTGGAAACCACAAACATCCCAACTAGGTAGTGGCAACTGAACTAAATACGGAGACCTGGCTTAGAGAAAGCAGTTCATTAAGTTTAGACAGAATGGTTTAATCAAGGTTTCAGAACCGACCTATTCAAGACAGAAAAGATGGTACATCCTCGCCCTCAAATCCCATGGATTTCTCTTATGTGACAGTTGAAGTCCAAAATACATTTTATGACCCCAATGCCCTTTATTCCGAAAGATCCAGAGAGATGTCTGCAGAAATGTCCTTCAGGGGTGCTGAAAGCGCAATGGGTGTCCGCCCCGCCAGCTTTGCCTAGCCACGCTTCTAAATAACCTTTGTGCGGGGTTGGAGACGCAAAGCCACCTTCGTCCTGTCCGTGCATCCTCCAAACAAGCGACAACCAACAGGCTGCAGGACCAACTCGCCGGCCCTAGCCCCCTCCCGGAGTCCTCCCCAGCCCCCAGACCCAACTATCCGCACGCCCCCTCCGCAGCCCCTTCCCCACTTCCCACCTCGGGGGCCCGTCCCTTGTCTCCCCCCAGAAACCCACAGGCGCTCTCAAAGCCCACCTAAGAGCCCCAGCCTTCCAGGAAAGCTTAAAAAAAAAAAAAAAAGAAAAAAGAAAAGAAAAAACAAAGACCATGACATCACGGGCAGGTTTATTTGGGTTTGTTTGTTTGCTTGTTGGCTCCATTAAATACTCGTGGAAGGTGAACGTACCCCACACAGGAGAAGTTTGATGTTGACAAACTTCTGGTGGCAGCGAGACTGTGTCAGCACAACTTCCGGGATAATGAGAGCTGCTTTGCAGGGAGCGAGGCAGCGGCGGCGGGAGGCGGCCGCAGGACGGAACAGCAAATGCTATTCAGCCCGAGCAGTTTCAAGCCGCCCGAGCTGGGGAATTACTGTAGTCGAGCTACGGCTCTTACCACCGGCGCTGGATCTGGGCGCGCGTTAGGGGGGGAAGCTGCAGGCACAGGGCTCCGAGAGGGGAGCTTTCAAGTTACTTTGCTCCATCCCTGCACCCGGCAGAGGCTTGCAGGCGGCGTGGTAACTGCAAACATCTTGTTCCCTGATTCTTTGGGCGGCCGCCCTGGAACCAACCAACTTTTCTCTCCCCCAAAACTCCCTCTTTGTTTCAAATAGGACTCTCCAAAATTTATTCTTGGGAAGACTGACAGCCGGGGTCAAGAAACAGCTGTTGAAGTTAATGTTTCTTCCTCCCACTTCGTCTGATGGTTGTGCCCTGCCAAGACAAAGTGAGAGGCACTGCCTGGTGGCTTCTTTAAACAGACATGCATTTAGCCACAAAAGAGGGGGGGTATATTTTCCTTCTTAACATACAATCTGATCAGAAATGCAACAGCATGTGCCTTTCAACTTGTGCTGATTACTTGCTGAAAAGATGCAGCAGCTTTTAGTTTCGAACACTTTGAGCATTGGGGGCAGGGGTGGCAGAGACATGGTTGACACTTTCCAACGTTTTGGTAAAGAGGCAAAAATTTCAAACCTTTCTCCCTCTGACCCACCTCTAGCCCTCTAAGAAAAGAATGATGACCTGGGGAAGGAAGAAAAGAGTTGCATTCCTTTGCAGGGTTGTCACATTTCAAAATTTAAATCGTTATGGAGAACAAGGGCCTACCCAGAGTGGGCAAACCATTTGTATGTGGAGATGACCTCTGCCCAATCTAGGGTGCTGCCAGCTTTTGGTAGCTCTTGGAGATAGCCTTTTTCCAGACTAGGCCTGTTTGCTCTTCCCTTCCCCAATCCAGCTCCTTCACCTTGACCCAGAGGGCATCCTGTGGGGGAGGCTTGGCAGGCAGTGGGGAGCTCCCTGTTCTTTGTGCTGCTCTTTCTTGGGTGAAGGCTGCTTTAGCACAGCCTTTTCTCTCCTTGACTTTTCTAAGTGCCCTGTAGATTGCAGAGGGCCCCCTTGGGGCTGTCTTCCTGAGTCCCCAACCCCTGACTGGGCAACACCCCAGGAGCCCAGCCTTCTATAAGGAGGGTAGATGGGTGGGAACTCTAATCTTTCCATATCCAGGAGCTTAACCATTCTTCCAACCAGTTCAGTCTCCTTTGGGAATGCTGGGCTTATTTGGCCTCTCTCAGATAAAATTATATGAAGACATAAAAGGCCCTCCCTCCCTACCACCAGGTTCTCCTGTCACCACATCGCAATGCAGTGCCATCACTAAGTGCTGTTGCATCAGGCCCAAGGATATTTTAGGAAGCTCTCAAGCTGGGTCCAACTAGCCTTCCGTGCAGGCATCAGGACCACACTGCCAAAATCAGGACTGCAGAGCTGCTGGACAGGTGGTAGTGATGCCCTCTCTATTCTCAGCTCAGTTACCCACTTGCTCCCCACCCCCAAACCAGGCTGGTCTACTTGGTGGCTTCCCTACTCCTCTTTGCCTTGCTGCCACTGCTTTTGTTTTTCCTACCATTTCTTTGCAAAGAGTTCCAACCCACCTTCTGGTATATTTCCTGTTTTTTTCTGCCTATCATGGTCACTCGCTGAGCTCTTTATTAATGTTTGTTCATATTAACTACAAATCAACTGAATTACACTTCAAGTCGTGATGTCTGCTGCACACACAGCCTCCAACTTGGGTGTCTGCACATCGCAGGCCTCCCCAACTCATTTGACTTGGATAAACTTTCTTCATCCGCCAGATTCTGGATCTCCCAGCTTGGCTGGCACCACTACAGCAGCCAAGAATCAGTACACCACCCTCAGCAAGTGCCCCCTTCTCCCTGTCCTGCTAATGCAATCCAGCAGCCAATTGACTTAAATTCCTTCCGCTTTATTGTTCTCAGTCCTCAGAGAGGCCAATGCTTAGCTTCTAGCAGGGCTGTGAGGCAGACCTCTGCTGATCCTAGAGTTGTAATTCCCTACTGCTGGCTCCTGCAGTTTTATTACGGCCTCCTCTTTTCTAAGATTGACAGACATAAACCTCCAGTGTGGAGGCCTGCAATAGTACCCTTAAAGGTCTCTTTGTGTAGAAAGGTAACCTTAGGGCAAAGTCGGCCCTGGTCCAGGAAAGGCACATTACTCTGCTATAGGGAAGCACTGTGTGGCCCCCAGGGATTTGTCCTAAAGACTGGAACCCTGGGGCCTCCCAGAAACAGTGCCTGCTTCCTCAAAGTAGAAGAAGGGTTTGTTGAATTTTATTTTGAGGGGGCAGGCTGGAATGGGGACAATGGTTGGGGTGGGGGTGCTTGTAGGAGACCTGTAGTAGCTGTGCCCAGAACTCTACATGCAATCAGGACAAACAGGTGTCCTTTCTTTGGTGAATGGGTTTCTAAATGCAACCATTCCTGAAGCCCCCCCCACCCATGTATGGTCCAAATCGGGGCACCTCCTGGTGGAGTGGGAAGTTAGCACTATCACATCTCTTGGAGCTAAGGCTGACTGACATTCCCATCCCTTAATGAAAGACATTTCGATTACTTCGAAGATGTAATAAATTTATGGAGATCTTTGGTTAGACAATTATTCCAAAAGCGCGAACAAAAAGATACAGAATCTTAATTTACTATGAGGGATTATTGTTAGATTTTAAATCAGGCAAAATCATTAAGGGATTTAGAGCCACAATCTTTTTCCAAAGAGAAGAGAACTGAAGAATCTTGTTTTGGTGAAGTACAGTGAGATCAGAATGTAGTGATTTAGTTTTGGACCCATCCCACCCCACCATTCCATGTTCACTTATACTTTTAGTCAAATAGAACAGTAATGGATTGTCAAATGTACATGATTGGGCAGTAACTATTCCAAATAGAAAAGTGCAAAACTGGGGAGACGAAGGTATGCACTTGTCATTACAGAGGGCTCCCTGTAGGAGCTGGGACTGTGCCTGGCTTAAGGAACAAGTGAGATATAGCTAGTTAAAGAAGATAATTTTGGAATTGGAAGCAGTAAGAAAGACACGAGTTTAGTTCCCACAAAATCTAGTTCAGATACAGGTGTTCAGCGCTATAGGCCCAGGAGCTGGAGTTATTAATATAGAGGGGTGAATACAATAACTTTAGCCAATGTTTTTGAAAATGTATCTATCCATGAAGAGCGAAGATCATGGACAGTGACCCCAAGTAGAAATAAGGGAAACTCTTTAGATGATCTTTGAGATTGCAGAAGGTGGACAGAAATAAAAATATACATTGTATAATTATTTGCCCTTTCCCTTTTCCTCCTAAATCTAGGCAGCAGTTTAACTGGGTTACAAGGCTCCCTGTTGTTTCTTCTCTAGCTTCTCCTCCAGTTACCCCATCCACACTCCAGTTCTGGTTTTGGGCAGAGCTGCAATTGTCCTTTGTGGAATTGCATGAAATCCTGTGCTGGTTTTCTAATGTGGGAAAATGTCTACTAGGGAGGCTAAGACCACCAAACTAGTTTCATTATGACCCAAGGTGCACTTAAATCCAGCCCTTCAGTGGTGGGCGACTAGCCCAGCACACTCTTCTATAGTGCTCATTAAAATGTTATTTATATTTTACAGTCTGGTCCTAAGCCATAAGTTGGGATTTTATCTTGGCAAATAGAAAATAATAGCTTTGTGACATCAGGCTTGCAAAGTTTTAACTTCTACTATGGAGTTGCTGGTGATTTGCAAAACAAGATCGATCGTATAATTTGAAAAAAGAGAGCTTAGTCCCATTTCACTTCAGAGAGGCTTCAAGGAAGAGAAGAACAATGAAAAAATCCATGATCACAAAATTAAACCAAATATATTTTAACTCTCATTGTCCTCTTAAAAGCTGATTTAATGTTTGCCAAAAGTAGAAAATCAACAACCCTGAAGAAAACATATCTTATACTTTGGTCCTGAACCTACAGTGAAGGTGGAGAGTCTTCCTAGACTTTAGAACTCTTATCCCATCACCAGAATCATCCCAGATGGACCACAGTACCATTAATTCCAGTCACTTTCAGTTAAACCCAACTGTCTGGATTCTTACCTCAACAGGTCAAATTAAATTAACATTGAATGGTGTGTTTCTGGCATTGTTCATACTTCATAAAGAATAATTTGCTTTATTTAACTCAAGGCAACAAAGCTAAAAAAGTGTTTCCAAAAAAAATGAATCTTTGCTAGGTCTGGAAATTAAGTTTCCCTGAGTTCTGAGATAGCAAAGACTCTTTCGTATCTACAAACCCAACCATATGATGCTACCACCTTTCCAAGACAACCATTAAGAATTAATTACAGGGGCTGGGATGGTGGCTCAGTGGTAGAGTGCTTGTCTCGCATGCATGAGGCACTGGGTTTGATTCTCAGCACCACATATAAATAAATGATTAAAATAAAAGTCCATCAACAACTAAAATTTTTTTGTATATATATATATTTAAAAAGAATTACATCTAGAACCAGTTATGAGAATAAATTTTTGCAATAGCCTCACAAAGACCAAATGAAAATCAGAGGCCATCTCTCAAATGGCAATAGGCCAAATATCGAAGATCTCTGAAGATGCTTGACATCTTGCCATGTGTCATCACAATCAAATCCTGGATAGGGTATTCTTGTCTGAGTGTCACTGACTACCAGTAAGGGGCATGTCCAGAATAATAAGTGAGTCAACTCAGTGCTCTACTTAGAACCTAACATATGCCTAATATTATTCCCGGAAAGAAAATATGGGAACTATGCATCAAAGATGGTATTAGCTCTTCACCCATCAACAGCCTGGTGATATTTGGTTGGAGGGCCACCTTAATCCTGTGTTTTGTATGATTTTGAGATTACTGTGAGTGCTATATGGAACTCTTTGCTGAAAACAATGAACCCTTTCTCAGCGGCAGAATGGTGAACAACAAGGTCAGTTACAGAAGGTTTTTTTTTAAAAAAAGAAAGAAAGAATGAAAATTTTAGGGGAAAGCAACCACTTCACTGACCCAAGAAAGCTTTTATTATCAAATAGTAATCTCAGACCTCAGCAGTTACACAGCACAGTCGGTTTACCAAAGGCACTTGCTCCCCCAAAAGATCATACTAACATAACATATTATTTTATGTTTTTCTAACCAACTTGTGAAACTAGAAGGTTTCTGGCTATCACTGTTCAAAGAAGACATGTGCTAGGCTGCAGAGAAAAATATCTGTACACAGAGATTCTTCAAATTCATAAGTATATCCAGAGACCATCAACTTCAGGCATCTAATTGTAATCTAAATATAAATATAATCGTGTAGTTATCTAAATATAATCATGCAAATTAATAAATGCCATCACTTTTCAGCACTAGCACTAGAAGTTGACTTCCCCCCACCCCCCAGGGCCATTTTACACAAAGAAGCAAAGTTATCATCTATTCACAGGATTTACTGCATAGATGACAATTAGAACCATAAGATCTTACTTGAGATGTGAACACAAGGTGGATGGTTGGGCCCACTCAGTAATCAAGTATTTGTTCTCAGACAATAATGTTTGGGATTCTGATGCTTGTCTCAGCAAAACTGAAAATTATTATTTTTCATAGCCCTTCAGGGTTATCTGTAAATCATTGCAGTGCTCAATGCTAAGTTCTCACATCACAGAGATAAAGAGGGCAAAGAAGGAGAAAAATAATTTGTAGCTAATTATCCACAAGTTATTTTCCTGTCGTTTAGGGTATTGAGAATGCTTTTTTAAAACTTTGCAAGAATTAGGGAAACAAAAATCAAAACTACATTGAGATTTCATGTCACACCAGTCAGAATGGCAGTCATTAAGAATACAAATAATAATAATAAATGCTGGAGAGAATGCGGAGAAAAAGGAATACTTTTACACTGTTGGTGGGATTGTAAATTAGTACAACCAGTATGGAAATCAGTATGGAGATTCCTCAAAAGACGAGGCATGGAACCACTATATGATCCAGCTATCCCACTCCTTGGTACTTATCCTGATGAATTAAAGTCATCATACCCTAATGATACATGCATGTCCCTATTTTTAGCAGCACAATTCAGAAAAGCCAAACTATGGTACCAGCCTAGGTATCCATCAACAGATGAGTAGATAAAGAAAATGTGGTATCTATACACATGGAGTTTTATTCAGCCATAAAAGAAAAATGAAATTATGTCATTTGTAGGAAAATGGATGGAACTAGAGATCATTATGTTAAGTGAAATAAGTCCAACTCAAAAGGTTAATGTTTTTATGTTTTCTCACTATGAGAGAGATATGAAGGAAAAAGGAAAAGAAAGGTATTGGGAGAGGAACATGAAAATCAAGGGAGATCCGTAGAGGAAAGGGACCAAGGGGCAGAAAGAAAATGGGGAGGGAGGGGGACGTTCCGGGGAGTGATATTGGCCAAAGTAGATTGTTATATTGTGTATTGTGTGCAAGTACAAATGTATGACAACATATTTCATCAGTATGTACAACTATAATGCACCAGTGAAAAATGTGGGGGAAAAGTAATTCCCAATTTCACAGATAAAAATAAATAAAAATAAAAATTTTGCAAGGCAGTGACTGGCAGACATTTTCCATAAAAGAGGAATATTTTTGCATTCCATGTACTGTTCCAAGAGTGACTCTAAGAAGGAGTTTGTTTTTACTCTACAAGGGAATTGACCTAAATAATTTGTTTTGTGTTTCATAATGACCACAGTAGTGAACTCAAACCATTTTTTAAACTTGTCAATTCTCCTATGATACTGCTCTGTAAGCTTAATATGTATAACAAACTCTGCCTGAGATCAAATGACTTTTTTCTTTTGAAAAAGTACACTTTAAATTTTTTAAAATTCTTATGGAATGGGTTATAAATCGAAGCTAGACTATAATGATAGTTAAGTATGTCATAATACATATTAGCAGCACAATTCACAAAAGCCAAACTATGGAACCAGCCTAGGTATCCATCAACAGATGAGATACATTTCAAAAAACTAAAAAATAACTTGGTACAAGTAAGTGATAAATGTTAGGGCATAAAACATTATCACAATAGGCATGTTATATAGCATATTTATAACAGTTTTCTTCTAGATATTGAGTTTGTCACATGTGGTGAGTCCATAATTGAAGTTTCTACAGGAGCAACTTTTTAAGAGTAATTTGCTGTAGCTGTATTCAAAACCGAATTGCCCCCCTGATTATTCACTAGTTAACAGAGAAAATGTTACTCAGTCAATATGCTTCAGCTCTGCCCTAAAGGGACTATTTCCAGGAGTGAAAGGGAAGACCAAATCTACAGAAATCCTGGCAACCTCTCATCCAGGAAGACTAGAGAGATTTCATGGATAGGGCTGTTATTTGCCAGGAGGTATTACCTTTCTCCAAATTCCATTCACACCACTGGTTTTCCCTTTTCTCTTGGGATAAACTATGCAATAAATATATGAGTTGATTAGTGCCCTGCAGAATAAGTTTTCCTTGCACAAATACCATGTGATGAGCAGTTTTGATCAGTAGTGATGAAGGAGTAGGTCATAAAAATTAAGAGTGCATGCTCTGGAAACAGAGGTCCTGGATTCAAATCCTGGTTCTGCCATTAGTAACAGAGTAACCTGGATTTATTCTCAAGTTCCTCATTTATAAGATGGGGCAGAGATAATAATGATGCACCCCACTGTTCACCATCTCATTTCATGAATATCCCTATCAAAAGACTCCTGGAACTCTCACAAATAAAGATGGAACTCTAACTAGTAGCCTTTGGACTAATCTGTGGATTTCTCTTCCCATGGATTTTTCTCTGAAGGTGAATGTCTTGCACTCAGGGCTGAACCTCATCTAAAGCTTGGATTCAGTATCTAGACAAAAGCCAAGACTCTGAAAAATCAGTTGGTTCATTTCTCTACCTTCACACAATGAAGGCTCAGGGCTTAATCACACAAGTCCAGGGACTTCTTCCTACCTCAAGTGAAGACTTTCTTATCTTCTCAACCAGAGTGTTGGCTTTTGTGGGAAAGGCTATAGAAGTCTTATAGATCCTTGTATTCCTCTGAAACTAAATACAACACAGTACCTTAAAAAGAACAGATTCCCAGCAAATGTCTGTAGCTTGATTATTTCAAAAATGAGCTTTGGGGTGTTTATAACAAAACAGGTTCCAACTTAAGAATCCTTTTATACTTCTTCAAAATGGGAATAAAGAATCTAGGAGAAATCAATTTGAACATGAATCTAGTGATGGCCTGTTTTTCTTTGTTTCTTTCTTCCTTTTCCTTTAGCTCATCTCTGATATACTAGTGAGAAATGTTTTAATTGGCCTTTATCATGTTTGAGAATGTAGTAAATGCCCACTAAAAATTAAGGCTACCAAGGTAGTCTGTCCCCACTTGCAGACCATCATCAGAAATGACTGCTAAGAGTTCAAAATATCTTCCAGGTTGTTTTTTTAACTTTTGATTTATATACTAATTTTTATGACTATTTCATGGAAACATGATTATGCTATTCATTTGAAACTTGCTTTTTTCATAACAGTGAACCGTGAATGTTTTTCCATGTCAATACACATCTCATTCCTTTTTAGTAATGCACAGTACAGAAGTTTCTTGTTATTGTTTTTGTTATGCAACTATTCATTATCATTATCTGAATCCCAGTAGTTGCTAAGTTGTATAGGGAAGCAGAAATTGGTCAGAACATGAAAATATCCACTAATGAACTGACCACTTACTAAATTAGTCCCTGCTTAAATATTCCTCCCAACTTAACACCAGCATCTATCCCCACTCAGCCAATTTTGCTGATTGTAGATGTTATAAACTTCTCACAGTACAATGTAAATAAAATACATTTCAGTTCCAATGTAAAATTGCTAATCTTGCAAAAGATGCAGGATTTTATGAAGTCGTTGAAAGTAATTGTGGAGAAGTGTTCCATAAGCAAACGAGTGTCTGGCAATGTTAGGCCAGTGAACAATTAAAGATGAGAAAAACAACAAGGATGATAACAGGATAAATTCTTCAAAAGGAGAAATATTTGAATATCAAAGGATTAAGAGAGGCTCTCAGGAAAATTGATGAAGCCTCTACTTTTTTTTTTTTTTTTTCAAAATGACCCATGTCTTTATGCTATAAAAGTCAGTCTGAACTGAAAGGTGTCAAGATTTGCTATCAAACAATTTTGCTAAAAAAATAAAATAAAATAAATGTTCTCCCCTGCACCAGTTCAACACTTGATTCATTTTTTGTTTATTCTAAAATTAAAGCAATGTTACAATTAGAGTGCATGTGAAATTTATATGTATGTATGTGTATGTATAAATATCCTCAGAGATAAAGATATCTAAAGATAATCTTTACTTCTATTTTTTCAAAACAGACTCAGTTGAACCTTTTTTCCCCCAATCTTTATTTTGTGATGTGAGTCCCTATTTATTACGTTTGTAGCTTTCAACAGTCACATTATGGCAAACAGAAGCAACAGACGCTGAAAATAAGGCTCCTAATAGACTAATCAGATTCTCTAGTCTCTCTCCAGGAGGCATTTAGAAACAGGACTGGCTGCTTTGCAAGGAGTAAAGCCCCAGGGTGGTTGGACAATTCAGGGGGAGGGAAGCAGCCTTAAGAGAGGAGACAGGCAGTGGACTTCCTCTGGCACTAATCTGGAACATAGATGTTTGGGCCTAATGTAATTTGAAAAAATAAAAAAAAGATGTAACTTCATTTGTGTCCAAGCTGGTAAAGCAAGTTACACCAGTTAAATGTGGGTATATCAGGATTTATTTTTAGAAGTTACCTTCTGACTGATATTTGGGTTGCTTCCAATTTTTTCCTACTACCAGCCATGTAGCAATGAACAACCATATACAAACATATCCAAGTGCGCTTGTGCAAGTTTGTTAGAAAAATTTCTAGAAGTGGAACTCCTGGGTATATTAAGATATATTACAGTGAACATATAGTAAAAATGTTAACAGGTATTAGCAAATCACCCTACTGTTTAATGCCACCTACAGTATCTGAGAATGTGTTTTAATTCACACTCTGCCCAATGAGATTATTTACAACTTTTCTTTGCCAATCTGATAGCAATATATATATATATATATATATATATATATATATATATATACACATTATATTCATACATATGAATATATATATATATATATATTATTGTCTTCATTTTCAATCATAAATACTAAGTTTATAAGATAAAATTTGTTCGCCACCTGCTTAAATCTTTAAGCTTGGAAAATCTGAGTATTGGATTGTAGGGAGAGATCATCTCTTCCTGGCAATGGGTAGGAGCTGAATATTTTGAGTTCAATATGTATTCTTCCACTTAAAAATGCCTCTTTGAAGCCAGATGTTCTCTTTGATATGTGGATTCTGACTCAAAAAAGTGAAGGGGGAAAGTTAGATTGGACAGGAGAGAGTGGGGTGAAGAAAGGAGGGATGGGCATGGGAAAGATAATAGAATGAATCGGATACAACAATAGAATGAATCGGGTCATAGTTCAGCTCTTTCCTTCCATTTGTAGGATTTGAGCATGAATACATAACCAGTGTAACTTCACATCATGTACAATCACAAAAATGAAAAGTTATACTCTCTCTATATATATGATATGTCTACATTCTACTGTTGTGTATAACTAAAAAGAACAAATAAAAAAGTTTTTTTTTTAAATGGGGAAGAAATGTTTCTTTGATAGTATTGTAGTCATTACTTTTAGAGAGTTAAGTGTTGGAGACTAACTTGCTAAGTGAAATAAGCCAATACCCCAAAACCAAAGGCAGAATGTTCTCTCTGATATGCAGATGCTGACTGACTCACAATGGGGAAGTGTGGATGGAGGGGAAGGGAAGGAAGATGGAAATGGGAAAGACAGTAGATGAATCAGACATAATTTTCTTATGTTCATATATGAATACATGACTAGTGTAACTCCACATCATGTACAACCATAAGAATGGGAAGTTATACTCTATGTATATATGATAGGTCAAAATATATTCTACTGTCATGTATAACTAAAAAGAATAAATAAAAAAAAGAGAGAGTAAAGTGTTTATAATTGGTAGTGGGAAAAAGAGATAATTATTTATGCAAATTCCTGAATTCAGGGTTGTGAGAGCCTTTATAGATGTCAGAATATGTGCCAAGATAAGGTCAGTGGATCCTGACACTGGACACCTTGATGTCAGCTAAACTCACACTCTTTCCATCAGGATTTTGGCCACAGAATTCATCAACATTCTAATAGAAATTTATATTATAATATTGAAGACTTGAAAAGGAAAACAAAAATCCACTAGAGTATGCATTTGTCATAATCCATGAAATGATGTGTTTCAGTTGTGTGCATTTTACTATGGGTAAATTTTACTTAAAAAAAACCTTAAGTTTCTGAAAAAAAAAAAAACAACAAACTAAATGTAGAATTAGCATATGATTCAACAAGCCTACTTCTAGGTATGTATCCAAAAGTGGTAAAAACAGGCATCTGGACAGAGATTTGTACACTCATATTCATAGCAACATTGTTTACAATACTAAAAAAGTAGAAGAAAGATAATCTCCCCCCCCCACACACACACACCCAAAACAGGTGGAAGCAACCATCTGATGGATGATGAATGGATAACTGGAATATGGTATGTACATACAATGGAATATAATTTGGTCTTTAAAAGGGAAGGAAATCCTGACATAGACTGCAACATAGATGAACTTTGAGGACATTATGCTAAATGAAATAAGCCAGTCCCATGAGGAAAAACCCTGTATGATTCCTGTTATATGAAGTCCTTGAGTAGTCAAATTTATAGAGATGGAGGATAGACAGTTACAAGGGACCAGGGTGGAGATAGTATCTAATGGGTACAGCTTCATTTGGAGAAAAGGAAAAAGTTCTGGAGACTGATTGTCATGATAGTTACACAATAATGTGAATTTACTTATTTCCACACAATGTACACTTAAGAATGGTAATCATTTTTGTTAACCATTTTTTTGTTACCATCTTTATGTTGTATATATATTTTTGTAATTAAATATATATATATTTGGTACTAGGGATTGAACCCAGAGGTACTTAACCACTTAGCCACATCCCCATCCCTTTTTTACATTTTTTTTTTTTTTTTAGAAACATGGTCTTGCTAAGTTGCTTAGGGCCTCGCTAAGTTGCTGAGGCTGGCTTTGAACTTGCAATCCTACTGCCTCAGCCTCCTGAGCTGCTGGGATTACAGGAGTGCACCACCAAGCTTGGCTGTTATATATATTTTATCATGATAATTTTGTGTGTATGTGTGGTACTGGGGATCAAACATGCTAGGCAAGTGCTCTAGCACTAAGCTACATCTCCAGCCCAATAGTTGTTGTTGTTGTTGTTTTTAATTATAAATATTTAGCTTCAACGATAGGCATGCTAATGTGCTGCGGTGAAATGTTCATATGACTGCAATTATCTTTGAAATGCATCAAAAAAGAGGATGAATTGATAGATTGATAGAGGAATGAATGGATATATGATATTGTAAATATAGCAAATGTACATTACAGACACTAGATGGTGAATGCGTGGGTGTTCAGTGTACCATTCTTTCAATTTTTCTGTGTATTTGAAAGTTTTCTTTCCCTTTTTGTTGTGGGGGAGGAGCCAGGGGTTGAATCCTGGAGCTCTACCACTAAGCTATATCCCCAGTTTTGTTTTTTTTTTTGAGACAGGGTCTTGCTAAATTGCCCAGGCTGGCCTCCAACTTGTGATCCTCTTTCTGCCGCCTCTTAGGTGGTTGGGAATACAGGCATATGCCACCATGCCAGGCTCTGAAAGTTTTCTTAATAAAATGTTGGTAAGAAATGGCCTAGACTAAAAAAAAAAATAAAATAAAAATTACTAGCAAATGAAAGACTCTTTTTACAACAAATTCATATTTCGCTCTTGTTAATTATGGGAGATAATTTTGTCATGGAAAGATCTTCAAGCAGAGTAAGGAAATAGGACCTATTTTTGTTTGTTTTTAATAACTGTCAGACAGGAACATTTATTAAACAAGTATTGGACAGGTATTGATTCACAGTGACTCCATGATATTAAAAATGAAGTTAATATCACCAAAGTTGATAAGAATCGCCCTATATATATCAAAGGCAAGGGTCATAGTTCAGCTCTTTCCTTCCATTTGTAGGATTTGAGCATGTGTAGAGGGAAAGAATCCCAGACTACTCAGCCAAATGGAAAAGATGATGCAAATAGATTGGCTGTGATGACATACAACTTAAGAGCATTTGAGAGATGAAGGTCCCCCTGATAAATATTAGCTCAATGTAGAAGGATAGTAGATTATAAATAGCAGCTCTTCATTTCCTTTCAGAAACATTTTAGAGAGCTCCACATTCCTTTTCTTTGGTTCATTAAAAAGTAAACAGAGAAAGACAGCCTCCATTTTTGGGATCTCTACATTGCAGGCATGCTTAGGCAGTTTTGATAATTATAGAAGCATGTGATCATCCTATCCCAACAACATTCCTACTTCATTGGAGTAAACAGCCAAAGTTGCAGAGGGGCAAACTCAGTGCTTCAAGGGCAAGGAGGTAACCCTAATGAGTGACGCACACGCCAGTCCAAGTGGGGTTTTTGGCCTCTTGAAGAAGGCTTATTTTGACTAAAAGAGAAATATGTGACTCAGTGCTAGCCAATTGGCCCAAGACAGCTAAAAATGTCAGGTTTATTTTCTTGTTCTGTTTTTACTGTTGACTGACAAAAAGCAATTTTGCATATTTGTGGGGTACAATGTGATGTTTCTATAGGTGTATACATTGTATAATGATCAAATCAGGGTAGTTTGTAAATCCATTACCTTAAACACTTGTCATATCTTAAGGTTAAGAACATTCAAAATCCTCTTTTCTAGCTATTTTGAAATGTACAGATATGTCAGGGCTTTTCTTTCTTTCCTTTTTTTTTTTCCAGTGCTGAAGATGAAACCCAGGGCCTTGTGCATTTTAGACAAGGTCTCTACCACTGAATTTCTTTCCCAGCCTGATATGTCATGTTTTTCAAAAACGAAATAAAATCTGTATTTTCATGTGAAATCTTCCAGATTTCATTGTGGGCAATGAATTCAAGTGCTTTTCAAAAACGTTGTGTAGGTCCATCAAAACCCCTTTATTGGCATTCTAGGGCCTGCGGGTCCTCAGTGTGATCCCTGATATATATGGAACAGGATGAGATGATCCAAACTGTCTTTGGTGCTCACATCCAGTGGATTTAGATCTAGCATTGTTTCAATTCTATAGTACTCTCTTCCATTGCCCGCAAGTTTCTTCCTTGCAACTAAGGAATATGAGCTGCTCAGGCCTTTATTACTTTAAATAGAAAACAAATATGTGACCACTGGAATGTTTGTAAAGTGCATGTAGTATGTGTGTATTAAAAGTCTACTTCGGGCTGGGGATGTAAGTCTGTGACACCGGGCATGTGTGAGGCACTGGGTTCAATCTCTAGCACTAAAAAGACAAAAAAATCTACTTTGTGCCATGAACCTTTTTCATATCCCAAAAAAGGTGAATTGGCAAAAATTATAGTTTATGGAGATGTCAATTTATTTACATATAATGATCTCAATATGTGTTTGGGACCAGGAATAATTTTCCATAGAATTGGAGCTATGATTCAATGAATGCCATCTCTAGATCGTTCACTGTATGAGGCCTCTTATATATTTAACTACTTTAATTCTCAAATCAGTTTCCAACTTTACAGATGAGAAAACAGACTCAGAACCGTAAGATGACTTGCCAAGCTTGTAATTGTTAAAGCCGAGGATCAAACATGGGGTGGGGGGGCAGGTCCCAAGCCCTGTTACTGTTTAATTGTTCATCACCACTGTGTCTACAATTCAGTGTTATACCTGGTGTTAAAGCCCTCAGAACAGGTTATAAAATAGTACTGTATCCATAATGTACTTGAAGAGCTATATTAATACTCTAACCCTAATACTCTATTTCTAAGAGAGCCCAGCCTCAGGTATGATCATACTTCTTGTGTTTAACCTCCCTCTTTTACATAGGAAGATATGTTTAATTGCCAAAGTGAAGTGTGGATATATTGCCATTGTGAAATATCCAAACAACACAATAGTTAGTCTACATACCAGGAAGGAAAATTTCTCTCAGCTTCCTCTTCTACCTCTGATCCCACTCCCCTTTATTATCTCTGACTCTATTTGCGGTTTGACCAGTTTCTTCCAATCCTTTTTATGCATTTCCATTCACTTATATACATATATAAGGTGCATATAGCTATGTCTCTGTGGAAAATGCATTCAGAATTCTACCTTGAGATGTCAGAACACGTCTATCATAGCTCTGGCAGCTTGCCAGCTCCGAGGAACTGTGGAAGACCACAGAGTGGGGGTGAGGAGTGAAAGTGGCTGGATTGGTTACCTAGTGCTACATAACAAACCATCCCCCAAATTACCAGTGGAAAACAATAAACGTTTATTATCTCACACAGTTCCTGAGGGTCAGGGACCTGGGCGCAACATAGCAGGAAGGTTTCAGCTCAGGGTCTTTCATGAGGTGGCATTCAAAATGTCAACAAGGCTGTATGTAAGTCATTTTAAGGATTAAAACAGGGCTGGAAGACTCATTTCCAACTTGGCTCACTCAGTGCTTATTTTCTGGAAGGCCTCAGTTCTTCCTTGGTTGTCCTTGGCAGGCATTCACAGTTCCTTGCCACGAGGTCCTCTCTGAGTGTTCTTATGACATAGCAGCTAGCTTCCCTCAGAGGAGGCAGTCCACAATTCACAAGGGAGGAAGAAGCAGTAATGTCCTTCAGGACATGGTCTTGGAAGTCACAGACCATCACTACTGCTCAATTCCACTCATGAGGAGTGAATCACTAGGCATCTGGTCCATAGTCAAGGGGACAGGGAATCAGGATCCACCTTTTGAAGAGAGGAGTGTGAAAGAATTTGTGAACATATTTTAAAACCACCACCAGATTGCTTTTGTACGGAAAGAAAAATGGATTGTGGCAGAGACTAAGACCAGGGCATAATAGTCTGAGTAATGGTGAGGCGAGGAGAGGTGCAGAGATAATGAGATAACACTATAGTGAGAGGCAGAATAGCGTGGCTCGCAATCCTGGCTGCACATTAGCATCACCTGGGGAAATTTAAAAAGTACTGATGCCCCAGGCCCCACTGAAGATCAATTAAATCAGTATTTCTGGGATTGAGTCCCAGGTATCAATATTGTTTAACAGCTCTCCAAGTGATTCTAATGTGCAGCACGAGTTGTGAACCATATAACAACAGAGGGACTGGAGTCCGACTGGGTCTGGGCTTAAGTCCCAACTATGCCAATTAAGTAGCTGTGTGTTCTTTGGCAAGTTAATTTGTTTTTGTGGGCCTCATCTGTAAAATGGGGACATGAATAGTAGTTCCTGATAGGGTTGGTGTAAGGATGACCTGGGTTAATATCCCATGTAAATTGCTTAGAATTGTTTGGGGACATTGTTGCTGTTTAAATGCTCCTGTTGTGATTACTAACAGCATTCAGTGGGCTTTTCCTTCCTCCTGCGCCCTTTCCCACCTGCAGCAGCTTGGTGAGGAATGTGGCTTCCTGTATTCTAGCTCTATCCTTTCCCCTTGAACAGAAGGTACAAGGGTTCTTTAGCATCCTGTTCAGAGTCTAGAAGCTCTGCCCAACTCTCAGGAAGGTTCCAGGTGAACTGAGAAGTTGGGCTGCTGCCATTGAAGTGGTGGGTGCCACTGCAGAAGGATCTCCTGCATCCTGGGAGATGGGAGAGATAGCAGCACCCTTCCACAGTGGTGGGTGGTCAGAGGGTGGGAAATTCCCCTGGGCCGCCTGGGAGCAAGCTTCGCAATTGCCTTGCAACCCTTTCAAGGAACTTTCCTGATCTTAATTCTTCTAAGATCTCCCCTAATATCAGCATGGTCCCTACATTACCTGCTGCCTTTTATGTTTAGTTATTTACCTTCTGTATTATCTCTCTTTCGGACAATAAGTTCTTTTAGAGGCAAGGACTATGTCTTTTGGGAGAAGTATCAGTGACAGGAGGGAAGGGAAGATGAAGGGGGGAAAAAAAGATGTCCTGTGTGGATGATAAACACCTCTTTAACCTTGAAAAACTTCTATGTGTTAGTGGAAAATGCACTCTGCTTCTTTAACTCCCTCCCTTCCTCCTCCCAATATCACTGTATCCCTAAAACACCCCATTCCTTAACCACCATTTTCATGGAAAAATAGCATGAGTGTTCTTTTTCTTGCTTTTACAGCAGAGGTTAATAAATTGCCACTATTACAGGATATTCCAGCGGATATTGATGAGGCAGGTACAGAAATAAGCTAATGGGTTAGGTCCTATAGAAAAATGCGTTTCCAAGCATAAAAGCACTATTTTGTAGGAAAGTAGATTTTGTTTTTCAAGCCTACTGAGATAGATGGATGGGTGGAGAACAGAATAAGGAATAAAATAATTAAACTATAAAACAATGGTTGACAAGACTCTTATACAAATTTTCTCCCCGTTCTCTGACATTAAATTAATAATGCTTTGAATAGGTTGGATATTAATTCTGCTCTTTTGTTTTTTTTTAAACCCCTCTGTTCTTCAAGTTGGCGTTGGATCCTAAAAGTTTAAGATCCTTTTAGTAAACTATATCAAGTAAAAACATTTAAAGCCCTTGCTTTTAAAAAATATATGTATTTATTTAGTTAGTTATAGTTGGACACAATACCTTTATTTTATTTAGTTATTTATTTTTATGTGGTGCTGAGGATCCAACCCAGGGTCTCGCACGTGCTAGGTAAGCGCTCTACTGCTGAGCCACAATCCCAGCCTCTAAAGCCCTTGTTTTTATTAAGTATGCTTTTACAGTAAATATAAAACAGAAAATGATATTACCAGTTCAGCCTTTTCTTAAAAAACTAAGCGCAAGTTCTATTGAAATTAGGTACCTAATTAGGGCTTGGGCTTAATTTTTAAACCGAAACGAACATCATGGTTAAGCAGGGCCAGATCTCATATATAAGTCAGTGGCGTGAGCATCTAGATGCCGGAAAGAGGTCATCCCGATTCTGATTTCTCCTGGCTGAGCTTGTTCATTATTGCCAAGGCAGGGACTCTGGATCTTAAGCCTTACAAGCTCAATATAAAAGTAGCCCTAAAAATAAAAATTATTCTAGAGAAATATGGCCTCGATGGTTGAGGTTATAATAACTGTTACTTACATAAATAGCTGATTTTATTGGTCTGGTTAAATGATTCCCATGTGTCCTTCTGAAACCTTCTGCAGTCATTCTTCATTGACTGCCATCTCAGCTATTAGAGGAGCAAAAGTGATGAACTCAAGCCTTCTTCATCAATGATCTCAGCCAAAAAGCCAATAGAAGGCTCAGTGGGCACCACCGGCCTTCCCAGGAAAGCTACCAGCATGCAAGATGAAGAAACATGGCACAGAGACATAGCAGTAAAATTCAGGAGACTAAAATAAACTCAGGGAGCCTGCCTGGTCTCTAAACACTGAATACATTTAAGTGCTATTTTGACAAGAGAGCATGGTGGCTTTTTAAGAATTTAATTTTTAAAACTCTGGTACAATTTTGTTCTTCTAACAGCATCATCGTGTGTCTGTGTTTGTTCCCAGTGAGGTCATTATTAAGTGAATTGAATTATTGTTCTGCTCAAATGACCTGTGCATTCAACAATGTGTGCTGAGCTCCAGCAAGAAATGTTTTATGTATTATTGGGAGATGGCCATCTGTGGCACAAACCGGGCCTTCCAACATGCAGAAATGTTGCAAGATAGTTTATGTTCGGTTTTATCTATGATCTGAATTCCATTTATAAGCTTTTTTCATCCACTTGTCAACACTGTTCACTATAGCAACACTGAAAATGGCCAGAAATGAACAGATTTATCAGAGTTATGTGAGGTTGGACTGTATGTTTCAATTATTGTATATTGGATTTTTATCATACATTTTAAATTTTGCCCATAAAATAGTAACAATGTAATAAAATTGGAAGTAGCTTTCTTTGATCAACTTCCAGTTATTATAAGTTACAAAGTGAACAAGCTAAATTTTATGACTTTTATTAGATAATGGGTCTCACATTATATATGTATATTTTAAATATAACATTAGTTGTCCATGCCAAGAAACATGGATTAATTTTTTCAAATCTGAAGAACATTCCTCTTCCCTTTCCTGCATATGTAATGGAACAGCATGGCAATGTGTAAAATTAAATTTTAAAATTGTAGATTATATTTAAACCATACCCTCCCAACCTTTTCATATTTTTAAAGTAAACTTTTGATAATACCAGAGGTCTTTTGCACCAAATAATTTTGCCTAAGGTAAACACACCCAGATATTTGCATTACAGAATGAAAAGATTTTTAGGTGTGTTTTTTGGTAGTTTTATTGTTGCACTGATGCTTCAGTTAACACTAAAAATCTCCTTTATAATGCAGTATAAAATCTTAAAAGTGAAATAGAACTTTTATAAAAGGATTTTCTTCCTATCCTTCCTTCCTCTTTCATTTCTTCATCTTTCTGGGTTTTTTTTAAATGATATATTTCTAAGGCGCACAAAATAGTGTTTACTTTGAACATATAGCTTTACAATTTAAATACATTTAGAGTTCAATTTCATTTGCAGGTGGGGGATGTTTGTTAGGAAAATGACTAGTATCAGCAAACAAGTAGGGAGGTAGCTTTGCTCATAAATGTATCCCTGGAGTCATATTACACTCCCTCACCTTGAAACTATCGTAATGAAAACGATGAGAATGATGATGATGATGATATAGCAATGATAACTGGCATTTAATGAGTATTTTATCTGGAGCCAGGCTCAGTGCTCCACAGGCATTGTATTATTTGCTCTTCACAACTTCCCCGTGAAAGCAGAGAATTGAATCTTTAGCTGAGGAAACAAAGGCGTGAGAAGCAAAGAAACTTGCCAAAGTCACTTATTAGACTGTGGATCTTTGTGGCCTCAGCCCTTCTGGAGAGGTGGTGAAAAGGAGAGTATTCAGAAACTCTCCAACACTTCCTCCAGTCAGGTGGAGGCTAGGGGGCTGGCTACAGGTGTGAGAGACCCCCAGCTTCTGAGCTGAAAAGAACCCACCCCAGCAATGCTGCTTTTGTTAGAACTGGAAGCTTTGGCTCAGAGAAGTTCATCCGGTCCCTATATTTTCCCATACTCAGTCTATTCTGGCGCATTTTGTATCTTCTGGTCTGCTTTAATATTTGTTTGATATTTCATCCTATGACTTTTCCTTCCTGTTTTTCCAGTGCACACAGTTTCCACAAAGGAGTGTCTGCTTTACCATAAATTCCTGACTTTTGCTATTCTTTTGACAGAAGGTGGGGGACTAATAGGACAAAAGATAGTGCCTCATCCAAAGAGGCCAGCTAGGAAACCCACAATAGCTGCAGCAGGGGACAGAAGGGTAATAGCTGGTCTCCTGGGATTCAGACTAGAACACTGGAGAGCATTGGTCAGATAGGAGTATTCTGAGGAGAAGAGGTGACATGGCAGAGTGGCTATGCAAAGAGAGACCCAGAGAGGAGCTAGCTCTAGGGCTATCTTAGTTTTGTGGTGGCTTTCATTTCAGCCTGACCTCATGTATGTTTGTACTTTTTTCTTTGGGCCACCTGATGAGGCTCTGTTCCTCAGAGCTGTAAAAGCCTGACCGTACATATGAGCTCCCTGTACCAGCACCCTTCTGGGCTCCTTCTCCTCCTCCTCCCCCCTCGCTTTGTCCTAGGTGAGTTTGATTACAAGGGGATACTATTTAGGATTCTTTCCTTTGCAAATGATAGGAGTTCAACTAAAGCATTTGAAGCAAAAAAACAGGGATAGCATGGAGAGATGGGAGAGGAGCAGGGCTGACAGAGGACACAAAACTGAGGAAATTGTCGCAGAACCCAAGTAGCTCAGAGCCCTTAGTGACTTTGCCTTTTGTCTTTCATTCTATCACACAGTGGATTTGTGACTGACAGCAACACTTAAACACATTCTTATAGTTCTGTGGCCAGAAACAAGTGAGAACTTTCCCTATCAACAAAATTTAGAAATTTTCTGGAGAAGAACGCTAATTGGCTAGACTTTGGTCATATGCCAAAGGATTGTTCAGGGAATGAAGTCACATACTCATCCCTGTAGCCCAGGAGCACAGGTCTGATTCTAAGCTTACCTGAAATACATGCTTGGAGAAGGGGAAGGGCTGTTCCTCAAAAATAAAGGTTCGCTGTTTCAAATATACAAAGGGAAAAAAAGAAAGAAAGAAGGAGGTGTACGACAGGAGGAGTAGCTATAAAACTCTACTGTACCATTTACAAAGAAGCAGAAAAACAAATAGGTTCCTTGTGTCTGATTTCTCAGGGCTCTAGGACAGGCTTTGCTCACAATCCTTGCTCCCATCTCAAATCATTTTCTCATCTCAGAACATTCAAATAATTTACCTGAGGATATTTAATCACCTCCACCTGGTAGTTCTCCTCACCATTGGGCCCAGCAGTTTGAAATAATTTGAAGATCTCAAAAGAGGACAGTGGAGGCTCAAGAGAAAGATCCTTTAGACTGTGGGTTCTCACTTTGTGATCTCTGGACCAGAAGCATTAGTGCCACCTGGAAATTTGTTAGAAATGCAATTTTTTAGGTCTTACGCCAGATCTGCTGAAATCAGAAACTATGGGAATGGGACCCAGGAATCTGTTTCAAGAAACCCTTCAGGTGATTCTGATACAGGTTAAAGTTTGAGAATCTCTGCTTTAAGCTGATCTTTTAATAGTCCCTTGTTCAGATGACTTTTCTAATGGATACCTGAATAAAGACTGTTGATCGAGAATGTTGACCAATCAGCATCACATGTCTCTCAGCTAGACTTGCGGTTGACACTATGATGTATTCATTCCTAACTGGATTACCCATGGCAATTCTGGGAAGAGTTGGAAGGGGAAGGGGAATAAAACCATTTTACAGGCTTCTCTCACATAATTAATTCACGACAACATACTCCTGCAACGAATGGGATGGGTAATTTTTTCCTCATATTTTTTAATATTTATTTTTTAGTTTTAGGTGGACACAATATCTTTATTTTGTTTTTATATGGTGCTGAGAATTGAACCCAGTGTCTCATGCATGCTAGGCAAGCTAGCTACCACTTGAGCCACATCTCCAGCCCTCATATTTTTTATTGATGCATTATAGTTGTACATAATGGTGGAATTTGTAGTCACATATTTGTACGTGCATACAATATAACAATATAATTTGGCCAATATCACTCTCTAGTACTTCTCCCCTGACCCTGCCTCTCACCCCTTTGTCCCTTTCCTCTACTGATCTCCCTTAGACTTTCATGAGATTCCCCCCCACCTCCGCATACACACACCTTCCTGCTCCTTTCTCCTCTCTATCTTCCACATATGCAAGAGAACATGTGACAGGATGATTCATTTTAAGTGTGAACTTGACTGAACTATAGGGTGCCCAGATTAACATTGTTTCTGGGTGTTTTGTATGCTGTTAGCATTTAAATAGATAGACTCAGTAAAGCTGATTGCCCTCCCCAAAATGAGTGGATGTGACCCAAATCTGTTGAAGGTCTGAAGAGGTCAAAAAGATGGAGGAAGGAGAAATTTATTCCTTTTGCTTCCTGTGTACCTGCTTGAGATGAGACATGGATCTTCTCCTGGACGGTGATTGAACTGGGATTTACACCACCCACTTTCTAGGTCTACACTTGACAGCAGATCATAGGACTTCTCAGCCCTCATAACCATGTGAGCCAGTTTCTCACAATAAGTTTCTTTCTCCATCTATAAACCTGGGGTTCCCTGACTAATATTATGAGAATGTGAACTGTTGTGTGCAGGCACAAGCACATACATCCAAAGTGTATGCAATTGGGGACAATTCTTTGTGTCAACTTCACAGGTTCTTTGTGGTTTCAGAGACTTTAGGATTCATAATGGAGGAACCTTGTCTTTCCTATATATCCAATGGGAATTTCTTAGGAAACCTCAGGGGCTTAAAGAGGAAAACTAAACCCTAAGTGCTTCCTTGCCTTGTTTTCCTTTCTGTATTGTGAGAAATCTGAGATCTTGTTTTCTCCACCCTGTGAATATTATTGTGGTATGTTATAAGAGTGCAGTGTATACAGTAGGTATAAGAGATAAGATACTCTGGCAGCCTCATAACTCTTGCTTCAAAACTTCAGTAGTGATTCCTGGCCGGTTTATTCAGAGAAAAAGGTATCTTCTCTGCTTACCCAAAAGTTCCTAATAGCAAAATATCTCTTTTGCCACTGAACAGCAACAAAGTGTGTTTAGATTTCAAAAAGTTTTATATTTAGAATATGAAGTTATCCAATATGTACAATATAGACACATGTTTCAGACAAGCAAAATTAGCCAAAAACCAAAGCTCATAAATCTTGATAACAAATGAGTCTTGGTTTTTCTTCTTAGAATCTTCTGGGTGTAAGAAACTTTGTACAATTATCTAATCCACAGCTTCACCTTTAAGCTGGAACTGCTTCTGTCAGGAAGGAGTTTTTATCCCAAAGTAAAAGGATTTGCAAGCAAGGATTTATAACAAGAAATGTCATCTCAGCCTTATTGGTAAGATTGCAAAGCAATAATTTAATTTAATTACACCATAATTTAATATCTCCTGTGTTTCCCTGGGAGTACTTTGAGGACAGTATTTGGAGTAGCAGCTAGGTCTTTAACAACATAGTTATACTAGAGGAAGGTGTGGTTGCATCCACAAGCATGAGCTAAGGTTTTTTTTTTTTTTTCCTGTTGTTGTTTTTTTTAATCTCAGTCTTTGAAAGCATTTAGCATGTTAATTTTTTTTACATAAAATAACATCATTCTTTTTCAAGTTATTTATTTGCATTTTTAAAAACAGAGTAGGATTTTCCATAAAATAATTTACTATTTGTTTTCCTGACCAATAATTCAAAACTTTCTTCTCTAAAATAGGAAGGAAAAATAGCAGAGACCAATCATAAAACTGTTCCTTAGTTATATCACCAGTCCCCAACCCAGACCCTAAAAACTGCCTAGAAATCTGTTGTCTTGGCTTCTTCAGTAATTCAGGGAGTAAAAGACAGATAGGACTTATGCCAGATTTCACTCTGTAGTGAATTATTTAAAATTGTTTAAAAGGATAAATATGCTGGAAATTAAATGTGACAGACTGTTAAAAATCGCCCAAGGCAATTTTTAGAACTCTTAAGATTTCAACTCTACTACCTTCAGTAAGGAAAAATTGTGGTGCTGATAACAAAGAGAAGAAATTCAGAAGGAAAACTTAACTGATTAGGAGAAGGCTGAATTTAGGTGAATTTGTGGTATAACCCAGAGGAGTGGGCTCTCTGGTGAGCCACCCAAACCTATATATTCCCCCACCTATTAGGGTGCTACCCGTGATGGCTCATAGCTGAGTCCCTCTCTAAGAATTGCTCTTAGCCAAAAGGAACTTCCTTACCCAGATTTTCTTCTCTTTCCCTACAGGTCATCCACATCCAATGGCTGTTGGTGAAAGGTACAATGTCCTGGCTCCTTTGCCTCAATTCAGGGACTGCTCTCAGGGATCTGAGGGACTATTTACTTTCAGACTCCTGGTGGGATTGGCTGAGCCTTTGTTCAACATATTCTGCTCTCCTCACTCACTAACAAATGTTTTCAAAGCACTCCCCAGTAAAATTCCTACACACACATCTTTGTCTCAGTCTGCTTCCTGGAGATTCAAGTCTGGGATACTCAGGAATTAAATAAACATGTTAATATGATGAAAGAGATTGTTATGGTTTGGATCTGGAATTCTCTCTGAGGCTCGCGTGTTGAAGACTTGGTCCTCAATGCAACAATGTTCAGAGGTGGGGTTTTTAGGAAATGATTAGATCATGAGGTTCTGACCTCATCAGTAGACTAATCTATTGATGAATTCATAATTTGAGTGTACTCCTGGGAGGTGGTGAAAACTACAATGTACAGCCTCATTGGAGGGAGTGGATTTGGGGCATATTTTGTCCTTGAGGACTATATTTTGTCCCCAGATCCTTCCTTTCTCTACTTCCTGGCTACCATGAGCTGAGCAGTTTTCCTCTACCACACCCTTCCACCCTGACATTCTGCCTCACCTCATGCCCAAAGCAAAGAAGCTGATCAACTATGGACTGAAACATCTGAAACAATGAGCCAAAATAAATCTTTTCTGTTTGTATCTCACCTGTTCATATCAGGCATTTTGGTCACAACAATGGAAAGTTGATTAACACAGAAGTGGAGAGGTAGAAGGAGTAATTTTTATGTTGTTTTTACTTTATTGTGGTATGAGATCTACCCTTCTAATAAACTTTAGGTGTTCAATAAATATTCTTGACTATAGGTACAATGTTGTACAGCAGATCTCTAGAACTTTTTCATCTTTTTAAACTAAAACTTTATGCCTGTTGTTTAATAACTCCTTGTTTTTCCCCTCCCCCTAGTCCCAGGAAACCACCCTTTCAGCTTTATTTTAAGAATTTGATTATTTTAGATAACTCATATAAATAGAATTAAGCAGTACTTTCTGTGTCTGGCTTATTTCACTTAAGCAAAATGTCCTCAAGTTCTATCCATGTTGTTACACATTGTAAAATTTTTTTCTTTTTAAGAAAAGTGAGGGTGGGGGGCAGGTATCTCATGAAAATCAGAGAAAGATCAGTAGGGGAAAGGGACCAGGAGCTGTGAGGAGTGGAGGGAGGACAGAATGTTAGGGAGTGATATGGGCCAAATTATATTGTTGTAGCGGGTACATGTATTAATATGTAACAACAAATCCCATCATTATGTGCAACTATAATGCACCTACAAAAATGTGAAAAGGAATATATTTCCTTCTTTTTAAAGACCAAATAGTCTTTCATTGTGTGTGTATATACACATATACACACATATGTATGTATTAATATTTTATTTATGCATTCATCTGTTGACGGACATTTAGGTTGTTTCCACATTTTAACTATTACAAATAGCACTGCAATGAACACAAGAGTGCTCATATTCTTTTGGGATTTTGATTTCCAGTCTTTTGGATATATACCCAAAGTGGAATTGCCTCCATACTATTCCATAGCAACCACACCATTTTGCATTCCTATCAACAGCATGCAAGGATTTCCACTATGAAGAGTTATTATTATTTTTTTAACTACAAATTCATCTTACTGTAAAGTAAAATTGTTTTAGGTTTTAGATCCTCAATTCATAGCATTCTTAAAGCTGACTTGATGTATTAATGTAAATAACACAAGCACAAATCAGTTAGTCAAGCATCCATAAGCTGAGTAGTTTCTACTGAAAATCCCGATGAATAGTGCAATTCATTTATGATATAACCTGTTGGTACTATTCAGATGATTTTCAGTTTTGATGATAACAAGCTCATTTTCAAAAACTTTATAGATAATAAGACCATGTGATTTCAAAAAGTTAAAAGTGAGTTATTGACCCAGTGTGAACCTCTTCTGATAGTTTCCTATATACAACTAGAGTCATATACAATTAGCTCCTTATGAAATCTATTAAAAATGTACTTTTTGTTTTTTAATTGCCTAACGGGACAGGTCAAAGTCCTCTGTGTAATGATTATATTCAGTGTGATCAAGACATGCAGCTCAGTTTCATAGATAATGTTGTAAAAACTGTGCAGGATTCATTGGGAGGTAAGAGCCTGAATGTAGTATCTCTCATCTCCACAGCTCTCCCTCATTAACACTTGTCCCAGGGCAACATGAGCTGCCATAATGTTCTACTATTACCTCTGCTGCTGAGAGCCCAACGCAGCCGGCCTGGCAGGAATAGAGGAGTTCACAACATTGATGCCCAAAGCACACAGCCTACATAATGGCTTCTGCAAATCATCTTATTTTCACAAACCCAGCTGTTTAGGTGTTGCTCACTTCCCATTGATGTCCACAGGCTTGGGTTTGAGAACCCAGAAAAATACCTAATTATCCCAATTTTTTTTAAATGATGAAGAAACACACATTCCCTAGACTTCCTCATTACTTCAACCCTGGGACCCCCAAAATCTGCAGTGTTTCCTGTGTAATGCAGTACCTCTCAACCATGACAGACCACATGTACTTGAATGTTGTAGAGAAACACATGCACAAAAAATGAATTTTATCTGTTTCTCTCTTTCTGTAATTTGATATCAAAACAGTGATTTAACATGTTTTAATGTGGTAAGGTGACAATACAGTTTTGTGCAATGAAAAGATAATTGCTATGATGTTTTAAAATATTTCATTACAGCATTTTTAATAATAAAAACAGTAAAATGCTTTTGCGTCTTAGGTTCAGCCTAAACTTTAATAATCATCCTTATTCAAATGACAGGATGTAGAACACTTGAAAGTTGAATATATACCCATGAATGATTTAGGGGAACTATGAAATTATATTAAATTTGAAGAACACAGTTTAGTGTGGGAGAGAAAAAAGCCCTAATGACTTCACAGGAGAAATATTTATTAGAATATCATGTTACCTTTGTTTGTAGCATAATGGTCTCAAAGGGAACCAGTGAGATTGTTTTGATGGTAAATTTATTACATAGTTTTTAGGGGCCTGGGCCTGAGGGATCTTGTTGAAAAGGGTTTTGTGATCCCTGAAGCTATAAGGAACTTTGGCCTTTCCCAAAGAGAGGCTCCACAGAGTGAATCAATGTCCTTGGAGAATCAAAACAGATGCTGCCCAGGGGGGAGCAAATGTTTCAAGTTGGTGTCAGCTCACCAAAAAAAGCACATATTTCACTTCTGTCAAAAGTGCAGCATTTCCTTTAAGAAAGTAACTCCAGAGCGTTCTTTGTTTCCTCTTCCTAAATATTCAGGCTTGGTTAGAGATTGAACAACCTGAGCTGGAATTCAGACTCTACCTTTTGACCTTTGCCAAGTTGCTCCACCCTCCTGATCCTGTTTGCTCATCTGCAAATTGGGAACCACAATAGGACTTGTTTCTTGAAACAGATGTGAGAACACAGGCAACATGCCCTCAGCTACATGAGACTAAACTTGCCAATGATAGTAGCCACTATTATTACCAAGTCATGTTTTGTCTGCATGTATCCATGTTTTGACTTGAGAAATACGATATGTATTTTCATGTCTTAAACGCCAGATTCACTTGGGGGGACCCACAGATCCATGAAGAGCGCCAATATGAAGCCAAAGGTGCACGCTCTCTCGTGGCCACTCATACCCTGGAGATTTAGGAAAGCCAGTTTATGGCAGAGTCCACAGATTAGCAGAGGGCCTTCCAGATTCTTTGCTCTCATTACTCATTTCTCAAGGATGGGCCTTCAGAGATTCTGAACAGACACAATGACTGTGTGTCAGAGTCTCTCTCACACACACACACAAAATTTACTACTCCAACTGCATTTGCAAGAATGTGCCTGGTTACTGGACTCTACAGCTCCCTTGTATCTCTTGACCCCCATCTGTAAGCTTAGACTCATCACATATCTATGATCAATCCTGTTTTATTCAGGGGGGAATGGAAGAACAACTTAACCACTCCATCAATTCTGCATCAAGACTACCCTAAGGTATCTCCTGCATTAATGGCAGTTCTAGTACTAATACAAGTAACAATAAATAACTAGCATTTTAAAACACATACTCTACCTAAGCACTTTATACATATCTACTCATTTACTTCTCATAAAAACCCCACAAAGTAGGCACTATTATTATTCTCAGGTTACAGATGAGGAAACTGTGGACACAGAAAGGCTAAGAAACTTCATCTAAATTACACAGGCAGTGAGTGACAGAAATGGAGACCTGAACTCAGGCAGGCTGGCTGTATGGACTATACATTCAACCACTTTTCCACCAATCATGTCTTTTATTCCTCTGTCTCAGCCCCCAGGGGCTACCTTTTTGGTAAATTTCCCTCCATTATATTTGGGGACTTTGGTCTTCAAGCCTCATGCTTGTCTACATTGGGTATCCCACATCTGGGCTCCAGCTCCTCTAGGGACAATTCTGACCACAAGGGCCCCAAGCTCCATTCCTGACAGTCTCATGCTGGGGCTTCTCTTGGCAAGAAGTACCCTAGTGCAGGAGAGTGTGCCCACGTCATTTTCACAAATGCTGCATTGTTCTTCTTCCTTCCACAGCTGAGTTTGAAGGAGGCCATGTTTTGGGAGCCAGCATCTGGGCTTTTTTGAAATATACAGAACAGGCAAAGAATCCTCTAAGAGCACCTCAGGACTAGCACATGAGAGGATCACTGTTCTGTTCAACAGGATAGACAGGCTTCTGACTTTATAGACAAGAAGAGGCAAGACTATGGAGCCCAAAGACCAGCAGAAAACATTCAAGTTGCCCTGCAGACTATGCATATCCCTCTAACTCAGGCTTACCATATGAAGATTATCCACTAGATGTTTTTCAGTTTAATGTTTATGATATCAAAACGTCAAATATCTCATAGTACTAGGCCAATTGAAATTAGCTGAGTAAAAAAAAAAAAACCACCTAAAGCAGTAGGAGAATTAGAGGATTCCTTAGTCATGAAAACATATTCTTTTTTTAAAGAGAGAGAGAGAGAGAGAGAGAATTTTTTAATTTTTTTTTTTGAGTTTTCGGCAGACACAACATCTTTGTTTGTATGTGGTGCTGAGAATCGAACCTGGGCCGCACACATGCCAGGCGAGCGCGCTACCACTTGAGCCACATCCCCAGCCCATGAAAATATATTTGATGAATGCATCAAAAAAAAAAAAATTCTCCTAGCTAGCTAAAAGGCAGAAATTAGACATTTTGAGAGGTAACATATTTGTAATTTAGAAGGTGATGGGGCCAGTGCCTAAGGTGTTTAGCCTCCAGGGTAGGACCACACAAGTCACAGGGTCAAGGATATCTCCAATGCGAGCAGAAGGCCCAGGGTTTAGCACTGCCAGAAAACTCAAAAGATAGTGTACACAGCCTGATATGAGCACAGAAAGTCTTCAAAAAGAAAAAATGTAGGCCCAGTTGGTTCAGCTGGGGGGATAGAGAAAGGTGAGAGTGGCAGCAGAGGTCAGTAAGAGTAAGTGACAGCAGAGTTGTGAAGATCAGAAATCCTAAAGGACACTATTTTCATACTATAACAACCAAAAAATTAAATTCTCTGTAAAAGTAAAAGTACTATCAATAAAATGAAAAGTTAAACCACAACTAGAGTGTTCTCTCTCTCTCTCTCTGCCCTAGCCTCTGACTTCCTCTTCTTACACAAGGGAGATTCAAGACCGATGACTGAATAAAAAGCAGGCTTCACTTTCCACCATAGGAGATGAAACCTCTAGGCAGTCACCTCCTCTGCTCCCTGGCAACTCAGATGCAAGCTGCAATAGAGACTCAGCAATCAGACGCAGCCAGGGGGACACTGAATCAGGGACAGAGGAGAGTCCAATTTTGTGGCATTAGGGCCCGGAGTGGTGCCGAGGTGCCAGGAGTGGCTGTCAGTGCCCAGGATCAGTACTGGCAAGGTCCTCTCCAGGCGGTTCCTACAATGTGGCTTGGGCTTGTTATTCTGCCTAGCTTCCCTTGGTAGGGCTGTTCTATTTTCAGAGTTTAGATTTTAGTTCTTCCAGTGATGCTGTGGTCTACCAACTATCCTGTCATTGCCTCCGTCTTCCTTGGAATGAGCCAGTCACTTTCTGTTGCATGCACCTAAGAACCTCTGACCACAAGTTGGGAAACTGACTAATGGAATTTTACAGACAAATATAAAGTATCTTAAAAATACAAATTCAACAGAAAGAATCCTATTCCAATAGGAAACAGGACAAAGAAAATGAACAGACTATTCACTAAAGAGAAAAACACAAATGGCCAATAAGCATAGGCAAAGACATCTACCCTCACATTTTCCAGGCAATTTTTCAAATATTATTGAGAAATTCTTCTTACTGTACTATACTGAGTCTACTGCTCAGTGGTAGTGAGCTTGTGGGAACAAGCTGTTGTTGGGGTGTAAAAGGATATAGGCTTTCTAGGGGCTAGGTGAAATCTGAGAATGTGTACTAACACTGAAAGTGTTCCTTTTGCTCAGCAATTAGCCTTATATGACTTTATGCTGGAAAAAGGCCATGGACCCATGAAGTTCAGTCCCCGAATGGCATCTTAGAATATACAGTTCAGATAATTTAAAGTAAATTCATAGTTCAAAGTAATCTCAAACTATCTCAGCCTTTCACTTGTTTGGCCTAGGTTGGGCTTTCCCAGGGAAATGATTGGCTCCTAGAATTATATACAGTCAGGTCTTGCTGAAGGACAGAATCTGCTTTGAGAAATGCATCCGTGCTAGGTAATGCTGTACTCGTTTGAGTATCATTGAGTGTCCTTACACTAGCCTAGATGGTATAGCCCACTACACACTTAGGCAATGTGGGTCATACCAACTTGCATGCCACCCTTTGTTGATGGAAACATCATTCTGTGGTGCATGACTACATTAGATCCCTCTCCATCCTTTCCCCCAATTCACATCCCTGTGCTTTGTAGTCATGATCTTCCAATGCTCTGTACTAAAGTACTCCTCCTACCCCTGACCCAGGCACCTCCTTCTCCTCCTCTCTCCATTTTGACCAAAAAGTGTCTTTTCCAAGGACAAAGAGACTGAAATGATGGGGAAGGAGGCGGGTAATGAACGAGAACATTCACAGATTAATCATCCTTGTGTTAATCTCATCCATAAGTAGAGAAATCTCTAAGAAGTGTATCTAGTCCCTAATTGCCTTTCCCTTACTCTCCTCCAGATAAATGCATAAGGCTTAATCTTCCATCTGGCTTAGGTCTCTGCTCACTTGTCACCCCTTGGTGAGGTCTTTCCTGCTCACCCACTTAAAATTGCAACATGCAACTCCCCAGTGTTGCCCATTCCCCTTTTTGACTTTATTTTTCTCCATTGCATTTATCATCTATTTATTTTACTCATTCATTCGCTATCTGCATCCCTCTCCCACTAGAATATAAAGTCCACCTCATGAAGACTTTTTTGGCCTATTTTATTTTATTTATTTATTTTAGAATTTTAATATTTATTTTTTAGTTTTTCGGCGGACACAACATCTTTGTTTGTATGTGGTGCTGAGGATCCAATCCAGCCGCACGCATGTCAGGCGAGCGCGCTACCGCTTCAGCCACACCCCCAGCCCTGCCTATTTTATTCCTTGCTTTATTTCCAGTATCTAGAAGGGAAGCTGATGCAGAGTAGATGTTCCAGGACTGTGGCTAATAGGAAAATATCCTTGTTCATGTTTACAGTGAAGAACACAAAACATAGATTTGTTAAATCAATTATACCATAATCGCATGATGGAATTACCACACTATGGTATACACAGAATAACAATCACCCAAAGATATTGGGTCTTAATTCCTGGAAAATGAAATGTAATGTTATTTGGAAAAAAGAGTCTTCGCAGATGTGATTATGGAATATGAGTATGGGAGATTATCCTGGATTACCTGATGGGCCCTAAGTACTCTCACAAGTATCTTTATGAGAGAGAGGCAAACAAACTCAGAAGGTCAAAGGTTTTATGTTTTCTCTCATCTGTGGAATCAAGAGAGGAAAATGAAAAAGGTCAGGGGTGATCACGTGAAAAGCAAAGGGAGATCAGTAGAATAGAGGAGAGGGAGTGGGGCTGGGAAGATGAAAGGGAGAGGGGAAGTGCTGGAGAGGGATATTGGCCAAATTATATTGTTATATCGTGTGCATGTATGAACATGTCACAGCAAGTCTCATCATTAGGTACAACTATAATCCACCACTAAAAAAATGTGGAAAAGAAAAAAAAAAAAACAAAAACGAGACAGGCAGAGGGAGAATTCACATATGCACAGAAGAGAAGGTGATATGAAGATGAACCAAAAAGAGACTCAAAACCTGGAATGCTGTGACTCAAGCCAAGGAAGGCCCTGTGGCCACCAGAAGCTAAACACCCTGATTTCCACCCAGCAACGCTGATTTCACTCTTCTGGTCTCCAGAACTGTGAGAGAATAAATCTCTGTTTCTTCAAAGTACCAATGTGTGGTAGGAGACTAATACGTATTTTTCTAACTTTTAGATTACTATTTGGGATTACCCTCGAATAAAATTTTCTCTTCTTACAGAGCCATCTCAACTGTCAAAAATACCTCAATTTCTTTACTTTTTTAAAATTAAAGTTTTTAGTTTTCAGATAGTTATAGATTCACAAGCATGGTAAGAAATAAGGCAGAGAGATCTTGTGTACCTTTTCCCCAGGTACACAGGTTACATCTTGCAACATGATAGTGTACTATTATAAGGAGCTTTTGTTACCAACCAGTGGGGATCAAAGTTCTGGCTCTATACTTTGCCTTTTCTGGCACTATTGGCCAGTATTGGGGTGCCTCACTCTAGTCTCATTAGGCTGAAAAATCTAGAGTCCCTTATGCTGATGGCTGGGGTGAGGGCCACAGGTCTTCCTTTGGTGTTTGACTGGAATGGAACAGTTATTGTCTAAACTTGTCTTTCTTCATCCTTTGGCTACATAGAGCACACTTTGGGAATGTAATTTTTAAATTAGTTTATTTATTTTAATTAGGCATATCTGACAGCAAAATGCATTTGATTTATTGTATACAATTGCAGCACAACTTTACATTTCTGTGGTTGTACATGATGTAACATCACACCATAGGTGCAGTCATACATGTACTTAGGGTAATGATGCCCATCTCATTCCACCATCTTTTCTGCCCCCATGCTGGGAGTGCATTTTTATCTGTGCCTTTGGGTATTTCTGGGTTGCCAGTTTCTTCTATTCCAAAGTGGGAAAAATGGGCAAAAAGAAAGTTCTAGGCACTCATCACAGTATTGTTCCTTAGCTCTTGAGGTTCCTAGTCAACCAGGCTTCTCTCCACCTTTCAGACTTCATAGGCTTTGTTTTACAAGTAAATAATATCCAGGGTTTTAAACTAGTTGTACCTTAGTAAGAAGAATAGGGGGAAATACATCTACTTCATCTTCTTAGAAATGAGAACTCTTATCTTTGTGAACAAAATTTTGTTTAATTTGGGGTTTTCACTTCAGGAAGAATGAAGGAACATCCTATCTGTAAAACTCCAAAAAGCAGAGAAAGCCTCTTGTATTTAAAGTTTACAGTCATACAGGCATGCTGCCCTGCCTGCCTCTTTAGTACATAGCTTCCTTGTACAATATTACACTTTGCACACACTTTCAGCTATTTCCTGTAAGCTCAGCTTTTCCAACTGTTTGGCAAAGACTGCCTTTAATACTTTCTTCCCCAACCTGGTTAACCACACAGGAGGTGTCTAATAATCATTGACTGAACGCATAAAAAGATATCTACCACAGACCAAGCAATGTGGGAGTCTTAAAGGAGAATGGAGGGGAAAATATCACCATGTCTTCAAGAGCCTAAAGTCTAGCACAGAGTGAATTATTCCTTGTATCCCTTTTAGGTCAAGTCCACCAACTTGATTTTGCATGACATAAATGAAAAGTTTGCTCTCTCTATGGGAATGTAACCCAGCCCACACCAGGGTGGGGTTGTATGCAGGGTTGTGGGCTATTTCATCAGTCAACTAGAGGTTGAATATGATGTAGGCTGGTAGGTCCTACAGGTTCATTTGCTCACATATTTCTTTTCATATTATTCTCTGGGAAAGGCTCAAGTACTCTAGATTTCTAGAATAAGCAGCTTTTACAAAGCAAACTCATTACCACACAGAGCCACATAGTCCAACCCACATATTAGCCCCATTGAGAAATTCTTTTCTTAATTTAAATTTATTAATTTTTTTTTTTTTTTTTTTTTTGGTACTAGGTATTGAACCCAGGGAGGCTTTACCATTGAGTTACATTCTCGGTCCTTTGTTAGTTTTTAAGACAGGTCTTTATTAAAGTTACTCAAAGTTGCAATCCTCCTGCTTTAGCCTCTGGAGTTACTGGATTACAGGCATGTTCCACTGAGCCAGGCTCCCATTGAGTATTTCTCATCTGGCCTGAGAAAGACAAGGGCATTTGAACCTATATGCAAACTTCGCACATATCTTCTGGAATCCATTCTTTGGAGCAATGACTGACAGCTTCAACAGGTGGTCAGCAGTAGACAGAGATGATGGTAGGTCGGTGTAACTACTCTTACTCCTGGAATAACACAGAGCAACTAAGACCTTCAGAGCACTCTGAGTGCCAAAAATCCATGGTCTACAGCGACCTTCTGTCTGAGTCATGAAGCCTGAATTGTCTCATCTTCCAGTAGTGTTTAACATGAATGGGTAGAGGGATGAGGTTATCTTTGTGCCTAGAATACAGATTACACTTGGATTGGGCTGATCTTGTTTTAATTTTAATCCCTCCTTGACTTTCCTATCAGTTGTTTAAAGGATATCTTTGTATCTTCTTATTGGAATGCCATAAAGATTACCTCCTCATTTGAAGGTTGTAAATGAGACACATATCAGTAGAAATTTCTTTTGATGTGAAGTGTACTCATAAGAAAAAGTACTGTCCTTGGGTTTCTAAACTATAAAGTTTAATCTTCAGTCCCCCGTGTCTGAACTCTTGGTTGATTAATTCATATCAAATCTTCACACTTCCAATAGTTTTCTCCTTTTCATCCTCAATCCAAATCTCAAGGACAATGTATCGAAATTAATTTTTGAGTTAGAATGGTGGAAATAGTGTCAAATTCCTTCGGAGAATTAATGTGGAGTCAAAGCAACACTTGCTGGCTTCACAATGGTTTTGCTTACAATTGGCCTTCATATTTTTATTTTCATCCTTGATATCTGCTTTTATAGAAGGAATTTTAATTTAGGTTTTTAAATTATTTTATACTAATGTTTAGTAGAAGTGTGTGTGTTGGGGGCGGGGGTGTCTAGTGTATAGGGAAAGTTTGCCAAAGTTGAATGACCCTTGTTGAGTAGTAGGATTTTTACCACTGCTACCTGGAATCCATGGAATTTCTACATGACTGATAATAAGGGATACTTTTTGTGATGGTTAATTCATGGTTCTAGAAAAACAAAGTTATTTTTAATAACAAAGTCTTTGATTTGCCATACACTTAAGAACATATATGAAGTTGTGATGAATCTGAAATAATTTAGAAACTTAGTAATTGACATCCAATGACAGATTTTGAAAATGAATTCACTGGTGAATTCTGATGATTTACCATCGTTACATACCCTCAGGACATTACAGGAGAATTAAGTGAAAGGATGAATATGAAAGTAATTTGTAAGCTGGGGGAGGAGTTTGCTGTTAGGATTTTTTCAGTCTTTGTAATCATCCTCATCTCCACGGGCACCACACCTTTGCCATTGTCAGGTCCTATCTCAACTACTGCAAATTCCTTTTTCTTCCTTACTTTGCTTTAGTCAGTTCAAAATCCTCTGAGTAATCTTTCTCTACCATCACTCCAGTCTTCTTCTTTTCCTTCTTCAAACCCCTCCTCTGTCTCCCAGATTAAGTGACCTCACATCTTTCCAAAAGATTCATTTTCTCCTCTAAGGCTTTTTCCTTGGCCATCACAACAATCTCAGAAATGCCCAGTGTCAGCGATGACTAATGACAGAAGCTAATCTCTCTCCCTGCTGCCTGTTGGCTCTGCCTTTCGTGCATTCCATTCTTCTTGGTGTAAATGCCCTCTGAATTGAGAGTTCTTTTAGAAGACTGGACTCCCCTGTCTAATTTGCTATTAGTGGCATCATTGCTGTTTATGAGTGAGGCGCAGTAGATATTAATGTGCTGGGTTCTTGCTCTGGGAAGATGGCGTCTGGGACTAACTTTCTTAGATGGCCGCTGGGGTTGTTTGCTGATTACAAGGGGAACAGTGACAAGCCCTCACCCATGTGGATATGCTCTTGCCCACAGGAAAACATTTGAGAAATAGATATTGTAGCTCCCCTTTGTCACCATGAAATCGTGTTTCCCTTTGGCTTCTTCCCACATCCCCTTCTGTACCTCTCAGCTCCTGGTCTGGATATTACTAAGCATCCCATTTTCAGAAAATAGCTGGCTCCAGCTTTTGACACCTTAGTGATACTTCAAACTATAGGTGCTTAGAGGAAAGATTATTTATTCACTGGTATTTAATAAAGATTATTTATTCACTGATTATTATTTAAATGGATCCCAATTCAGAGTTTTTTTCAAGTCTTTCTAGATACTCTTTCTTGCTATCCAAATTATAACAACTATGCTTCACGCAATCACTCCATACCAGGCTCTATGCCAGGTGCTATACATATGTCTTTACAACAATCCTGTAATTTATCCAATCCCTATTATATGGTTGAGGAAATGTGGCATGTTATAGGTTAAGAAATTTGCCCCAGGAAGCAAAAGTTAGCAACAAAGCCTGAATTCAAGTGTCAGCCTGTGCTCACACCACTCCAGAAATCTCTCTACTACACAATTTTTTTTTCCTTCCTTCCTAAATAATTTTCCTATTCCCCAAGTGGTCAGGAAAAAGCCAAGACTATTGCCTAACTGAATTAGTTTATGCTAAGGTATTGATGACTCTTAAAAGAAGAATTTGTCAGCTCAAGTTAATCTGGACTTTGTGAAAAAACTATTTGGAGAGGTAACTATCTGTTCTTCCTTACTTAGACCAAGTCACCAAAAGCTGCTTCTCCTGACGCACGCATATGCGTGCACAAACACAATCTCTGAAGAATAAGAGGTCAACAATTTGAAGCTTGCTTCATGCTGACCCCAGATTTAGTCAATTGAGCTAAGTGGCTCTGTAAGTATTGACAAACTAAGACCTGGGCCTTGGCTTTTATATGGGATTCATTTTAATATAGTCTATTCAAAAAGCTACTGGCCTTTCTAATTAGCCAGAGAATATAGAAGACCACTTTATGTTCAATACATCAAGTTTAGCCACTGGAGAAAAATTATTTGAAAAGAGAACTGCTAAGGCTCCTGACAGAGAAGACACAACATCAATATACAGTCCCTCTCTTTCTCTTTCTCTTTCTCTCTCAATCTTCCTCTGGGTCTTGCCAACCCCCTCTGAAGTCTGAACATCTTGAATCATATATGTTAAGGCTGTGTAATTATATAGCTAAGCATATTCCCTAAGTCTCTTTGAAAAATGGTTTATTTTAAATTATACAAGGAATGCATAATTATAGGCTCACTGTTAAGAAATTAATATGGAATATGTACAGTAAAAAAATAAAAATTGCTTATCATCTTTTTCATTTCATTCCTTTCCCCCAAATAAACCAGTATTCATCGTTTGGTATACAGCTGTCTGCACCTCTATCGTTTATATACAGTTAATTTATACGTAGATGTGTTTTTAATTTTTTATGTGACTGAATTTATATTGAATATAATCAGAAATTTACTTTAAAATGTTTAAACTACCTTTAAAATAGGTTCCTGTCAATATATATAGTTGCATACCTTGTTTTTTTAAATAGCTGCATAATATTCAATTTTTATATGTACAGCAATTACTGTAGCCATTTTTCTATGGAGAGACTTGGGGTGTTTCCAGATTTTCACTATCACTGGCATTCCTGAACAGAATATTTTGTGGAATAGATTTCTAGAAGGAGAATTGCTAGTCAAGGGCTTCATAGGTTTCTTTAAATGATTAGCTTATTTTCTAAAAGCCCACTTCATTCATAAAGGCTTATAGGAATGATTAAATGAGTTAAGACATAAAGCCAGAAGAACATAGTCTTTCCAACCTAGAATATTGATGTAAATTAATGGCTTTAGAATCAGATTACATATTGTAATATCTCAGTATGCAACAACACACCTTTGCTTTAAGCCTCAGTTTCTTCCTTGTTCTGTAAAAAGAAGAGGTGTACCTTGGCACTGACTTTTGAAAGCCAGTTGTGCACCTCTCTCCCCACCTTTTTTAGATGTGGGTATTCAAACTCCAACCTGGGTAACCTTCCCTTCTATGGGCTCACTTTCCCTCCCTCACCCACCCTCATCTCCCCAGATGCCAGCTCCTTCCCTTACTCCTCCCATATCTTCTGAAGTAGAGGAATAGGAGAGATGGAATCAAAACCCAGTAATCTAATGCTAACCATTCTTTATTGAATATATTCCACAGGACACATTAAGCAAAGAATTCTATTAATTTAAGAAAAGGGCTAGTGGGTGAAGTAGGTACCTAAATTTGAATCCTGTGCCTGTCAGAGGAAAGCAGTAATCAGTGTGCGCATAGGTCTGCTCACATTGTGGATTACACTGGTAAGTGCCATTCTGGGGATCCAGGTCCCATTCTGCGATATAAGTCACATCCATGTAATCATCTTGAACCGGTTCTTCCCTGGTTCATCATAGTCTTGAGGTCACATACTATGTTTTGGCTAATGATAGAAAACATGTAGATGATGGTCCCAGAAAATTTTATTGAAGTCAGCAAAATTGTAGCCATCTTAGTTTGTGTAAGTTATGATGTTTGTGCTATGATGTTTGCACAAAGACAAAATTGCTGACAATGCATTTCTCAGAACATATCCTGGTCATTAAGCATCACATAAACATATTTGCCACCACACAACAGTTTGTTATGAAGAATCTTTTAAATAACATATCACTGTGCCTAGCACATAGTAGGTGTTCCACAGTTTTGATTCATTTCCTTGCTTAGATGATGAAGCTGAAGACCAGAATAATTCCGTAACTTGCATAAGATTATACAGCTGGCTATGGACAGAACACAAACCAGAAACATAGGCCCTGTAACCCACAAAAAGACATGGGTTTTCTAGGAAACCAGTGGTTCTCAAAGTGTGGTCCAAGGAGTCCTGAGCAAATCTTCCCTTTTCCAATTATACATCTGTGTGATGCTGGTTATTTTCATACACTTTAAGCAAAACCACATACCGAGGCAAATAAAAATGCAGAAGCAGAGGTAAGAATCCTAAAATCTTCTATGAAACCAGCATTGAAAAGATATGCAAAAAAGGGCTGGGATATAGTAGCTCAGTTGATAGAGTGCTTATCTTGCACATCCGTAAGGCAATGGGTTCAATCCCCAGTACAAAAAAAAAAAAAATTATGCAAAAGAAATGACATTTTCTCCCCAATTGGCTTTTGTTTTATTTTTTAAATTTTTAATTTATTTACTTGCTTTAATCAGTTATACATGACAGCAGAATGCTCTTCAATTCATTATACACAAATGGAGTACAATTTTTGACTTCTCTGGTTGTACCCAAAGTAGGGTCACACCATTTGTGCAACCATACATGTACCTAGGGTAATGTTGTCCATCTCCTTTCACCATCTTTTCTACCCCCAAACCCACTCCCCACCTCCCAATTGGTTTTGGTTTGGAAAAAAATAGTTATTTCATATAAAAACATATTATTTATGTTAACATTTGTTAGCACTATCATTTTGAAATAAAGTCCTAAATATTTTTAAATATACCATTTTTCATTTCTAATATCGTCTATATTTCTCTAAAGCATAGTATCTAGAGATAAAATCCACACAGAAAAAGCTCTTTTGCATCCTGAGTTTTCAAGAATAAAAAAGGTTCTAAAACCAATAAGTTTGAGGACATCTGTATGAAACACTCTGTCCTTTTCCCTGTACATTATAATGCTTCTGTGTGTCACATAAGAAAAAGGGATTACAACCACCATATTTAAATTCTTGAATAATTAGAATGTGAAATTCTCAAAAAATCTGGGCATTTTCAAGGAGTACCAGTGTAGAAAATCAATAGGGTTAATGCTGGTGGGTCAGGCCTGTACTAGGTTTTGGCAGATATGATGGTTCATTTTATATGTCCAATTAGCTGGGCCAAAATATCCAGATATTTGGTTAAGCATTATTCTGGATGTTTCCGTGAGAGTATTTTAAAATGAGACTTAAATTTAAAATGGTGGACTTTGAGTAAAGCAAATGGCTGGCACTTGATAAGGTGGGTGCGGCACATCTAATCAGTTGAAGACCTGAATAAAACAAAAAACTGACTTCCCCCATGCAAGAAGGAATTCTGCCAGCAGACTGCAGCTACAAGGTTTTTCCCTGGGTTTGCAAGCTCTCCCTCCTGATTTTGGACTTGCCAATCCCCATAATTGTGTGAATCAATACCTTAATACCAATCTCTCACCTCTCTCTACCCCATACATACACACATTCTGTTGGATCTGTTTCTCTGGAGAACCCAAAGTCAGAAGGGCAGTAGGGTATAGGTAAGGTCATATTGGGTAGGCAAGCTTCAGTTCTGGGAGGGTGAAGGCATCTCTTTCAACTTCAGTTGTTTCAGGGACAGGTCAGAGGTCCTTTAGCTGGAGAGAGTGTGTGTCCTATGGGAGGGCCAGACCATAGGCCTCTTCCCTTCCACCCTGCTCCTCACCCACTGTGCCACACTAAGGAAGGTAAAAATATAAATACATGTATATATGTATATATATGTATATACAATATATATACATACATATATATATGTAGCTAGTGTATATGTTTGTTATATATATACACACACATGAAAATATATATTAAAATCTATATAATGCACACACAACGTATCAATTATTTCACATGCCACCAGAATCTCAGGGTGGTTGGGGCAAATGTGAAAAGAGCATGAGGACAATCAAGTGTTCAACAAGAAAGCTGTTACCAAGCCCTGAACTAGGGAGCAGGCCAGGCAGGTGGATACAAGCACAGACACATTGTCACCCCTCAGATTTGCTTAGAGTGGGTGAGCTCTGCCTGCCCATGCCCATGCAGTTGTAATTAGGTACAGCACTTAAAAATATATATATTCAATGTGAATATGTTGGAACTTGTTTCCTGGGGGATTCATCAGTTGAGGTATCTTAGACCCTTGGCCATGGGCCATAAAATGCACTTGACTGAGTATGATATAAATACCTTCCACTCCATTGATGTATTGATTTGTTTTCATTTTGCTGTCTCTATGTACCACACACATCCATCTCCCAGCTAAGTTCCCAGAGAGCAAAGGCTGGCTTGGAGAAATTCTTTTTGAGTAATACAACACTCAAAGAGGGGAAGACTTCATGTTTATCCAGTATCTAAAATGTTTCGGACACTTAATATTAAGTTTATCCATCTTTACCACATTTAGCACATAACGAAATTGAGTTTCAGTTTATACATGTAGTGAGGAATATTGTTTTAAAAGGCATTTCCTGCTGTCTTTCCTTTTCTTGTTAAATTAGGGGCTTATTGTTGGTTAGTTTGTCTCTTTGAAGATCTAATACCATGAAATCAAGCACTTAATTTGAGGATGACCAGCCTAAGGAGAGGAAGAAGAGGAACATCAGAAAGGGAAGGAGAAAGAAGTAAAAGGGGGAGGAAAACAGACATAACCCCCCCCCATAACAAATCATTTGAAACTAAAAGATGCTGAACAGTGTTGAATGTAAAATTCTTATCTTTTTTCCTACATTTGAGTGGTAATAGGAGCTAGAAACTAACTTGCACTATTTTTCAAATTTCTTTGATCACTACCAACAGTAAGTATGTATTTGACATCAGGATCAGGAATGTATAGCATTCATATACATACTATATACATACACGCATGCACACACACACATACACACACATACACGCACACACACCCCCCAAAACAAATTTCATGGAACAATACTTAACCTTTACCATATGTAAGGAATGCTATTATTATCTATTTTATTTCTTTTTTTAAAAAAAAGTATGTCTGTCAATTGAATTCATGACCATTAATGACCACCAACCTTGGAAGAACAGGTATAGAAAAATTATTTTTTGACCCAACTATCTAACTTGTTCAAGGACATGGTGGACCTGGAATTCATCCCACATTTATTATACTGAGTGTGAACGAGCCCCAGAGATAAGTCCTACCTAGCAGTCTGAAGTAACCGAGAGACAACCAGCCCTCCCTCTCACACTTTCCCTGTTCAAGGAAGATAAGCATTTCCCTCCTACTCTTGGGATCCCATCTGCTTTCAGCAACAAAACTTCTAGACAAGTTATGAAATGATGAGAGGTGTAGGCAAAATTTGAAGAAATTTCATTAGGAATTATCAAAGAGAATGAAGGAAAAGGACATCTCCCCACTGTAAGAGGGACTTCATAGGTAGGTGCAGCTTTGTTTCAAAAAGAAAATACAACATGCACCAAGTCTAAGGAGGACAGAGGTAAAGCTGAATCCCCTCTGGGTAGTCTGACCCACAGACCAATCTGTGCTGGGACCAGGACGATGCAGAAGCGTGGAGCGGGAGGGAGCTACACAAAGGCCCGTCTCCCTTTGCTGACTTACTTTACCACCTCCCCACATTCTGCACCTTCTTGGCAGCTTTTTCCATTCTTGGTTTCTTTCACAGTTTTCCTCTTGCCAATTTTACTTTGGGGTAGGTTTATGATGTTGAAAGAAAAATGAAAAACAAAAATCCCTCTTTCCAGGAGGCAAGTTAGTGATCCTTTTCCTGGGGAGAGAGGGTGGTGGCCAAGTTGGAAGGCTCTCCTTCAGTACAGACTTGTGAGCCTCTCTAAGCTGTGGTGGTCCCACTGGGGAGAGTTTACAACATACATGGTTTGAAATTTCCCTCCTCCCTCCAATTGCTTTGACTTCCTGCTATCTCCCTCAGATTTCTTTCATTTCTCCTGCTGTTAACAGGGATAGGCTGGATGAAGCTGTCAACTTAGGACCTACCAGCCCTCAATGATCTGGCCCCTCTTCTCTGTTAACTGTTAACTTTCTTGCTCTGTCTTTGAACTCCAGTTATTCTGATATTGCATTTGAATAAAAGAGCTCATTTCTGTCGCTGAGCCTTTGCCCCTAAAACCTTCCTTTGCATCTTCTTATAGGTAGTTCCTTTTCATCATTTGGGACTCAGATTAAATATCATATTCTCAAGATTTTCCTCAATTGTATTCTCTAAAATAGGTCTCCATTATTCTCTATCTTGGCTCTTGGCTTCTTTCATGATACAAACCACAATTTGTTAATAGTTGCTTGTATTTTTTCTTGCCTCATCCACTATGAAAGTCCAAAAGGTATAAACATCCTGTAAATATATAGCAAATAGTGCTGCCTTTTTTTTTTAAACACATTAAGAAATCTCATTTGTATTGTGATGAAGGTACTGTTGGTAACTTCCAAGAGTGTGCTCTTTGCCAGGCTCTTCTTTCTCTCCCAATAACTTTATTCCTGTATTAATTCACTCATTCATTCATTCATTCACTTAAGTAGTCAGTAGGTATTCATTGAGCATCTACTTTGTCGGCAGTAAACCCTGTGCTGCAGTGAGGAACCGGGCGCTTGTTTCTTGCTTCACTTCTTGCAGCCAACCAGAATGGTGGTTCCACAGTGAATTTCTCTGTTAAAACCTTCATCTCTTCCTCTGGAGAAAACCTGAACCCTACAGTATGGAGCAACACAGGCACCCTGTGACTGGTCCCTCCTTCTTCCCCAGTCACATTTTTTGATGCTCTTCTCCCAACCTAGACTCTGCTGCATAATAAGAGCTCCTCTGGATGACAGGAAGAATATCAGCAATCCCTTGGACTTGCTGCTTGTGTTTCTCCTCTCCCAGCACCCACCCCCCTTAACACACACACACATACACATGCACATAGCCTGGGACAAGCACTAACAATTTCTGGGTTGCTCATAGAGACTCTTAGCAGATTTATATCTCTGCTGTTTGGTCAGACAGGACTTTTCCTCCTACTGGCTGGGTTGTGCTTTTCTAATTGAAATCTCAGTTTAGGTGCTGAGAGTCAAGGGTACAATGGGCACCTTAACTCCAAGGACAGGCCTCCAAAAGAAACCCCACTTTGCCCGTTTACATTGTGGCTGGTGGTGACAACAGTGGCTTGAACTTCACTTGCTCCAGTGATAATAAATGTCTACAGAGTGTTGAAGGAGACCATGTCAGAGGTGAGAGACCCTTGGGTTTGTATCAAGGGGCCTCCTCTGGACAAGCCAGAATCTTGAGTTCAGACCTTTTCAAAGGACCAGAGAGGAGGACATTTAAATCTTTGCAATTTGTAATTCTTTCTTTCAATGTCATACCTCTTCTGGGTTGTTGCTATAGACCCTTATCAAAATTTCCCCCTTTTGGGCTGGAGTTGTGGCTCAGGGGTAGAGCACTTGCCTAGCATGTGTGAGGCTCTGGGTTCGATTCTTAGCACCGCGTATGAATAAATGAATAAAATAAAGGTCCATCAACAACTAAAAAGAAATATTTTTTAAAAAATTTTCCCCCTTTTATTGTGTGCTGCATGGGGTTTGCTTCTAATTTCTCTTTTTTCTTGGAGAAATAGCAAGGGAAGGAATTTCTTCTGCTTTTTGGAAACTTGCAGTTGCTGTCTTCTAAATGCTTTATGCTTCAGTTTCTTCATCTATAAAATGGAGAATTAGCAAAATTAATGAACCTTTGTCTTTCATAAAATGTCTTATAGGATAGGTGCTGTGCAAGTAATATGCTATGGAATGATAGCATTTTCTTAGTGTTTATAAACATAATTTGAATTTTCCATTAATTAGAATTAATTCTGTTTATAAGAAAAGACCTTTCCAATTAAATCACTGGTGTGCGACTTTGGGTAGCTGATGTCTTTATTTTGCTTTACTTTTAATAAAATGGGTTCTATTCTATTTTGGGTAAATTCTTAATTTGCATCTTCCTTTGGCCAGTTTCAATGCAGCAGTCTCACCTTTCATTTAGTCTCTCTAAACATTCTTATTTGTACTAGAAAATTTTCTTTGATATTATGCCTCTTCTCATTATTGAAAAACACTTTATAGCTGAAGGTTAATAGCAATATTTATTCAAGGTAATGTTACAATGTGCTTTAGGATTTTAAAATAAAAACAAATAACCTTTCATTAAACCACCATTTTAGTGAGTCATTTTTAATTTTTATCCTTAATGCATGATGTTCCTTTTCCTTATGAATGAAGAGTATCTTGAACACTACTTGCCCAAATGGTAACAAAGTACAAAGCTATATATACTATAGTTTTCTCATGAATAAATAAATGGCCACCTGGTTCTAACACTGAGCTATGTACTAATACTATTTTCTCATTTGTGAACCTTTACCCCTGGTATGATCCTTTCTTTTCTTGTAAAGTAAGAATTTTGACATTCCTAGAAATGCTTTGAATCTAATCCTCAGTTATTTCTACGCAGTGTTAATCACTGAAGTAATATACATGAAAGTATGTAATTGGAACCACAATTCATTCCTTTCTAAGTGATACCAATAAAATTAGCAGCCACAGAGGGTCAGTTACACTGTGTCCTGACCTTGCTGGAACCTATTTACTCATTTGATGGCTTTGGGATGCATTGAATTGGAACTCATTGGGCCTTGGATCTGGGTAATTCACTGCAATCTGGAACCACCCAACCTATTTCTTCTGACTCAAGAAGTCCCTTGGACAAAAGAGAAAAAATTTAGTCTAGATTATTCTCCCTCCATTCTAAAAGAAAGATTCTATATAATTCAGGGAGAAATGCCAGCTCTCCTCTGTGAAGCCCTTCATGCTCCCCAGATACCATGCTTAATTGATTAAAATCCTGGGGACAGGTTTCAAGATAATATTTTATATATATATATATATATATATTTTTTTTTTTTTCAATAACTGTCAATGAGGAAGTTCTTACTAAATAATAATTTTCTGTCCCCCACTGTAGAAACTTGAACTAAGTTCTCCAGATGTTTTTAAATCCAAGATGGTAGTTTAGATCCACTCTGAACAAGATCACTCATCACAGCTCAGATAATCTGCCTGCAAATAATCTGCATAGTTGGGATGCTGTAGAAACAAGCAATGGTCTAGATAGCCAATTATTACTTTGTAGATACCCATGGGAAAATGTGGGCCTGAGTTTAACTTATTTAAGTATTTAGCATGGTACCTGGCTCAGAGATGCTTAGCATGTAATAGGGTTTACTTTCTTCCTTCTTATAAGGATTTAAAGCATGGAAATGCTAGGAAAAATATGACATGAACATTCACTGTAGTTCAGGAAAAATATAATTAGCTTTATTCTCCCTTTTAAGAACAGAAGAATCCCAGAGTATATATGTGTCTTGTACCAAAAAGAGCTCCAACATCAGAGTTGAGCTGGCTCTGCTCAACTGCACTAGACAGGATTGGGGCGGGGGGCTGCTCATTCTGAAACAATCCATGCAAAGTTTGAGGTGCTAATGATCAGAATGCTTTCGAAAAATGTCTTAAGGGTAAGTTGACAAGTGGGGAATTGTGAGCAGTAATCTTCTGCAATCTGAGATTCAAAGAGGAATAGCTGAATGAATACCATTACACATCCCCTCATTTGTGAGAACATGTTGGACACATTATAGGCTCTTGGGAGCTTTTTGTATATTCTTTATAGTCACCCTCCAGTTACTTATAAGCACTGATGGAGTCAGATATAATCCATTCAAACAAAAAACATTAGCCCGAGCCCAGTGTATTGGTGCATGCCTATAATCCCAGGAACTCAGGAGGCTGAGGTAAGAGGATTGCACGTTCAAGGCCAGCATCAACAACTTAGCAAGACCTTGTCTCAAAATAAAAAATAAAAAGGACTAGAGATATAGCTCAGTGGTACAGCGCCCCTGGATTCAATCCCTAGTACTGGAAAAAAAAAAAAAAAAAAAAGGTCTGTAATATAACATTTACTCATGTGTTTAAGAAAGTGACATCAAGGAAAGTTTTACACTACAATCACATGTGGTATACTCTCATAAACCCTCTATTCAACAGGGCCTCTCTTCCTGATCCTCTCTGGCATGAGCCACTAGACCCACATCATAACAGATCTCCTTTTCTTCCCCCCCCCCAACCCCCACCGTGTAATGCAATGCTCAGCCTTCAAGATCCCATCTCTTCCTCTTTACACCACCTGCTTCCTTGCAATTGATTCATTTAACCAAACTTCTCCAGCTTCCCCAAACCTGCATACCCACATGTGGGTTTTTAGCACAAAATAACTCTCCCAAGTAACCTTTAAAAGGGAGAGGAAGGTAGAGTCAGGAATAACAACCTCATCTCTAACTATTGTTCACACATATTGTCCATAGAGTCTAATTTCATAGTTATTGATTTGTTAATTGTGTCAGATGCCTAAGCTAACAGAGATGAAGCTAGGTTTAGAATTCAAAGTTCTGAAGATTCTACTTCCAATTTGGATGGATGATAGACTGGAATGAGTTTATCTCCTAAGTTGTAACCAAGTGAGACAGCTGATTCTTGCTGAATTCTGTCTCCCAAGGACAGAAGAAGGACAGAGCTACATGATCCAAAAGATTTTTTCATCACTGGTACCTTCACATGACGAGCTCTTGGGAGCCCAGCTTGTTTGGAAATCCACAGAGAGGTGTGGGAAGATGTGTACTCAGACAGTGTGTAAGAACCATATGTTGATTTTCCCCCTGTACTCTTCAAACTTCCCCAATCACAAAATTCTTTTTACACAAAAGCATTAATTATCAAAGCAGTCTGACTGAAGATCGAGTAGGATGAATGGAGAAAACAGTTTCTCTCACACAACACCTAGAAAACATCTGAATAAAGTCCCTACTATGTTTTCCCCAAAGTCCCTTTCTAGTTAAGTCATAAGCCAGAATCTTCTTTTCTTTGATCCTCTCCCCCAGGAAGTCCTTGGCCTTGCACCTGCCTGCTCTCCCACCTTTATTAGGGAGAGTCTTTTTCTACACAAAGTCCGGACACAGTAGGAGCTTGATCTTACTTCAGAGCAAGCTTACCAGAGTCTTTTATAGCAAAGGAAGCCTCTTCTTATCAAGGGATTCTCACATCAACTGTCAAGAAGGTAGTATCTTCTCCAAATGTACATATTTCTTATTATTTGAAAGGTAATGTTGCATTTCTGTTGAATTTAAGTGTATGGTTCAGCTTCATATATTTCTTAGATAATTACTAAGGGTCTTCTGTATGCCAGGCAACAGGCTAGGAGCTAGGCTGCAACTGGGAGCAGGACCTGCTGCCCGAGGAAGGGAGCTTACAAACTAGTGGAGAAAAAGGGCAAGATGACAAGAATTTCAACTTAAAGTCTTAAAAGAGTCACTTAAAGAGACAGCCTACCCAGTCTGGAGGGAGGCAGATCTAGGAAGTTTTTTGAGAGAAAGGGAAATTGGCAACAGTGAGTCAGATGAATGGTGTTGGACCAGCAGGAAGGCAGAGGCCACATTCCAGGAAGAAAAGGGAAAGTACAAGCCCAAAGGAGAGGGAGCACAGCCTATCCTAGTCTAGAACAGTCCTCAGGGGATAAGGAACTCGGGCTTGACCAGTGCACTGGGCTAAGAGGGGACAAGTGGGAAGAGAGAAGGATGAGAAGGAAACATGGCCACTCATAAAGAGCTCATAATGCCACATTGAAGAGTTTGGGTATTCCTTTGCCTGAAGTCAGTGGGAGAGACTGTGAGGAGGCTGGTAGCATATTTAGATTTTGATTCTTTAGAAAAATTTCACTGGGTGCAATATAAACCAAAACAGAACAAGGCCCACGTGTGGTAACTGCCATGTTCAGGCTGTGCACACAGTGCTGAAAGGCCCGAGAGCCCCTGTGCCTCCTGCTCTGTGGAGGGCCCAGGAAGGCCTCCTAGGCAGGTTGTCCAGATAGGGAGGGGCCACCTCAGCAGTGCAAATAGCCCACCTTCTAAATGTTTTGGTTTTATTCCAAGGCACATCCTTTCATTCTTGAGAACTTTAAAGACAGTGTTACTCAAGCACCTTCTAAAGCCACAGTCCCATTTATTATTTATCTGAAGCTCCTGATGGCTTTCTTTCTTGTCAGGATATGAATCTGAAGGAATTTTAGAGGCCAGATGATAACTTCCTTGAATAAATTATTATCCAATGTTTAACTTGAAGGAAAATAGTTGACTACAATAATAATGTTAAGTGCTTTGGAGTTATTTCCTGTATAATCTACAAAAATCTCTAAATCTTACAACAGTGTGAGGACTAAACAGTGTGGGGACTTTACATGATCATTAACTTTTTTTTTTTCCCAAGAGAGAATAATAAAAGGAATATAATGTAAAAAATTAATTATGGTAAAAGGGATTTGATCACTTAGAAAAGAAAAATAATTTTGATATTTAGATATTGATGTTAAATTTTAATGTGTCAAATAAACTGTTAAAAATAACAATTAAGAAGCTGGGCGTGGTAGCTTATGTCTGTAATCTTAGCTACTCAGGAGGCTGAGTCAGGGAAACTGCAAGTTTGAGGCCAGGCTGGGCAATTTAGCAAGGCCCGGTTTTAAAATAAAATGATTTAAAAAGGGCTGGGAGTGTAGTTCAGTGGTAGAGTGCTTGCCCAGCATGTTGCAAAGCTCGGTTCAATCCCCAGTACCACCACCTCCCCCCCCCAAAAAAAAAACAAAAACAAAAACAAACAAACAAAAAAACAGAATGTTGAGCATTTAATATGTACCAAGTATCATGTTTGCATTGTGTCATTTATTAATTTAAAAAGTCCTATAAACTACATCCTAGTAACCATTATTCCCCTTTACTAACAAGGAGGCAGAGGCTTGGAAAGGCTATGTAACTTGCCAAAAGTTATGCAGTTACTAAGCAGAAGAGCTGGGATTTGAACCTAAGTCTGTCTATAAAGCTTATTTTCTTTATAGTGAAAGCAACCACTCTTCTTAGAGATCTTAAGGATCTTAGCCCCTTCCTTTGGACTAGGTATTGGATATCAGCTTTGGACAATGGCTAAAGTGTAAACACACAAGTAAGAAACTACTGTGGCAATGATAATTTGGACTTAATGATCCTATAATCCCACCAGTGATTCAATAATTTAATTTTAATAATACCTTCCATAGCCTTCCTATGACTCAGACCACCATCATTTTGTACAAGGCTATTTCTATAGCCCCGAATCCTCATCAGTCAGTGGGTTTGACCAAGTGAGATTGAACACTTTGCCCGGCATCAATTGTTTTCAGTTGTGGGCAGGCAGTTTTTCTGCAGTGGACTGAGTATGGTATAGAGAAACAGTTGTGCTGGCATTGAATTCCAGATCTGCCATTTACTAGTTGCATGTGTTTGAGAAAATTAACCTTCCCAGAGCTTCAGTCTCTTTGTTTCTTAAATGGGGATCATGAAATCTACCTCACAATGTTGTTATCACCTGCAGGTACCTATCAAACATTCAGTAAAGAATAGCTATACTTATAGTGGAAACACAATGCCATAACATTAAAATAAAAAATACTCCACAGGTTAAAATGTTGCAATAGATTTCTTAGCACTGACATTCCAGTAGTTTGTTCACAAATATTTTTTTCCTCCTTACATGGCATCACACACTCAACCTTTCTGAATAACTGTTTGATTATAAGGTTGACAATTGATTCTGGTGGTGATGATTAGAGGGAAGTGTTCACTGGCTCAAACTACCTTCTATAAAGTGATTCTATTAGAATCAGATGCCCACTTGGCTCTATTTCATGCTGCAAACCAGGTGGCTTTTTAGTAATAGGTCATTTGCTAAAATCCTGGAGTCCTTGATCAGTTCTCTCCTGTTCCCAAGCCTGGTTGTTGGCTTGAACTGGTGCCATGGACTTTAAGTTTAAATTTGCCATTAGAGCCCAGGAAACAGGTTGCTTTTTAGGCACAATGCCAAGTGGGTGAGTGTCACACACACTTGAACTCACACAAATGACAAGTTTATCCCTTGTTTATTGGTTTGTTGATTGATTGCTTCTTAGAACACAAGACTTTTCACAGGATCAGCCAGGCCTCCTTCCCTGGCAATCCCTGCAACTGGTGACTATCCCTGTCCAGACAGAGTTTGGAACCTAGATATAAAAGACCTAGTAGTTCCCCCAACTCCAAACTCTTTTGTAAGAATATGTCACATACATAGAATTCACCATTTTAAAATGTATAATTAATTTGTAATCTTCAGTGTGTTCTCAAAGTTGTGTAATCATCACCACTAGAGTCCAAGATTCTTGCTTTTCCAATATATATATATATATATATATATATATATATATATATATATATATATATATACTCAATGACAAAACAAAATTTTTGCTTAACATCTACTTAGCTTTACACAAGTTGAGGATCAAACCCAGTGCCTCACACATGCAAGACAAATGCTCTACACTATAGCCCCAGCCCAAGAATATTCCTTTTTATTTAGCTGTTTTTTTTCTTTACTTCCAACAATGAAAGAAAAGATTCTGAAATACAAAGTCTACACATGTTTAACTCTTTTCTTCTTATATATTAAATTACCTCCTTGTGGTATGTTCAGCATATACCCATAAAAACATCCTTCCAGAGAGTAACACTCAAGTCTCCCCAACTCCACTTCTTTGAACATTTCTTTCTTTATCAAGTAGAGGTAGAATTGTTAATATTAATATTGCTCCCTTGTTTCAGACATCTCACTCATATTGATAAGAATTAATTTTTTTACTTACATTTATGTTCTTGAATTTAAAATGTTTTATTTTCCATGAAGCCACTATGAGACTATCTTTTTAAAACATGAATTTCCAAAATGGTAGACAAAAATGTGCCATAGTTGTGTATAAAGAAAATACTATGAACCAACATTGTCCATGTAGAAGTGTTTTCCATTAGCAATGAAGGTTTTATATCAATGTTATAATGACAGATATATGCAGATACAAATATCACATGCCAGAAGAGTCCCAGCCAGTTAAGGCCTGTGCAGGCAGAATCATGTTGGCACAAACAACATGTCTGTTATTGTAGATGTTAAGTTGGTTGATTTTTTGAAGGAAACATCAGGGACAAACAAGAGTCTAGAATATTTCACATCAGAGCTACAGTTTCACACTTAGTTCATTTAAATACTGATAAAAATGGTGATGAAGAATAAAGTTCAATAATTTTATGTAGGTACCATTGTTACATGCTGGGGGACCTTGTTTCCATTTCATATTCAGTTCTGTTATAGACACTTGATTTGTTTTAGTGCTTATTAAGCATCTACTATGGGTGAAACTGTGTTAGGGACTATTTTGTTAAGAATTTTATAATCTCATAAAAGATCCCTTGTACTCTAATGTGACAAAGAATAGAGTTACAAGGTTGAATTCCTTTGGCTAGAATTGAAGAAGCCTCCAAAATTATTTTATCTCGCTAGAACCTTACAGTACTGAATGCACTTAAAATAAGTAAGTTACTGGCTAAACCTGGAAAATCTTTTATAATAATGAAGTTTCATCATGATGGTATTTATTGTAAGGGGATATGAACTGTAATATAATACAATTACAATCATAAATATAATTACGAGTGTGTAAGTGCTGAGGGAATACAACAGAGGAGATTAATTAGAGACAGGTGGTTCTAGGACTCCTCCAAGGGCTTCTGATTAATTCAGGGGGAGATCTTGGTTCTCTCCAGATTCTTCTTTGCTCCCAAGGGACTCTCCCACACTGAGAGCTTATGATGGAGAAGAGATCAAAAGGATCTTTTGCCTCCAGCTTTTAAGAATCTCACCTTATTTCTTTATAATAACTATTGCTACTAGAAAATAGTCTGCTATTAATTAAAGAACCTTATCTTTTGAGACCTTTGATGTCTCCAGATTTGGTGATAGCCTTTTGAAATAAAGTGGCATGCAGAGGACTAGGGGTCAAACCCCAAAACTGTTGAGGAAAGCAAGTTTAATAATGAACCCCATAAGTTATGAAACACCAATGGATCCGACATGGCTGTCACAAGTGCGCACCGTCACTCTCATCTGGTGGGCTGTGCAAGAAGTCTTACATTGGAGCAGAGATGTGACCACTCCACATCTTTTTGTGTTCTCATACACCTACACATTTGTGGCCTTGCATATTTAATAGAGACTTTCCTAATATAGAGCAATGTATGGACTTCTAGGTGTAGGATTTGTTTTGCAGTAAGCTATTTAGATAGATATAAGCAATAGTACCATCACTAGCACTAAAGATAATTTTAAAGCTAACTCAGAAATAAAGATAGCATAGTAGGTTTGCTGGGTACTCATAGTACTCTAACTTCTGGATGCTTATGCATAGCAAGTAACAATGAGAAATTACTGAATGACCTTCCAGAAACCATCCTTGATCTTGAGATTTTTTTTAATGCATCAAGATACGTCTAATTTCTATCAATAAGAAACAGAATTAATCAAAGCACAACCAAAACCAGAATCAGAATTTTGTGACACTCTAACGCTCAAGGTGCTACAGTCAAGGGCATTGTGTTGACCATTACCTTCAGCTTGGTGATGACTCACTCGATAAAAACCTCCAGTGAGTCACTTAAACCTCCTGCTCCTCAGTTTACCGACTCCGCTCCCTTTAACATACATGCCAAGGTTATTTTTAAATGATCTGTTTTCAAGCACTTAGTAGATAATCATTTTATCGGAATAAAGAACAGAAACTTTTCTTAAAGCAAACTTCTAGCCCAGGTTGATATTACATCAGCACCAAATTATAGTCTTCGATATATAAAGGTAGAAATTGGCAGCCAAGCAAAAGTAAAGTTCCAATAATTTGCATTGTTTAAGTGCCAACAAGCAAAAGTTACCTGTTATGTTTCTAAACAACTGGATAGATGGGAGCAGGCTGAAGCAAGCAGTTGGGAAAACCTTAGGCAGGATGTAACAGAGCCCAGGGTTAAGAGGAGGAGGTAAGGGAGAAGTAGCATCTATGGCTCCACAAAGTGGTTAATTGACATTACATGAATCAAATATGTTTATTTCTAAAATCTTCACACTGAGGTGTACAAGGGGACTCTTTTAGGTAAAGATGACTCTTAACAACACACAGTGGAAAGAAGAAAAATAAAGAAAAAATGAATGGGAGAAAGGAAAACATTAGGAGTCTTTGCATTAACAAAAGTGATCAACAATCGGCTGCTTAAAGGCTTTGAGAAGAACATCTCAACATTATTTTTCAACCCCAGATAAGAGCAGAAACTCCCTATAGAAGGAAGCTCTAGCAGCGTCACCACACAGACAACAGAAGGAAGCTGCTTGCAGTAGCCGTCACCTTCAGGACGACAGACAACCTACAAACATTTCACCCTGAAGGTGTATGTGTGATTACACAAAACCTTCACTTGGTCATTTTTTAAAGTATTTTAATAATGCTGATGCAAAATAAGAGTAAAATTACAGGTGCCAGTTCCCGTTGTAGAATGCTGATAAACAACTTACCATTTTGCAGTGGCTGGTCACATCTGGAGCCTTTTGGGATGCAAAAGTACTGGAAGGATTATTGCAAAACTTAAAGACACTTTTGCTGCCATTACTTTGTTTTTAACCTAAATTAGTGAGGGTTTTTTTTTGGGGGGGGGGTACTTTTTTTTAGAGAGTTGTAATGCTTATGTTATAAACTTATTTAAACACTAATCAAATAGCAAAATGGAAAAGGGGGCTAGGTTTAGAATACTCGCTTGAAAACTTTTCCAAATTGACCTTAAATAGATAGAGGCTGATATAAAACTATGGATTGGTGGATTATGGGCTTTTAATTTTGGTATGTTATTAGATTCCTCAATTTACATAACTTCTTCAACATGATTTGTCCTTGTTGATCCTTCTCTTACAATGTTGAATAAGCATGTTGTGTGCACAGTGTAAGGATCATAATGTCTTATTTTTTATAGAGCCGTGGTTTTCCATAACCACAAAGGAACATAAGCATATGAATATAAGTTTAGGTATTGTTAATATTTTGGCTCATTTTTAATAAAGCTCTTATTTTGGAATATAAATATTTGTTTATATTTTATATCTCTTTTAAGGTTATTGGGGCCTGGTATCAGGACTAGACATAGATGATGAAGAGAGTCTGGGTCTTCCCCTTATTCAAGTGTTTCATGATTCTTGTATGTTTCCCAGCAGGTTGCTTGAGGAATAATTACACACGTATATGGTTAATAGCATGATCCCCTTGCTCTCTTTTATTTTTTGTGCTTTTCTGTTGAGAATATGCGATCCAAATCCTCAAGTGCAAGTTCATCAGAGCCACTGAAATCTGGCTTCCAGGATATTCCTTGCTCTATCACATAGGAAATCAGACATTTTAATGAATGTGCATGTTTTCCATAGCGGTACATATAGAGAGACAGGGTTGGAGGTATCTGAAATGATAGGGATAGACTCACTGGAGGTCTCCACAAATCATTTCCTCTGATATCATGTACAGTGTGTTTCTTATAGGTCTTCTTTGTAAGAATATTTTCTCCTTTAAGCCAAAAAATAACTTATGAAGCTTAATAGATTTTATTACTCTGCATTGAAGCAGTATGCCTGTTGTGTAAAGCATTCTAGTTTTCTTCATTAGCAAGTTGATTGTGAATCTGTGTGATGAAGGAAGCCACTCTGTTGGCTGGCTGTTCACTGCAGTACGTGTAGACACAAGCACACACATGCTTGGACATGTATTGGCATCAGATGTTACTCCACCGAGAAAGTACTGGATTGACTAAAATATGCATATCTGAATAAAAGGAGGCCTTTTGGGTGCTCTCTCCAATTCTAGACTGTTTTGGTCTGAATATTTGCGTCTCTGATTCCCTGAAATTCACATGTTGAAATTTTAACCTCCAAGGAGATTGTATAAGGAGGTGGAGCCTGCTGGAGATGGTTATGCTATAGGACCAGAGCCACCCTGGGTGGGATTAGTGCCCTTAAAAAAAGGCCCTGGAGAGCTCATTCACCCCTTCCATCAAAGGAAGACACAGGGAGGAGACTTCAGTTGCAAGGAAATAAGCCCTCATCAGACATCCAGATCCTTGATTTTGGACTCTCCGGCATCCAGAACCGTGAGGTATAGATGTCTGCCTTTTATAAATTATCCAGTCTGCATCATTTTGTCATAGCAGCCTGAATGGACTGAGACACAGTCTCTTTTGCCTAAAGTCTTACTTTGAGCCTTATATATGTTTCACTTTTTGATAGTAATGAAGAAGACTTTCTGGCTGACTTAAGTCAAAAAGAGCTTTCTATTGTCTTCTGTTTTCTTTAAAATCGTGTTTATTAATTTGTAGTGATATTCTGTGGTGGCTATCACATAATAGGACTCACATGGTGAGTAAGGAAAAAGAGGAGATAAATGTTTGTTTAGCTCCTAATATGTGCCAAACTCTTTTCATTAATTCTCTCACTTGTTGCTTGCAACAAACTGAAAGGAAACTATTACCACTCTTAATGTATAGATGAGAAAACTGACGTTCAGAGAGATTAAATAACTTGTCTAACTTCAGAGAAATCATATTCGGAGTAGCCAGCATTTCAATCTAGATGTAACTCTGAAATATATGTTATTTCCACTGTACTACAGATTCTGAAACTTCATGTAAGTAAGACCAGAGGGAACAAATTCCTCTGGAGGAAATAACTGGTATTGTTTGAAGTACATTTTCAAACCTGGTTAGTAAATCTTTTTATTTTATTTTTCCCCCCTTAAGTGGAGACTGAACCCAGGGGCACTCTACCACTGAGCCATATCTCTAGTCCTTTTTATTTTTTATTTTGAGATACAGTCTCACTAAGTTGCAGAGACTGACCTGGAACTTGGCAATCCTCCCACTTCAGATTCTCAAGTCACTATGATTATGGGCATGTGCCACTGCACCTTGCTTGGTTGGTAAATCTCTTTTCTGCAAATTGGGCTTGGTTTTGCATCTTCTATGGTCCAATATGCATTTTACATTTTGAAAACTTATCTTGAAAATTTTGTCAGGAAGCTACAAAGGATAGTGGGAAACTTTTGTTTTTTTTACAATAAAATCTACAATGCTCTTGGTAATGACCTTTTCAATTGTGATATTATTGTTTTAGCCAAAGCTCTACTGGTTTCCAGGAAGAAAGTTACTGAATGGAAGTTTATTGTAAGGTTAAAATGGGCCATCTTCTGGCCACCTTAGGGAGGAAAAAATCAATATATAGCCCATGAACTGGACTAAGAACTAAGCTAGAATGAGGTACTTCCTTTGTCTCCCCTGCCACCATGTGATTTACTTTTTAATTTTTTCTGTATGTTTATTCCATTCTCCATTGTTTTCTGGCCTTTCATCAGCATGCTTATGGTTGAAAAGAGACACCATAGATCCCAATTTCTCATAATCACCAGACTGACACCTAAAAAACCTTCTTTTCTTGGATCTCTTTAATTTCAGGAGAAGATCTGATTCTTCCCTGCTATTGGGTGTCTTTGGTCAGGTGTCCACTCCTGGCTCACTAATGTCACCAGGAAGGGAGGTACAAACTTGGTTATTATACCTCTCTCTTTAGCAAGGAACATAGATTTGAACAGTTCATGAAGGAAGAGGCTCTGATTAAAGCAGGCACTTCAAATAAATCTCCAACCATTAACAAAAAGTATATGAAGGGGCTGGGGATGTGGCTCAAGCTGTAGCGCGCTCTCCTGGCATGCGTGCAGCCCAGGTTCGATCCTCAGAACCACATACAAACAAAGATGTTGTGTCCGCCGAAAACTAAAAAATGAATATTAAAAAAAAAAATCTCTCTCTCTCTCTTCCTTTAAAAAAATGTATATGAATATAGCTTTATAGTTTGTAGAGTATTTTCATATAACCTTCTGTGATCTTTAATCATTTATTCCCATTTCACATAATGAAACTATGACCAACTGGGCAAATGATTTGCCCAAAGTCATTTGACAAAGTAAAATAAAGACCAAAACCTAAGTTTCTACCATGTTAGGCTTTCCACCATATTAGGCTACCTCTTTTTCAGCAGAAATGTATAGAGTTTATGGAAGAAAGTTGTTTTGTTTTTAATATACAGTTTAATTTATGCTTAGCATTCATGAGTGAATTTGCTAATTTGAAACCACAGTGAGTTTTGGCTTCCCTTCATAGAACATTTTTGTGTTGTACCTTATGATTTGTATTGACTCTTATTAGAAGTTTGCAAATGCATTTTCTTGTACGGGTAGACTATGACTTGCAGGAATTATGGATACCATGAAAAGATTAAGTTTTCAAATAGATTGTTTGGACTGTAGTGTAATTGTAGTTCAACTTTATACAGGTAATAGACTATGCACTTAAAATGTCTATGACAGCTAGAACATTTTGGTTAAGGGAGGCACAGGCTCCATAAAAGTGGAGATGTCCTGAAAGACCATCATTAAAATGCATGGAGAAAGGAACCCTTACTCAAGTCTATACTCAAGCACAACTTATGCCAGTTTCTTCAATGACTCCTGAACACCAGACTAAAAAAAAAAAAATCAAGAAAAACATTGAATAAAAATGTTTGCCTTTTTTTTGCCCCCAAATTATGCAATTTCTCTTTGCTAAATTTTCCTAAATATAAAGTGATAACATTTTAAAGATGACAGGGGTTTGTTTCCATTCTCAAGAAAAAGTCTGGGATAATGAACAAATTAAAATGCATCAAAATATAAAACAGCTCTTTATTTCATTCCTGATGAACGTATCTGCTAGTAGTGGTCACCATGGCAAGAAATGAATGGCAATTTTTCAGGCGAGAGCATTACAAATAAATTCCTGTAGTGCTTTAAATATCTGGAAAAGTCTCGAGAAATGGACTTTAAATGGTTACACAGTTAACATTCAGATATCAAAGAATTTGGCAAAATAGAAACTGTTTAAATATTAAACATCAAATTTTCCTTCTTTCAAAGGACTAATATCTTAGTAATAAAAATGTCTTTGAATCTTGCCATCATAAGGTCTCTGTCAGGCAGTGGATTTTAAATAAAATTTTGCAGACAGTTCTTATTTAAGCAAAATTAACAGCTGAGCCAAGAAGAATGAATTAGTAGACTGCCCCAAACTCACCTTGACCAGACAACAGCCCACCTCCCTTGCAGCACAGGCTCCTCCTCTATTTGAGTTGCCTGCAAAGTGAAACCGCCCAGGATCGATGCTGTCAGGGAAATGCTTTTGCAGAGAGGCAAGGCACTAATCAAGTTCTCCTGCAGCTGCTGACCCGACCCTCAATAGTTAAAGAAGAAACATGCAGCCATGAAAGAGGAGCAGATGGTGGACAAGGAATTGGAGAAAAGGAAACAATAGAGGTGGAATCCTTGGGCATGAAAATAATGGGCCATCCTAACAATAAAAATCCATTTGTCCACAATAATAAGGAAGCATTTCATTAAGATGTTCTCAAATAGATTCACTCATGTAGAGGAGGAGACAAACAGGAAGGTGACTTAGAAAGGCTGCTCCTGGGTAGGGAACGGGAGCCTGAGTTCCAGTTCCCAAATGGGAGCCTTGGTAATAGACTAGAGAGGCAAGGCAGAACCCAGTCAAAAATAGCAGGAAGGGCTGGAAATATATCTCAGAATGTAGCTCATGCCTAGTGTGTGAGAGGCCCTGGGTTTGATCCCCAGTGCAGAAAAAAAGAAGAAGAAAAAACAAGTGGCAGAATGGCAGAAGGAGTAATAACCCAGGATGGGTAGAAAGTCAGGGGACATGAATACATTTTTTTTCCTATACTTGTGTCCGCCATAAGACATTGATTCTACTTGGTCCTCAGAGACTACTCACATAATCTTTATATATATATATATATAAAGATTTTATTTTATATATTTATATATATATATATATATATAAATATATATACATACATATATACACACACATATGCATATATATGTGTGTGTATAGATATATATACATATATGTATATATAAAAGCTTTACTAAGTTTTATAATTGACATAGCATAAAATTCACTCATTTAAAACATGCAATTCAGGGCTGGGGATGTGGCTCAAGCGGTAGCGTGCTCGCCTGGCATGCGTGCGGCCCGGGTTTGATCCTCAGCACCACATACAAACAAAGATGTTGTGTCTGCCGAAAACTAAAAAAAAAATAAATAAATATTTTTAAAAAACATGCAATTCAATGATGTTTAGTATATTCACAGATATTTGCAAACATTGCCCCCAGTTGGAGATCATTTCATCACTTCCCCCAAAGCCTGGTACCCATTAGAAGTCACTTCTCATTTCCCCAATATGCCCCACTCATAGAATCTTGAAGCTGACAATAACCTAGGTTTTCCTGTCTATCCATCTTACAGACAAGGAAAGGGAATTTTGGCTTCCCTTCATAGAACATTTTTGTGTTGTACCTTACGATTTGTATTAGATTCTTCTAATAAGAGTCAGTACAAATCAGGATGATTCTAGAACTTCCCAAGATCAAATTAGGGGAAGAGAACTAGAAAGAATTAAAGACAATTTCTCATAGAACCCAGGTCAGGGCTTTTGGAGATATAGCATATTTTCACTCCTGAATATCTTCCAGCTGTAGGCTAATGTTCAAATACTACATTTCAATAAGTAGGTTGAAACCAAACACTCTGGGTTAGTTATTAGTAAAACTGTTTTTTATAAATAATGACTTTTGTAGGAAATATGATTCCCATCAATTAATCTAAAAAGTGCATCTCAGTTTTGTGTATTATGAGGTAGTTATGCCCCTGCTGGATGTCAGAGGTCCCTTTCTAGATATTGTTACCAACTGGGTTAGGTGATATGCAGTGTAGATTGACATTTACCTAGTAAAATTCAATAGGAATCTAGAGATTCAGAATAGCTTTGTAGACAGTATCATTACATCCAAAATACCCATGTCCTTTCCCTCACTTATTTGATTAATGCATATGCTGCATAATTCTTATAAATGTTGTAAGGAATGAGGAGGGAAATGGTTTGGCTTGAGTAGAGGTGATTTTAAAGACATCTGCTCTGGAAGTCCTTAGGCAAGCATCTCATGCCTTTATCTCAAAAAGAAAGAGCAAATTGTCATAAAGGCAACCACGTTGTTTCCTTTAATGCATAAGTCAAAAAATTTATCATGTGCTTTAATTAATGAGGGAACCACTATGATATTACAAAAGATTCAAAGGGGAATTCACATCACATATATGTACTCAAATCAGAAATATAGGAGAGCTGGGGTTGTAGCTCAGTGGTAGAGTGCTTGCCTAACATGTATGAGGCACTGGGTTCAATCCTCAGCACCACATAAAAAATAAAGAAAAAAAATAAAGTCATTGTGACCATCTACAACTAAATAAAAATATTTTTAAAAAGAAATATAAGAATACATTTTAAAATAGCTCAAAATAGGGCTGGGGCTATGGCTCAGCAGCATCACACTTGCCTGGCATGTGTGAGGCACTGGTTTTGATTCTCAGCACATATAAATAAATTAAATAAAGGTCTATCAACAACCTAGATATATTTTAATATATATTAAAAATAGCTAAAAACAGGAAATGTGATCATATCTGGAGGAAAATAATCAATTGCACTTCACCAGACATAATTTGGATTTTTGTCATCAATCCTTACATTATTATCAGTTTTCTATATGCTACAGAATTGTAAAGGCACTCAAAGATAATGAAAATGACAGCCTTTATAGAATCAGGTAATTTAGAAGGATATGCTAGACCTATGTGGCTTGTTTTTGACTAAAAACTCCCCTAAATTTTTGGTTCATTTAAAGTTGTTTTACAATTTTCCCTATAATTCATATTTTACAGATTAAGAAACTGAACAAAGAGAGGTACTATTCTAACCTGGATCCAACAGTGATACATCCTGAATAGAAATCAAGATTGGTCTGATTCCAGGGATACTTCTCAATGTGTAGGCCAGTATTTCTCACCTGGGGGTTGTGTCTCAGGACAAACATGACAAATAGTGACGTTTTTGGTGGTCATACATGGGGGACTCCTAGCTTCTAATAGATAGAAGCTATTAGAAGTCATACAATGCACAGGGCATCGTCTCACAACAAAGAAACCACTTCTTTTTAAAGAGCTATTGAAAGATATTTCCTTTGGACATATTTAGGTTAGAAATGACTAGGGACCTACATGTCAAGACCACTATAATAAGCCAAAAGTACACTTTTCAGAGACTCATCAACTTAAAAATCTCTCCCTAATGTGTAAATCATTAAAGAACCGAAAGGCCTAAGAAGAGCAACTGGTAAAATACAATGAGAACTTGTGGTAATTGTCACAATACAAGCATGGTGCTGTCAATACATAATCACAGAACTATTTTCTTTAAATCTCCTTTTGTTCTCCTATTGGTTTTATACTATAAGCTCTTCAATAATTCTCCTTCCCAAATCCTAATAAGCTTTTTCCCTAGCCATATCTCATGTGCCTTCATCCTTCTTCTCTTGCCCCATCGCTCCCTATTCTGCATTTCTTAGGAAACATTCTTGCAATAACAAACCTTTCTGAGCAAGGAAAATGTTGGGAAGGCTCCCGGTGTTAATCTCCACCAAATCTCCCTAAGTGGGAGGTTCCCAAGTCAGGAAGATCCTGTACAGGAAGACTTCTGAGAAGTCCTGGAAGCTGGGGAAAGACAAAACTTATTCATAAGGCTGTATGGTTTATTCTTATGTGCAAGGATAACAGTTATGTAAGCAACTATTTGGGAGGCAAGTGGTTTTCAGGTACTTTTCCTCCTATTTGTTTTGAGCCTCCATTTCTAAACCACATAGCTTGGCACAGTCCTGTGCTTGAGGGCCTAGGTTCGGAATTCCTAGGGAGTTGCAGGTCAGGAGGTTGCTGCTTTGGTAGCGCAAAACAGGGAAACTGGCACGGTGGCCTTCTGCGCTGTGTTGATCTTTTGGTCTGATACTTGTTTTTAGTTTCACTTTCTTTTAATTATAGTCTCTCCATATCTGACCTGAACAGCACCATTCTTGTGGTTTGTTAGTTAATTTTAATGATAACAGCATATTATCATTAGAGTGGCTTCTCAGGTCACTGTGTATTGCAGAAAGCAGATTGTTAATTAAATGGTAATGTTTTCTGAATTTCAAAGTAATTCCTAAAGTGAATAGTTATTAGTTACCTTGAAATGGTAAAAAATAATACATTCCGTATATAAAAATCAGTACATAATTTGCAAACTGTCCTCCAAAAAGCAGATCATATCACACTCTGTCCAAAAGGAGCAGGTTTGCTGACGAGGCACTGACATAGTTAAGAGAAACCATGAATCACTAGGGGCCAGGAAAGTGGTGCTGCCCAGCTCACATTCAGAGGCAGCATAATTTATGAAGCTCTGAGGACAGTGGGAGGTAGGCTGTCAGAAATGCTAAGTTCTCTGTGGAATTATTACATTCCCTTTGAAAGATTCCGTGTCATTGAAAGGAGGTAATCTGGGGGAAGCTGCAGGTTCTGTGCAATTGGGAAAAGTGCAAAGATACTTGGAAATGAAGCCAAATTTCTTAGCCCTTTTCCCACTGGAAATCAGGCCCAAGGTCTTATGAAAATAGACTTTCTTTTCAAGCATCAGGAGGAAATACTCCAAGAAGGATGCCTATGGCACTTCAAACTTCCGGATTCACCAGTACCAGGAAGGTCAGAGCTTTGCAGAAATTACATGGACGGTGCCTTTCAGACCTATGTTTGCTTTATCCCTAAGCATACTCTTTTCAATTATTTAAGATCAGATATTATCTATATGTCCAAGACAATGTAAAAATTAGCAATATATGTTGATGACTTGAGGAAACATTATCAGTTATTATATTTATGATTACCTTTGATAAGTTATAATTTCAAACATCCTTCATTGAGTGCTCACTAAGTGCTGAAGACAGTGTTAAGTGCTCTGCATTTTTATTATTTTTTTAATCTTCCAACTTCAATTTGAAGATGAGAAAACTGAGGCTTAGATAGGCCAAACAACTTGCCCAGGATCACAGAATTTGTCAGTGGTAGATCCTGTATTCCAGTTATTTCCTTTAGCCTTTTAAAAAGTATCAACTTTTAATCTAATAAAAAGATTAAAATGACTAAATCTACTTGACATTTTGGAATGGAATATGATTCACCTTGAAGAAGAGCACTCTGGATTTTGGCATAGCAGACTGGATATTTCTTTTTGTCAAATCATTTTTATACAATTTGTGTCTGGTCCATAATGGCTCTGTGCATGGACTCTCTGAATATAGATGAAATCACTCCACTGTTAACACATCAGTGGAATGTTCCCTCAATGAGAGAGAAAGTTTATTCAACTTTAGAAACTGATTTTTGTACACTATTCCCAAACCACTCAAACTACTGTCAGACCCTTTTTTCCTTACCTGTTCATATACAGAGCTTGTCCATAATGACTTAGATCAAAAAGAGATTTCTTCTAATGGATTGTATTATTTTCTGCCAAGCAGCCATTTATTTCCTTGGAGGTCCATTTTATCCATTCCATGGGGGTAGGTAGTCCTGTTTCTGAGGTATTTATAAGAAATCTTATAATGGTTTCTATGGTGATAGAGGATGAGAGCATTACTTCAAGCCATTTAAAATGATAATTCACCAAAACAAGTGCATATGTTTTTGTTGATTGTCTGGCCATTGAAAGGTCTATGGCAGCTTGGTTAGCAGTTTGAAGAAACCTTTTACTCTTCACTTCTATGCATCAGACAGCAACCTGGTCAAAAAACTGATTTCAAGAAACGTGAATGACCACAGAGCAATTTTAGCAACAGTTTAAGCTGAACCTTTTGTGGTAAACATTGCCATTTCCTGGGTGCTGAGTGATTGGACTTCAAAATGAACTATCAAGCCCACAGGCAAGCTCAGTAGAGCAGGCAGGCCTGTTTTCCAGGCTAGTAGGTAAGCCATTTCTCTCTGAATCAAATATCAGAAATAAACCTTTCCCATTTGTGTATGGTACCAGAATAAAGAGAGGCCTCTCACAAGGGAAGCATTTTTATTCAGTTCCATTCAATGGATGATTGTGGGGACATAGTAGAAAGAGAGAAGGCTTTGGACCCATGAGAGCTGGATTCAAATCCTAGCCAGAGTTGTGGAGCTTGGATAAAGTTATTTATCTCCTTTAAGACTCTTTCTTCATCTGGAAATTCAAATAATAATGCCTACACTGTCAGGGTTTTTAAATATTAGAAATCATATGTATGGAAAGTTATACTCCATGTATGTATAATATTCAAAATATATTTACTGTCATGCATAACTAAAAAGAACAAATAAAAATAATAATAATAAAAAAGAATCATATGTGTGTAATCTAGGACTTACATGATCCTATCTTAGGAAAGACACAGAGGGTAGAAACAGTTTGAAGTGAATTAATCCTTTACTGGGATTTCTCAGAACACTAAAGAAAGTTTTATTTATAATCTACAACAAACTGATTTCAAGAAGTATAAATGGCCACAACTTTTCCCCAAATTCCTGCACCATAGAGTGATCTTTTCTCTTCTCCCTCTTCCTCCCACCTCTCTCTCTCTCTCTCCTCCTACCCACCTGCCCGCCATCCCACAATTGTCTAGGAACCTAGAAAAACTCTGATTCTCCTCAGAGAGAAGAGAAGAGAAGAGGGAAAGCTGCAGAGCAAATGCCAGAATTCTCTAGAAAGAGTACAGCAAAGGCTGTGAGAGGCTGTGAGGTTTGCTCTGTCATAAACATGTAGCCCTCAGCTCAGTGCCTGGAACCTAGTAGGTGCTCAATAAGAAGGTAATAAGCACCCTCAGTGTGCTTGATCCCTACCTTGTGAGCAAGAGTAAAATAAGTTCCGTTCTCCAGGGAGTTCATAGTGTAGAAGTTATTCTTGAATTTAGATGTGTATAAAGCAGCTTCATCATCACTTAACAATAAACATGCACTTAGTTATTTCTGCCCAAAATCTCAGGCATAGCAGTACACTTACATGGCATAAATGACAGATTGATATATTGGTATATTCCAAGGAGCTAATTTCAAAATAATCAGGGAATATTTCTTTTTAAAAAAACAACAAAACAAACACAAACCACCTATAACAAATTGTTTAAGATATGCATTTATTAGCTTTATACTTAGCAACAAATGCTATTTGTAGATTGTACAATAATTGAGGTGCTATTAATGTACATAAGTTGTGCAATCACTTTTTATCCATTATGCTATCCATATTTAGATTAGAGTGATAAATTCAGAGATTTCATTTACTAATTCCTTGTTCCTTTCCTCTTTTATAAATGCCATTCTATTCTAGCCTCAAATGGATAATTTAAGATTTTAAATTAGCTACTTATTAAATGCATTTCATGGCAAATTACTTAATCTCCTGAGCTTCAGTTTCAATTCTGTTAAATGGGAATAAATTTAGTGCTATCTACCTTATGGGGTTCTTATAGGGATTAAATAAAATAATGCATCTAACAAAATCTGATACAACTGTAAGTACTCAACAAAAGGTTGTTATTATCATCACTATTATCACTGCCTATTATTATTTTCACATAAACTCATTATTGGTGCTGGATTTTATGAGGTACAAACAGGAAATAGTTTTATTTTTAAATTTCATTGCCTTTAACCATGTTCCTTTTGATCTTCCTTTCCTGTCCCTGCATGATGCCTCAGGTGGATTCTGTATATTTCCTTGTTATTTTGGGATACTAAGCAACGAAATCATGTGCAAGACTCCGGGTTCAACCCCCAGCACCACAAACAAACAAACACACCTCATTTTCAGAATGTAAAACGTCTAGTCCAACCTAAAGCAGAACTTCCATTTCCTGAACATTTTGAAGTCCTTTCCTTCTGACCAGCTCAGGCCTGGCCAGGAACTGCACAGGTCTGTGGAAGGAGCCACACAGGTCTGCTCCCTTCCCCTCCTTGTTCTAACTCCTCTGTCCCCTGCTTCCTGCTCATTGAGGGCTGAGGACCAAGGGGAGGACTGGGAGGGAAGGAGAGGAGGTAGAGAGAACTGGGGGAGATGCCTGATGCTGTTCCTTGGACTTCTCTCTTGGTTCTTTCTTGATGCTCTTTCTCAAATGACCTCTGTCCTGGTACCTGTCCGGCTGCCAGCCTTTCTTTCATGGAGCACTTTTGTGGGCTGTTCTGAGACTCTCACCCCTCCACCTCCTCTGTGTGGAGAATGTCAAACACCACACTCTCTCCCAAGAAAGCAATATTCTCTCTGGCTCAGGTGGAGCCCTGGAACCCAGCCACCTTCCATGCTATTTGGTTTATGGGAAATTCATCCCCTTTTCCCATCACATTCTGGAAGGGCAAATCTCCCGTTGCTTTTCTCTCTGTTCCTGCCCACCTTAGGCAAGCGTCAGCTCTCTGTTCCTCAGACTCTAGGCAACACATGATTTGAGAGGGGAGAGAAGATTATGAACTTTCCCCTTTTCAAATTTCCTAACATACCAGAATCTTCTCTTTAATGATTCGCTAACTTCTCTTCTAGAGAATGGGGGGCATGATGGAAACGGCGATCAAAGAACTAGTTAGCAAAGCCCACATAGATGTGTTTAACAAATGACTTTAGAATGTGTAGACTCACATTGCCTATTGTCTTTAGCCAGATCTGCAGGAAATCCCCAGAGAGCAGGACAAGTCCCATCCAACATCCTGTTACATTTTCATTATGCCTGAATTTTAAAAAATATTTTTATTACTTAAATAGACACAATGCCTTTATTTTATTTGTTTATTTTTTATGAGGTGCTGAGAATTGAACTCAGTGCTTCACACATGCTCGACAAATGGTCTACCACTGAGCCACAACCCTAGCCCTCATTATGCCTGAATTTTGACAACAGTCTCTTACTTGGTTTTCCTACTTCTTTTTCCTCACTAATTTTATTCAACCCTATACATAACTGCTGGATTAACTTTTATCAAAAAAAGAAAACAAACAAAAACAACATAAAAAACCCCACTGCTTCTTATTACATTTCTCTTGACAGTCAGGCACTGTGTCTTCTCTGGTACAGCTACCACCCAGCAGCTTTTTTAGAAATAAAGGAAAAAACTTAAGGTCCCCAAAATGAATATAGTACTAGAATATTAAGCCCAATATTACAGTGGTAGAGTTTCTGGAGTCCCAAAAGCTCATGTGTCAGATAAACTCCCCCTGGTTACAAATAAAAACTCCATTAATTCAATGAGGTATTTACAGTATGATCTGAGATACCTAAGTTACTAGAATGTATGTCTTTAATTCCAGCTTCATCATTTCATCAAAATCCTCTACATTTCTAGGAATGACCTGCTAGCTGAACATTCCCAGATTGTTCAGAGCTGATTTCTCCAAGAACCATGTTCTACATCAAGATAGTTCAAAGTATGAATTCCAACAAACTAGAGTTTTGGAATTCAGAGAGTGTCTAATTCAATTTTTCTATTTTGTAGATGATAGAATGGTGACTCAGAGATTGTGACTTGCCCAAAGTCACAGGTTATTTGAGACACAACCAGAACCAGTACCCAGCCCTCTTGATACCTAAGCTCAGGTTGGTTTTGCTATTCCAGGTATAAACCACTGTCCAATTAGTCCCTGCACTGGAGAATGCTACCCCAGTAATGGAAAGGGAATGTACTTTCTAAAATTGGTATTAAAACCTTCCCTAATAGCACATAGGGAGAGAAAGATTAACTATTAAAAAGAATTAAAATGGATTGCAGACACAGAATTTGTCTCAGAAGATGCTGATGGATCTTTCTGGTTATGAAAGGAGAGGCCCAGGATATATCCTGGATAGAAAAGATTGAGACAAAAACATAAATGAAGCATCAGGAAATTTTCATTTCCAGTGAGAATTAGGAAGGAAGTATTTTGGCAGACCCAGGACTTGGAGAAGAGAGAATAAGAGGGAGAAAAGGTCTCGGAGATGGTGAGCATACATAGGAAGACCAGAGGGGAAATTATCTTAAAAACAAAACAAAAAACCCCATACCTCCCAATGACTACCCCCCCCCAAAAAAAAAAAAAAAAAAAAAACTTTAGAAGGGGCATGTTTTAAGTGCTCCTCTATACTGTGTGGTACCTTTCATGATCCACAAATATTTCAGTAAAATATTCTGCACAACATTAGATATTAGAGGTGGCTTGAGGAATAAAGCATGAGGCACTTTGCAGTGCTTGGGACCAAGGGGTGTGCGAAAGTAAAAAATTATGGAAGATCCTGACTGCTAGGTTGCCGTGGTAGGCACAGTAAAGCCCCAAAGTTCTAATCTCAGGAACCTGTGTGTGTGTGTTGCTTACAGAGCAAAGGAGAAGTAAGGTCACTAATCAACAGAGAGAGTCTTCTGGATTGTTCTTGAGGGTCCAATATAATCACAGGGTCCTTAAAAGTGGAAGAAGGAGTCAGAAGAGGAGACCAGGGTGATGGGATATGAGAAGGACTACTTCTGCCATTGCTGCTTTTGAAGCTGGAGGACCATACGCCAAGGAATATGGGTGGCCTCTAGAATCTGGAGGAACATCTCTAGAGAAGAAGGCAGCCCTGCTGACATTGAACCATTGAGACTAAGGTTGGGCTTCTATAGTACAGAACTTTAAGAATGAATTTGTGTTGTTTTAGGCCACCCAATCTGTGTAATGTTTTACAGCAGCAATAATAAGCCAATTTGATTGTGTAATTTAGGCTTGATAAGGATATCAAGATCAATATTCTATATTTCCAAGTCTCTTCAGTTTTCTAGGATCAACCTTGTGAAAGTGCAGAGCTGGCCTTAATATTTCCAAAGCTTTCCAGAGCAGTAAGGAACTGACATTCTACTTGGTGGTTGTCCCAGACTGTTACTGTATAATTAAAACTTTGAATTATTTGCTGAATTAGTTATATTCACATATTTATGTTGACATTTGAGTCCTGATTCAGGCTTGCCCCGCTCTTACTTTTCCAAATTAATCTCTAACAATTCCTTTTCATGACTCCTCTATTTTGCCAAATTGGATCATTGGTATCATCTCAAACATGCTCCTCCCTATCTTTGTTGTCCTGTTACCTGGAAAGCTTCGTATCTCCTTCCCCATATACCAATTCTGTTAATGATCAGCTTGCTCCTCAAGGTCTAGTTCAAGAATTTTTGAATCTCCAAGACCTCCAAAAGCCTCCCCTCCTCAGGACTTCCCCAGCATTTTTGTTCTTAGCTCTCTTGTGACCACATGTGATGATTCACTTGCAGCTTGGTCATTTGACTACATCATCTAATACATTGAATTGACTAGTAGCTCCTTGGGGGGGTATAATGCATATTGCTTATCTTTACAGCCTCCATGGTACCAAGCACAGAGCTTTCCCATAACAATGCACAATACACTAAGACACATTTGAACAACTGATTTAAAGTGGAAATCATTATAATTGACATTATGAATACATACCTGACAATATTTTCCCTTTTTCTGGATGCCATGGTTCATAGTTTGAAAAGGACAAGCACTATCCCCAAACAACTCTTCCATCTGTGAATATCAATAATCTTGGATAAGGTGACATATACCTAGGTGTGCCTGGGATATTCCCAGTTTGTATCTGCTGTTCTAGAATAGTTACCAGTTGTGCCCCTTGTATTCCAAAAGCATGCCCCTAAGGGTATTCACCCAGCTATTGGAGGACACAGGCTACAAAGGCTACAAAGTCAGCCTCAGTCTTCCATTCTTTCCTGAGACTGACAACTAAAAGCTAGTTACTCCCACCAGGTATTCTCTTTTCTCTGGCTGCTTGGCATGCCTCTCCTCTCTGTCTCTGTCTTACATGGCAGCCATTAGTGCTTGGATTTGCCCCCTCCTTGTTTTTTCCCCCTTCCTCATGCCTGTTTCCTACCCTTGGTTTGGTTTAGGCAGGTGTCAGCAGTGGCAGGATCTGAGGAGGAAGGATGGGGAAAAAATTCCCAGATCGGCTTTTCCTTATCATTCTCACCATTCACATACCCTCAGCCCCATCATCCTGTTCTTGTTTGTGGTCTCAGGCATCTTCCTACCTTCGATCGCTCTGTTCTTTATCCTTCAGTGCCTGACTCTGCTTTATATGTCCCAACATTCATCACCAATTTTAGCCACTGGCTGATATCACAGGAATGATCACCTGTCTCCATCTTACATTCAGGCTAAGTCCCAGTCTCATAGCAGGAGAGATTCTCCCTAACATCCTATAGCACAAATTTTCAAAATGTGTTTAGGGAGCTATAGTTGGGAGTGTTAATATCTTTTATTCAATAAAAAAGTTTCAAAGTAAAAAAAAATGGTTTATGAATTCTTGATGGGACAACTTTAAGCAGTTTTCTTTCTGTGAAACTTCTTAAAACTTTTAATATGCAAAAAAATACATTACAAATCTGAGAGGTATATATGATATGCCAAGTTTCACAAACTTATTTGACCTTGGAACTTTTTTCTTGAAACTTATTTGACCTTGGAACATTTTTTTTTTGCCCTTGAAACTTTCTTAAGGGAATATTGCTCTATGAAAAATATTTTACCTCCAAGTAACGTATTTAACTCTTATGGATTCGGCATAGTTTCTTGTGAATTGGAGCAGGAATCTATGGAATATAGACATGATTATTCTAATGGGAAAATGCATTCTAAGTTTCATAACTGCGTTTTTGGAGCACAGAAGATTGTGAAATGGACACATGCACATAAAACCTTTTCAACTAAGATCTGTGTGGTTACAAAAAGCAGAATGGAGATTTCTTGAAAAACTGGGAATAGTACCACCAATTGACCCAGCTATCCTACTCCTCGGTTTATATCCAAAGGACTTAAAACAGCATACTACAGGGATACAGCCACTTCAATGCTTATAGCAGCACAATTCACAATAGCTAAACTGTGGAACTGATCTAGATGCCCTTCAGTAGGTGAATGGATAAAGAAAATGTGGTATATATGCACAATGGAATATTATTCAGCATTAAAAAATAATAAAATTATGGCATTTGCAGGTAAATGGATGGAGTTAGAGAATATAATGCTAAGTGAAGTTAGCCAATCCCCAAAACCAAATGCTGAATGTTTTCTCTGCTATAAAGATGCTGATTCATAATGGGGTTGGGAGGGGGACGCATGGGAGGATTAGATGAACTCTAGGGCAAAGGAGTGGGAGGGGAAGGGAGGGGACATGGGGGTAGAAAAGATGGTGAAATGAGACAGACATCATTACCCTAAGTACATGTATAAAGATACGAATGGTGTGACTTTATTTTGTGTACAACCAGAGATATGAAAAATTGCATTCTATATGTTTAATATGAATTATAATGCATTTTGCTGTCATATATAACAAATTAAAATTTAAAAATAAATACTTAATTATTTTTTTTAAAAAAGCAGAGACAGACAGTTAAATGGAAAGCATCTGGGACCATAGTTCAGAAAAGCTGAACTATTTATTGATCAATGGCTACTATGTTACAGCTAGATAGGAGCAGTAAGTGTACTGTTGTACAGTTGGGTGACTACAGAGAACATAATGAATTACACATTTCAAAAAGCTAGAAAAAAGCAGTTTGAAAGTTTGTGTCATAAAGAAATAAATATATTTAACCCCATTTAAACATCATACAATATGTAACTATTGAAAACTCATATTTCCACATTAATATGTAAAATTTTATGTTTTTATATTTCAGTTAAAAATAAACTTAATTTTAAAAACTAAATAAAAGGTAGTGTCCATCTAGATCAACTTTGTGACTGACCCGAATATTTCTGAGCAACATTCAATCATTTTTGCATTGTTTCTTCATGTTCATGAAGTCCATATCCTTCATGTAATGACTGATGATGTTAAAGTAAAAATAAACAATACTTGTTCAACATATCTCACAAGAATTTTGGAAGATAAAATTGAGACTGTTAAGTGAAAATACTTTGGAAGCAGAAAGGTTTTTCTGAATAAGTAACATAAATAAAGTACCATATTATTTCTTAATTCACTTGGTTTTCTAATACTAACAAGAATGCAAACCCATAGATAAGCTTCAAACCTTGTTTTTGTGCAAGCACTTAATCCAAGTCATTTTCTTGAACATAAGGCACAATTCATGAATTTTTTAGTTTTGATTCTTTTTTTTTCTCTCTCTTTCTACATCTTTTCTCTGTGGAGGAATAGGGCAGTGGTCAAGAGAAAGGTGGAGGGGCTGGGGTTGTGGCTCAGTGGCAGATCACTTGCCTAGCATGCATGAGGCACTGGGTTCAATCCCCGGCACCACATAAAACAAACAAACAAAAAAACAAATTAAATAAAGGTATTGTGTTCATCTACAGCTAAAAAGAAAAAAATTTTTAAAAAAACTTATAAAAAAAGAGAGACAGGTGGAATCAAGGGAGAGAAGCAGAGCTTGACATTTAATAGACTGGACAATAAGCTTCACATATTATCTGAATGATTTTGAAACAATGCAATTGGGACAAGTTCTATCCTCAACATTTTCTGGCAACTTTGTGTCTGAAGTTATCAGCTGTCACTTGACATTCCCATTTGCAAAAATGGAGGGCATGTGTCTGTTGACAAAGCCTAAAATGTCACCTGTTGTCTCTCTGACACTATAAATGTTTCATTGATTCCTCAGAAGAGCAAGAAAAAGAGCAGGAAGAGCAGGAAATATTAGTTACCACACATCTCCATTGTCCCTCCATGTGATGGGTCAGAACATGTCATTGGGTCACTGGAAAATAACAGCATGGATGTGTTTGTTTCTTGCCCCTCTCAGCCCCAGGAGTAGTGCAATCCACTAAATTATCTCAAAGTTTTCTGAGTATTCTTGAGCACTATTCAACCACTTTGGTTCAGGAACTGATTTAGAGAAGGGAGACTCTGTGAGTAATCTATTAACATGTCATTTATCTGGAAGATTCTGGTATGTTAAACCTGAACCAGAAATTAACTTAAATTCCTTGCTCTATCTATTTGAAAATGGAATTTTGTAGCAAAAGCAAATGCACTGTGTTGAAAAGAACATTTTAAAATAATCTCCATGGTTTGTTATTTTAATGGTGCAAGTCATGGTTGACAATAGGGAGGTGAATTACACAGCCAAATATGGATAAGGAAAGGCACTGTCTTGTAATATGTAAGTAGTCATGTGTATTTAGGTTTAGGGGCTACACAGGGAAGGGGAATTTCTCTGTAGATATCACAAATTAATATCTAATAAAGAGATATTTTCTTTAAATGATCTAGTTGCTTTCCCTTACCAGAACTTGCATTTTGGATCCTCCTCCTCCTCCCCTCCCTCCTCCTCCTCCCCTCCCTCCTCCTCCTCCCCTCCCTCCTCCTCCTCCCCTCCCTCCTCCTCCTCCTCCTTCTTAACTTTTATCATTTGATGTGAAGAGAGTAACAATTTATGAACATGTATGGTTTATGTGGAACTGTTTCCAAATTGATTTACTTGTATATTACTACCTTTATTGGTTATCTTTCTTTTTAAACAAAGATTTTTCCAAGTATATGACAAACCTAAATTTATTAACCTGAATGCATGATGAACCACTTATTTTCTATTTCAAGGATACAGTTCCTCTTGGTTTTACCTGCCCACCATGATTCAGTGTTAAAAAATGATAACAGGACCCAGTACCCTTTGTTCTCCTGCTTCAGCTTCTACTTGGACTACTAAGCGCAAGCTACCAATTCTTGGCATTAGAATGAATTTTTCAGCAGTGAATTAACTAGACATTCTTTGTTCTGGTTGAGGAAGGAGAGTCGACAACAGAGAAACAAGATTGAGAAGAGTTGAGGGAAACAGGTCATTTCATCTTTCAAAGATAAAATTCTGTGGAAGAAACTTCCTGGTGCTCATTAGGAACACAAGCCTCCATACATGCATGGAAGAATGGGGAGCAAAAGGAATTTCAATTGCTTTTTCATGAAATCTGACCCAGAGTTGAACAAAGAGAATTGTAAAGCTTTTGCATATGCCATTTTTTAGGGGGGACATCAATCTTTTTCCTCCTTCCCTGGTGTTGCTTGAATAAAAAAGAATTATTGAAACTGAACTTGTTCAGGTTTTTATAAATCAAGATGTCAACAAATACAAGCACTAGTCTAGTTACGACACGAGACCAGAGTTTACAGAATAAAACTAGCCCCCTCCCTTTTAAGCTCCACAAAGAACACTTTGTTCATTCTTGTGTAAAAAATATCATGTAAAGAAGCTCTCTGTCAGGTGTTCTATTTTTATTTAGTTGTTTCATAACTCAATTATAATATACTCATCTACCTAATAATTAGCATAGTAGCAAGGCTTGAAGCCCTCTTCTTTTACCCACCGTGCGTCAGTTAAAGTTCCAGATCGCTCTGGAGAGCAGGTTGGGCCTGTGCAGGTGAGTCGCCCTTCCCTGCTGCTCTGGCAGCTCGCCCCTGTATGGTAGCGAGGGTCAGCTCTTGGAGAAAGGCCCAGCCAGAGGCCTGAACAGGGACTTCCTGCCATCTGGAACAGCCTGGACACAAGGAAAGGTGTCAGCAAGAAACACTCAAATGATTCCTCTCTAGCTCCCTGGGAACATCAGTGTTTCCTCCAGTTTCATGACTGGGGAAATTAATACCCACCCCTAGTAACTTCATGCACCAGTCTGGAGCTGTTTATTTGGTTGCATTTCACTGTTTTAGACACAAACCTAGATTTCTGTGACCATTTACCACCTTTCTTGTGTGAGGAAATCTTCATGATCCAAATTAAGCCTTTCTAAAGCTTACGTTCCAAATGCACTTTCCTAGGCTGTCCTATAGCAAGGGTACAAATATGTGACTGAGACCCAGCCAACCCACCTTGTAGGAGAAACTGTTTTGAAAGAAAACAATGAGAGGAAGTAGGAGCCTCACAGAATCCGTTTTCTGGTAAAGGTGGCACTGGAGTTTTTTGGCTTTGAGGGACGATGGTGGTGGAGGTTCCAACTTCCAGTTCCCCAGGTCCAGTGCTAGCAGCACGCATTGTGATGGAGGGGAGGGGGTCACAAGGCTCTTCCTGTTGCAGATGTGATGGATATAGTTCCAAGACTAAGATTTGCTTTAGAATTAAAATGTAAATATATGGGCATGTAATGCAATTTTTCATTAAATATATACACTCTGAAAAATCAAAGCTTTTGACTTGATTTGTTGGAATTTTAAAAAAGTTATTAAGGTGGTAACTTTCAAGCATATTATTTTCTATAGGCAAGAATATAGCTTGTGATAAATAAAACTCAAAGACCAAAGTGAGGAAAGCTGGCCTGCCATGGCTACCTTTAAGATATTTGGGGGACAAATGTAAGCTTATATTTACTTTGTATATTACTGTCTACCCATTTCTGAGTTTTCTTCCCTATTCCTCTACTCTCTTTTCATATCTGTGTTATTGCACTAATTTGATTTTTCTAAGCCTAGATGAAAGCAGCTCTTTGGTATACAGGACGGCACATGAACGCAGAACCCCATTAGTTAGTGTGGGAAAGGAGTTACATAGTAACTGATAAGCTTCCTCATGTTATAGAAAGTGGACTTCACCCAAAAAAAGTGAAAAAAGAAGTTAAAAAAAATAAATCCTATTTTATTATTTTCCAAACAATTTTTATATTATGAAAAAGTGATATTTTCCAAAAATAGGTCAATTCAGTTTAAAAATTCAACTCATTATTGACCTAAGTTAATGCATCATGAAACCTTTGACATTATGAAAATAATTGCTGGGCCCAGAATTTAAAGATATACTTGCAGAAGATTAGTAGGCTCCTTCTTTATAAGTCTATGATTTTCAGAGAGAAAAATCATTGTAAAATATTCTCTCAGTCAAAAATGACACCCTACAACTATATTATTGCAACTTACAAATTTATGGGATCTAAATCAATGAGTTTTAACCATACAGATAAATTTTGAGGGATGAGAAATTTATGAACTTGTGTGAGGAAATCTTCATGATCCAAGTAAATAGTACCAAGTTACAGGAATCACAGTTAAAGATCTTTGTTATTTTCTGCCTAGCTCTGCCATGATGTTGCAACAGTCTGATTTTTTAAACTCCAACGAACCATTCTTTCTTTGGTCATTCTATTAGTTTTTAAAATGATCTCTCCTTGCATCCTGTACCTTGGGTCATAATTTTGACATGATAATATTCCTGTTCTGCATCCTGTTCAATTATTAGTAATTCAAAAGAAGAGAATTTGGATGTTTTAGGAAAGTTCTCTCTAGTGAGACTACAACTGATGGATGAAGAAAGGAAACCATCTTTCTCTCCTGTAATTCGGGAGTGCTTATATCAATTCCTAATGTTCTTTCCAGTTCTATGAACCCCCACAATTACTTTTTTAATTCTGTGATTTCTACTATGTATTCACAAAGGTAAGAAAACAATATCCTTGTACCAATATTATTTTTTTCTGCTTTCCTTGTTTTTAAATGCCCAATGTTATCTTATTATTAGTAAATGATTTTAAACTTGATGTTGAATTCTTTTCTCAACACAATTTTCATGTTTCTATAATTCTAAAATAGCACTTTCTAAGTATAGGAGATATAGCCATCTGGCTGGAGTGATCTAGATATAGTTCTACCAGGGACAGGAATACAGCCTGGTTCTATCTTTGAGCTTCATCAAGCAGGGGTGTGCAGATGTGGGAGACACAGAGACCCCCTTTCGAGGAAGAGCGTGCTCCTCCACTGAGAGTTGGGTCAGCATCCTCAGGGGCTACTTTAGCTACCTCAGAACCACCTTTCCATAAATCATGTCCTCCCTAGGGCAGCTCACTTCTAATACCCAAGGCTTAGATGTACAGACCAGGACATTTTGGCAGGACACAGAATACTCTGGTGGTCATTATTTACTCCAGAGATCTGTCAGGAGTGCTGAGGCTTGGTCAAGCTTGCATTGCAGTTAACTTCTTTCTCTGCCCAATAGGACTTTTTTTTGCTCCTTTCACAGGGTTGATCCAAATAGACATATTGTTTCCAAACTCATCTGAGACTCAGCTTTCAGAGAACTTAACCTGAGACATAGGAAAATAGCACAGGAGCTTAATGTTTTTCCAATTGAGATCTGAATGGCCAAAGTCAGAACTTTGAAATATTCTGGGACTTGAATCTGCTTGAAAACAATTTTTTTTTTCTGTTACTAGGGCTTGAACCCAGGGGCACTTAACTACTGAGCCACATAGCCACATACCCAGATCTTTTTAAAAATATTTTATTTTGAGACAGGGACTCACTGAGTTGCTTAGGGCCTTGCCATGTTGCTGAGACTGGCTTTGAACTTGCGATCCTCTTGCTTCAGCCTCCTGAGCTGCTGGGATTACAGGCGTGGGCCGCTATGACTAGCTTTGTTGGAAAAAATTTTAAGAATAAGTTTCCTTTCATTTGGTTACTGTTTTAATTTTTGTTTGTTTTTTATTTTGGGGAAGAACGGTGGGAAGTTCACTATACATTAGAAACTTAAGAGGGGAAAATTTTGATTTCCTTATCAACTTTTATTGTTACTTAAAAGATGTATTCTGCAAGGTAAATTTGATTTTATCACATGAAATAACTTACATTTAAATGACGTGTATATACAATATAAGAAGTACACTCTCTTTGCATACGTAAAATCTATTTTTTGCTTTGTTTTGTTTTTGTACCGAGGATTAAACTCAGGGGAACTTCACCACTGAGCCAGCCACATCCCAAGCCCATTTTTGTATTTTATTTAGAGACAGGGTCTCACTGAGTTGTTTAATGCCTCACTTTTGCTGAGGCTGGCTTTGAACTAGCGATCCTCCTTTTTCAGCCTCCAGAGCTGCTGGGATTACAGGCATGCACCACCGCGCCCGGCTCTATGGGTTTTTCATATAAATCTTGCAAAAAATTGGTCAAATAGGTAATCTTTGCCCAGTCCTTGGAAATGGGCACAAAGCGGGCCCAGTTTTCTCCATCGTTTTCCTCCATCTCCAGAAGACAGGTGATCCTTTCTTTTTAATTCCTTACTTTCATTTCTTACTAGCTTGTGTCATCTTCCCATCAATGCTCACTTGGATCCTGGTAATATCCCCTCTGCTAACTTCCCACCTCCCCTCCATCTCCTTCACACAGCTTTCAGAATGCTTTTTCTCATCAAGACACTCATATGCTTAAAATCTTCCAGTGGCTCCCTGAGGCTCAAGAATTTAAAACCCAAAGTCTTTTCATGGTCCTCATGGAGAGCTCTTCATGAATACATCTCTCCTTACTCTCAGCTCTTTCTCTAAAACTGCTTCTCAGTCACCCCACTTCAGGCAAATTTCCTGTAGGTTCTGGAATGTGCACAGTCTCTCTTCTCCTCTTGCTTTTGTATAAGCTACTCCCTGTGTTGAAATGCCCTTCCCCTCTTTTGTTAGTTTTTCACTAAGGTAAGCCTTATTCTTCCTTCGAGCCTCCACTCACGCATCAGGCGAGCTCTCAGTGGAGATATTCCTCCATGCCCCAGAGTACCTATTTCCACTAACATCTTTCACAGCACTTATAACACTATACTAAGCATATAAGCATTATATTCCCCTCTAGACTATGAACTCCTTAGAGACAGTAATTTATCTGTATGCCCCCAGCACTTAGTGCAGTGCCTAGCTCACAATGGATACTCGGTAAACTTTTGAGACTTTTAAAAAACTTCTTTATGGTAGCTACTATTTGTTACAGACTTTTGTATCCCTTCCATTGCTTGGCAAAACACTGTGCTGCTCAATACTGCATATGGTAGGGGTTCAATGAATGTTCATTTAGTAGATGAATATACTGCTTGTTATATTTCTGTTCTTCCACCAATAAATGCTTAAAAGATTCCAATTGCCAGGATAGCCTAGAAAAACATTTGAAATGTTGATTGACCAGGAGAAGTCTCTGAAGATGTTTTAATTCACTCCAGAGCAATCACCTAAACCATGCACTACAAGCTAATAACTGTTCACAAGAGAGCAACTTTGCCTGTTTGCCTAGACCATTTGTGATATTAGCTATGCAAATAAATATTTTGATTGTTCATTTGGGAGAAGGGAGTTACTTGATGACTGTCCTGAAGCATATGAAGAATATGTAGGCTTACTATGAGGAGAAGGACATGTAATTTTCTTTCCTCATTGCCATTCAGTGAGGAAAAGTATCACTAGTTAAAGATAAGAAATAATTTCTTCTATGGTATCCAGGGACATTGTGGAAACACCTTTTTGACAATGTGACTAGATGACACCAAAATTTCTACTTTCACCCGTGAATCTGTGGAATTTAAAGTAATGGCATTGTAGAGGCCAACTGTTACCAATAAAGAGGCTTTGAATTTGGCATTAATTCACCATTCATTACATTAAAAAAAGAATGAGTGCATATTATAAGTGCAGGACTTCTTGGGCATTGCTGGAGAATAAGACTCTTATTCCTGGTCTTATATCTCAATTAAGTGACAAGACACTGGAAAATCTAGTTCTAGTAAAAGACATATATATATATATATATATATATATATATATATATATATATAGAGAGAGAGAGAGAGAGAGAGAGAGAGAGAGGAGAAAATAGCTCCCAGAGGAGCTAGAGTTAGAGGGGTGTAAGGAAGGCCCCTTAAGTCAAGGAGAACTGCATGTACAAAGTACAAAGTACAAAGTGATGTGGTGCAGACAGATGTGCCAGGTATTTGTGTGTGGTTACAGGTCCTATAGATTATAGTCCTGCTCTGTCAAAGAAGAAAACATTCATTAATTCATTAATATTTGCCAAGCACTTACGATGTGCCAAGTACTGTCTAAACCCAGTACATGCATTTTCTTTTTTAATCATCAAAAATAACTCCAATATATAGTTAGTAACATCAACTCAGTCTGCAATTGATGAAACAGAGGCATCAAGAGGTCAAGTGACTTGCCCAAGACCGTATAGCTGGTAATTGATGGAGCAGGGAATTCAAACCTGGATTGTTGGACTTCAGCAAATAGGACTAAAATTTAATTTCAGAAACATTGTAGTATCTCACAAAAGCCAGGTACAAACTGAACTAGGTATTGTAGTACTTGAAAGTAGGGAAATGTATTCCTCCATCATGTGTTCTCTCCTATGAAATCCAACTTGTAGGCATATTGTAGATTTCTGGGAATGAATAGGCTATTTTCAAGGAGTCTGTGGTCTAGTAGTGAGGACAGACATGCATAAGTAACCATGATCTATTGAAGGCTAGATAGCTGCTGATGAATAAGTACCTATATAAGTTAGGAATAGATGGATAAGAATCTGAGGGGAGAGTACTTTATCCCGTAAGCACTGGGGAGGCACTGAGGTTTTTGAACAGGAGAGTGATGTAATGAAAATTTCTTACAGAAAACTTGATCTGCTGACTGTGTGCTCCTTGTTTCCTTATTGTCAGCAACATTAAGCCTCTTGGAACTCCAAGCAAGTTAAATCTATGGTGATAGAAAAACAGAGGAAAGAGTTTTCTCTCTCATGTCCTGTTCACCAAAATTCTGCTAAATCTATTTAGGTGATAGAACAATAAATTGGAGTCAGAACAGATGCTTAAAATCTAAATGTATACTAGCACTTTCTGCCTAATCAATGTTTCTCCTAAGAAAGTAAAGGGTCCCAGGCTATAGGGATAGAGTGGGGTGGAAGGCTAGAAGGATTATAGGTCATAAACATCCAGGAGATCTAGATCTAAGGTCATTTCATGTATGATAATTTAAGAATTATCTGTTCCTCCAGTCAGTCAATGAATATTTGTCTATTGTGTGCCACTGTATTTCTGGTACTGTTCTAGGTCTTAGGACATAGGCATGTAGTCTAGTAGTACAACAAGAATCTGCCTCCCTGGAGTTAGCAGGCTCATGGGTAATTCAGAAGACAAACACTTCAGAGACAGATACATGACTTTAAAGAAAAAAAAGCAGGGAAACAGGATGAGGGATGACTGTTGAGGAGGGAAATGTACCTTACAAAAGACTCTCAGAGAAAATTTCTCTATAGAATTAATATTCCAAAAGACTCAAATAATGAGAAAAAGCCAGCCATCCATGCAAAGAGCAGAGGGAAGAACATTCCAGGCAGAGGAAACAGTAAGGGCAAAGGCCCTGAGGCTGGAAGTTAGAAAAGAGGCAGCAGGAACTTTTACAGCAGGCTTTTGGCTGTAACCACTTTCAGAATGTTGAAAAGTACATTTGAAATAATTCCTCTTCAAATATGTTGCTGGTGAAATATTTCATTAATTAACAATGTGATGATTCCCTTTAGTACTAACTGTTTTTAATATCCAATTTAAATTTTCTATCTGAAAAGAATGAGGTTTTTTTTTTTTTTTAAATTAATTGGGGGTAAAACTGACAAATAACAAAAGAGAAATAAAGGTCATAGATAATAAGAAGTCAAAAATATGGATGAAGGGTTTCAGAAGATCACCTTGGGGAGGCAGGTGGTGGTGAAGGTTGGAAATGAAAGGCTGAAAATCATGTACTATTTATTAATTTAATAAATCTGTCTTGATGTCAATGTAATCGAATGTTGCCACAAAATAATGGTCTCCTGCTGCTACATAAATGTTGAGGCCAAGCTCTGATGTTTATTTCCAAGACAGGAGACATTGATCCTTCACTAATAGAATATTACAAGTTTATTTCTATTATGCTAAGTAACCAAAGTTGATTTCATTGTTTGATGTGATGGATGTTGGTGCTGTCAGAGTTCAGAATGGTCTGGAGCTAGGAGGCCAAGAGGATAAATATTTTCCTCCCCTAATTAGGTATCCTTGGAATTCATTCTAGTATACAAATCAATAAGAAAAGAATTGGGGATATGTAGTCTCTGGAATCTTTATTCTGGTGCCCCTGGGATTGGGACTATTTGGCACAGGAGTGTTCCTCCTGAGACCAAAACAACCAACCCTGCAGCCAGACAGTGAGTAAGTTGGATGGGGCTGCACTGAATTGGAAAGGCAACAGGAAATGTGATGAGAGGAGAAAGACAGCTACAACAATAGAAGGAGGAAGTGAAGCCAGAAAAACAAGAGAAGAAGGAAAAGGAACGGTGAACTACAAAAACCCAGGAGGAGAGGAAAACCACACAGAAAAAGAAAACAACAAATTCCCCAAAGGGAATTGCCATCTGCTGATTGAGGTAGGATCCCCGTTTCCTGAGCAAGGGTACTACACATCTACAGTAGTCTGGTGAAGGGATGGTGCTGTCCAGGATTCCCCTTTTCCTAAGCAGAGTGTGAATGAAAACAAAGATCTTCGTGTTCAGGTTTCTACACCACAGGTTGCACAGCCACACAGATCTGGTAAATTTACCACATTGAATCTGGTAAAACTGAAAGAGGTGAGGAAAAAGGTGAAGATTGGAGCAAAGACATGAACAGTCCAATTTAGTCCAAGTAAGCCCAATATCTTTTTGGAATATCAAAAGAGAAATAGACACACTCCAAATGGTTTCTGCTTTTAACATCTCATAATGAGTCAAAATATACATTTGATAACAGAAAAAAAGGAAAGGATACCTGATAAAGGACAGAGCTCCAGTACAGAGTGTGGGTTGGTATTTCTGATTTTGCCTAATCGAAGGGTCAAGCTATAAGAGCCGAATTCACTGCTGCTTACCATTCTGAAGCAATATCCCCTAAATCCTGATCTTATGGCCCCACTTGTATTTAATCTAACATGAATTCACAGAGAAGTTTGCCCTTCTAGAATCATAGTACATGGAGGAGTAAACGTTAAAGGGCAAGGGTAGTTGGAAGGATCTGTGTATGGGATTCCTGACAGGGCCTAATGAGATAGGCTGCCTGGGTGGAAATTACAATCCTGTCATTTACTAAGTGTGCGAACCAGAAAAAATTGCAGAAATAATATCTACCTCCAAAGATTGTTTGTTGGAAGCATTAAGTGAGATATTCTATGCAAAGCACTTCGTGCCTGGCACATTGTAAGTGTTTGATAAATGTCAGTGCTAATACAAAATAAGTCTGCAGCATAGGATGCAGGAACTGAAATTCTTGCATGGTTGAACCATATAATGCTGTCAGCCATTTTGACTTATAAAAATAGAGGTTTCATATATTTTCTAATGTGATATGTTTTCAGTAAACTTTCCCATTCCTTTCATGTTTTGTCCATTTGCCAAGAGTAAAGGAGAAAGGAAAAAGAAAGGGAAGGGGAAAGAGGGAGGACAAACACATGAAAGAAGGAATGGGAAGTTGGGAGTTATGTGGTAAAGTTCTTTGAGGAAACATATATCACCTGGAAGCAGGGGTAATGCGATGGAGTCTTGGGCCCTACCAGTCTCACAACCCTTCGCTAAGGTTTCTATCTCTAGAAAATCTCTGAGACATAGCTGTGGTATATGTTTCCTTGTGCCACAAATGATAAATATTTATTTACAATAAAGAAAGTAGCCAAACTATAAACTAGAACTGGTATCTCCTAAAAGGACACAAGAGCCGGGCATGGTGGCACACACCTGTAATCCCAGCAGCTTGGGAGGCTGAGGCAGGAGGATCACAAATTCAAAGCCAGCCTCAGCAACTTAGTGAGATCCTAAGCAACTCAGGGAGACCTTGTCTCAAAATAAAAATGGGCCTGGGCTGTGCCTCAGTAGCTAAGCTCCTCTGGGTTCAATCCCCAGTTCCAAAACAACAACATCAAACAACAAAAAACCCTAAAAGGACACAAGAACACGGCAAGAACAAAGAAAGGAGCCCTGCAAAATTAGGGTGTAGGGAAACTCTTCCAAGAGTGACAGGAGGAAGTGCTCACATTTGGATCCTTCCCTAATCACATTTCTCCCTAGATTATCTCCCTCCATTTACTGTGCTCTTTTTTCTGCCTCCCACTAGAAACTAGACCAAGCTGATAAGCCAGGGTAAATGGACATAGTTCTCCTGAAGCTTCTAACATCTTTGCACCTCAGTACCAAACATAGCAACAAAAAAGAATATTCCAGAAGTCAAAATCCTTAACAAAATCTGTCCTTAACCCAGAGAGTAGCAACAAAATAAACCTTAAGTAAGTATGCACTATTGTAGACTGTTTAAGTTTCTCCTCGAAAAACTAAAGATTCTAGGAGAGTTAGATAGTATGGGAGAAAGTACAAAGTGTAGCAGCAGGCCCTGAGACTGTACTATATCCATATTCAGGACACAAATACATATAAAAGTCATATTTTTCCCTTTGTATATTTGTTGGATGATAACATTCTTGTAAAGGTAACTCTGACATTAATTTGGCAAGTTCTGAACTAAGACCTTTTAGCATAGATAGTTCTTAACTATCTTAACTTTCCTAGCCTGGGATCCCCAAATCACAACCGTGAGTGAAACTAATGGGGACTTGTCTTGTTACTCTTGATACTTCAACACCTTGTGACAGGAGCATCCTTCAATTCTCTGCCTCAAGAATTTAGGTATAAGAGTTGGGCATAGTGGTACATGCTTATAATTCAGCTACTCAGGAGGCTGCGACAGGAGAATCACAAGTTCAAGGCCAAACTGGGCAATTTAGTGAGACCCTGTCTGAAAAGAAAAGAAAAACAGGGCTGAAGATATAGCACGGTGGTACAGTGCTTGCTTAGCATGCATGAAACTCTGGGTTCAATGCTCAGTATTGAAGGAAAAAAGAGAGAATTTTGGCTCAAGGGAAAAGATCTGAGGAGTTTGGAACACTCTTGACAAATAGATTTTATAAAATTATTTACCAGATTAAGAATCTGACTAATGTAATACCTAATGATACATGATGATCTATCACTGGCAATTACCGCCAGAGAACTGGTGTCAATTTCCAGGAACTACTGTACTTACTATACTGCAACAGTAGCCCACTTGGTTTCAAAGACATTCTGAGCACCCAAAACCAAAATATTTAAACTGCCCTCTCTATCTTTGGCAAGTACTTATAGCCATGCTAACCTTTTTTTTTCCTTATAGCTTATAAGATTGGCAATGGCAGTGTTCAGCCCTTGTCTTAAACAGATTTTATGTGGCATAATAGCCTTTTAACCCCTTATCCTTAAACTATACCAAAGTCAATAAAATGTGATAGCATTATAATTTGTCATTTTCTTTTCCTAGTATACTTGGTAAAGAGGATCCAATTACATTGGAAAATTATAAAAAGCAAATGTAGTAGGTTTTTTTTTTTTTTTTTTTTTTTTTTTTTTCTGTTTCCATTTCCAACAGAAGGAAATGACACTGCTTGGAATGTTTCACAGCCTCCCTCTTGAGACTGGGGCTTTTGTTAGCTCCAAGAGTGCAAAGACATCACATTGGCATAACCTTACTAGGTGAAAAATCATTGTAAAGATTTAGGAATGCACTAAAAAATATAGTAACACAGTTGAATCAAGAACACACTTTGGCATGCTTCCTATTATATAACTCTCAACATTTAATGACAAAATTTCAGCTAGTGAACACTGCAACACTTGGAATTTGTTTTGCAAATGTGCTAAAGTGTATGAAATTGCCACACGAGGTAGCCTTGATTTTTTCATTTTTCTTCATTTTCAGCTTTCAGCTTCATTCTTTGTATAAGGATTATTTTATTTTATTCTAAATTATGAACTTCAGATTATTGATGAAAAAAAAAAAAGACTAGGCACTCGAGAGTTGAAACTGATCTATCTGCTCATTGTCTCTACTAACCCATGGTAGGTTTTTATGAATATTTAAGTTGGGATTTTTAAAAGTCCAGGGCAATAGGTTAAGTAAACAGTTATTGTCTCAGATTAACTGATGTTAAACCAATAACAGTGTGTCAAATAATGTTAATTGGAGGCCCCATTTCCTTTATTATTCTGCTATAAGTGACTAAATTGCACAGTATTAGAGTTGCAATGACTAGTCCTTCCATAATTTTGGTCCATGGCATTTGAGCAGTTAGTGAATCTGAGCATGCTGGTCTGTTCTGCCTGGGAGTGAAGTTTCATAAGGTAGTCTGAGTGACAAACATCTCATAGCTTGCTCACATTCCTCTATGGAATAGTCACTTCTGAGAGAAAGAGGTGCGGTTTCATGATCTGGGAATAGGACTGTCAGCCAAGAACAAGGAGTTCTCCTCTAGTACTAGTTGTTTTCTTTATGGATCAGATGATGCTTCCAAATCTTTCCAGGACTCAGTTTACCCAGTTTAGAAAACAGATTATCAAAATTTACTTAACTGGGGTATATTAAATATTAATGAATATCTGTTATGATTTGAAATGAAAAGTGGTATGAATGGAACTGAGTTGTTTCCATAAACTTATTAGTTTTATGAAATAAATAAATAATAGAACTTTTTTGTTCTTTGGAAAAATTATCCCAAAATAAAAACTGTAATGTTAATGTTTAAAATAGTTCATTTGTATTTTTTAGTAAATGTTTTAATTTTAAATGGCTTTCTTTTGTAAGTTAACATGCTAAGTGTTCTATATGATGCAAGTAATTCAATTCATGATTAGCTACATTTTAAACATATAGAAGTAGTCTCTTTGTTCTGTATAACACAGGTAAATCCTTTCCAGGGTTCCATCCACTATAAGAGTGTAGACATTATTAACCTTAATGTTTTAGAGAAAAATTAGGATGGAACAAATGCATAGTCAATCTAGAGTTTGAACAGCCTTGTATAATGACCTCTCTGTTTTAAAATGATGAAGATTTCTGAGAACAAGATGCAGGTTTCAGAAAGAGAAAATAGTGCAAACAAAATGGATGTATATATGTTGTGGGGGATGGTAGAGTGGTGGAACCTAATGACTGAGTAACTGTGACATTCTATATCTGAAAGAATAAAGTTTAAAAAAATTGAAAAATGCAAAGGCTTAGCTGGTCAGCATTCCCCTCTCCAAAATCCAGTTCCCCTAAATTAATAAACCTTCTATAGTAATAACAATTTAAAAACCCTCTAAAATATATCGTGATTCTTTATATTAGGAAGTTTTACATTTCCAATATCTTCCTCCCTTTAAAAAATGAAAACAAACAAAACAATGGATCTTCAGTTCTGTCTCTGGGATCTCAAATTTGGCTCTGAATATGTGTTTCAAATCTCATTAATTACAATATTGGTCCCTGGAGGTATAGTTGCTGATGCAAAGAACACTCTTTGTACTCAAAATAATTTGAACAAGGGCAAAGAAGCATTTTATTTACATGTGTAAACATTAAGAGGAAAATAGAACAGAAATGGTTCAGGTAGCTATTGAGATGTTTTAATGATAATTGATTTGATTACTTAAGCTTTAAGGTTGCCATATACAAGATATAAGTACATATAAAAGTCATATTTTCCCTTTGTATATTTGTTGGATGATAACATTCTTGTAAAGGTAACTCTGACATTAACTTGGCAAATTCTGAACTAAGACCTTTTAGCATTTTATTCTTTCTAGATTCTAAGACCAAATTGTTCTGAATTTCATATCCCACTGTGCAGATCTATAATTTATTTATTTTTTAAATATCAGAAAATATGCCATTATCCATAGAACTTTTTCATGTAACAAATCTGGGTAAAAACCAATCAAATGAATAAATTACTGTAGTAGGCAGCAAACAGCTTCTCCTGTTTTCTTTCTCTTTAGGAAATAGTAAATTAGACTATGGCTCTTTGTGGTCTTGTACTGTAAGAACACAAATGGTCTTCCATGTTCATCCTATTAACAAGTTTCTTGGCTTGGTGGCAGAAAGTGAAGTTCACTATAAACATATTTTCATGCCTTACCAGAGGTGGGTCATCTACTATGTACAGCTACAACCTAAAATTTTCCTTTAAGCTCTGATGGTACCCATGGACTATCTTTAAATGAATACTGAAGGGTAAAGGTAAGTAGCCCTGGCTAAACATAAGAATCACTTGAAGTCTACAGGTGCCTGAGTCTTTTCCCCAACTTTCTGACTCAATCTACAAACCAACAAAAACCTACAAAAACAAACCCTAAGGCAATTCAAATATGCCATGACCAACATATAAAGGAGTCCCAATACCAGTGCAAGAATAATAACTGTTATTTAATTAACAAAAAATAGTACAAAGCCTACCCTTGTTTTTTTTTTTTGGGGGGGTGGGGTGGGGTGGGGTACGGGGGATTGAACTCAGGGGCACTCAACCACTGAGCCACATCCCCAACCCTATTTTGTATTTTATTTAGAGACTGGGTCTCACTGAGTTGCTTAACACCTCCCTTTTGCTGAGGCTGGGTTTGAACACTGGATCCTCCTGTCTCAGCCTCCTAAACCACTGGTATTACAGGCATGCACCAGTGTACCTCCCCCACCCTTGCTTTTTAACAGAAATCTTCCCTTTCCCAGGTGTGGACAGAGTGTAGATCAGCAGCTGCCTGTGGTCTCTCCTTGACCCTGTTTTCTGAGTAGCATATTTTAAAGAGTATCCACAGCTTCTGTGGAGCCTGGAGATGGTAAAAATTTTCTGGATTAAAGCTAATGGAAGAAGATCATTGAAAAACAAATTATAATTTTGTAAAAAAAAATTGTAAAATTACAAATTGTAAAATTGTTATGCTAACTTTGAAAGTAGCATCTGTAAAGGGTGGCAACCTTTTGCACATTTGAGCATTTTGAGCAAAAGTTCACCAAAAGAGAGAGGCTTGCTGGTTCAGCCTTATTCTTTCTGATTCTTCAGAGTCCATGAATGTAATGTCCTGACCACCAAGTCGCTGTAAGTCATTAGAAACAGAAGGAAAATTTTGAAGTTAGAAATGGCAAATTACTTCTCTTAGAAATTAATCTACTTAAATCAATGTCATTTTTTTTCACCTTTTGTATACTCACTCATTTTATTGACTGATTTTTTGTCCTTTAATAAAGATGCTTTTATTTTTCTTATATCTTGTTATCATGTCTGCCTTTTTATTTTTGTCATCTTCTTTTGCTGTCACATTCTTTGACTTCTTCATTTAATCCTATTTATTCTATTCTTATTTCCTTTCTTTTTACAGCTTACTTTTCTGATTTTTTTTTCTTTTCATTTACTTTAACGGTAGTATAGCAGACTCTTCCTCTTTATTTTTCCCTGTCTTTGTTTGGTTGCCAACTTTTTTTTTCTGATTCTCTATCTCTCATTTTTACTAACCGTCCTTCTTTAACCTTCTGTTGATATTTTTATTTCTATCACTTGCTCTGGATGTCCACAACATTTCATCTATCTCAGTATCTCCATATGCATTTTTATGATCCTACTACTAAATACTTAACGCTGTATGTGTGGAATAGAAAGATACCTTTCCTCATTTGAATGCTATTTCCTCTCCCTTCCTATAGCTGTTTCTCTTTTATTCATCCTTTTTTGATGTTTCCCTGTCCCATCTTAACTGCACCTCTTTTCCCAAGTCACCTCCCTTTTGAAGTTCATTTCTTCTTTCTAACCCCATTCGCACCGGGTCCGATTTAACAATCAAGAATCTTCAACAAAATAAAGGATGAAGTTCTATGAAAAACCAGGTTGTGTGTGTTTCAGAAACTTCTATGCATTTTCTAAAATGGGGTTAGGGACTTGGATCCAGAAATATTCTTGGGTAGCTTTTCGCCTCTGGCAGGGCTTTCCACACCCTGGAGTTCCCTAGGGCCTATGCTGATGGGCAAAGATAGGGAACGGCTATCCTGGCTCTTTAGGTCCTCTTCCAGTTCAGGGACCAGAATGAAGGGGCATCACCATCAAAACTATTAAACCAGGCGGGGTGGGGATGCCTGGGACTCTTTTCTGCGGCAGTTCTGGCAGGATGTTCGGTGTGTCCGGCGTGGAAGGGGTCAGGGTAGTAGGGCACTGCGGTCCCAGGACTCGGTCACTGGGCCTCTTTGGAAATTTTGCTGACCTCCTCCAGAGGAGGAAGGCCCGAGGCAGGGTGCTCCCCTGGGGCGCAGGGCGCGGCCCAGGGAAAGCAGCGACGCCACCTCAGCGGCGCCCAGAGCCTGAGGCGCAGTCCCTCCCCAGGAGGGAAAGCGAGTCGCTTAGGTCGCTCAGCGAGAAGGTCGAGGGAACTGCGCGGGCGTCCCTCACCAGCCAGCCCTCCGGGAGCTGGGCGGGGGCTACACCCCAGGGAGTAGAGCTGAGGGCGGTAAAGATCAATCGTGGGTACTGGCGCAGGGTCACCGACAAGAGAAGAGCGGGACCGGAGGCTGGTGGGGGCCCCCAGGGCGGCAGGGGCCGTCGGTCTGTCTGTGTACTCGGCGGGCGCCCCGAAGTCTGGGGCCGCTACGGCTCCAGCTCCACCGGCTCCAGCCAAAGACTCCAGGCCGCACTTTCCCCTCCTCCCGGCGCCTTCTCTCCAGTGAGGAGCCGAGCGCGGGCGGCGCAGGGGGAGGGGCGGCGGCGGAGAGAACAGCCAGTTGTTTAAAATCCTTCTAGAGCAGTTTCTAATTCCCCCCTTGCGCCCGGGTTCGGAGGGGGAGGGGGGAAGGAGAGCGGGAGGAGGGAGGAGAGAGGAGAGGGAAGAAGGGAGGGAGGGAACCAGGGAGGGAGGGATGGAGGAGGAGACTGCCGCTCAGGCTGTAGCCGCCACCGCGCGCTTCGGAAGGCCGAAGGGAGGGGGAGGCCTGTCAGTCTCTAGCGTTGCCTGGGAGAAGAGGGCGGAGCTTTGGCGTGGGGCGGCCAATAGTGGGGGTGGCTGCGTGGGTCGCCATGGGGACGGGGCTGTTCCCGGGGAGGCTGTGATGGGTTGACAGGTGCGTGACAGTGGGAGCTGCTCTCGGCACAAGCATGTACGGCAAAGGCAAGAGTAACAGCAGCGCCGTCCCGTCCGACAGCCAGGCCCGGGAGAAGTAAGTGTCTCCGCTTCTCACCCACCTCCGCCTTCACACGCGCGCACACTCACGCACGCTCTCGCACACTCTCTGGGAGACACACAGACACACAGACACTCTCCGCCCGGGGAGAGCCGGGGGTGGGCTGGCAGGGGGAGGGGTGTGCGAGGTGGGGGCGTGTGGTGCGGGGAGCGGCTGTTTCTCAGGAGGTGCTGGCTCGGGGCGGGCGGCCGTGGGGGGCTGTCGGGAGGGAAGCGAGTACGTTGGGGGGCGGCGGCGGTACTGGTGCTGAGGATGTAAACTTGTTTGGGTGATTGAGGGAAATAACCAGCGGGTTCACCTCCTCACAAAGTAACTTTAGAGCTGGGGTCCGGGGCTGCGGGGACCTGGAGAGCCGCCGGGGGTCGCGGGGAGGGGGCAGCTGCGTGGAGGAGGGCGCATGGTGGTAATGTGGTGCCCGGCGGAGCGGGCTGGGGTCTCAGCGGGCGGCTCCTGGAGCGCTGCGCTGGAGCCCCGGCGCCGGGGCTCGGGGCCGGGAGCGCAGGGCGAGGCGAGGGCGGCGGTGCCGGGCGCGCGGCGGGCGGAAGCTGGGCGCAGAGCGGCCGAGCGGGGCCCCGCGGGGCGCGGAGGCGCGCGCGGGGCACTAAGGGCGTGTGCGGGCGTGGACCCGGTGGGCGTCGGGGCTTTTCCCAACTGGCGGATCCCGCGCGACGTCTGCTTTGCCTAGTGTTTCGGGCAGTGGGGCCGGGGCTGGGGTGGGTGGGCGCGAGGGACACTGCAGAAGTTTGGGAGTCAGAGAAGGACCGAGTTCCCGGGGAGAAAAAGTGTGCTGGCTAGGAGAGGGATCTGCTGGAGGAGGCTGGCATTTCTGCTTCTCGCTGCAGACCCAACTCCGCAGTAGCGGCGACTGGAGAACTTTTTGTGGAGACTTGCTGCCTTCCGAACGTCGGGGGCCCCTGGTGGGCAGCTGGCGGGGCGGTCCCTGCGGGGCGGTGGTCCTGGGGCAAGCCGAAGGGGAGTTGTGTGAGCCGCAGCTCCGCCGCGAAGAGGGCTTTCTGCAGTAGGTAGGAGGCAACAATCGGAAAAGGGGTTTTTAGGGAGGAGAGAAACGCTGAGGTGGGCAGAAGCTGCTTGGTTGGGGTAGTGGGGAGATACAGGTGTTAACTTCGGTGGGAACCCAAGAGGAGGCTGGCCAGAAAAGAGCCCCTCCCGGCCAGGGATGCCACCGTCACGGCACACTGCAAAGCAGGGTTGTTTGCTGCTATTCTTGTGTACTTGTAACGGTGATTTGGTTGTTACTAAAAATGAGAGCGAATAGTGACTGTGACTACTGAGGAAGAACCCCCCCCCCCCCCCCGCCAGCCCTGCCGCCTTTTATTTTTCTGTGTAGCAGATCAAACTGATTCCCAGTAACCGCCTCAACTCTTGAGGGTCAGGCTTATCCTTGTCATTGAATGCACTCTATTTTTCGGAGGGGGTGCAGACTGGGGGAAAGTCTGAGAGCATCACTCCGAGGTACTTTGGGTACCTTGCTCACAGAAATAGCTGCTTAAATAAAAACCTAATGTGCAGACAGACGACTAAGTTTCTCTCCTTGCTTTGGGCAGTTTTCCCCTGAAAGTTTGTTGTGCCCCAGGGATGGGAACATTTCCTAATCTTCATGTTGGCATCAACATACACAATTCCCATAGGATTTAGGGGTGGCAGGCCTTGATGTAGCAAAACAAAACAAAGCAAAAAACAAAAACAAAAAAAGGGAGAGATGCTGTTATTTTTTAGATCTATTTTTTAGATCCGAACCTTGTTGCTCTGACAAGGAATGTATAAGAGTCACAGCATTATTGCCTGATTTAAGACACAGCATTTAACTGAAGTTGAAGTTTTGAATTACAGACTAATTTGTGTGCATTAATCATTTGGTTATATGATAAAAGTATCTTAAGGAAGATGTTTAATGATTACAGAAAATTTGGATTTCACATTACTGGGGGTGAAGAAATTGAAATTTAATGAAGCATAATCTTATTTATTTTGAGGTGATTGAATTTGAGAATCAAAGTAATTTTGGATTTTAGCTGGACTCCTGGGAGGGGGTAAATTTTGACTCAATCTAATTTGTATCCTGATGACTTTGTAAATTTGCTGATTATAACAAGGAAGTTGGACCTAGTGTGTTCTGTGGTCCTTTCTAGCTCTAATTCTGTGATTCTGTTATGAAAACAAATTGCCACTTTTGTTGTCATATCTACCAAACTGAACATCAAGTAACATCCACTCTTATGAGCAAAGTGATGAGGGTTCTGCTAGATGGTGCTATTTGATTTAAATATATTTTTTCCATTCATTACAATTGGCAGAAGGAATTCTTGACTGGCTTGCTTTATAAACTAAATATAGGTGAAGAGGCCACTTTTGGAGAATTAACAAAGACTATTCTGGGTTAATTGTTTTGAATTAATTTATAGGTGAATGTTAGAAGACAAACATTGAGGTAATTCTGTTTTATAGAACATAGTTGGTGGGAAGAATTGATCTGATTACCCAGTTTTCCCTGTTATGGTTACTTGGGACTTTGATGGCACTATTCTACATCAATGTACTAGTTTCTGAAGTTAGGAATCTTGAAGGTATCTTTAAAAAGGATGTTACAATTTTTTGTTACTAATTTTTTTTTAAGGTGGCAGATTTTAAAAGGTGGTCAAGTGATGAATTCTCCTTTAGTAAGCAAATTAGAACTGTTGTGATATTTAAATTACAGAAATAATTTGTTTTTCATTAATAAGTAATATACACCGCAATAAAAAGATCCTGAAAAATGAATTGTCCCGAATCATGGCATACACATTCAATAAACATTGGTTTTATAATCTATCAAGAAATACATTTTCTCACAAGTTTATAGGGAATAACTAAGCACTTACCTATATGATATCTTAGCTTTTTCTTGAACTAAAAAGTCATTGTGGAACTGGGGATGTAGCTCAGTGGTAGAGTGCTTGCCACACATGAGTGATCCCCTGGGTTCAATGCTCAGCACAGCAAAAAACAAACAAACAAACAAAAAACCGCTATATAAAATATTTGAAATTTATTTGTAGATTTCATACACAGTTTCTAAAATTTTACTTTGCAGTCCTGAACATAAAAATGGCCTGGGCAGGTTAATTACTTATTTTGTTGTTTTAAAAAACAAACAGATCAAGTCTATTCAAAGTCTTGGATTAGGTTTAATTAGAGAGGGAGTGATTGAAAACCTTGAAGGGAGGTGGTATGTTTGCATAGAAATTTTAATTCTGATCTTGTTAGGTCATTTCCTGCTTTAGCACACTTTCTTTACAACATTGATCATGATGGTAATTAAATAACTGTGTAATTGCCTGTTTAATGTCTTGCTTTTCCTAAAATGTAAGTTTCTTGAAAGTAGGGGACTAATTTCTTCTAATTTTTAATTTCTTCTCTAAGGTATCTTTGATATTAAGAGAAATACTTCTAATATTGAAAGACCAAATAAATTCTTGTAAATGAAAATGTTAGACTTAAAGGAAGTTTTTCAGTGACATCCAAGAAAATGTCATAAGTTTGAGTTAACATTTTCTAGCTTAGTCCTATTTCAAAAATACCCCCAAACAATAGTGTTCTCTAGCTTAGTTGTATTTCAGAAATGCCCCCCCCCCAAAATAATACAACCAAAGTATCTTAATTTATTTGTTATCCTATGTGCTAGTCGTTGTGTTCAGTGCTTTTTATGTTTATTTTCTCTAATTCTCCCAACAAAGCTTCAAGATATGTGATTTCTTTTTTTCTCCATTGAAGAAATAAGAAAACTGGAGACCCTGGGTTGTAAAATAAATGCATACACTGCTAGATATGCTACTGGAAAACAAGCTGGATTTCTAACACAGATTTCTCTAACTTTAGAATCTATGGTTGACGCTGAAGAATACATTTTTCAGTGTACCAGATTGCCTTCCTGATCTAGGGTAGGATGCTACAGATTTAGGGAAGAGCATTACATAATCAGATATAACAGACTTTAAAGATTTGATCAGATATGCACTCTTAATCATTGGTGCACCCAGATGCTTATACCCTCCATTTTGGTAGACTGAAGAAATGTGTGTGGTTGTGGGGAAGGCATAGAAATCTTAGGAGTGAAAGTTGGAAACCCAGAATAATGAAGAATCTTTGTTCCTTTCTTTCCAGGAATTTTGTTTGACCATTTAAGTTTTTAAATTAATTATAATAGTTGTAAACAAGTCCTGTATGAAAAATATTGCTGAACTTTAAGCCATGCAGTATGCCATCTAGGAAAAAGTAACTGGCAGCTGCAAATAGATGGGTAGTGATGTTAATTTTTTATTAAACTAATTTGGTCTTTAACATTTTGTAATAGCACTGAAAGAGGAATGTGCTGGAAAGAAAAGTTGTTTATAAGATAAACATAGTTGACAGTGACATTTATTATGTAAACTAGCCTAAATTACAAAAAACTGTATATCTAACCTGGGGCTTTGAAAAATAACTTTGGCTTTTAAAGATTGGTGATTTTTGTAGGACATACCTGGATACAAATACCATATGCTCATTTTTGAACAGTTATAATCAAAAGAACATTTAAATACCACTCCATGTAAGAGTTTATTGAGATTAGTACCTGCCAACATCACCTTATTCTCCCCCCACCTTTCATCCTTAAAGCAACCCTATCAAATAAAACTTGATATCTTTCTTTCTGAAAGAAATAAAGCAAATGAAGTATTACAAATCTCTCCAGAAACTTGTTTGATGAGCAATGTACACAATTCAAGATTTGTAAAATAGAGGAAGCAATATCTTTATGGGAATGAAATTTCCTACAATATGTTGACTCTTCCAACTATGAAATCTTTCCTCCAAAATACTGAACAATTTGTATCTGAGATGTCAGCTGTGAGATTTTTTTTTCCCCTTCTGATTGATGTCTTTCCTGTTATTTAAAGAGAAGGTTCTCCCTTTGTCCCCCTTGGGATTTGAACCTAGGGCCTTATATATGCTAGGCAAGTGCTACTGAGCTATGTTCCAAGACCAGACTTTTTTCCTGAAGAAATAAATCTAAAAAAGAGACTGTGTAAGATATTGAAACTTAAATTTTAGTATTTATAAAGAGATTTATTCTCATCCTTAGAAATAGTATTATAAACTGGGCATGGTGGCGAAGGCCAATAATCTCAGCAATTTAGGTGGCAGAGGCAGGAGGATCACAAATTGGAGGCCAGTCTCAGCAATTTAGTGAGGCTCTAAGCAAATTTAGCAAGACCCTGTCTCAAAGAATAATAAAATGGTCTGAGGATCTAGCTTAGTGGTAAAACACCCGTGGGTTCAATCTCCAATACTCCCCTCCCCAAACCCTGCCAAAACCCAGAAATAGTGTTATAAGTATGCTGTACTTTGAGAACTGTGTATGTGTGTGTGGGGGTGGGGGGGTGGGGTTATTCCCATACTTTGAAAGCCAGTTTGCCCATAAAACTAATTTGGATGAAAAAAATTTGTAGTCCTGAAGTAGTAGAACAAATGTGTCTTTATCATCATCAGTTACTACCAGAAAACAGAATTATTTTGACTTAATTGAAAATACTCCATGGGGCAGGAGCTGGAACACCCACTTTGTTGTTGATTAATATTTTATCTTAATAGTTTCAAGTTAGAAGTAAAATTTGGAGGAAAAAAAAAAACCCAATTTGAATTTAGATTTTCCTTCTATGGAGATCACCATTACATTAGTGTTGGAATAGGTTTAGGACCCAGAACACTGAGTTTGAAAGATATGAAACTACTGCTGGAAATATGTAATTTAAAAATAAATAGTTATAATTTTATTTTGGAATACATGGTATTCTCTACCATTATGTGTACATTATTACTTTGACATTGATGTGGGAATAACATTAAATACTAGTGACATATCATTTACTAACATTTAAGCCTCTATAAACATGCCAAAATATTAAGATGTTAGTCTAAAAAGATGATCTTAAAATAGCATTGGAGCTTGTTCAATGGCACACACCTGTAATCCCAGTGGCTCAGGAGGCTAAGGCAGGAGGATTGCAAGTTCAAAGCCAGCCTCAGCAAAAGCAAGGTGCTAAGCAACTCAGTGAGACCTTGTCTCTAAATAAAATACAAAATAGGGCTGAGGATGTGTCTCAGTGGCTGAATGCCCCTGAGTTCAATCTTTGGTACTCTCCCCCCACCAAATAGCATTGGAGTAAAGAATAAGATGTATTTGTTAATATCTGAAGAGTCTGGAGTAAAAATTAAATGATGATATTATTCAGACTTTAGACTTTGCTTATCAGATTTTGTATGTATTTTACATATATAACATCTGTTCATGTTCATGTAAGGCTTTTTAAACTTATATAATTTAACTAGGACTACGACAGTTCTCTTAATTATTACACAAAAACCCCCATGTATTCTATGAAAGGTGACATGAAGGGTGGCCCACCAAGATTAAGATTCTTCCTGTTTTTAGTAATATTAAATAGCAGGGGCTGGGGCTGTGGCTCAGTGGTAGAACCCAGGGCCTCACGCATGCCCACCATGCATGCGTGAGGCCCTGGGTTCGATCCTGAGCACCACATAAAAATAGACATTGTTTCCAACTACAACTAAAATATATATACGTGTATGTGTGTGTGTGTGTGTGTGTGTGTGTGTATATATATATATATATATATATATATATATATATATATATATATATATATAATTTAAAAACATAGCAGAGAGTGTTCTTAGCTTTCCCAAACTGTTATATCTCATTCAATATTTTCAATGTGAAAACATTGAAAAACAAGTAGAAAATGGACTACACAGGGAAGAATAGAGTTTTTCCACATAATTTTTAAGTCTACCTTGGTCAAAATGAGTGAATAATTTTTGGCAGTAAATTCATGGTTAAAGATTTTTGAAAAGTGGAGCTACTGTTTTTGTAATAATTGCAGAACTAAAAATTTATCTGGATCAGCCTGGATAGTATTAATGTAGTGGTGGTATTAATATTTCTATTTTTTGCTCATCTTTTAAAGGAAAAACTTAAGTTAGTATTAGCTTGTGAGGCACTGGGTTTGATTCTCAGCACCACATATAAATAAGTTAAAAAAAGAAAGTCCATCACCATCTAAAAAATATTTTTAAAGAAGAATTTTGATTGTTGCATTTCATGTAGGACCCTAAGTAGCTTTGAGAACAATAATGAGCCATCATAATATTTTAGTTCACAATTCAGCTAGAGTGAACCAATGACCTGGCAAATTCCTATTTTTGATCTTCTGTATTAATTTTGCTTCATGGACATAATGTCATAAAGTTGTTCAGCATAGAAAATATTGTAGACTGAAGTATAGCATTCTGTTATTCTTTTTCTGCTCTTAAAGATTTTTTTCTCAGTAATAGTAGGTATTGAAGGGTATATTTTAATTACTAATATAGCTGTAATTTTAGTTTCCAATCCAAGACAGAAATTTAATACAGTATTAAAATACTGATGAAATATTTGTGAAGACAAGAATAGAAGGTGGAAATTTATATGTGATACTGTCCACTTAAGTTAAAATAGTTGATGCATCAAAACAGGCTTTCCTCTGAAATTATTAATATGGTTATTTCTTTTTTATTTTAGATAACTCCAGACTTGGGGAGAGAGGGGGGAGAGGAGAGCTATTTTATCGACAGAAGAAATTGACATAAATTATTGCAATAAAATGATCTCATGAGGCTGGGGGCAATAGTGCACACCTGTAGTCTCAGCTGCTTGGGCAGCTGAGGAGTTGGACACCAACCTTGGCAACTCCTCCCCAAACAAGAAAACAAAACATCAACAAAAAGCAAAATACCCCCCCCCCCAAAAACAAATCCAACAATGATCTTAGAGAGGCAGAATTAAAATAACAATATCCTAAATACTCTATAATGAATTTGTTGAGTTTGTCATAGAATGTTATTAATAGTAACAATAATAGCAATGCTTTCATTTAAGAATTTTGTTTACATTTGGTACTTTATATCTTTTAATCCCTTCAAAAATACTGTTTTCTCTTAATGTTACAGAAGAAACAGGCTTAAGAGTTTATTACAGCTTTGGCTGCAAATATCAGAACAGGAGATAGAAAAATGGCTTAATTGATCAGGTTTAAAAATAAATCTTAATAGAATGAAGATATATGAAAGTGGCAATTCCAGATATGCTTAAGTGTATCAAGAACATCAGGGTTCAGGATCAGCTTCTCTGCCATCCTTGTGGTCTTCCTGTTGTGACTGTAACATGGCTGCTTCAGGTTCCCAGCATCACTTCTCTCACAGACTAGTATAAAATCAGGAGGAAGAGACAAGTTTTTCCTTCTTCATGTCTCATCAGTCAGGAAGGAAAACCTATTCTTGTATTAGGAGATCTCTTCTTATGCCTTATTAGAAAGAACTGTAAAATTCCTCCCGCTACACCAATTACTGGCAAAGGTAATGGTATTACCATAATTGGCTTAAATCAGTCATTGTTTATCCCCTGGGCTAGAGACATTGCTCCCCTGTACCTGAACTACCTAAACAATACTTGGAGTCTTTAGCAAGGAAGATGTATCTTGAGTAGAGTAAAATGGGTCTCTGCTTTCATGGAGCTTTCACATTTGTAGGAGAAATACATAAGTAAATAAATGTACTAGGTAAATTTGGATAGTCATATATGCTATAAAGTAATAAAATATGGGGGCTATAGTATAGAGAATGACTGAGAATCTACAGTAGATTGGATAGTTAGGGGAAGGTTCTTTGAGAAAAGACATTTAAGTAGAGATCTGACTAATATTGAAAGAAACAGCCATGGGAAAGCCGTGAGGTTAGAGTGTTTCCAGCAGTTTAAAGCTACCATTGAGGAAACTTCTTAAAATGAGCATAACTGCTCAAGGATATATACAATACCAGTGAAAGTTGGGATGAAGAAGCTATTCTTCCTTGGTTTTATTTTTTACTGAGGAATTGGATGGTGGATCCAGTTTTTCTGGTCCTCCTAGATGGTAGGACTGATTATCTTTTATCTCCTAAGCCCTCAGGATACAGTTGTTTCTAAGGAAGACAGTGGGGTTTTTATAATGATATTGTTGGTAGAAATAGTTAAGGTTTATTGAAAGCCTCTTGGGGGCGGTGCTGGGGTTGTGGCTCAGTGGTAGAGCACTTGCCTAGCATGTGTGAGGTACTGGGTTTGGTCCTCAGCAACACATATAAATAAATAAAATAAATGTATTGTGTCCATGTACATCCAAAAAAAAAAAAAAAAAAAAAAAAAAGTCTATGGGGTTAGCAAAGATGGTATAGCTGGTGGCATGGTTATTTTTCCTAAACCTCCCAGATTGGATTGGATGCTTTTGTAGAAACCTCTGTTTTTCATTTTTCATGTCAATTGTAAATAGTGAATAATTTATGTGATGTTTTGTTTAATGTCTTTCCTCAGATTGGAAGCTCCATACGGTTTAAGCATCATGCTGTCTAGTTCACCATTGTATTCCCAATGCTTAGCACAGTGCTAGGAATTGTTATTATATGTTTGTGGAATAAATGAATTAAGGATGTAATCAATAATATGACAAATGTCACAAAAGTCTATTTTTCCCCTCAATCTCCAGTTTTTGGTGCTTGGATTAATATGTAATTTCTAAAGAAGATATTTCTAAAATATAGGCATATAGTAGTCTCTGTGAATTTCAGAACTAGGAGAGAGTACCTACTTATATTACCATGAAACTGTGTGTTTTTCATATGAATTTTTGATAGACTACTTTGCTCATAAACTTAATAATATAAATGAAATTGTATTACAATTTTCAAGTTTTTAAAATATAGCTTATTTTAATTTAATTTAAATCTCATAATCCTGTGAAGTAGGTGGTATCTTAATTGATTGTTAAGATTTATAAATGAAAATTTACTTATCCAGGTAGGATAATATAGATATAATATGGTGGAGTTGAGCCATATTTAGATGTTTTTGGTTCCAAGGTCAGTGTTCTTTTCATTTTACTCTAGGTACCTCTTTTATGATGAGAGATTAATATATATATATAGCATTAAGAATTTGATTCAACAGAGAATCATAGATTAGATGTTAAAGTTTATCAGTACTTTGATTAAAAGAAAATATGTGTTATAGTGTGTTAAACACAGTCCTGTACAATATTTAATTCCAGAAGTGCCATGTCTTGAATAAATTCTGATTTTTATTTGAAATCCTTATGCTCTTGTTATGTAAATTGGTCTGTGTATGATTTAGTATAGTTTTAAGTTTCTGATTTGTGAAGGCTCAGGATAAATTTTTTTTTTTTTTAAACCAATGAACTCTTCTCTATTCCTTTGCCAGTTAGCTTCAGTCTGGAGAGGTGGGGTCGGGAAAGAGAAAGAAAGGTTTTTTTTTTTCCCTTTCATGCTTCTCTCTAATAAGGTAGGGAAAGTCTTTCAATATGAATTATTGATCACATGTTCTTTTGTCCTGGTAAAATATGTAACATAAAATTTAGAACTTTAACTATTTTTAGGTGTATAGTTCAGTGATATTAAGTATATTCACATTGTTGTACCCCTGTCTGCACTCTCCAGTTCTAGAACTTTTTTTCATCCTCCTAAACTGAAGCTGTATACTCATTAAACAAAAGCTTCCCACTCCTTGCTCTCCTTAGTTCTGGGCAACCACCATTTTATATTCTTTTTTTATGAATTTGACTATTCAAGGTACTTTATACATATTTTCCCTTTTTTGGGACTGGCTGCTTTTCTTGCTTAATCCCTACAGCAACTTCATAAAGTAGATGTAATCCTGATTTTACATATAGGAAAACTGAGTCTCAGAGGTTACATATCTTGTTCAAGGCCTCACAGTAAATTGTATAGCATGTTTTCAAACTCCGGTTTCTGACTGTGCTGCCTATTTTAGCCATAGACTAGCCTAAGAAAATTGAACTTCTTAAATAGTTGGATTTTGCCAGTTAGCATTTAAAACTCATTTTAAAAACTTGTTTATTTTTATAATAGTATACATTTATATATATTTTATAAGATGAGAATCCTATTCATCCTGCTTTCTACTATCTCTCCATTCCTGTATTTATTTAAAAAAAATGTGAACTGTCAATGATGGCCTCTGTTGAGCCCTCCTGAGTCAGATCTGAATAGCCCAGCAATCTCTGCCCACCAGGAACTGACTCTCCAGAGGGGGATCACTATCAGCAATTACCACACTGGGTAAAAAAGCACTGTGATAGTTATTCCAAAGATGGTATGAGAGTTTTGGAAAAGGGCATTGAATCTAGCCTAGGAGTCTTGAGTGTCAGGAGATATTTCTAAGGGGCTATTTATTAAAAGACAAACATTAGGAAAATTGAGGAGGGGTTACCTAAGGTGGGGAGAGAATGTGTGGGGTTGGGGAGGGGAATGAGAAAGAAAGTACAGAAATACAAAGGCATGAAGAGTGTGGTATATAGTCATCCCTTGGTATACTTGGTTCCATGACCCCCATGGATACCAAAATCTGCAGATGCTCAAGTCCTTTATGCAACATGGTATAGTATTTGCATATAATCTATGCACATCTTTCTGTGTACTGAAAATCATTTTCAGATTACTTATAATACTAATACAATGTAAACATTATGCAAATAGTTGTTATGCTTTATTGTTCAGGAAATGATGACAAGAAAAAGAAATCTGTACTTGTTTGGTATAGATGGATTTTTTTTTTTTTTTTGAATGTTGTTGAGCTGTTTTTTGTTGAACCTGCAGATGCAGAACCAGTTGGATACAGAGGGCCAACTGTATTTGGTAAACTGCAATAAAATTGATATGATTGGATGTGCTGTAGAGGATATGTCTGGCAGGTTAAACAGGAACTATTTAAAATACAACCTTGAATGATAGCTTGACCTTGGAGATAAAGAATTTTAAGCAGAAAAGTTACATCATCTGAGGTGCATTTTAGAATATTAATTCTGGAAGTTATATGAAGGGTGGGACACAAGGGGAAACAGATCTATCAGGAAACATTGGTAATAACTAAGCTGCTGTAACAATATAAATGTGTTAGCTGTCATCATTCTTCTGCATTAATGCAGTACATATTTCAGGCTGTGGAATATAGGACCTGGGACCTAAATGAAAAAAATTAGGAATTTTAAGATGATTATAATTGTTTTAGTCCCAGATTTTGAGGGAATGTAGGAGGAAGAATAGGAAGGAAAAGAAGGCAGTTGATGAGTTCAGTTTGAGGTGTTATCCAGACCTAGAGAGAGAACAGTTTGGGAAGAAATTTGTTATGTAGTTTTTTTAGTTGAGAAATCTAGGCTGGAGATAATGGAATTGAGAGGCTGGGGACAGAGAAGTAACATTTATAAATGTAAGGTGTTTGAGTTTTAAATATTGTGCCAGGTACCTCATGTATTATGTTTTATTTCATTTTGTTGATGAGGAAACTAAGACTTCAGTAGGATAAGTAATTTAGACAAGTCACATGTCAGAACCCAACTGTAAACTCAGTGTTAGCTTATTCTTTCTTTTAAAAGAATAACTTTTTTTTTGAAATATGACATTCATATAGAAAAAAATGTATATATCCTAGGTGTATAGCTTGATAAATATTCACTAACTGAATACAGCAGTGTAACCAAGCAACCACATCAAGAGAAAGGCTATCACCAGCACTGTAGAAGCTTCACATGTGCTCCCCACTCTGCCTGAACTTTTAACAGCATAGATTAGTTTTGTCTGATTTTACCTCTTACATATCTGCTTCTGTCTTTTCCTTTGCATTGTATATAATTTGAAAGCATGAGATGGGAATAAAGCCATTTTTTCTTGGAAATGTATAGGGAGAAAGTGTGAAGAAATCAAAGATTTTGAGAGTTTTGAGATTGAGACCAAAAAGGAACACCAGAGAAATATGAAGAGTTCATAAAAGATTGGCATCACAGTGATCAAGAAATGGGGGTTCTGAGAATTGAGGTGTGAGTTACTATGTCAGACACAGTAGAATGAATGAAGAGGTTTAAACAAGGGTTGATGTTTTAATTGAGAGGCCAACTTTGACCTTAGGGATATCAGTTTCAGTGGAGTGAACCCAAGTTAGCATGCAGTGTTTTGAGATGTGGAGATAAAGTGAGGAAGAAAAGTCAACTATGGATAGTCTTCAGACTAACTACAAGGAAATAAAGGGTTTTCTCTTTTTGTGTGTGTGTGGAGGGATTTTTGCATGTGGTGGGTATTCTTTTTGGAATGCCATTTGGTTTTATAATTTTAGTAAAGAGGTTTTGTTATTTTAGTAAAGTGTTTTTCAACTGCTTGGGACCAGTTTTTAAAAAAATTATTAAAGGATGACAATAATGGGATGTTATAGAGGACATGGAAAGGAAGGAAGTCAGCAAGTGTTTTAGCTTTAGTAGTTATTGAAAGTGACTGAGCATGTACATTTTAAAAATGATTTTTAGGATAGATTGCATTGCTAACTTTTGTCAATTATTTTTTAAAAGCTTTTTGGATCTTATTAGAATAAAGGGATTATTTCCAAGAGATGACTGGGAAATGACTGTAGTATAGTTGAGAAAATGAAATCATTAGCTGCGTTGTGGTTACCAATCAGTAGGATTATTAGCTTTTAAAGCAAAAATTTGGTGGATTTTTTTTTGTCTCCACTGGTTACCAAACTTTAATTCATCCCTATAGAACAGTATCTCTAAATTTCCTCTCTTCTATTTAAATTGGTAAAAGGGACACATAAGAATACTTGAGTAAGTAAAACCATAACTCGCAGAAGCACAAATTGACTTTGATTGGCTTACCAGTACTTTTTAAAATACTTTGTTATTCAAGTAATAAATATTCAAAGTAGAAAACTTCAAAAATGTAGAGAAGCAAAATAAAGAATATAAACTTATAACCTTCCAGTATTTTTTCGATATCCGTCCATGCATGGAAAAATTTTACATTATTTTATAAGAAAAATATCAAAATTACTTGACCAAAAAGCACCCTTTTAAATGTACCAATTAAAGGGCAAAAGAAGGTAACATATGTGAACTTTTATCATTTTCCGTTCCCATTAAATACCTTCCTCAAAAACAAAAGTTAAAAAAAAGTTGTTTAAATTCTATCATTATTAACTCACTCTTTAAATTCTCATTCTGGGCCTGCTCTTTTCCAGGCACTGTACAAGGCAGTGGGGATATAACCGTGTTGGGGACAAACCCTGCCAAGAGAAGTAAACAGGGTGTTTGGCATAGGAACAGTTTGTGCTTGGGAGAGGTCCAGAAGTGAGAGAGTAGGATCCTTTTAGAAACAGAAAGTTCAGTAGTGTTATAGTGTGTATGTTTCAGAGAGGGATATTTTGGAAAGGTGGTAAAGGTTACAGAGGTGAGCAACGGTTAATTCTTGAAAGCCGGGCAAAGGCTTTGAGTTCCTCCTGAGGCCAGTGGTGTCCATTCTGAGGTTTTTAAGGAGGGAAAGGACTTGATCAGATTTTACTTTCTATCATCCTGAAAAAAAGCAACAAGTAATCTGAAATGTTAAACAACAACAACAACAAAATGCCATTATACCCAGATATAATGAAACACAGATGGACTGGTAAATTTCTTTTGTCATTTGTAACAGTATAAACTTATACTTAGAGGAAAGCAAATACACATATAGCAATGATATAAATTTTGATATTAACTTTATTTTTATCTAATATTTTACTATAAAATTTGTAATATTGCTATGTCAACAGGAAAGCTTATAAAATGTGTTTTAAATTTAAATTATTTGTAAAATGTGAATTACTTACTAAGAACTATTTCATTATTTAAAGTATATTTAAATTAAAAATGTAAGGTATAAGTTAGAAAAAATCCTGTATGATATATTACTAGTACATATAAATTATTATATATATTTAAATCTCATGACCATTTTATTAAAGCTTTGAAAAGCAGCTGATAGTATTTGGTTTGTCATTTATTTTTTTTTGTTATATAGTTATAAAAGACATAATACATCAAACATTTTCAATATATATTTAATATAATTTGCAACATCTAAGATGAGATGAATTAACCAAAGTTTGCAACCTTTATTGTTCTAATCAAAATTCTTAAGTACTTTCATTTCATCATTAGGTTAGCATGCTGATATTCACTTAAAATCAACAATAAAGATCATGTGCAGCTCAATTTACCATTTTTCTTGAATAAAGTGGCATTTATTTGAAAAATCTTCCAAAAAGGACAATGATATTGATACCAATTTTAAAATAATCAGTTGTACAGGCGAGGTGATGATGGCACTGGCTTAAGAGTATAGCATTATCTTAAAATGTTTTCTTTATAAATACTCTTTGAATATAGGAATCTTTCTACTTAATAAATTCACGAGGCTTTAACAGACCATTTCCCTTTGCTGGTTGATAATGTATATGGAATGTAGTGAGATTTGTTTGTATTATGCATATACTTCTCATTATCTACTTTGCTAGTCCTCTTGGCAAGGCTATGAGTTTTGCAAGGTGTGAGAATGGTATATGTGTTCAGGGACCTGCTGTCATTTAGAACAGACCTGAGAGAGGGAGATACTTATATCAAACTGCAAACTAAAGCCAAAATGAAAAATGTCTTAATTTAGGTTTGTCAGCTCTTTAAGGCATTAAAGATTGCTTAGCAATATTTTGTAATGTTGTCCTCATCTAGACCCTGTTAATATGGAAATTAACATTTGTAATTATTTACAAATTAATTAATGGCCTTTTAATCTGTGTATTTAAGAAATTATAAAAGCCAAAGAAACAGGTACAAGTTGATGTCACTTTTCCATATCATCTACCAGTTCATGTAAGTACCTTTAACCTAGTAAAACAAAGGGTCTTGAATCTTGATTCTAATCAGAAAAATATCATCCTTATGCCCATTTACTTTCAATGAATAGGTATTTATGATACACTTTGCACTTTTCTGACATTTGACTTTTTTTTTTTTTTTCCAAATAAATGTAAGCCTGATGATGTTTTCTTTAAAAAAAAAATTGGGACTTCTTTTCCTTTGATAGTTTCCTATCTCCCCCCCCCCCCCCCCCCCATATCTTACAAACGTGGTCACATTTTATTCAAAACAGAATGAGTTCATTAAACCAATACACATTTGCCTTCTGGCCTATCTTTTTAAATGCATGGACATTTAACTAGTTTAAATAAGTTCTGTTAGTATTCAGGGCCTTTTTCAGATAAAAATAGCCACTATGAGGCTTATGGGAGAGCTTTCAGTTTCATAAATTATATTGCTACAGGCACTGTATTGAGAAGGAAGTACTGTCTGACTGTGGCATTTGGTCATATCAAGGTGAGTTATATAGAAGGGGAAAAGAAATCAATAAAATATAGGATGAATAATTTCTTAGATGTTAACAGATAATCTGTCAGCGAAATTGGAGGGTTAAAAGAAAAATTCTTGGGCCTGTTGGATTTCAAATAATATAATCTGTGTAATTATTAAAAAATCAACATTATGTGAGTTGTATAGCTTATTAGTGAGAATACTTCAGTTTCAGGACTGATTTTTCTACCTGTGTGGTTGTCTGGTGGTTTCTGACCTCCTCCTTTTAGCTGTTATGTCTGAGAATTCTTACAACCATGATTTACTGTGGCTAAGAGGCTTTTTTTTTGGTTGAAAGTCATGGGAGCCCTCTCTATTTCCTCTATGTTTATTATTACGAGTTTCAATTTATTTTATGTTCAGTGGAATCCCAATATTGTTTGGGCCTTCCTTCTTTGTTAATGTTGTTCTTTTATTTTTTTTTTCTGTTGATGATTGATAGTTTTTCATCTTGCTGATTAACACTACAAGGAGCTGATAAAATCTTTATCTATTATTGGGAGATTTGGGGCATATGTATTTTGCCCAAGAAAGAATGTTACAACACTTAACAAGTTTATTAAAACATGTTATAAATTCAAGTCTTTTGAAATTATACAAGTTAAAGATCTTATAACTTTGAATTACTTTCAAAGACCTCTTTCTTTCTAATTATGGTAAGATTGTTTATTCAACATTTTTAAAGGCAGAAATTGAATGTTTTTTGAAAGTACTGTTTTCTAATCGTCTAAAATATGACGAGATCACTTACCAGTGGTGCACAAGACTTCTAAAACAGTTGAGCAGAGGGGATGAATTTTTTCTTTCTTTCTTTTTCTTTATTTAAATGTTTTCTAGAAGGGAGATAAGATACTCTAGTGATATGTACATCTTCAGAAACTAATTTTTACCTGTAGCTAGGGTTTCTTTTATGTCAATCACTGAAAACAGTTGACAAAGCAAAGCATACTACATATAAAAGTAGCCTTTAGATTGCTTGTTTTACTTTTATTTATTTGCCTATATAATTTATTGTAATCATAAATAGGGAAGTTCTTATAAAAAACAACGAAACAGAGAAACAAGCACTTTGCCATTCTGATAGATTATGATTTAGAGCTTAGTTCAAAAAATTAATATTTTGAGATTCCATTTCATCTTCATAGTTTTGATAGGAAACTGAACATGTTAAAGCAAAACCATTTATTTATAACTTTAAAGACATTATATACAAGATGCTATGAGTAAATTTATAGAGTGCATTGATATTACTATTTATTGCATATATTGGACTCCAGGCTATAAATTATTACATCTCTGTTCTATCAAAATTACTATTTTTTATAATGTTTATGATGAGGTATTTATACATACTATGGATCATGGATTACCACTTTATTTTTATTTTTTAAAATATATATATATATATATATATATATATATATATATATATATATATATATATATATTTTATAAATGGACCTTTATTTTACTTATTTATATGTGGTGCTGAGAATCAAACCCAGAGCCTCACACATGCTAGGCAAGTGCTCTACCACTGAGCCACAAACCCAGCCCTACCACTTTATTTTGAACAAGGGAAAATGTGGTTTTCATATCTAGAAACTGAGAAAAAAGTGTTTACAAAAATCGAATGGTTTAAGATCATGTGCCATTATTTTTGCATGTTTCTGAAATAAATTTATTTTATGATTTTAATTATTTTTGAAGCTTTTTAATGTAGCATTTTAAAAAGATTATTAGTTAAGACAATTTACATATATGAATAAGCAATAAACCTTGATTTGATAGAATACATCAGATCAATGAACATCTTATGAAGCCAAGTTTAAGGCCTTGAAATCCAATGCTTCAATGCCCTGCAGTGTTAAAACAGCAAGTTTTGTTCATCTGATTTGATAATTGAAATGAGAACAGAATTTTTCATTTCTCCATTTAAGTTAATATTATGATAGAAAAATTCCATTTAGGGTCTTAACTTATTACCTTTCCAATTTGTATATAACCAAAAAAGGAGAAAAAAAGCAAACTTTTGGGTATTATCTCTCCCAAGAATCTTTAAATAAATGGTTCATTGTTCTAAAAGGATAGGCTTAGGGTATCCTTTAACTTGGATGATAATCTCTTCTATAGATGTGTTGAAACTTGGGACTAGAAGACAAACATTAATTGAACTTTATTTGGATAAAGTAATTGATTTTTTGTTTTAACCATTCCTTACTAGAATGGTTACTGGAACTTTTGAAGTAGATGAGCATTTTTTGCCTGAAGCTTAGTAAGGCAGCCAGGAAGTCTTTCCTCTTACTTGGCGTAAGTAAAGATAACTTTTCCATAAGATATTGCCAGAGATTCATTTGGTTTAACAGTTACATGGACTGTTTTGTGATTTCTTCTTGAGAACTATAATTCTACTCCAGGAAAATATTTGTCATTTTATTATAAATCTCTGGGTATCTAAAAAAGATAAAGAATATATAATTTCTTTGTAAACTACTAAAATATTTAAATGACCCAAAACATAATGGTGTTAAACTGATCCTCGTGCTGTCCCATTGAAGTAAATGTTATATTTTATTTTATGGACAAGGAATCTGAGGCAAAAGCAATTAGAAACTTAAGGTCATACAATTCAGTATTTATAGTCTCTTTTCTTGAACCCTGTTGCCATTGAACATTTATTTAATGAGTATAGAGTTCAGTTTTGCAAGATGAAAAATTGAGAGATCTGTTTTACAACAATATGAATAAGCTTAACACAACTGAATTGTATACTTAAAAATGGTTAAGATGGTAAATTTCATATTGTATGCCCAATTTAAAAATTCTCTTAGAAGTGATTTTCTTCTTTTTAGTTGTAGTTGGACACAATACCTTTATTTTATTTATTTTTTTCTATGTGGTGCTGAGGATTGAACCTGGGGCTTCACATGTACTAGATGAGCACTTTACAGCTGAGCCACAATCCCAGCCCCAGAAGTGATTTTCTTACTTTCTTTCTTTTAAATATTTTTAGTTGTGGATGGACATAATACCTTTATTTATTTATTTTTATGTGGTGCTGAGGATTGAACCCAGTGCCTCACACATGCTAGGCAGGTGCTCTACTGCCAACCACAACCCCAGCCCAGAAGTAATTTCCTTTTTGTTTATTTATTTAATAAAAATTGAATGAAAAATATACAGGCAGTAAAATGTTCACCATTTGACTCATCTCATTCAGTATAAAACAACTTAAATTTCATCACTTAAGAGGAAACTTGAGTTTCTACTTAGTATTGGGCTAAGATATAAGAAGTATAATTTTCTTTCCTTACTATCAGAAGATTATACTTCTTTTAAAAAAATCTAATCGCAGATGGAATAGTAAAAGATATAAATCAGAATGTGATACCAGAGTATAAGTGTATTTTAGTTTGTCATTCTGAATGCAAAGTCCATTTTTTAAATTGAGATAATAAGCCTGCAGAATTTTAGTTATGGATGTGTTTTCAACTAAGTAAAATTTCTAAATTTTTAAAGATATAGTTATTCTGTAATTGTTTTTCAGTAATGAGAATTTTTTTGGGGCGTACTGGGGTTTGAACCCAAAGGCTAAGTAACATATGCATCACCTGATCTATCTACCACTTTTTGTGATGAGACATCTGAATTTATTCTCTTAGTTATTTTGAAATATATAGTCTTCATTGATCTTTAAAAATAATTAAAAAATCAACTTCATTTTCACAAGACACCAAATTTAGTTTTTCAGTTATAGCACTACTTGGGACCTTAATTATTGCAGGGATTTAATAAATGTGTGGATTTCATTTGATGTCACAAATACCAATTTGTAAATGGGCTTGGATATTTGCAAAAGTTAATTCATGCTTGGAGCCTTTATATTTCAGATGGTTTGGACATAAAGCAATCAAAATCAATTATTTTTGTTATAAAAGCAATAAAAAATGTAATTTCTACTTATTGGGAGAGACCGCTCCAAGTATTATAGCTTTTGATACACAATATTAGTATCAGGTATTTTCTCCATTGTAGTAAAGTAAAAGTTGAGACTAAAGGTATTAAATGATTTGCACAGGGTTACTTGGCTGTTATATCATTATATCAGGAATAGTATTGAAAACTTATGACTCCTAGACCAGTGTTCTTTATACCTGTTTTCAAACTTTGTTCTAGAAGGAACTACAAGATGAAGTATAGTACGAAATGAGGACCGTAGAGACCACCGTAGAGTAGCTTCATCATTAATGTTTTTATATAATTGGCATAAGAAATGTTTCTTTCCCCTACCACTCCATAATGCTGCTTGGGGCTGGGGTTGTGGCTTGGTGGTAGAGTGCTTGCCTAGCATGTGTGAGGCACAGGTTTCAATCCTCAGCACCACATAAAAATAAATAAATAAAATAAAGGTATTGTGTCTATCTACAACTAAAATTTTTTTTAAAAAAATGATACTGGTCCTTTCAGTAAAACTTTGAAAAATTATTGTATTGTATAATTGTTACTACATTTGCTACGGAATGGAAGCTCTAAGTCAAATTAATCAGTGGTAACTCTGCAAAGGAATAAGAAAAAAAAAAGTCTGTTCCTGAAATATTTGGTGTATTGACATTATCCTGTCAAATCACTCTCAATTAAATTTAGAATGAAACTCACACTCCTTAATGTGGCCTGCAGAACCCTGAATGATCTGATTTTGCCTAATTCTGTAACAACATATCTTGCTGTTTTCCTTCTTAATTTATGATCCTCCATATCTTTCTTTCAGTTTTTAAATATGCTAATGCTTTGACACCTCAGGACTTTGTGTACGCTTTTCCTTTGCTAGTATTTCTCTTCTCAACTCTTTCCATGGTTCACTTCTTCATCAAGTCTCAGAGGCCCTCCCTGATCATCCTTTCTAAAGTAGGCTATCCCTTATTCTCCATCCAGCATCTTATTTGTTTCACTTTTATTCTATAACACAAAGTGAAATTATTTAGTGACCAGTATACTCTATAAACTCCATCAGTACAGGGACCATGTTTATTTCATTCATCTTAAATCCTTAATCACTTTGCACCTTGTTGGTCCTGGATATTGAATAAGTAAATTCAGTTGAATGAATTTTGAGTTATTAAGAAGTCTTAATTTTATTCACTGTCTTCTGAGAAAAATCTCAAATTTATATAGATGAAGATTTTCATAAAAATTGTTTTAATGTGTTAGTGCATAATAGTTGGAGTAGTTATAGCTATGATTTAAAGAATGTTTGCCAGATTCTTTCTGTGTGATTTTTGTAATACCCAGAATTACTTTGTGAAGATAATAGTTTATCCATATTTTATAGAAAATGCAGTAGACTTAGAGACATTTGTTGACATTTGCTCAAAGACACTTATCTGGTAAGTGGAAGAATTGGGACTTGAACCTAGGTCTGTCTGTAACTAAAGTCAGCACTATTTTCATTCTACTTTGCTGCTTCCTAAATTAGTGCTTAAGTTGTCTGGAAAATTTGCTTCTGATGAACACTTTCCTTTCCCAATGATGCTGGATAAATGAGGTGTTACTGTAATAAGGTGCTAATTGAATGGCTCAGAGAGTAGGTGCAAAAGAAATTAAAGAAGGAAAAGGTGTGTGTCGAAGTCATCAGGGAAACTTCTTGGAATAGTGGTGGGACTTTAGTTCCATCAATTAATGCTAGGGAAATGTGCTAAATGCTGGACATTGTAGGACAAATGGATACAAACAAGTGTAGAAGAGAATAGAAGGTTTTTCAGTTTGGAGAAAGTGATTATTAGTTTAGGAATATGTGTATTCTAAAAGGAGGAGGACTGGTGTGCTTGGAATAAGATTTATATTGGCAAAAAGGGGGATATTAATTGAACAAGTAAATGGGGGTAATTAGGAGGTGGTTTTTAGACTATACAGCATTTAACTTTTTTGGTGGTTGCCAAGAGCAGTGACATTGTGGTACAAGATAATATTTTAGGAAGATCAAATTCCGTTGGCTATACTTAGATTTTATATTATAACAGTGCGTTGGTAGTACAGTATGAATAAGTTTTTTTTGTGGAGGGGGCATTCTATCACTGACCCATATACCTAGCCATTTTTATGTTTTATTTTGATACAAGGTCTTGCTAAGTTACACAGGCTGTACTTGGACTTGTGATCCTCTTACGTCAGCCTTCTGAGCCACTGGGATTATAGGTACGAGCCATTTCACACAGCCAAGAGTGGGTTTTCTGGCCCTGGGCTTGATTTCTATCTTTCTACCTTTTCTACTTGCTGAATTGTGAGCTTGGATTATCATTTTACTCACTGTTCCTCAGTTTCTCCTCTGTGAAATGGGATTTGAACAGTAGTACCTTTTGCCCAATTTCAGAGATTCTGATTCAGTGTATTTAAGGTATGAGGATGCCCCGTCTTCCCAAGTCAGATTTAGTTAATCCTCCTGTGTAATCCCAGAGAGTTTTCCATTTGTTCAATGTTTTCCTTTTTTGTAAATATATTTTTTTAGCTGCAGTTGGACACAATACCTTTATTTTATTTATTTTTTTAATGTGGTGCTGAGGATCGAACCCAGCGCCTCGCACATGCTAGATGAGCGTTCTACTGCTGAGTCACAATACCAGTCCCAAGTGTTTTCCTTTTTTTGACCTCATGTGTTAAGAAGTTGAATTAATAAAACTCCTTAGGTAATGACATACTATCAGTTTTGGTAGAATGAGGCTTCTTTCTTATTTTATTTAAAATAGTTCTCATTTATCCCTGTTTCCCATTCTCATTTTCTTCCTTCAAAGATATTCACGCTAATGTTTTTGGATATGTCTGTGTCTTTAACAAATATATGGTGGTGTTTTATGCATATTTATTGATGGTTTACGTAAGTGAAGTTGTGCTAAACTTTCTCTTTTCTCATTAAACACTTTAAAAATGCCTTTTATGATAGAAAACTTTAAGCATATACAAATATGGCGAGGATAGTATAAAGAAACTTCCGTGTGTCCATAATTAAGCATCAACAATTATCAATTCCTAGCCAATTTTGCTTCATAAAGAGTTGTAACCATTCCTCTCCTTGGCATCTCCTCCCCCAAATTCTGACTCTACAAATAATAATTTTGTGCTGTAGAGATTGAATCCTAGACCTCATGCATGCCTAGTCAAGCACTTTACCATTGAGCCACATCCTCAGCCCTACAAACTGTTATTTTGAAGCAAATCTAAGACATTTTTTTCCAAAATATTTTAGTGCTCAATAAACTAAACAAACAAAAAAAAAAAAAAAAAAAAGAAACCTGTTTGGATCTCTCTATATCTATTTCATAACTTATAACTGCTTTAGGTATTTAATGTATGCCCCTCATCTGGTCAAGCAACCTAGATGGTCATCTAGGTGCTTGAACTTCCTGATACTATAAACAGCTCTGTGATTTTCATTTCATTTATGTCCTCTTAAGTGCCTTTGGGAGAGCTCTCTCTGTAAAAAAGGAATACACATATTTCTTTATTTTTTTAAATAATATTTATTTTTTAGTTGTAGTTGGACACAATACCTTCATTTTATTTATTTTATGTGGTGCTGAGGATCAAACCTGAGGCCTCTCACGTGCTAGGCGAGTGTTCCTCTGCTGAGCTACAACCCCAGCCCCCCCACATACTTCTTTTCACTAAATACTGACAACTTGATTTGCAGCATGTCTGAACAGGTTGAATATATCTTGTCTGAAGTGCTTGGAGCTGATACTGTTTCAGATGAAAGACATTTTTAGATTTTGGAATATTTGCACACATTCAGTTTTGGGGATGACCCAAGTCCAAACTGAAATTGTTTTGGACTGAAATGAAATTGTTTGTATTTCATATATGCTTTAAATATATAACCTGGAGATAATTTCGTACAATATTTTAGTTCATCTGTTTAGATAGTTATTGTCACATGAGGTCAGGTGTGAAGTTTTCCACTTGTGGTTTCATGTTGGTACCCCCCCAAATTTAAGATTTTGTTGTATTTCAGATTTTTGGATTAGGGTTGCTCAATCTACTTTACATGCTCACTAGCAGTACATGAGAGTACTTTTCCCCTCTATTTCCACTGGTACTTAGTATTATTTCACATTATATTATTGTCAGTCTGATATTTATGAAGTTGGTTATTTCTTCACATACTTGTTTTCTATTAACTTAGAGCCTTCTTGCTGTTTTTTCTGTATAGAAAGCTTCTTTATATTCATGATTCACTCATTTCATTTAAATCTGTTTAAATGTTACATCTTGAGAGACTCCCTGAAAGAGTATTCAATCACTTTCTATCTTTGTTCTGCCTTATCTTTATTCATAGTATTTAACATAATAAAACATTATATTAATTATGTATGTATTTATTTCCTCTGCTCAAATTCTTGAAGCAGGGTTATTGTTCACATCCATATCCCTGACCCTTAAAAATAGGTGCTCAATAAATATTGGCAGAATAAATTTAATTGTCTATTCATTTGTTTTGCCTATTTTCCTGACTTAGTAGGAGTTCCTTAATTATTACAGACATTAATCCTAACTGATTTTAGATGTGGTAATACAGCTTGTTAATTTTATCTATGGTATCCTCTTTTGATAAGGAATCCTTTCTTTTCTTTTCTTTTTTTTTTTTTTTTCAGTACTGGGACCCAAACCAGGTTCTTGTGCATGCTAGGCAAGTTCTCTACCACTGAGCTATATATACCTCCTGCCCAGGCAATCTTAATTTTCAAGTACTTAAATCATCACATCACAATATGTAAATCAATACTTTGTGATCTGAAGAAAACGTTTTCTAATTTGTATGGCAAGTCCCTCTACATTTTATTCTACTTGCTTTACAATTTTATATTTTGTTTGTGGTCTATAATCCCTCAGGAATTTACCTTTGTATAGGTTATGAGGTATTTGATTGTGTTTTTATAGTATGTGATTGTATTCTTTCTCCTACAGAATGCAAGCCTTTAGTACTTCTGCTGATTAGTAGCACAACCTTATGAGTTCTTCCTCAGATTTAATTTATCAGTTGTCTATTTCTGTTTCATATCACAATGTTTCTATTATAGTGACTTAGCACTGTGTACTAAAGTATGGCAAGAAAAGTCCTCCTTCTTTTCAAAAATTGACTTAGGAATAGTCATAATAGTAGTGAACACAATCAAGTAACTAATTTAGAAAAGAAAGTAAAAGAACAGGGCAGGATAGCAGTATCTGTGGTCTCAGTTGCTCTGGAGGCTAAGGCAGGAGAATTATTTGTGCTCAGCAGTTTGAGGCTACCCCAGCAGCATAGCAAGACTCCATCTTCAAACAAACAAACCAACAAACCAACAAGAATGTACAAGATAGCTGGGTGTGATGGTTCATGCCTATAATCCCAGTGATTCAGGAGACTGAGGCAAGTTTGAGGCCAGGCTCAGCAACTGAGTGAGACCATCAGTAACTTAGCAAGACCTTTTGTCAAAATAGAAAATAAAGGAAGGATGGGGGATGTAGCTTATAGTTCCATGGTAAAGCATCTCTGTTCAATTCCCAGTACCAACAAAACAAAATAAAACAAAAACACAAAAAACAAAAAACCCAAAGAATGCACAAGACCAGGAATTATAAAATGATTGAAAAGCATAAAAGAAGACATTAGTAATAGGAGAGAAATACCATGGGATGACTTGGTGATACAGAGGTGTCAGTTCTCCCCAAATTAATTTATGAATTTGATACAACTATAATAAAAGTTTCATTAAGATTTTTTTTGCATACTTCAATATAATTATTTTAAAATTTATTTGGAATATATATGTCAATTTGTGAAATAAATGCACACTTTCATAGTATTTTTTATACTTTTTTAATGACTAATTTTAGCATTCTTATAGATGAAGAGTTAATTCGAGGCTGTAGAGAAGAAGGAAAAGCCTCAGTTAAACATTTTTATTAAAAGTGATAGAAATCATGATGGTGTCAGCAAGTAACAATCTCAGCATAGAAGCATAGAAAAAGTAGAAGGCAAAAAGTGAGGGGTTGTTGGATAAATACATACTCCTTCCTCAATTCTGGGAATATAACTGGTAAGAACAGAGAACTATAATATCCCTCATTATTATGATATTACTATGCCATGCTAATGACATATACCATGTCTAGTCTAACAGTCAACATTTATAGGGAATAATTACTGTCTGGGGTATAGTATCTATAGCAGATATCTCTGTGATGTAGCCAATAAATGATACTCAGAAATAATGATGACTGGGCTGGCATGTGTGAGGCACTGGGTTCGATTCTCAGCACCACATATAAATAAATAAAAAATAAAGGTTCATCAATGACTAAAAAAAAAAAAAAACAGAAAAGAAATAATGATGATCACAAGTAATTAGGAAGACCTTTAAATATATTGTTTATTAGTTTAAAGTGGGAGGGAAGTAGGTGCCAGAGAGTTTCAATAAAATTAGTTACAGTACAGATATATCTTCACTTGGGTTAATGTTCATCCATTTAGAAAGTAAGTGTATCTAAATCTACTCAAATTTTAGAGTCAAACTTTTATTTTCTCTATATCTTGTATACCTTCAATTGTGTATACTCATAAACTGAAAATAGAATAAAATTACTCTTTATGTTTTTTTCAGGATTACAAGTAGAAGAATGGAGTTGAGGGAAATTAACTTCCATATTATGCTACCAACAACAATAGATGTCTGAGTTGGAGGAGTTCTGTAGAAGTTAAGAAAGATATTTGTGAATATTTTTAGGTTCGGTGAGCCTCAGACCTATCTAGAAGGATTAAATAGATGATTTATTGTGAAGTGTAGGGATTGGATTACCCATGTTCAGATGCAGTGACTTAACCATCCTTTCAAATAGTAGGCTTAATATTTGTTGTGACTTGATTAGTAGTTGGTGATTTCAGGTCTCATACTCTTGTGATTGTTTTATAAAATTACTGAAAATATTGTTAAAGCTGGAGGATGATGAATGTACTAGAGAATGTGGAACTGAACCTGTCTATCTGGTTACTTTATTTCCATTTAGATTTTTTTTAAGACTTTTTTTTTTTTTTTTTTTTTTTTTTTGTTGACAGGCTCCAAACATGTGAGACAAGCGGCTCTACCACTGAGCCACAGCCACAGCCGCAGATCCATTTAGTTTTGTTTTAAAACCAGTATTCTACTTAATATTTTGTTTCATGATGATTGTTACTTAGTAAAGCATGCCTGTGATTGTGAAAATAATAAAATAAAAAACAGAATCCCACATTATTGATGTACTATATTTGAGTGTGCCTTAAATATATCCAGTTTTACTTTTCCATGGAGTAATCAGAAAAATGTGCATTAACTGTTCAGTAGTGAAATGAATCTTACCAGTTAAAAAAAAAATCAATACAGAGATTTAAGATCTTCCTATGCTTAAACATATGTTGTACTTGACTAAAGCCAAATTAGAACTCAATAAAGGAAGCCAAATTGTGAATTCTAAAAGTGCATGACTTGTTGGCATTAAAATAGAACAAAAATTTTGTTTAGAACTTTAGCAGAGGAGAAAGGGAAATGCCGTAATTTTTTTTAAAAAAATATTTATTTTTAAGTTTTAGGTGGACACAATATCTTTATTTTACATTTATGTGGTGCTGAGGATCAAACCCAGTGCCTCGTGCATGCTAGGCGAGTACTCTACTACTGAGCTACAACCCCAGCCCCAATGCCTTAATATTTATCTAGTCAGGTGTCTTGTCTTTTTTCTGTGATAAACACTAGTAGTTGACATCTTTGAAATCCTGAGGCATTTTTTTGTGTATATTCCTTTTGTTGAAATTTTATGCATACATTTAAATAGTAGTTATTTGTGTAGCTTAAGAGTTTAGAATTTATGCCTTTTTAACACCTGAAAACTTAAATGCTCTGAATGATCCTGACACCAATATTTATAACTTCCTTAGAAGTTGTAGCAAAGGCTATATCATTATTTTGATGGGTTATGGTTCAGATTTCAAATTATGGTGTAAATGATCAGTATAAAGTCTAGGGAAGACTATTTGGGATGAAAACTCTGATACATTTACCAATGATGCATGGTAGTGGTGACATGGGGGGAAGTAGGATCTGTGGTGCTTCTAGGGTTGGAGATGGCCTTTAGTTTAGAGAAACGCAAACTGGTTGGTGTTAACAGAGTTTGTACAAGAACAATCCAGGCCACATTAATCATGATTTTTATTTTCTGTGTTTTCTGATGCTTTGACATTTTTGGGCCTTGCTGATTGGGGACAGAAGGCCCCTCTAGTGCTAGCTAATTCCTAGAGATAGCAAATGACTCCCCTGGGTGTCATTTTTCATATGCAAAAGTGTCACTCTTTGACCCATACTACCAACTACTTTTAAAACATGGTCCTAGCTCTCTTCTAGAGTTCCCTTATCTGTATCTTGCCAGGGTTCAATTCAAGCTAATAATCAATATAGGTAGTTAAGACTTTAGCACCTACCGTGTTTGCACTGTCACAGTATTTCTACATACTACCAACTACTTCCTTTGTTGAGCTCTGATGGATTGAACTACTATCCCCCAGCCCTATATCATCCCAGAGCCAGGTATCAGGCAACTAGGGACATCTTTTATACACCTAAATTCGCTAAAATTATTCAAATGAAGCAATCCTAAACTGCTTACCTTGCCCTGATTTACCTGCTAAGACCATTATAAAGGTCTGTGCCAATCTTTCCCCTCACACCTGCCTCCTTATTGACGCTAGCATTTTCCCTAGTGGATGCCTATTCCTTCTGGAAATTGTGAGCAATAAACTGTTCTTTCAAGGGTATAGTGTCTTTGTGTATGTCATTTTACTGTACTCAATGAAAACAAATCCCAGGTACCTTTTAAAACATGGTCCTAGCTCTCTTCTAGAGTTCCCTTACCTGTCTCTTGCCAGGGTTCAATTCAAGCTAATAATCAATATAGGTAGTTAAGACTTTAGCACCTACAGTGTTTGCACTGTCACAGTGTTTCTACAGCGTCCATACCGTATTATGGATATTGAGAAGACCATGCGGAACATCTCTTGAGAAGTAGTGGATTTGGCTAGATCCATATTTGGCTGGATGGAAGATAGTAATCTACCCTTTCTTTTTTTGGATCAGTTTTAGCTCTTGGTAGGGTAGAAGAAGAGAGAGAAGTGGTGGCTCTATGTCTTGGAGAAGGTTATCTAGATAACCTTAGAGGAAAGTCCACTGGTAGTTGCTCATCACTGTAAAAGGAATGGAACCAGATCTCTTATACTACTGCTTATGACCTGAAAACAACCTATGACTTTATAGCAGCACTTTATTATCATACTTTGTTATGGAAACCTGTGGTGACTTCATCTGGATTCTAACATATAAACAAGGATTTTAATAAAAATGCTGTAGGAATAAAAATAATAAATGTTTACTGAAGAAAGTGATACTGTATAATTTTGCCAAAAATGTATTCTTATTTTGATAAAAATGTAAATGGAGGATAATTGGATGAATCCCCACAAATTTAGTGTTCATTAAATATCAGTTACATTTTAAATGAGAGATTTATGTAAGGGATTTATAACAATGTCTGGATTAGAAATGTCCTTGGAAGTTTACATTAGAATTTCTGTGTTACAAACTGCCTTTTGTTAGTTAAGGAAGCAAAAGACTTATTTACTGAGGTATTACATGTAGCTAAATATTAGGGAAGACTTTGTTAGTGCACTTCATACTTAGATTCCTCTAGGGATGTAGTTTCATTGAATATTGACAAGTTGACAATTTTTTTTCCCCATAGGTGGCACTCCTGCAACTATCAGAAATGCAATATTTATATTCTTATCATAATTGTATTAATGAATTTAACCAATATAGGACAATATATCTGTTCACAACTTGCTTGGTGAAGCTAATCAAGCCCTATCCTCCACCAATTTCCTGATCTATTTTCCTTTGAATGTGAGAATTTTTTTCCCACTTAGGTTTCCTACCTCAGCAGCCTAAGCTCTCTTTCTGGTAGTAGACTGGGAGTTGCTAGATAACCTCTGGCATGAACTAGTGTTTTGCCTGCTTTCAAAACTAATAGATCTTTCTGTGTTTTCATTTTTTAAAAATCACTGTTATCTCTTATTTTTCTCAGCTTTTGTGGGGTTTTTTTCTTTGCTCGTCAGTTGCTTCAGATCTACTTACTCTAGTTAGCCCTCAGAATTCTGTCACTGTGCTACATTATTTACATTAGAGCTATAGAACTCTTTTCCTTATATTAGTTCCTAAAATGTATTTCCCTGCTGATCATGTGTTGCTGTGAGCTTCTCTTGTCTACCTGATTTTTAAGACTTTTTTCCCCCCTAGTTATTTGCTTAATGTCTGGGACAGTATGAGGTCTATTATAAAAAAGAAAAACTTTTACATTAATTATGAAAAAAACATACTTAATATACTTACAAGATTAGAACTCAAATCAGGAGAAGTACCACCTGCCTCAGTTATGTTAACTTTTTTTTTTTTTTTTTTAAGAAAGTCTATAACCACTACTTTCTCTTGATTGATTCTGGTCCCTTTTAGATAGGCTTTTTGAATTGCTTTGGTGCAGGTTATATAATTTAAGGTCGAAGAGATAATATATTAGAAAACACTATCACCTTAAGGAATATGTAGAATAAAAGAAAAGTGAAAATATAAATAGAAACATGAAGTTAATTTGGTTTGTGACAAAAGGATAGAAGCATTAAAAATTAAGAAGGTAGAAATTTTTGAAATGCACAATAAGTTGAGTTTTGTGGTGAACATGCATTTTCATATGTTATCTTTATGTAAAGTGGGTAGAAAGGAGGAAATGGCAGTATTATTCAATAGTTTAAATGTCATATATTTGATTCCATGGGTCTGTGAATTTCTAAGAGGCAAGTTGTTGGATCTAGGATTTGATTTTTATCTATTTATAAGTAAACTATTACTGTTTCATGGGTCTGATAGAATACATGAAATTCCTAGGTTAGAGACAAAAGGCTTAGTTATTCATTTCAGAGCAAGCAGCATGGAAATTAACATATTTGTTTCAGTTCTCTTTGCCTTCAAATCCCATGGGGCTGATACAATATGGTGCACATAGATGTCGTAAAATAGAGAGTTGCTACTGAGGAGCATTGAGCATGGGGAATCCACTGCTTTTATAATAAGCAAGAGTGCTCTCAACTTGAAGTAATCTCATCACCCAAGTTTGCTCACTGCAAACACAACTTTGACAAATGGTTGTAGTAAAGAGTATTCAGGATCTTGCATTCCTTCAATACATATAAGACTATGGGAGGCCCATATAGGAATGTCTCCCAGTAGATTGTTTTAAGAATCAGTAAATATTCTTCTGTTTTTTCTTAAGTTTTAAAACTGCAAATATTGTATTTAAAGAATAGTTAATTAACTCAAGGGAATTTTAACAGAGGATTGTTCTAGTGAGTTTCAAGCCATGTATTTCCTTAATTGTACAAAAATATAAAACATATCAAATTTATACCAGCATACTAAGGATATGTCATTGTGTTAAGCAGTCATTTTGCTATAGCTTACTATTTACTAAACCCTGAGGATACCAAGATTAAATACGTATAGCATTGATTTCTGGGCTTAGGATCAAGTGGAAGAGCACAGAGGTAATTTGGTTGTAGTATAGTAAGTAATAGTGCAGCAGTAGTATTTCATATGTGGAGAAAAAGCCACTAAAAGTTCTAAGTGTGGAAATGCTAGGTAAGATTAGTTTTAGTTTAAAAATATCACATAAGTAACACTGAGTTTGGAAGACAGGTGAGGTTGATGCTAGAGGAATGGAGACTCCTTATTAAGCTACTCTGGCAACTCAGGTAAGATTTGGTAAAGGACTAAACTAAATCTGTATCAAAATAAGTTGAGAAGTAGAAAGCAGTTCAAGAAAGATTTGAGGAACTCAATTGACAGGGTGCCATTAATAGGATGACAGCAGCGTGGAAAAGGTTATAGGGGAGGTAATATCTAACAAACAAGTTCAGTTCTGAATGTGTTGAGTTTGAATTACTTCTAGGGAATCAAGGTGGAGATGGCAGTTAGATTATGTATATGAATTTAGAATTAAGAAGGCTTCTATGTAAATTGGTATCCTTATTCATTTTAACAAATATTTATTTTCTGCCACATATAAGGTCCTATGCTGGATGCTAAGGACCCAGCATTGAACAAGATTTATTCTCATGTAATTTATATTCCCATAGGGCGTAGACATTAAGCAATAACATAGCAAATTATTTTATTAAAGTGCTGCCTGCCTTAGAGTCTAAAACTTTGCCCATCCGGGGGGACAGTCCCCAGGGTACCATTCATGTAGATGTAATGAGCAAATATGAGGGCCTTACTCAGGATGAATCAAAGGAATCCTTACAGGCAAAGGAAATAATAACATGTGCCAAGGCTCTGAGGCAAAAAAGATACTGGTGTGTTTAAAGAACTGAAAGATTAGTGTGGTGAGGCATAAACAACCTGAGGGAAAATGTATAAAATTAGGCTAAAATGGATGAAATGAAGCTAGAGGTAAATGTTGGCAAGGATCAGGTTATATCGGGCCTTCCAGGCAGGGAAGTTATTTTGCAGTTTTTTCTAAAACAAAAAGGAGCCATTTAAGAGTTTTAAGGAATGTTCCATGACATTAAATTTGTGTGTGTGTGTGTGTGTGTTTAATAGATCATTATGATTGATGGGTAATGCTTCAGAAGGGAGGTAGAAGTGGACTCTGGGAGATAGGATTCTAGGCAGGGAATAATGATGGCTTGGACTAGCTGGTAGTTGTGGACATGATGAAAGCTGGGAGGTCTAAACTATTTAGGAGGTAGAACTAAATAGTTGGTGATTGTCATTTAAAATGGTGTCATATTGTTACTGGAGTCATCTAGAGTGAGAAGAGAACATGGAGGAGGAAATATTATAGTATATGAATATTTAAGGGGTAGGCTGAGGGGAAGGATTCCACAAGGAGAGACAGAAATGGCTATAAAGAGGAAGAGAATCGTGAAAGATCCAAGTCAAAGAATGGGAGTTTAAGGAAGGAAAACCATTTTAACTATCCTTATGGCAAGGAATAAAGAAAAAAATGTCTAAATAAGCAATACAGGAGGATAAGACAATTTAAGGAATATCTAAAGGTATTAGAGAATGCTAATAATAAAATATTAACTGAAAAATTATTATGTAAATTTGCATATTCAGCTTGACCTCCAAATTTTATTTTAAAAAGTCTACATGTATTATTATGTGTGTATGCAGCAAAAATAGTCAAAGACAATACTGTAATATACTGATAGTTTTATCTGAAATGGTGAAATTCCTTATTTGTGCAGTTTTTAAATGATATGAGCATATATTAATGTTATATTTAGGAAATTATTTTGATTTAATTTTGTCAATGTTTTTTATGCATGGTTATCAGTGTTTTAGAAGCACATTGTGTAAAGAATACTGGTCAAATAGTTCTTTGATGTTTATAGTGGAAGACTGTAGTGTTTACTAAAGCAGTTATCACATTTTCTCTTTCTTAGGGACAACCATCTTTAGTTATTTTGGCTGATTTTTTTTTTGTACTTGATTGTTTCTCCAAATAACAAGCTTATATTGCCACTACTTGCTTTATAAAAGACATTATCTACTTATTTCCCACAGTGGAAGTTAAGAATTTTGTTCTTTTCACTATCTGTTCCCACAGCTATACACATTTCTTTCCTTCTCCTTCTTCCAACTGCTATTCTAATTTTGGTTGGAGTGGTATTTAATGTTTACATTGTTATAACTAAACACTATTCATAGTAGTATTCTATGATAACTTTCTCTTTCTTGTATAGTTTTGTTTTTACTAGGTATACTTGTTAAAAGGTGGTTTAGTTTTTCTCTCAACTCCATTCTGATCATAAATATCCTCTTAATTATTCTATTTTATTTTCTTGGTGATATACCTATGAGACTCATACCTATTCTAATCTATACTAGTTGCTTTCCTTTTTTTTTTTTTTTTGTATAGTTGTTATCTTGGTCTCTTCCTCATTATCATTTTAAGGATTCGTTTTATTTCTTTCTTGTCTCTGATCCTTTATTAGTCAGATTTCTATTGCTGTGACAAAATACCTGAGAAAAATTAACATATAAGGAGGAGTGATTTATTTTGGTTCATGATATCTGAGATTTCAGACCATGGTCACTTAGCTCCCTTGCTTTGGGCCCATGGTGGTACAGTCCATCACGGTGATGAGTATATTACAGAGGAAACTGCTTACCTCATGGCAGCCAGAAGCAATAGGGAGAGATAAGAAGGAGCTGGGTTGTGATATTCCACATTAGAGGTTGGTGATCAAGTCTTTAGCATATAGGCCTTCAGGGGACATTTAAGATAGAAATTATAATAGATCCTGTTACCCAGTTTCCTCTTTGTTGGGTTCTTACTTTGGTGGAGCACATTCTGTAGTAGCATTCTCAGTATGTGGTAGTTTCTTTGGACCTAGAAAATAATTTTCAGTTCTGGCAGTTTTATTAATTTCTTTGATATCTTTCCCTTAGTTTCTGCATATCTGATTTTCTTCTCTTAGTTTCTGTGTATTGTGTTGGAATTCCTATTTGGTGTTGCAGGAATTTGGACTAATTATTTTATCTTTTCAGATATTTTTCAAATCTTTGTTTTTGGTTTTCCTTTACTGGGAGATACCCTCTGTTTTATCTTCCAACCTTCTAGATTAAAACAATGCTCTTATTATTAGACCTCTATATTGTTCTTGTTTCATGGTTGCTTACATTCTGTTCTCTCTGGGAGGAGTATTAATGATAGTTTTTGGATATGTTCTCCTTTTCTTGTATTATCTCTTTCTTCCACATTACTCTTTTTTGCTTGCTTGTTTTGATCTCAGTCTCTCTTATTTTAGACTCTCCTTTAAATGTGTGTTGATCCTTGTTCATATACACATACTAAAAAGAGCTCCAAAAAGTTTACTAGTAGTTCTATGACTCTGGATGTGGCTTGTGGAGATATGGGTTTCAGTTTATGGTAATATGACTAGGCTGTTTATTGGGGAAGCTCCAATGTCTATTATCATTTTAGGAATTTTATTTTAGGGGCCTAGGGAAGAGGCATAATGTCCTTCAGTGCTTTGTAATCCAAATTGGGGAAGAAACACATGAAATTTCTCTTTATTCCTTTCTTTTTAGTGTGTTTTTAGCTTGCCTTAGGATATTCAGCAATAAGGCTATTTAAAAAAAATCAATTCTAGACAATAAACCTCCAGTCTTCTGCTAGGACCAGATAGGGACATTCAGCTAACTAGAATGAGGGAAGGTGGAATGGGGAATTGGGAATCTAACAGCTATTTAGGCAGATTTTAAATTAATCCCCCTCTCCCACTTGTGGAGTTACCTGGTGCCACCAGTTTAGTCTTTTGGAGATTGTGTCATGTAAACCTACGCTACTTTTCACCTTACTATTTAGATTTCTTGGGTCGGAAAAGTGATTTACCATATTTTGTTATTGTTATATCATCTTGTGGACTCTGTCCTTGTGAATTTAAGCTTTCAAATATTGTTTTTTGGTGGGAAAATGTGGCTGTAAATGTTAAGTTCAGTTCATAGTCTTTAACTGGATATTCATAATCTTTATTTTTTGAAAACATGATTTCTTCCCTTTTCTAATACATAATAATTGACAAAGACATATTGCTAATTGATGATCCTTTTTGTTAGAAGATCTGGTGAATATCCATCTATCCATGAGCTTTGTTTCAGCTTTTATGACTTACTGAGACAATAATGTTTGGTATTTTACCTGAGAGTTAGTGATTGTTGATGGCTACCAAAGGAAATCCAAAGAAATGTTTCAGGATAAAGTACAGCTATTTAGGCTACAATAATACCAGCAGAGGTTAAAAAAAAAGTAATTTAAATAGCTTACAGTTGTATAATAAAAATCAGACGCTAAATCTTCTACTGACTACTAACTCTTCTAAGCATCAACTTTGTGGAGTAGAAACGATTATTATTCCCCTTTACAGATGAGGTAACCTCAGTACAGAAAGGTCACACAGTTTTGCTATAGTCAACACAAATAAACTGGGAAGTGGAGAAGTAAGCATATAAGTGGTCTGGCTCCAGAACTCTCTGAAATCATTGTGTTAAACTATCTTTTTATACTGTTGTAATGATGATGATGATGGTGGTGATATCTTGGTAGAGATTTCTAGGTTTTACTCTTATGAGGTGAAATGATCAGTTTTACTTTTCTACATATCTTTAGGTATTATTTATCATAACTAGTCTCAGACTTCAAAATACTGCTTTCTTTTGGTGATTATTCCTTTTTGAGATACATTGTTGCCTTAGACTTTTCTGACATATCTTAAAAACCTTGACTTCTTTTCCCTTATACAATGGATATATTTCTGATGATCCTCTTTTTGAACTGTAATAGATTTAAGCTTTTCAAAGACTATCTCCTGCTTCCTTAAGCTGTTTTACTTGAACATGTGGTTAATTTCTGGAAGTGGTGAGCTTTAGGTAAATATTTCTTTTTCACACACAATTAAGTATTAGTTATTTTGAAGGGGAATTATCCATCTTTTGGTACGTATAGAAGAGATACTTCACTGAGACCTATTGAACAGAATCAACTAGTCAGCTGAGTTTAATTTTTAAAAACATATGAGTCCTTTGTTTTAGTTCTTAAAAAGATGCTGTTAAAGACAAGTGCCTGACTATTATTTAATTACCCTTCCTGCATCAATACATGAATAAATAGCCAACTTTGTAGAATTAACCATGTTTTGCCTTAGACTTTTGTACCCTCTTAACTACTTCCAATTTATGCCTGAAAGGAAAGAAACAGATTTATTAATTTATTGTTATTAAATGAATTTTAAGAGCATTAAGTATAGTTAACTTGTAATATATATTTATACACACACACATATGCATATGTATGTGTGTGTGTATATATATATATATATATATATATATACACACAAAAAAAATATATTTGCTTGCCTAGTTCTTTAGGTTTTATTTATTGTGATGTGTTAAAGTTATTAAAATAATTACTAATTTAATACATCTTGGAACTAGATTTTTTTACATTATTTGCAGATTTTTTTTTAAAATTTTTTATTGTTGGTTGTTCAAAACATTACAAATTTCTTGACATATCATATTCCACACTTTGATTCAAGTGGGTTATGAACTCCCACCTTCACCCCATACACAGATTGCAGAATTACATCAGTTACACATCCATTGATTTACATATTGCCATACTAGTGTCTGTTGTGCTCCGCTGCCTTTCCCATCCTCCACCATCCCCCCTCCCCTCCTCTCCCCTCCCCTCCCCTCCTCTCTCTCTACCCCCTCCACTGTATAACCCTGAGGGTCTCCTTCCATTTCCATGCAATTTCCCTTCTCTCTCCCTTTCCCTCCCACCTCTCATCCCTGTTAAATGTTAATCTTCTTCTCATGCTCTTAGTCCCTGCTCTGTTCTTAGTTACTCTCCTTATATCAAAGAAGACATTTGGCATTTGTTTTTTAGGGATTGGCTAGCTTCACTTAGCATAATCTGCTCTAATGCCATCCATTTCCCTGCAAATTCTATGATTTTGTCATTTTTTAATGCAGAGTAATACTCCATTGTGTATAAATGCCACATTTTTTTTTATCCATTCGTCTATTGAAGGGCATCTAGGTTGGTTCCACAGTCTTGCTATCGTGAATTGTGCTGCTATGAACATCGATGTAGCAGTGTCCCTGTAGCATGCTCTTTTTAGGTCTTTAGGGAATAGACCAAGAAGGGGAATAGCTGGGTCAAAGGGTGGCTCCATTCCCAGCTTTCCAAGAAATCTCCATACTGCTTTCCAAATTGGCTGCACCAATTTGCAGTCCCACCAGCAATGTACAAGTGTACCCTTTTCCCCACATCCTCGCCAGCACTTGTTGTTGTTTGACTTCCTAATGGCTGCCAATCTTACTGGAGTGAGATGGTATCTTAGGGTGGTTTTGATTTGCATTTCTCTGACAGCTAGAGATGGTGAGCATTTTTTCATGTACTTGTTGATTGACTGTATGTCCTCCTCTGAGAAGTGTCTGTTCAGGTCCTTGGCCCATTTGTTGATTGGGTTGTTTGTTCTCTTATTGTCTAATTTTTTGAGTTCTTTGTATACTCTGGATATTAGGGCTCTATCTGAAGTGTGAGGAGTAAAGATTTGTTCCCAGGGTGTAGGCTCCCTATTTACCTCTCTTATTGTTTCTTTTGCTGAGAAAAAACTTTTTAGTTTGAGTAAGTCCCATTTGTTGATTCTAGTTATTAACTTTTGTGCTATGGGTGTCCTATTGAGGAATTTGGAGCCCGACCCCACAGAATGTAGATCATAGCCAACTTTTTCTTCTATCAGACGGCATGTCTCTGATTTGATATCAAGCTCCTTGATCCATTTTGAATTAACTTTTGTGCATGGCGAGAGAAAGGGATTCAGTTTCATTTTGTTGCATATGGATTTCCAGTTTTCCCAGCACCATTTGTTGAAGATGCTATCCTTCCTCCATTGCATGCTTTTAGCCCCTTTATCAAATATAAGATAGTTGTAGTTTTGTCTTATTCCCATGTCTGTAATGTTCATTTCTCCCTGTCAAGTATTGGTTGTTTCCTGTGTTGAAACACAGCTTTCTGACTTGTTTTAGAATACATTCATAATTTTTTTCTAGCTCATTCTCATAAGAGTGATGGTTGGGTTTCCCTCTGCACTCAGGAATTCATTCATACTATGTTGAAGGTAATGTTCATTTCAATGGAAGTGTGCTTTTTAGTTTCCTGTTTGTAGGTTTGCATTCTTCAACTAACACTGAAAAAGTTGTTTTCTAATTTAGGTCCTCATTATTCCATCCACCAGCACCTCATATTATACTTTAGCTTTCAAAAGACTATAAATGTTGACACCATAATTCCATAGGAAAATGTGACTAAATTCTATGGGCCCTTATAATGTCATTTAAAAAATTATCATCATCTGTTCATTCATAATCAAGAGCAATAGTAGCATACCAGTCTTGATCACATAATTCCTTGTTTGAGATTCATTTAGAAGGTAAAACTGATGTAAGACACAAAAGTGTTTCCAAAAGCATTGCTTTTCTTAAGAAGTCACATTTCCATCCCAAAGTATCCTATTATTTAATTTTACCCTTTACATTTGTATTATAATTGGGCCAGAGTTTCCATTTTATCATATAATCTTTCTAATTCATGGCAATTGGATCAAGTATAGTTTTGTCAATAGAATATTCTCAGTTTGAAATTAATTCTTTCGAAATTTTGTTTTCTAATTTAATGAAGAGTTAAGTTTGTTGAATTTGAGGACACTGCAAAAACCATTTGTTCTTGAACATTAAAATTGTTAGTGCAAAATTAAAAGCACAAACAAAAAATATTGGTAAAAATTCATGTCTGCTTATTTTCCTTCCTTTGATGAATTTTTAATTTTTTAAATTAAAATATTGAATTGAGGGAAGACTGCATCTCAGACAAACTAACTCCTAAATTTCATACAAAGGAATAATTCTCTAAATGTTACATATCTAGCTATATTATCTTCATGTAAATTTCTTTTCATTGATTTTTTTGGGGGAGGTACAGGGGATTGAATTCAGGGGCACTCCACCACTGAGCCACATCCACAGCCCTATTTTGTATTTTATTTAGATACAGGATCTCACTGAGTTACTTAGTGCCTCTCTGCTGCTGAGGCTGGATTTGAACTCTGAATCCTCTTGTCTCAGCTTCCCAAGCCGCTGGGATTATAGGTGTGTCGTGCCCAGCTTCATTTGATATTTCATAACTTTTTCTCTTTGAAAAAAACTGTCTAGTATAAAAATGAATACATATTTTAAATTGAAGAAAGGGAAAAATCTATGTTAAAATCTTGGAGATTGCATATTATTTAGAAGTCTCTGTTTTTTCCTCTCTACATGACTGAATACCTTAAATTCATAGAGATCAAATTAGTCATGAATATGTCAGGTCTCTAGGGTTTCACTTTTTCCTTCTTAGGTCATATTCTTTATGTCTTTATTTTCTCTGAGATATGAGCTAGGATAGATTTGTTGATATTCTATGAGTTGTGATTAAGATATTATTCAGAAATTACTAGGAATTGTACATTTTTGTAGAGAAAGTGGAGGAAGCTATATATTCAAAAGGTTGTTTGCTTAACTTTTATAGAAATGAAAGTAGAAAAGGGAAACAGGGTAAAATATTGAAAAGAAAGATGAAAGAGGTCAGAAGAAAATAGAGAATTACCTGCCTATCTATAGTTGGTTATATATTGGCTTCTGTTTCAATTTATTTATTTTTCCTTGTTCTTTTCTCATTGAATTTTAAACTTCCAGAAAATGGGGGTCATTACTTCTGCTTGTCTTTGAAATTCCCAGATTCTAATAGTGTCAACTCAATTATCCATTGAGAGATTATCTGCTTTGTGTTTTAGCCTTTGCAAATATAGCTTTCAAGTTCTTATTGACATATGTAAACAAAGAAGGTGATAAAAACTTCTTAAGTCATTTCACTATTTCATGCTTACTTTTATACTCCTGTATAACTCTGGAGATCAAACTACACACAGTGAACCTTTTAGCTGATTCAGAATGAATCTGTTATTTCATGTACTTTTTATTAAGAAAAAAAAAAAGCAATCACAAATTGCTTTTTTCCAGTGCATTTAATTGTCTTTAAATTGACTTTCAGTCCCCACCTCTCCCTCATGGAGTAAAAAATTAACTCACTGTACTGTTTCTTCTGTAGAGTTCTAGTGTCATGGATTACTGATACTATGCTGACTCCCAAAGATTTGGAAAAATCTCTAGTCACTGAAGACAGCTTTCATTGGGATATGCTGTCTACACATTCAAACTAAAGAAGAAAGGGTACATTTTGAAAGAAATTTTAGAAAGGTTGGAGCATTTATTTATTTATTTTTTATTTATGGTTTTCTCTTATGAAAATAAAAATCCAGCCAGCAAGCTTTAACTATAATTCTCTTCCCCTGCACAAGGGAGTGATAAAGTACAAATGCAGCAAGTTAAAAAACAAAATAAAAATGCTTGGTTTATGTTTAAGCCTGATTTTAAAAAATCTGAGAGATGAAGTTTCTAACATGAAGGCAATGATCATTAAAGAGTTAAGAAGGAAAATTAAATAACTTTTCAAATAATTAATTAAAATGTTGCAAGATTATGTTGTGTAAAGCATTATGTATTTCAGAAAATTAAACATTATTCTCTTCAAATATAAGTACAAGTATATGTATCTACTTTGTTGTACTATGTGTATAACTCTCATAGCGTATATGAACCTTCATTTGATCAATTTCTATTTCCTGTCTGTAGAGAGAACTTCTTAAAGGCAAGTGCTATATCTTTGAGCTCTGGATCCTCCTGTCTCAGCCTCCCAAGCTGCTGGGATTATATATGTGCACCATCATGCCCAGCTTCATTACCTTTAAGATTTAGCCTAGTTTCCAGAACAAATGTCCTAAAATATATTGACTGCATCATTTATTATATAAGCTATCAATAATAACTGGGTTTAAAAAAATTTATTTATTTTGTTTAGGTTTTTTATTTGTTTTTAGTGAGGATTACAGTTTAAGAAATGAACAGATAGGTATGAGGTGCTTTAACTTGTACGTGTATTTGATTTAGTTTTTGATTAATATTTATTGGTTTTCCTTTCTGAATAAAAAACATGAGGCTTACCTATATATTTTCTGTACCTTTGATGTTTTTGTTGCCCAAAAGCTAAATGTGTTAAGTAAATTGTAAATGTTAGATAAGGTGTTCTATTTGTTTAATATTTTGTACTTTTAAAGAACTTTCTCATAAATTCTTGAGTCCTAGCCTCACATCAAGGAAGGATAAAGAAGTTGAGAAGGAAATTTGTGCCCACAGTTACAAATTTATAATCTCAAATCTAGAACTTTTGAATTTCTAGTTAATTGCTATTTTGTGTTTACTTTATAGCCACTTTTAAAAGTCATTTCTTATTGCTTTATTATATTAGTTTGGTAAGGGTTGCTATTACTAAGTACCGCAAAATGGTTAGCTTAAACAATAGAAATTTATTTTCCCACAGCTCTGGAGACTAAACGTCTGAAATCAAAGTGTTAGCAGGATTGGTTCCTTCTGAGGGCTCTGGGGAGGATTTGTTTCAACCCTCTTTGCCTTGTAGATGACTGATTTCTTATGTATCGTCATCTCATTTTCCTTCTATCAGTGTCCTTGTGTCCAAATTTCTCCTTTTAAAGGACACCAGTCATATTGGATTAGGAACTCACCTAAACCAGTCTGACCTCATCTTGAAGAATTTTTCAATGTTCTTATTTCCAAATAAGGTCACATTCTGAAGTACTAGGAGCTAGGTCTCTCACAGGTTTTTTTGGGCTGGACACAATTTAACCTATACCATTCATCTTCTAGTAAATGAACACTTACTGGAGATGTGCATTTTTCTTTCCAAGAACTTAACAGAAAATGCTCACTTCATCCTTACTTATCTGTTGCTTCTCAAAGGAAATTAATTTAATACCAGAAGAAAGAATTCTACTTATTTATTTTTTGACAGAACCATTCCTGTTCTATACCTTGGGGTCATATAGTTACCTAATGATTAGTTTGTGGAGATAATCCATATTTATAATTTTATTTCCCTGAAATTTTCTTAAGTTGGAATACACAAAATTAATTGAGAGATAAACTCTATTCTTTGGGTTAATCTCTGAGAGTTAATCAGTGTGACCTTTTGCTCCAGCTGTTCTATTGTATCTTTAGTGGCTGGCTTCCTTGGAGGACTTCAACAGAAGATGGAAGAGTCTCTGAAGGAAAGTTGAGGTTAATCATACTATCAAGTAGCTTACTCTTTTGTTTAAAATTTATTCTAGATGAAATGGTGAGAAGTCTTGAAGAGAAAGATTCAGAAAGAGAAGAAGGAACTCACTACTATTATTCAGATCAAATGCTGATAAACTAGTGTTACTAACAGGCCTATTTAATTTAATTGAATTTCCTCCTTTTTATCATGCTTTGAAAGGAAGAAGTAACTTGCACAAAGTGAAGGCTGTTCTGGGTCAGTAGACATTTAACCAGATCAACTCCATAATTTATGTATTGTCAGATTAGGACAATAATTAATTTTGAAGAAAATGATAATTTTACAGCAATACAATTTTTTTTTTTTAAAGAGAGAGAGAGAGAATTTTTTAATATTTATTTTTTAGTTCTCGGCGGATACAAATCTTTGTTGGTATGTGGTGCTGAGGATCGAACCGGGGCTGCACGCATGCCAGGCGAGCGCGCTACCGCTTGAGCCACATCCCCAGCCCCACAAAATTTTTGGTTATACTTACAGGCTGGCCTTTTTTTGGTGCTAGGGATCAAATCCAGGGCCTTGTGGATGCAAAGTAAGCACTCTACCAACTGAGCTATATCCCTAGCCCAAGTCTGGCTTTTTGTACTTATTAAAACTCAAAGTGAACAAATTTATTTTGTTATAATGTCTTTCTTTTAGCATGGCTAAATTAAAACTATTTAAATTTAAACACTTGGATTTCTGTCCTGATACAATACCAAAAAAATGGAATAATCTTGGGCAAATTATTTCATTCACCTCTATAGGCTTCCTTTTTTAAATTTGCAAAATGGAGGGGGGTTATTCAAATTTAGCTGTGAAACCTCATCATTCTGGGAAACATCATATATGCTCATTCATTTCTAGGTATAGTCCTGGATTCAAAGAAAGGATAGAAGTATACCCTGCCTTCAAAAAGTTTATGGTATAAATATATGGAAAGCTGTAATATGTGAATAGTTAACCAGTAGGATAAATTAATAATATAAGATATAATTTATTCTATGAGTTATACAGACTATAAATTTTATGAATTCTGAGATGGATGAGATACATATTTGTAGAGTAGCATCATCAGAGAGTAAATACAGAATTAGGAATTAGACTAACTTGAAGAAGCTGTGCTAACGATACATTGATGAAGGAAAAGGCCAGGGGAATATCTGGATCTTATAGTAATATTTGCTTATAACAAGTAAGATTTTTTTTCTAAATTATAGCACATATCCATCATAGGTATGTTTGCTTCTCAACTGTTTAAATTTTACATGATACTAGTGTTCATAGCCAAATAATTTTAGAAAATTTTTTCCCAATATATATCCCAATATTCAACTGGGATATATAATTAATGATGGTATGATTATAGTTTGTGAAGAGTATGGCAGGTTCTCACTATCTCTAGTTCATTCACTATTGTAAAAACTCTAATCTTGTATATGCTTTCCAAGTTACCTATGAAATACCATCACTAGCAATATGAAAGTCAGGAATAAGAAGAGGGACCTGAAAGAAGGACTTGATTTGTAAAAATGTTAAAGTACAAAGCAAAAGTTTTAATTAGTTTTGCATAATTATTACTTATTAACATCTATATGGGATATGTTTATGGTTTTTAAATCCCAAAGTGTATATTGATTTTAAGCATTTTAAAATATTTTTGATTTAAAAGGATAAGTTAATTATTTTTAATTTCAGTTTCTGGAAAATAAAATAAATGTAACTTAAAATATATTAGTGGCATTTAATATTAAAGCAGTTTTGTGAAGTATGTGCTTCTTTGATTTATTTATGATTTCTTAAGATGGATCAGCTATGTCTTTGTTAATTGATTTTTAAGAATTTTATGTATTAAATGGTTTTTAAAACCCGGATATTTATATGCAGATTAATAAGAGAATGATAGACAAATGTGTTAAGCATATTTCCACAGCACCAGGTAAAATACGGTTCACATATGTAGGTACTCTTTCCCTGTTTCTCTCTCTATATATCTACTGTCCAATGGATAGCTGGTGGAATGGGTGGGTGAATGAATTAGTAAGTAATTAATATTTTCACATTTGTGCATGAGTATATACACACCCACATATATATAACATAAATATATATTTAGTCTGTTTTGTAGAGTTTGTTAAGTGTTTTCCAGGGTATGTCATTAAAATAAAATGTTCCACACAGAAAGGTTTCTATTGACAAATAGACTTGAAAAACGTAGCATATTATGTTGATGTCAAGACAATCTTAATATATATTAGCACATTAATAATTCTGAGCAGTCTAGCAGTAAAGAAACTCAAACTTAGTTTAGCATTTCCAAAACTAACACAAACAGGGAATGCTTTTTAAAATTTCTACATGTGTGTGTTTGCATGTGCAAGCATGTGTGCCTACTTGTATTTGTGTATGTACACGCAATATGTGGGAAACAGTGGGTTTTTATGTAGTGGAAGTGGTAGAATTGAACAGATGTTGGTGGTATGGCAGGGAAATGGGAGCTAGTGATGGTATTTCATAAAAATCATAGGTAACTTGGAAAGCATATGCAAAATTAGAGTTTTTACAATAGTGAATGAACTAGAGATAGTGAGAACATGCTATACTCTTCACAAACTATAATCATACCATCATTAATTATATATCCCAGTTGAATAATTTAAAACAGAGTGAAAGAGCACAAGATAATGGAGAATCCCCAACTGTACACCTCATTGTTTGGTCAATGCAATTACCAGTGGTGCTCTGGACAGCAGTGATTGTGTGACCATTCCTCCTGGTTCAACCTGATTTTTTTGCCTTGTTTGAGTATTCACTCACAGTTTCTGCCAAATGTTCTCAGTTCCTAGTTTTCTATTCTTATTCAAGGAACTAAAGCAGCTGGAAAGCTCCTTAGTTAGTTACTTTAATATTTATTCATCTTAGGTATCAACTATTTTCAGTTCTTCCTCAATGTATTTATTATAGAAGAATACATAATGAGGAAACTAGAATTTGTTAAAGGGTACAAGAACAAATTAGGTATCAAATTCTGGAATTGTGAATTAAAAAAAATTCCCCACAATTTAAACTGAAAAGTCAGCTAGAATGAGACGACTTTAGTAGGCTCTTGTTTGGCTTTTCTCTCTTTAGAGAAAACATTAATGAACATAAATTCAGTGTTATCTGTAAGTAGAAAAATAAACACAAAGACTTAAACTCAGTATTTAACAATTAAGTGAAAGAAGAATTGAATTTAAAAATAGTTGTTTGGACTCCCTCCCTGCTACTGGAAATATATTCTGTGTTTCCTTCTGGGCCTCCTATGATAACTTTTCTGAGTTGCTGGTGCTACATGTTTGTTCTACATGACTGTCTTATGTTTTGTTCATAGTTTAATATCCTCAAAATAACCTGTATATTCTAACAGCTCACTTTTAAATCTATTTTTTAAATTTCTATTAAGTTATTTAATTAATTGGAAAAAGCTATGTAAACACTAAAGGTTTTTATAATTTAATAGGCAAACTGCTTTGCCATTTAATCTTTAATTAAATATTGAACCACTTTAACAAAGTGACCCACACATAAAGAATACTGAATAAGATATGTGCAAAAAGGAATAAAGAGAAAAAGAAGACAAAAATATTCTTCATTAAAATGACCAGCTTGCCTTTTGTAGAAAATAGTGGGATGTGTATGCAATGTCTGCTCTTAGTTTGGATGTGTTAAGGTTCAGCTACTGCGTGGAAAATCAAAGTTCTTCAACTGTTCAGTAATTCAGTGTAAGACTTTAATGGCACTTGGAGTAGGTTACAGATCTTAGCTGGCTAAAGGCTATGAAGATATTATGGAGCTGTTCAAGGGGACACAGTAGAAAGTGGCAAAAATAAATTCTGATTTTACCCCCATATAATAAAATGATGGATGATGTGACCCAGTTTGAATTGACATTTGGATTGTCTGATGTAGGGATTCTTTCTTTTAGGATTGAGAATTAGCAGAGAGTTCTTATTCAAATGTCGGATGAAAATGTAAAATGACAAGCTAGTTTCAAAAAAACGGTGTTTGTATATTCAGAATTTGTTGGCATTGTGTTTCATAAACTTTGTATCTTCAATTGCCAATTTTTTTAACTTTTTTTTTTTAGTTGTAGTTGGACACAATACCTTTATTTTATTTATGTGGTGCTGAGGATCGAACCTAGCGGCTCACACATGCTAGGGGAGCACTCTACCCCTGAGAGCCCTAACCCCAGCCCATCAATTGCCTATTTTGGAACTTCCATTGTTGCTTCTTTTGCTTTGCATGAGAGTCCTTATATAAGTAGGCTTGAGTAATAGGAAGACTATGACTTGGGTTCTCGTCTAAATAATGTAAAACCTTTTTATTGTTCAAAATTAATGGTATTGATTTTTTTCAGTATGCATTATTAGTCCCATATAAATTTGTTTCTAATCATCTAAATTAATGATACAGTTAAATTTAAATTTTCTGTGAAAATATTAATGCAGTATTTTATACACTTTTCATTAATTACTGTGTAAGCTCTTGTTCTAGAATAAAAGGGTTCTTAGGTTAGATAGGTTTATGGAATGGTGCACACTACAGCTGTTTTTAGAGATTTGGAATGTACATTATAATGTCAAAGACTCAGGCAGTTGCTGAAATAAATGTTTAGTCCAGGAGTTTCTTTGTGGGCCAAAGATTAAATGATAAGGATGTCTATTATTTCAGTGGTTTTGTATATTGGTGGGCTTGTTTTGATATTACTAAGATAAAAGGCCTTATGAAATTAGCCCAGACAAGAGACATGAAAGTACAAAGACTTAGAATTAGATAGGCCTCTTGCAGTGTTAAATATTTATGTAGAATCCTCTTTATTTATTGCCCTGGGAAATATTTTTCCTAATTTATGCCCCTGGCTTTGTCTGTCTTCATGTACTGGGTTGTGTATAAAGAGTTTGGGAAGCAAGAAGCCCAGGAACTCTAGAACCTTGAATTTAGATACCCAGGAGCTGTAATAATGGGCGTTCATCTAGGGCTGATTATCCTTATGCATGGGATATGTTGTCTGTGTCCTTTAGAGCTACAACTGAAGGTACTGTTGGATTGGAATTAATAAGGCCAAATGTATTGACCATCATACTACTGTTCTTCTGTTTTACTTTAGAAATTGTGAAGACTTGCATAATTTGGGGGATTACAATTTGAACTGCTTCAATCCTGCTCGAAGGAAAAGAACTATGTTTTCATAATGTGGTCAAATTTATTTATCAGTATATCCAAAGTATTAATTGCAGTAATGATCATAATGTGTCAGGCATTGTGCTATATACTTTACATAGATGATCTGTAATCCTTATAACTCCAAAGGGTCGTTACTAGATAGTTCAATTCTGCAGGCAAGAAATAGTATGTGTATGTATGTATATTTTTTATACACAAACTTACACACACATCTTATTACATATACATATATACACACATACTATAATTCTTTCCATAGAATCATCTTTAATTAATTTTTATAATAAAAACCTTTAGTTAGTGTAAATCTAAAGTCTTTGGCTAGGATTATAATAGATTGGAGAGTTATAAAAGGGGAAAAAGGCACTGATTTCTCTTCTTTTTAAACTCACTCTTATTTTTACTTATTTATATAGTCTCTTTTTATTTAACCATGGGATTACTCATTGAATTAATAATCATTTGGCTTTGTTTTGTATGTAATTACCTATAGCTAACCTATTCGAACAGAAGGATGCTTGAGGAGACCAAAGAGTTAATCTGCTTCATAGCCACTTTCCCCAGCTGCTTTCATTCCCATTAGTGAATTAGGCACAGACAGGGCTATGGCAGTTGTCACAGAGGTCAAAATCACTGAGGGAGAGTAAAGGCTGTGATGGGATAAACATTTTAACTCCCTGTCCTGCTGCCATCTTGGGCACAAGTATTAGCATTAAGAGAGCTTCCTGAGATCTCTTAGCAATTTTTTAGAGGATTTTTAAATTTTATTTTTTTGTGATGAGGAATTAATTAGACAATAACTATCCAAAGTAACTTGATTAATAAAAAAAGTAGTGTCTAGTAACAAAGACAAACATTCCATCTTCCATTATATAATTATTTATTTGGATTGTTAGCAGTATTTTTACTGTTTTGATCTCAAATATTTCTCAGTATCAAAACTTTATATTGTGTTATGAATAAGGACTTTGTAACTGAGATCAGGTGTTATGTTAGTTTAATTAATTAAACTAATGGATACTAGTGTCAATCAAAGTGCCTAAAAAGAATGTGCCAGTGCTTCTTTTGCTTCATTATTCCTTAAACTTATTCCTAGCAGACTAAAATTATAAAAGTCTGTTGGATTCTACTTTCAACCATTGACTATTTCATTTTATACAAGATGTACTAGGCAGTTGGGCAAATGCATTCATAGTTTAATGAATACCTCCTGTCTTCTCATTCTGTCACCCCTCAACCACTCCTGATTGTTGAAAATGAGTTGTAGGATAAATTTTGGTGTTCAGTCTCTGACATTTTTGTTTTTAGCTGAATGGTGCCATTTTTTTTGAAACTGGTATTAATTAAGAAATGTGGAAATTGCTGGATAATTCAGATAAGAACTACTTATTAAATATTGGTAGTGTACATTGCATTGCAGAACACATTGCCATGTATTTTATTGTTTGTATATCAAATGGAAAAATGAACATTAACATGCCACAAAATTTTAAAATTATTTTTACTGTAGTGTACTTTTATGGTTGGTATTTTATATTAAAAAATGCTTTCTATGTACTTTATTTGTTGTTCATTCGTGTTCTGTTAGTCTGATTATTTTAAATGTTCACATTTCCCAGTATCATTTTAACACTTGAAGAGATAATGTCTTAAAAAATACTGAATATTAAAATTGGTTGACATAAAACACAGTGGAAAGAACATATTTTTATGATATGAGATTTTAGATAAACAATTTCACATTAAGGGAAAATCATTAGAGTTATACTTTTATAATGTTAAAATTTATTCAGTTGATATTTTTCTTCTATTAATGCATAATTTGGATTTAGGGGATTAATATAACAATGTTATATTTACTCAGCGTTTTACCTTGCCTATTTTGAGAATCTTTTTCCATCTTTAAGAATTTTTAGTGATCTCTAGAAATTACATAGCAGAATTAAAACTTGGAACCTGCTTCACTTTCTACTTCAAAATCTCCTAAGTGGTTCTAGAAACAAGATTAAAAATATTTGAGCCAGGTGGCTCTAATACACTGCCTGTAATCCCAGTGGCTCACGAGGCTGACTCAGGAGGACCTCGAATTCAAAGCCAACCTTAGCAATTTAGCAAGACCTAGTCTCTAAATAAAATACAAAAAAATGGCTGGGGATGTGGCTGAGTGTTAAGTGCCCCTGGGTTCAATCCCTGGTTACCTCCCTGCCTCGCTCCCCAAAATTTTGGAGTCATAGTAGTTAACTATTATCTTTTTTTTTTAAAAAAACTTTTTTTTTTTTAATGTATGATTTCTAGGAACAATGGTTTTCATTGATGTTAATCTGGTTAAATATAGAATATTAGGTAAGAGATACTAACAAAGCATTCCATATAAATAAACACTAGGTTATAAATTCTAATAGAAGCCGTTATACTGTTCTAATAAAAACCACTTAAAATATGTCTATTTCAGTGAGTAAAATAAGTGGAACTAAAAACAACCAATCCTGACATTCAGTCTAAAAGGCTTTTCTATTATAACAAGTCTTCTTTCACATGCTCCTGTTATATGCAGAAAAATGTTCTCAGCCCTCCATTTTATTTTTCTTCTGTTTAAGTTGAAAGCATTCATCATTTTAAGTTATTGTGTGATGTTATCAGTGAAGGATGACTTAATAGCTCAAATTTCAACTGGACAGACCTAAATTTGATAGTGTGTTTTGGGTAAATCAGATTTTTGTCATGGATAAATTAAGATTACTTTGAAAGAAACTTCCACTTACCTCATGTAACATGAAGGATAACAAAAGCACTTTTCTTTCCAATCTCTGAAATGCCGTATATTTTCCCCTAACTAATCATGGCACAAATCCATCATGGCTCTGCTCTCTTGGAGATGTTGAGCTTCTCCCTATCCCCTTTACCCACTTTCTTTTGCCAGATAGTTGTCTAGTGCTTACAATATGTCAAATGCTGGGTGAGAGATCCAGTGCAACATAAGACATGCAAGGTTCCTGCTGTTCAGCAGTTAACAGTTTTATTTTCTCAGATTTTATACTTCTTAGTATAGGAAAAGATGTATTTTAATAACTTTATCTGCTGCCCTTCTTCCCTGGTTTAACAGGTATTCAAAAGGTGGTATGTAAGTTGGTTTGTTTGGTACAAAGAATATATCCCCAACAAAGAAAATAATTATGAATTGTAATTATAATCCCAGATGATACTTGGAATTTAGTTAAACTCCAAAACTTGTAATATTATGGTTTCCCATTGTCTTTGGGGATGTGAATTCCAGTTATAAATCTAAAATTTAGGGAACCTACTTAGCTAAAGCAATTCCAATAACGAGAAGGTAGATTCATTTTTTTTTTTTTTTTGCCTTGACTTCCTTACTCCCTGAGCAGCAGGGACTTGGTTTTTTCCATTTCTTCTCCAACTCCTTGTTAATGAGAGGAGATTTCTTCCTTTACATACTGTAGTAGTGGCAGTGGCAAGAGGGGAATGAGTGTTCTCAGCAGCTGTGATAGAAAGGAGAGATGGGCTTCAGAGAGTTGGGGAAATGAGTAGTTTACTTGGAGACAGGTATGTGAAGGATTGTTCTGGGATAGCCCTTAGCACCTAGAAAGGAAAGGATCAGAACTCAGGGGAGATGGAATAGTATTGGTATGGATTCTAGTTGGCACTAAAGGAGTAAGGCAGAATAGGTTGGATATGGTAGCTCAGGGAATTAGAGAGGAATGTTTAACAATAGTGGCAGTAAGGGAACTGAAATTTTTGTAGTCATTCTGGCCTAGGGCTTGATTTTCTCAGATGCTGCAGATTTGTAGTGTAAGTCAGATTCTGCCTGTGCCCTGCTGCTTTTTATTGGTACTTTCTTTTAATCAGTAGCATTATTAGAAAGTATTTAAATATCCATAGAGCACATGGATCAGTTTTTAAAATGTTACTTTCATACCTTCATCAAGTTTTCCTGGAAATTATACAATCTTTAAATTTTTAAAGATAAAAATTATATTATTTAGTATAGATAAAAATTATATTATATAGCATAAATTTAAAAGTGTAAAATAAAATCCATGAAGAGAAAGCATTATTAAATAAAAACATGCTAATTGAACCTCATTTAGTAAAAGCAAAGGGAGAAGTTTTTAGCAATAATAATCTAAAAGGAAACATAATTTACTTATGGATTACAAACAAATATAAAAACATTAGCAGTATCTGAATTTTCAAAGTTTATTTCCAATATAAAAGTAAATATTTAAAAGTAATCATTTAAACACTAAACCAGAATAATTGTTTTGAATCACTTTTTGGTGTGCTTTATCCTTCCAAATTATTGGTTTCCTAATCCAGTATATATATATAGTGACAATGCAACCTCAGAATAGGAACTTTTAAAGTACAAAACTTAACACTGTTTTTCAATTTTAACAAGTCAATTTTAGATATTTAAGTATATTCTCTCTTAAAGTTTGTTCATATTTATAAAGTGTAAAGCCAAACAAATGTGAAGTTGCCTTTAATTTAGTAAATGTTATATTTTATTTAGTAAGTTTACAATATGAACTTGATTTACATTTAAATATCCAACAGATCTTAATTTGTGTTGACTGTACCTCAAATTAATTTTCATTTCATCTGCAAGGCATATATATTTTATTCTGAGATGATCATTTTGGTAACATTTAATGGGAATGTGGCTGATAAATGGGGCTTTTTATTTTAATAGTATGACTAGTTGCATGAAATAGTGAGGCTTTCTGGATTCAATTAAAAATTAACTTAAATGCATTAGTTAATTCTGTCTTTTGTTGATTCTTGGCTTTGTTTCTCTGTAAACTTTTGGGAAAATTTTTGAGAAAAATGTCAAGACTTCTCTCACACGCTTTGAAGAATTTCATTTGCAAAGGAATCCAAAGAAGACTCCTGTTAATGCAGTTTTGGGTTATTCATTGCGCATTATTTCTAAGGCAAATAATATTATTCATCTTTCTTTTTTTCTTTCTTCCTTCCGCCCTCCCTCCCCCCCTCCTTCCTCCCTTCCTTTCTTCCTTCCTTCCTTCCTTCCTTCCTTCCTTCCTTCCTTCCTTCCTTCCTTCCACCCACCCACTAGGGATTTAACCCAGGAGTACTTTACCATTGACCTACATCTCTCCGCCCCCCTCGTCCCCCCCACTTTTTTTTTGAGACAGGGTCTTACTAAGTTACTTAGGGCCTCCCTAAGTTGCTGAGGCTAGTGTGAACTTGTGATACTGTTTTAGCCTCCTGAGGTACTGGAATTACAGGAGTGTGCCACCATACCTGGCTCATAATGCATTATTTTTAAAACAATGGAGTAGTTTCTAGATTAAGTTTAGGCAGGTTAATTGTGATTTGGATAGTATGTACCATGTGGAACACATAATGAGTAAGAGTGCCCTTGGCTCATCATATTGCCGGAGGATTCTTCTTTTCTTTGCTTTTTTTTTTTTTTGCTTTGCTTTTTTTAAAAAAAATTTATTTATTTAGCATTATAATTCTTAATACACCATTATACAATAATTTATCATGTCTCTTATTATATATAAGGTATGTTGACACCAAATTCACATCTTCATACATGTATTTTGTATAATGATGAGGGTCTCCTTTCACCATCCGTGCTATTCCCCTTCTCCCTCCCTTTTCCTCCCACCCCTATTCCCTATCTAGAGGTAATCTTCCCAGGAGGATTCTTTATTGTTTAGGTATGTGGAACCCTATCTGTTGGTGTTTAGGAATTGGCTCTGTCCTCAGTAAGGTTGGAACCTCTCTTCATGATGCAGTGGAAACATATGTGCTCCGTACCTTAGGAACAAAAGAAGTGAATATAGCCCAGCTGCAGGCTCTGCATGTGTCAGCAGATAAGCCTACCCTTTTCTAGTTCTGTAGATAGGCAACTTTAAATGCAAAACAAAAAACACAAAACTTTAACTTATTTTGTAGGAGCAGTTTTAGACTCACAGCAAAACTGAGTTGAAAGAACAGAGTTTGCATATATCCTCTGTCTCCCATCCCCACTTATAACTTTCCCCATTCTGGACCACAGTGGCAGATTTGTTACAACTGCTGAACCTCTATTGAGACATTATCACCTAAACTCCATTGTTTACTTTAGGTTTCACTCTTGTGCATGCTATCAGTTTTGACAAATATATAATGACTTGTATTAATCATCTAGTATCATACAGAATAGTTTACCACAAAAATTCTCTTCTTAGTGCTCTGCATAGTCGTTCCTTCCTTCTTCCTTCTTCTTACTCCTGGCAACCACTGATCTTTTTAACCATATTCATAGTCTTGATTTTTCAAGAATGTAATATATGTTGGAATCATATAGTGTATAGTCTTTTCAGATTGATTTCTTTTACTTAGTAATATGCATTCAGATTTCCTTCACATCTTTTCATGACTGGATAGATCATTTCTGTTTAGAACTGAATAATATTCCATTGTCTGGATATAACATTATTTCTCCATTTACCTGCTGAAGAATATCTTGGTTACTTCCAAGTGTTGGTAGTTGTGGATAAAGTCTTCCAAGTGCTGGTAGTTGGAGATAAAGTATCCATATGCAGGTTTTTGTGTAGAAATAATTTTTCCATTCATTTGGGTAAATACCAAGAGAATGATTACTGGATGTTAAGGGTGTATTTAGCTATCCTTCTAAGTGATCTTACCATTTTGCATTTTTATTAGTAATAAATGAAAGTCTATATTCCACAACCTTGTCAAAATTTGATGCTGCCAGTGTTTTAGAATTTGGCCATTCTAAAGTTTGTATAGTAATATCTCAATGTTTTGATTTGAAATTTTCCTAATATAGAATATTTTTTCATATGCTTACTTCCCTCTCTCTTTTATTGATGAGGTATCTGTTTAGGTCTTTTGCTCATTTTTTAATCAGGTTATTCATTTTCTTATTGTTCAGTTTCTGATTTTGGTGCTGGTGATTAAACTCAGGGTTTCACAAAGGCTAAGCACACATTCTACCACTGACTACAACCCTGACCTTTTCTTGTTCAGTTCTAAGAGTTCTCTGCATATTTTGTATAACAGTCATTTTTCAGATGTGTCTTTTGCAGATATTTTCTCCTAGTTGTGGCTTATCTTCTCATTCATTTATCTGGTCTTTTTTGGTGGGGGTGGGGTGGGGCAGGGATTGAACTCAGGGTCACTGGACCACTGAGCCACAACCCCAGCCCTATTTTGTATTTTATTTAGAGACAGGATCTCACTGAGTTGCTTAGTGCCTTGCTTTTGCTGAGGCTGGCTTTGAGCTTGAGATCCTCATGCCTCAGCCTCCTGAACTGCTGGGATTACAGGCGTGTGCCACCACGTCTGGCTATCTGTGTCTTTTGCTGAGCAGAATTTAAAAAAAGATTTAATTGACACATAATGTTTCTACATATCTGTGGGATATAGTATGATAATATGATATGTGTATAATTTGATTCATGTAATTAGCATTTATATCTCCTCAAACAATTATCATTTCTATTTGTTAGAAAACTTAAAACTCTTTCAATTATTTTGAAATATATCATAAATTGTTGTAGACTACAGTGTGTCTGCTACTGTACTGTGTGATAGAACTCTAGAAGTAATTCCCCATATCTCTGTATTTTGGTACTCATTATTCAGTCTTTATCTTCTCTCCTCAATCTCTTTTCTAGCTTCTAGTGATTACTATGTTATTTTACTTCTCTAAATGAACATTTTTTTTACCTTCCACAAATGAGAATCTGCACAGAATTTTTTATTTTAATGAAATCCACCTAATCAGTTCTTTTTTCACACACCATGCCTTTTATGTTGTAGCTAAAATGTTGTTATAATAGCAAAAGTTCAATTAAGTTTTTTCCTATGTTGTCTAATAGAAGTTTTATATTTTATATTTAGGTATGTTTGGGTTAATTTTTGTGAAGAGTAAGGTCTATATGTCTAGATAGATTTTACACATGAATGTCCAGTTTTCAGTCATCATTTGTTGAAAGAATGTCATTGCTCTATTGTGTTTCCTTTGCTCCCTTGCCAAAGATGAGTTGACTATATTTACATGGGTCTATTTTCTGACTATCTATTCTGTTTCATTTATAAGCCAATAGCATACTGTCTTTATTAGTGTAGATTTTTAGTATGTCTTGAAGTCAACTGGTGTTAGCCCTTGTTTGTTGTTCTCGTTCAATATTGAGTTCACTGTTCTGGGTTTTTGCCTCTCCATGTTAAGTTTTAGAATCAGGTTCTAATTAGCTACAAGACAATGTGTTGGGATTTTGATTAGGATTACATTAAATATTGGGTTGGAAAGAACTGCCATCTTGACAATATTTTGTCTTCTTATTCATGAACCTATGTTAATATTTCTCCATTTATTAATTCCTTTTTAATGATATATTCTATCAGAGCTGTATTATTTTCCTTTTCTCTAAAGAACTTCTTTTAAAATTTCTTGTAAAGCAAGTCATCCCCCACTTTCTGTTGGTCCAAGAAAGTATTTTTGCTTTACTCTTGAAGAATAGTTTTGCAGAATACAAATTCTAGGATTTTTTTTCTTCCCCTCAATACTTTAAAATTTTACTTCACTCTTTTCTTGCATGGTTTTTTAGAAGTCAGATGTAACTCTTCTCTTTTCCTCCTTTACAATAAAAGTGCTTTTTCCCTTTGGTTTCTTTCAAGATATTTTCTTTTATCGGTTTTCCCCCAGAAGTTTGAATATCATATGTCTATGTGTAATATTTTTGGACATTTATCCTATTTGGTGTTTCTAGCTTCTTGGATCTGTGACTTAGTTTTCTGATATGAATTCAGTTAATCTATAAGTCGTCATTGTTTCAAATATTATTCTGATGCTTTCTCTCCTGGTTTTCTCATTATGCCTATATTACAACTTTTGAAGTTGTCCCATAGTTCTTAGATATTTTCCTCTAACTTGTCTTTTTGCTTTTCAGTTTTGGATTTTTCTATTGAAATATCCTCACCCTTAGAGATTCTTTCCTCATCTGTGTCCAATCTACTACTATATGCATCAAACACATTCTTTAATTCTTTTTGTAGGTGTTTTTTCGATAGCATTTTTCAATTGATTTTTAGAATTTCCATCTCTCTTAAAACTGCCTGGAACACTGCTCCCCACCAATACCAGGAAAATGGCTTCTCCTCCTTTGAGAGCGTAATCCAATGATTCTTAACTGTTACACCTTTCCTAACCACCATCCTCTCCTTGCAACACTCCTCAACACTCCTTTGTCTCTCTTCTAGAAAAAGTATTCCCTTAATTTTTGTTGGTTTGAGAAAATATTTTTCCTTCAATTTTGCAGAGTACAGAATTCTAGGTTGTTGGTTGTTTTTTTCCCCCCATCTGTCCTTGTGTATTGTCTACTAAAATTTTCCATTAAAACCCATAATGTGTTGGGCTGGGATTGTGGCTCAGCGGTAGAGTGCTCGCCTAGCACAGGCGGGACCCGGGTTCGATTTTCAACACCACATAAATATAAAGGCATTGTGTTGTGTCCATCTACAAAAAAGATTCTTATTCTCTCTCTCTTTCTCTGTCTCTCTCTTCTCTTAAAAAAAAAAAAAAAACCCATAATGTGGGCTGGGATTGTGGCTCAGTGGTAGAGAACTTGTCTAGCACCTGTGAGGCCCTGGGTTTGATCCTCAGCACCACATTAAGAAAACAAAAAAATAAATAAATAAAGGTTAAATTCTTCAAAACCAAAAACCTTGATGTGTTAATCATAATTTGTTAAAAATTCCCTGTCTGATAACTCCAGTATTCCTGCCATATCAGACACTGGATCTAATTCTTATTAGCATTTTCAAACTCTGTTTTTTGCCTTTTAATATACTTTGTAGTATATGGTTGAAGGTAGATACAATACACTGTGTGAAAAGAACTTCTATCAGTAGGCTTTAGTAATGGTAGAAGAAGCATTCTGTAGTCCCAGGCTTTTCTTGAGCCTGTGCCTCATTAACAGTGAACTTCATCAGTACTTCTCATCCTGGCTTAGGTGGAAAAGGATGGCTAGACGGGCTGTAGTTTGGTAGTTCCTTCCCTTCAGTTAGGTTCTAGATTGGGCTCTGGCAAAATAGTTTCTTCTGAGGGAAGATCTTGTTAATAACAGACTTAAAATTTTAGATATGGGGACAAGTAGAGAGTGATTTGATGTTTTAAGTCTGAGGGAGTAGCAGATTCAAATGAACCTAAGTAGTAAATTAATACAAGATTAAGGAGGACACAGTGACCAGTTTAGGTAGAGTTGTGTGGAAGTCATTGTGTGGAAGAATGGAGAGTAAGCCTGATTTAGCACGTGTGCTAGGTAGGATTTTTTAGGTTGCATGTGACAGAAAACTTTATAAATAGTAAAAAGTTAAAATTTACTTCTCTTTTTTTAACATATATTTTTTAGTTGCAGGTGGACCCAACACCTTTGTTTTATTTTTATTTGGTACTGAGGATTGAACCAGTGCCTCACATGTGCTAGGCAAGCACTCTACCAATGAGCCACAACCCCAGCCCAAATTTACTTCTCTTAAATTAAAGAAGTATGAAGGTTGAGAATCCAGGGATGATATGTCAGTCTCATAAAGTTGTCAGGAATCTCTACCCCTCCTCCCTTTTTATTCTGGTTTTTGTAGAGTGGTCCTATTTTTGTGGTTCAACGGGGAGGTTGGAACTTTAGAGTTAACACCTGCCTTATGGATCAGTATAAGGATGAAGGAATTTAGAAGAGTGTACCCCTTGTTTTAATCTTTCAAATTCAATCAGTATTTCCATATTCAAATTTCATGCAAGTGAACACATTTTGGCTTTGAGGGTGATAGGAGAATGTCATCTTTTAGCTGGGGAACAATATGTCTAGTGAAAAATTTGGGTTCTTACTATTATTCAGTGACCCGGAGACTGTAAGTATCTGCTAGAGATAGGATTAAATTTTGTTTTGTGTGTGTGTGTGTTCGTGTGTATGTGCATGCAGGTTACAGCTTGTGTGTTTGAAGAAGTAGGATTGCTTATTAAGGATCTGTATTTTGGTTAATCTGCTGTTTTAGAACTTCCATGGCAGTTATCTTGGACATTACTGTGGATACTGGGGAAAAAAAAAAAAACAACTAAAAGAGGAATATGTGATAGTTCTTTAATTCACCAGCCATTCTGCTTTCAGACATTTAGTTTTGCAGGTATTTATGCCAGTCAATTAAGGAAAGCAGACTTTTGTAACATATTTTACATATATTCTATAAATTATATTTTGATGTGCTAAGAAAACACATTGAAATGGCATGGTAATCTGATTAGTACCATGAACCTATTATAAAACATTTTATATTTATATGACTTTGTAATTGTCAATATTGGTATAGTTTATCCCCTTAAATGTTTTGGAATAAAATACATTTTTAATTATAGGGAAGAGCAGGTTAAAAGGATTCAATTAATATAGGACCTAGAAATTATCTGTTCTTTGAAAAGCTAACATGCAGGGGAATCTGGAAGGAGTGAAAATATTTAGAAATTACATATTATTTTAGATAAGAGTTCTGTAGTGATATACTTCCTACTGTTTCTTAATTGGAACTGCTACTCACTCTGAATTTATTGACTGAAACAACCATCATGGCATCCGTTGAATATTCTTTGACTATAGAGCCAGATATTTTCCATGATTATAGATAACATGCTTGCATCTTACCTTATTTTAGTTTGGAAACCTTGGAGCATTGGTATACAGTGAACTATGGGGAACTACTAGACTTACAAACTATGGAGAAACATAGTTTATCTTAATGTTTGAGGGGACATGCAGAGTGATGGGAGTGGTGGATAGTTATACTAGTAGTTATCTTAGGTTTAACTTCGACACATGAGTTTGCCACTTCTTGGTCCTTCACTTGGTCACAAGTTGAAACTTATAGGATGATATAATTTTTTTGAATGAAGATAATGAATCATGATGTTTGTAATGTTTTTTAAGATATAGTAGACTAAGCTTCAAGAGTCATCCATCCTAATCTCAATTCCTTTACTAACTAGTTTGTTGATTCTGGGAGGCATTCATTCCCTCTGGTCACATTTTTGGTAATAAGAGGATTATATAATCTTGTATTTTGGAGGTTTTCTTTTTAAAGAATACATCAAACTTCTGTTTGATGCATAAAGTCTTTGCAATATCCCCAGCTTCAACCTGTACGTTTACTCTTTCAGTGACTGGACAGACATGATTCTCAACCCCCAAATGATTCATTTACTAACCCATAACATTTTTGAATACCTCTAATGGTTACAAAAAAGTTCTTTGATATACTGAGTTAAAATGTGCCTTCTTATCACTTTAACCTATTGGTTTAGTTCCACCATCTTTATCCATGTGAAGTAAGACAAAGTCCTCTACTTCCTGACGGAGTATTTGAGCCTTTTCTTTTTGTGAGATATGCATTACTGACACTTTCAATTGTTGCTCATGATTTGTCTTTTTTTCCCCTCCTAGTGTTTTTAGGACTATTGCTTCTTCTTTTCTAGTTCTTATAGCCTATTTATGCATTTTAAGATAAATTAGCTCTTTCAGCAATGTGGTCAAGTGATCTGTATAATTCATGTTCAACTTGCAGTCATCTAAAACCTTTCTTTTCACATGGTCTGTTGTTATCTCCTATTTGTCATTCTGTGCAAGATATTCAAGGACAGGATTTTACATTTATTTTTGTTAAGTTAATTTCACTGGATTTTTCAGTGTTTCATAAAGCCATATACCTTTGAGATATTTATTCAGGAATTCAAATATATTAGTATCTACTTAGTTTTATTTTTCACATTTGATAATTTTGCTGTTCTGAAATCAAGAAGTTAGTGTGATTATTTTCATCTGGTCTTAGGGAAGTGAACCTCTTAGTTCAACTCTCCTTTCACTGATTTAGGTACCCATGAGTTCCAATTGAAGTTAATTCAAAATTAAATATTTGGTGCTTAATTTAGGAGAGGCTCATATTGTGTTTAATCCCATTTTCTCCCCTTGTCTGTTTTTTTTTTCTTTTATCTATTGATTATTTTTGTTTCCTATGTATAGATACATTTAAAAAATTTATTTTAGGCACCAAATCACTGAAGAGTCAGAGTAATTTCATTCAAATTTGAAAAGAATAGTTTTCACTTTTTGGTATTTAAAAAAATGTGTGAGTTTTTGCTTTTGTTTTTGGCTATTAAATGAATTTCCATGTTCCAAAGCTCTTCATAGTATCTTAAGTTTTAATTAGGAAATGCCACTTAGATGAACATCTTTTCACTTACAAATGTCCATAATAAGATTTCTTCTTTTTTAAAAATGTTGTCTCTTATTTATTTATTTTTTGATTTTGTTTTGGTACTGGGGATTGAATCCAGAGGTCCTTTACCACTGAGCCACATCCCGAGCCCTTTTTATTTTTTGAGACAGGATCTCACTAAGTTTCTTAGGGCCTTTCTAAGTTTCTGAGGCTGCCCTCAAACTTGCTATCCTCCTGCCTTATAGGAATTATAGATGTTTGCCACTGTGCCTGGCAAGGCTTCTTTTAATATAAGTTGAAAAATAATTAAAAGAGAACTATGTGAAAAAATTGTAATAAAATAAAATCACTATAAGCTGCTACTAATTAATACTTTACTTTCATATGTGGAAACATTTTATTAGGTATAAAACTTTATGTTACTATTATTACTGTTTTGTGCCAATAACATAATAATAATAGTAAAATCTTTCAATTACATATTGATATGTAGAATTATGTCTCAATAGAATATTTTATGAAACCATTTTATTTCAGGTACACAGAGATTTTTATTTTGGTCACCATTTCTTTTATATAGTATAGATAATTCTTTCATGCTATTACTGTTTTTACAAAAATCCTCTTCCTGCTTATACTTATTATTGCATGACTTAAATACTGTTTCCTCTGCCAGTTTAAACTCTTGTCAAGCATCTCTTATTATACACAGTCTCTCTTAATTCTGAACTCTTGATGCCTTTACTGCTTACATTCCCATCATATGTTGCCTTGTATTATTGATCTTATTTTAAATGATATGTCTTATCCCATTAACAAATCTGAAAATTACTTGAGGGCAAGATTTGTATCTTCATTTTGTTTTTGTCTAAGACCTAGAACAGTACTACAAGCTAACCATTGATGATTATTAGGATAAAATCTATGTATTTGTAAAAATTCTTAGAATGTCCAAAAATAATTTTTGCTTCTAACATTAGATGATTAGAATTATCTTTATGTTATGCTACTAATTTGCTAAACAAATTCTTTTTTGAGGTAAAGATAAGTTCCTTGTCTATATTACCACAATTTCTGTATGAATGGGTCCTAAATTAATGATATTTCATTTCTTTTCAGTACTTTATGCAAAATTGATGCTTAAGAATTGTTTTATGAAGTGATTAATAAAGTCTCAAATCAAATGCTCTTTATTTCTAAATAGATTGAATGAGAACTAGGAAAAGGTTTATGCCCGGCGGGGGGGAATCTCTGTGATTCTGATATTTTTTTGGAGGTTTAAAAATAGCTCTAAGTAATAATGATTTTGTGAAATGATTATCATACATTTATATCTTCTAAATATCAGAGGAAGAATTATCCTGTTTTTTTTTTTTTTTTTTTTTTTTTGAGTTGGAGTTGAACACCTATAGATTTCCTTCTGTGGTTCACAGGTGTTTTCTTCTGAAGTGTTTCTTTACTATTCGGCTTATGCCCTAAGGAGTACAGACCAAAGATATTGTTGGAATTTGCTATGAGAAAAATGTTCAGAATTCCTTTTAAAGTAGAAAATGGATTATAAAAACTAGCCTCACTTAATGGTGCATATTAATGTAGTTACTTAAAATATAACAGTGATGAAGTAGGTTAACTAAAGATATCACTAAATATGTCATAGCTAGATAAGTATAGGGATTTGGCTAGAGGTAAGGAAGGAATAGGGGAAACATTTAAAAAGGTGTAAGATGAAGTAGAGAATATAGAGTGAGTAGAGAGGGGAAGCCAGATACAAAGCAGAGTAGATCTAAATGCCAGAATGGAAAAGAGAATTGACAGGAGGAGTTAAGAAAAAGAGGAGTGGTAAAACCAGGAAGAAATTCAAAATAAGTTATTTTCAGTGCTTAGTTGCCAGAGTAAATATTAGAATGCTTAAAAGGCATTGTCCACTCATCTTCATTCTTGGAATATATAACTGACATTAATTTTTAGAAAGAGGATGTTTTATTGATTGTAGTCTGTTGACATAATTTATTGTTAAAATTATTATTGTTCATCTGTACTTGAGGAAATGTTACAAGAAGATAGTAATTTACAATAGCTTGGAGATAGAAATGTGAACTCAGGACTACATTTGAAAATATTTTTTCTTGATTATAGAAATTTACAACATACAGAAAAGTACATCCCCAGCCTATTATTATTATTATTATTATTATTTTAATTTTGAGACACAGTCTCATTAAGTTGCTTTGGGCTTCGCTAAGTTGCTGAGGCAGGTTTTGAACTTGTGATTCTCCTGCCTCTGCCTCCTGAGTTGCTGGGATTATATGCATGCCCCACCATATATGGCTTTACAACAACAATTGTTAAATTTTTTTTAGGTTCAAAGCAAATCTAATGAGTAGATTTCCCGTATAACTCCAACTCCCACATGTGTGTTGCCTCCCCCATTATCAACATTCTTCCACCAGTGTGGTACATTTAAAAATGAAACTGCATTAACACATCATTATCACTCAAAGTTTGTGGTTTACATGGGGTTCACCCTTGGTCATGTACTTTTTAAGAGTTTGCACAAATATATAATGACATATTCACCATTATAGCTTACCCAGTAGTTTCACTCCCCTAAGAATATTGTGTTCTGCCTATTCACTTTCCCTCCCTCCTAATTACTGGCAACCATTGATCTTTTTATTGTATGTATAATTTTGTCTTTTCTAGAATGTCATGTAGTTAGCGACATACAGCATTCAGCCTTTTCATATTGACTTTTTTCATTTACTAATATACATTTAAGCTTCATCCATATCTTGTCCTGGTCTTTTTAGTGCTGGATAATATTCCATTTCCTGAATGTACCACAGTTTATTTCTCCTTTCATCTATTGGAAATCATGTAATTTCTTCCAAGTTTTGGTTGTGATGAATAAAGCTGCTCTAAACAACATGTTTTTTTTGTGGACATTAATTTTAATTTATTTGGGTAAATTCAAGGAGCAAAATTGCTGGATTCTATGATAAGGAAGTGGCCAGACTGCCTTCCAAAGTGCAGTTCCATATTGAATTATGGGCAATGAATGAAAAAGTCTACATTCTTGCTAGCATTTGATGTTGTCTGTGTTCATTGTAATTACTTTGTAACACTTTATATATTTTCTTATTTTATGCATACACATATGTAATGTTAAATCATAATTTAATTATTTTCATAGATTTGAGCATACAGGTTATTTCTTTTTATTTTCTTTTTTTTCTATTAGTAAAATTCTTTCCTCAAAATTTACTATAGATAGATGTAGTATCTACAGGTATATGCATATTTTAAAAGTTTCAAAATTCTTAAGATCATTTTTGACTTTTCAGAGTTATTCCTTTGGGAAACAATTTACAAAAACACTTCCTTTTTCTGTGTTTAAATTTTTTGTGTAAATCGTGGGACTCTTACAAATACACTGTGAAGTTTAACAAAATCTTCATTAAAGATATTATTTTTAAATGTGTATCCCAATAATAAATATTTTCTATAAAAATATTTAACATAATTTGATTGATTTTCATAAAGTTTTGTGCTTTATTTACCTATTGTAGAGGTGCTATTATACAATGAAGTTAAGACACTTATATGGTAATTCAACTGGTTATTTTGATTAAAAATAATAAAAATTTTATATTATGAAATATGTTTATGAATTGGGACCCAAATATGACATGGTTAATTTTAAAAGTGAAAATTAAGCCTTACCGTCATAGTTTGTTTTTTTTTTTTCCTTAAGGAAATTTACTTTGGGTTAAAATAATTAAGCTGTAAAAAATCTCACAGCCTAATCATTTTTAAGCTACTTAAGATTATTTGCTTAGTGGTTGTATCTTTGCTATTAATGTTGGAATGCATGAAGAAATTTTCATACTGTTGTAAAATTAATAAATGAAAATTTATTTGAAGACTCTGTTTTTCTTTCCTTGCAACCTCTGTATGACCTCTATCTTTAGCCTGGTTTTATTGAATAGTAACGAATTGATGCATTGTGTTTATTGGTTTTCATTTAGCTCTTAGGAAATTTCTATCAATAGTGTTTGATCTTAGTTAAATCTTGAAATCCATGTGTTATCCCAGCATAAAGTGGGAAGGAAATGTGTTTTTCAATTTGGTAAAAGTAATTTATTACCAGTTATGGTATTATTCTCTCAGGTGGGGAAGCTATGTCCGTCTCATTGGCTATAAATATAACTACAAGCATCCTTTGATAAAATAATTCATCTAGGACACATTGCCATTGCTTGAATTCAATAAGTGAACCATTTCTCCTTCTATTGATCTCATTTCAAAATTTAAGATCGAACCTTTAGGGTTTTATGTCCTTGGTGATGAGATGAAAGACATTTAAGGAATGATGGCTTCTTAACAAATTAAGTAAATATGCTTCTTTATTTTCTTCATGTAAAGATCATTCCATAAATAAAATAAAAAGTGATCTTACTTCTTTTACATAAAAATATGCTTCTTAATTTTAATCTGCCACATTTTTATTTTTTGAGATGATACATATTGTTTATTTACTTATGAATTAAAGTATGTCCATCCTCATTAAAAAAGAACCTGTTAGAAAACTGAACTCTTCAGAATGTCATAGGATAAAAATATGCAATATGAAAATATGATAACAAAATTTTTTGTCATGATAATGGTTTTTCTTAGTGCTTCATGTTCTCCTTGAAGAGGTAACAGTTCAGTATAGAATTTTAGTAATTTGACCAGGTCTTTCACCTATCTAGAAGTTATTTTAGTATCTTTGACTTTATACTATGCTATTACTTTTTGAGAGGCAAGGAATTACTTATCTTTATTTAAAGCTACCTTTCAGCCATATTAATCTGGTTACATTTATACATATTGTTAAAATCATGGTTTGGGTTGTTAAATTACCCACTATTTTTAATTTTTTTTTTTTTTTTTTTGTACTGGGAACTGAACCCAGAGGTACTTAATCACTGAACCACATCCCCTGCCACCCCCCTCCCCCGCCACCCCCTCCCTTTTAAAAATATTTTATTTAGAGATAGAGCTTGCTAAGTTGCTTAGGACTTTGCTAAATTGCTGAGGCTGGCTTTGAACTTGGGATCCTCCTGCCTCGGCTTCTGAAACCACTGGAATTACAGGCATTTGCCATAGCATCTGGTGAAATTACCCACAATTTTGAGGGAGAATTTAAATAGCTTTTACTTTAGGATTATTTAGCCTCTGAAATGTGACTCCAAGAGTCTCTCCTGAATGCTCTTGGTATTCATTGAAGTGTTTCTACTCTGGCTCCTCAGTGGTTTCCCATCACTGTATGAGCAATTGTTCTTTGTCTGTTCTGGTGGAGTTTCATTCAACATGTGTGTAAAAGGACCCCTGTGCAGATTGTTGGAGCTTTCTTTCTGTATAGCTTCTTCCTTCCTGGTATTCTGCCCCACAAAGCCCAGCTGCCTCCAGATATGATTATCTTGATCCCAACTCAAGAGACTGCTCTTCTGATTTTGGGTTTTTCCCTCCCTGAACTGTGTTCTGGAATGTGCCTTGAGGCAGAAAGCTAGGCAGAAAGCTAAGATTGGGTTTAACCTAGTTTGTTCCCTTTTTCTCAGGTATTACAGGCCTGCACTGCCTATTGTTGAGTGTCTAAAATCAGTTATTTTGTATATTATACCAGTCTTAGCAGGAAGGCAAGTAGGGTCCCACTTACTCCTCCATGGTGTAAGTGGAAATCTGGTGTCTGGTGTTCATTTTGATGTTATAATATTGCAAAAGAGTATGGGAGGATATCCAAGGTTTGTGAAAAAGTGTAATGACTCTACTAGTGTTTGGATGAATATAAAGGGTGATCTGCCCTCTGAGGATAACACAGAAAGTAAACTGTGACTTAGACTGTGTGTATCAAGATTCCCTAGGCAGTGGGAGCCTGAATGAAAAGTGTAAATCTTCAGTTTGAATTGTGTAAGTACTATTATTAAGTGAACTCAGTATAGGATTTCCAATGTATACAAACTTAGCTTGAAGATTGTATGGAATATTTTTATTAAATTCTGTGAATAACTGTATTCCTACAAACTGTTGATAAAATTTTTCTTTAAGTTAATTCTCATTTTTATATCCTTGCACTTTTCAGTTTTCTGAGATTGAGAGTAAACACTATAACTTTGAATTTACCTGTCTGCATGAGGCAAGTGTTTCTATTTCTGGGTACACCAAATCATTTAATTCCAGACTCCTACTCCCAGCATTACTTGTTTATATGACAAACATCAATGAAATATCAGCAAAACAATTTTTTCATGTCCATCAATTCATCTAATTTTTCATTGATGTTCCTACATTAACTGATATAATTCTCTTGTTCTAAATTGTTAATGTTCAATTTAGCATTCTCAATATCTAGATGCATATGTTGTCTATTTCTTTAAAACTGATATGGAACTATAAAGAAATAGATGTTGCAAGTAAAATAAAGGCTGTGTATTAGTATTATTGTGTGGTTTTATATATGGTTTTTGACACTCTGAGTCTGTTTTCTTAGCCTAACTGTTAATGACGAGGAACTTTACAAAGACAATGTTAGAAACAGATTTCTAATTTTTCACACCTCCTTAACACCAGGTTGTAAGTGCTGTTAAACATTTGATCAGGCTGATCTAGTTTCACTGCTAATAACTGCTTACAGTCCCATGAGTAGCCTCTCAGTGGCTGCCAAATGCTCCTTGCTACTGTGATCCAGCTAACTATTGGCATTTTATCACCTAGGAGTCACATGTGGTCACTGATATGTGTCACTCAACATTAGAATTGTACAGTGCCTCAGGAATGAGAGAGGTCTCTTTGTTACATCCAACATGTCTTGTAAGATCCTTAGGCGATCTAATCTGCTCTAAATTCTCTATATCTGAGGCTTCTCTTGTCACAAGTACTGGGTTTACAGTTGAAAGATGGGAAGTGGAATTCAGATACAAGATTTTGGATACCTATTATTTATCAATGCTAAATGGCAATAGGTAAGCCATCCTTTCAAAATATCCCTCCCTTAGCTCTCTACCATCCTTTTAAAGTTTATTTTCTTTCTTTGCTTTATTTCCTTTTAAGAGGAAATAAGGAGAGGGAGGCTAATGCCTTTTGAGGATCTTTTTATTAAAAAGAAAAGAAAAGCAGTGGTGTGTGTGTATGTGTGTGTGTGTTCTATCAAAGCAGGGGAAGGTTTAGTGAAGTACAGAAGGGAATTGAGGGGGAGGGAAGAAGGATGGGATAAAGAAAGAACAGTGGAATGAATCTAACCTAACTTTCCTATGTACATATACCACAGTGAATCTCATCTTTATGTATTTCCACAAGGCACTAATTAAAAATATACCTAAGAAAAGAGCAGAAAGATCAGGTGAGGGAAGGGAATAGGGGGAGAGAAAAGGGAAGCACAAGGAGTGAGAATATTATATTACATACCTTTATAATTATTCCAAAATGAATCCTAATGTTATGTATAACTAAAAGAAAAAAGCAAATAAAACACCTAAAATTTACCCTACATAATTATTAAAATTTACCCTACATAATTAATTTATATCTTTTTCAAAAATTATTATTTGTGTATAGGGGTTAGGAATTAGTGTGAAGAAATTGTTTTGGCAACTTCCATATTGTGGAACAGTATAGAAATTTAGTGAGAAGCCAAATTTTAAGGCTTCCAAGGGGATGGATGATGCTATGCTAAAATAGGTATCTAAGAGGAAATCATATACTTCTGTCTTGCATGCTTTAATGGAAGTACCCAAAGATTCTATAAGTCCCTTATGTCTGCTAAGAGTTATTCATTCATTTAAATATATTTATTCCATACCTATTTTTTCAGGTGCTAGAGATGGAGAGAAATAGAAATCAGACAGTTAAAGTGATTGAGGAGTTTAAGTTCAAAAGAAATTAAAACAGCTGTTTTTTGAGGCTATTATTCTACCCTACCTCTTTTCTACCTTTGTATATATAGTTATTAGGCACCCCCTCCAAAAAAATAATTGAATCATTGATGTGCAAATTTCTATTTATTTGAATCATTTGCTTTTTCCTTACTAAACAAAAGATGGTAAAGTACAAACAAAATCATTTGTCATTACTGAAATTTTAGATGGATGGATGTTTTCCCATATTAAATGGCTACTCACTCTTGCTTTCAACACTGCATCATTTTGGAATATTAAAAGAATAGATTAAAAAAGACAGGTTTTTATTTATTTATTATTTATTTATTTTAGAGAGAGAGAGAGAGAGAGAGAGAGAGAGAATTTCAATATTTATTTTTTCAGTTTTCAGAGGACACAACATCTTTGTTTGTATGTGGTGCTGAGGATCGAACCTGGGCCGCACGCATGCCAGGCGAGCGCACTACCACTTTAGCCACATCCCCAGCCCAAAGACAGGTTTTTAAATAGGCCTTCACAAGACCTAAATGAAGAATAGGTATAAGATATTATATGGTTCTGTTGATAGATATGGCCAGTTGTTGGTAGTTGGACTTTTCAGTACATAGGCACTTACCTAATGGTATTTATTCATAGTGCAAAACTCCATCTCAAAAGAATACTGAGGCATAATTAAATGGAATCTACAAATGGCACATCTTGTATATTTTCCTGAAAAATCATTTAATTATTGAATCATGTTATTATAACTAGTGTGCATAATATAAAGGAGATTCTTGATGACTTGTGTTCATAGTGTTATAAATCTTTTCTATGATGTAAAGTCATATCCACTTTAACTGTTTTGTAATTTAAGATTTTAAAAATTAGACTGTTTTTTATTAACTGACTTTTGTGATTATTTTATGTAATTATATACACACATATATGTATGTAGAAATTTAGAAATTAGCTTTGAACTATAGGCAGTATTTACTTTTTATTTATGTGTGATTTGGTAGACTCATTTAGAAATTAGCAATACTGTCTCAGAAAACTTCTATTTTTGTGTCTTGCTTATATAGTTCCTTATTTGCTATAATTTTGTTCAGAGGAAGAAATTTCAAGTCAAATTAGGTACTTAATTGTAGAAAGAATTCAGTGAAATAAGGTCTGTGCCCTTTCCAAGGCTGTAAAATCAAGATAATTGAGAGTTGAGTATTTGCCGTAATTAGGCTGTTTTTTGAAGGGGAAAGGGGGGTTACTAGGGATTGTCATCACTGAAGTTTTAGATGAATAGATAGTTACTAGGGGTGCTTTACCACTGAGCCAAATCCCCAGTCCTTTTAATTTTTTATTTTAAGACAGGGTTTCACTAAGTTGCCCATGCTGGCCTGAACTTCTTATCCTTCTGCCTTGGCTTCCTGATTCACTGGGATTATAGCTGTGTACCACTGTGCCTGGCTCTTTGAATGAATATATTTATATTCACACTTATATTTATAAACATGAAGATTAATGCATAATATTGATTGTAAATTCAACCAATTTCATTTTTATTTACTTGTATTGTTCTACATATTCTTTGCTTTAAAAAAAATCCTTGTGCTTTTCTCTGCATGTAGAATAATTTATTTAGGTTAGATGCCTGGTAATGGAATTGTTGAGTCAGAATATGTGAACTTTTTGAAAGGTCTTGATTTGTTTATTGACAAAGTAATTATATAAGAAATTGTACTAGTTAATTGTAATCAGTGTTGTTTGAGTATCCATTTCATTGCATGTTATATATTTAAGCGGGAATTTGAATTCCAATATTGCTTTAAAATGTATTTCTCTGATTACCAGTGCTGTTTAACATTTTCTGTTTTGTAAAATTGGTTGTGATGTTTGTTATTGTCCTTTTTATTTTTTAATTTTTTTTTAGTTCTTTTGGATACAATACCTTTATTTTATTTATTTATTTTTATGTGGTGCTGAGGCTCAAACCCAGCGCCTTGCACATGCTAGGCAAGTGCTCTACCACTGAGCCACAACACCAGCCCCTATTATTGTCTTTTTTAAAAAAAATTTTTGAAGTTGTAGATTTACACAATACCATTGTTTTATTTATTTATTTTTATGTGGTGCTGGGGATCGAACCCATTGCCTCACATGTGCTAGATAAGCATGCTACCACTGACCTACAACCCCAACACTTGTTATTGTTTTTATCCACTTATTTATAAAGGCTTAACATTTTTGTTTCACATAGGTCATTTTAATATTTAAAGATAAATAATATCTCAATGTCTTCCCCTCATTGAAACGGAAAAAAAGAAAAACCACAAAACTGATCAAGACTAATTTAGACAATAAACTGACAAAAATAAAATATATAAGAGGTTTAATATTTTTATGTAGCCTACAACCTTTGGGTTTTTAATTGTAAAACAATGAAAAAAATTGAAAAAAGACATAAATAATGGGATGATATTCTATGTTCATGGATTTTAAATATTAGACCATTTTTCCATGTATACAGACATACATATCTTTATGCATATGTGTGTGTGTGTGTGTGTGTGTGTGTGTGTGTGTTTGGTGGCACACAGATGTATGCATGTTAGGAAAGTGCTCTCACTGGACTATATCCCTAGCCAAAATATAGCTGAATTATATGAATACATACATACTGATATACATAAATGAAAGAGAGAAGAATTAGCTCTGAACTATAAGCAGTATTTACCTTTATTTATGTGTGGGAGATCGGAAGAATTAATGTTGTTAACATATCCAAACTACCCAAAGCAAATCTACAAATTCAATGTAATTCATATCAAAATTCCAATGAAATTTTCACAGGAAAAGAAAAAAAATTCTAAAGTTTATATGGAATCACAGAAGATCCTGAATACTCAAAGCAATTTTGAGCAAAAGAACAGTTGGAAGCATCATCTTATCTGACTTCAAAATATACTATACAGCTATAGTAATCAAAACATCATGGCATAGATGGCATTAAAAACAGACACTTAGACCACTGGAACATAATAGAGAACCCAGAAATAAATCCACACATTTATGTTCAACTGATTTTCAACAGAGATGCCAAGAACACACAATAGGAAAAAGCAGCCTCTTCAATAAATGTTGCTGAGAAAATTGGATATCTACATGCAAGAGAATGAATTTACAAAAATGAACTCAAAATCATAGACTTTAAATGTAACACCTGAAACAGAACTACTTGAAGAAAACATAGGAGGGAATCTTCATGACATAGGTTTTAGCCATGCTTTTATGAATGTGGCCCCAAAACACAGGCAACTAGAAACTAGACAACTAAAAATCTTTTGCAAAGGAAACAACACAGAGTGAAGAAATAACCTACGGAATTGGATAAAATATTTGAAAATCAAACATCTTCTAAAGGTTTAACATTAAAAATACGCAAGGAACTCAATTCAAGAGCAAAACAACAACCTGATTAAAAAATAAACAAATGACATGGTTGTATATTTCTGAAAACAATGCATATGAATTACCCACAGGTACATTAAAAAATACTCAGCATAACTAACTATGAGAGGAATGCAAATTAAAATCACAATGAAGGGCACATTGGTACATGCCTATAATCCCAATGACTTGGGAGGCTGAGAAAGGAGAATCACAAGTTTGAGGCCAGATTCAGCAATTTAGTGAGAACTTGTCTCAAATAAACACTGAAGCTGGATATGGTGGCACATATCTGTAATCCTAGCTGAGGCAGGAGGATTATAAATTTGAGGTCAGCCTGGGCACTTTAGCAAGACCCTATCTCAATTTTTTTTTTCTTATGTGCTGGGAATTGAACCTGGGGCCTTGGGCATGCCAAGCAAGCATTCTACCACAGAGCCACATTGCTAGACCCCCACCCCAAAATTTTATAAAATGGGAATGGGGTACGGTGGGGGTACTGTCAATTGAGCTTAGTGGTAGAGTGCTTATCTAGCATATACAAAGCCCTGAATTTAATCCTTAGTACCACAAAAAATTAAAATAATTTTTAAAAGGAAATAAAATGAAACAACAGCAGCCCCAAATGAGGTGCCACCTCACATCTGTTAGAATGGCTATTATAAAAAAGAAAAAGAGAAGCAGAATGTGGGAGTGCACACCTGAAATCCCACAGCTTGGGAGGCTAAGGAAGGAGGATCACAAGTTCAAAGCCAGCCTCAGCAAAAGAGAGGCACTAAGCAACTCTTTGAGACCCTGTCTCTAAATAAAATACAAAATAGGGCTGAGATGTGGCTCAGTGGTTGAGAGCCCCTGAGCTCAATCCTTGGTACCAAAAAAAAAAAAAAAAAAAGAAAGAAAGAAAAGAAAAAAAGATAAGCATTGGTAAGGATGTAGGGAAAAAGGAACTTGTACACTGTTGATAGTACAGCTATTATGAAAACAGTATGAAGGTTCCTCAAAAAACTACAGAAAGAATTACCATATGATCTAGCAATTCTACCCCTGGGCATATATCCATAGGAAATGAAATCAGTGTATTAAAGAGATATATGCATTTCTATGTTAATTGCAGCATTATTCACAATGGCCTACATATGGAGGCAATTAAGTACATCAGTAGAGAAATGGATAAAGAAAATGTAGAATACATGGAGTACTCTTTAGCCTTAAAAAAGGAAATCCTGTCATTGATAGTAACATGGATGATCTGGAGGACCTTATGTTAAGTAAAATAAGCCAGGTAGAGAAAAATATATACCACATGATCTCACTATATGTGGAATCTAAAAAAGTCAAACTCAGAGAATAGACTACTGATTACCAGGGACTGGGAGTGAAGATAATTGGGAGATATTGGTCAAAGGATAGAAAAATTTGGGTAGGAGGAATAAATTCAGGAGACCTATTATACAATATGTGACTGTAGTTAATAACAATGTATTACATACTTGAAAATTGTTAAGAGAGTAGATTTTATGTGTTTTCACTACCAATTAATAAATAAATGAGAGAATGGGAATGTTAATCAGCTTGATCCAGCCATTCAAAAATTTATACATGTGTCAAAACATCATGTTGTATGCCATAATTAAATACAATTGTCATTAAAAAAACAAACAAACAAACAAAAAAACTAAAGTTGCCAAAAAAAATTCTAAATGCTGTCCTCTTTCAAAAACAATTCCTGACCAAAACACACTGGGGAAAAAATATTTACAGAGAATCTGTTGGGTTTAACATTTTTATGTAGACACATACCTTCGATTTTTGTTATTGTGAGTGGCACAAAGTTTAATCTTTTACTGGGGTCATAAAACTACCATTATGACTGTTAGAGGACAGTGCTATAATAAGAGTTGCCTCAGGCCTTCTGTGGGAGGTATGGGGATGTCTTCCCTTACTCTTAAGTAGGCCATACTAGTTTTACATAGTTTCTGACCCATCTCTCCTAGTTGAATTTCATCTCTCACTTCTTATTTTTATTAATGTTTTACCAGTAGCAGTAAATCATATTTCCTTCTGTATACACATTGTATGTATTTGGTACTTATTAATTTTAATAATGGTTTGAACATTTCTTGATTAAATTTTTAATGTAACATTACACACACTTATCACTATTTAATTCCTCCATTATCAGATATTTAGGTTGCCAGTTTTTTACTGCTGTGATTTTTCCACAAGCATCATTATGAATAGTTTGGATTTCAGATTAATTATTTAGAATAATATTTCAGAATAAAAATTATTTGGTTAAAGAATATAAAAGATTTATTTATTTTAAAAATTAGTTTGTTTATTTCTTTTTAAATGGGTTATGTAAACACGGGAAATAAATAAAAAACAAGTTATATTATAACAAAATCTCCCTCTTATCCTAGGCCTCCAGTCCCTGGTTAAAAAAAAAAGTCTTGTAGTAAAATATACTATTTTAATTCAAATAGTCCCACAAAGGTGAGAGGCATGGTAGTGACTTGGCTCTGGTACTTGTGTTGTGTATGTATAAATATCTCTGGAAGAATATATGTGTAATGTAGCTGGGCATATACACTAACCCTGTTCTACACTTTTTTACTTACTAATTTATCTTCTCACCTTGCCATGTTATTTTCCTGAAAAACTGCATCATTTACATTTCCATATTTTGCCCTTATAGGCGCTGAATGCCTATTTAATGTTTTAAAATCTCTGGTACATTCATTAGTGAAGTTTTGAAATATTTCTTATGACTAGGTGATCAAATATTCTTCCTTAGCATTGCTTATTGGCTGTATGTAACCATTCTTATTTGACTTTTCATTTGTATACCTTGTTCATTATTTTAAAATTAATGTCATTATATTCTGACATGTCATTTTATATACTTTATATATATATACATAAATATGTGTATATATATGTGTGTATGTGTGTATAAATAATATTTAGCATATTAGCCTTTTGTCATCCTTTTAATTGCATATTCCATTTACTCAGTCCTTTATTGCTTTCTAATTTTATTTGATTTTTTTTTAGACGTAAAAAAGCCAAGTTGTTTTATTTATTAATTTTTCTGGTTGTATACAAAGTATATTCACACCAATTTGTATCTTCATACATGTAATTTGGATCATAATGATTGCCACATTCCACCATCATTTATAACCCCATGCCCCCTCCCTTCCCCTCCCACCCCTCTGCCCTATCTAGAGTTTGTATATTACTCCCATGCTCCCGCTCCCTATCCCACTATGAATCAGCCTCCTTATGTCAAAGAAAACATTCACCATTTGGTTATTTGGGATTGGCTAACTTCACTTAGCATTGTCTTCTCTAACTCCATCCATTTACCTGCAAATGCCATGATTTTATTCTCTTTTATTGATGAGTAATATTCCATTGTGTACATATGCCACATTAAAAAAAAATCCATTCATCTATTGAAGGGTATCTAGGTTGGTTCCACAGTTTAGCTATTGTGAATTGTGCTGCTATAAATATTGAAGTGGCTGTGTTCCTGTATATGCTGTTTTTAAGTCCTTTGGGTATAGACCAAGGAGAGGGATACCTGGGTCAAATGGAAGTTCCATTCCCAATTTTCCAAGAAATCTCCATACTGCTTTCCATATTGGCTATACCAATTTGCAGTCCACCAGAAGTGTATGAGTGAGTGTACCTTTTTCCTCACATCCTCGACAACACTTATTGTTGTTTATCTTCATAATAGTTGCCATTCTGACTGGAGTGAGATGAAATCCTAGAGTGGTTTTGATTTGCATTTCTCTAATTGCTAGTGATGATGAACATTTTTTCATATATTTGTTGATTGATTGTATATCATCTTCTGAGAAGTATCTGTTCAGGTCCTTGGCCTATTTGTTGATTGGGTTATTTGTTGTTTTGGTGCTTAGCTTTTCAAGTTCTTTATATACCCTAGAGATTAGTGCTCTATCTGATGTGTGAGGGGTAAATATTTGCTCCCAAGATGTAGGCTCTCTTTTTACCTTACTGATTGTTTCTTTTGCTGAGAAGAAACTTTTCAGTTTGAGTCCATCCCATTTATGGATACTTGATTTTAATTCTTGCGCTACAGGAGTCTTATTAAGGAAGTTGGGGTCTAATCTCATGTGATGAAGGATTAGGGCCTACTTTATCTTCTATTAGACACAGGGTCTCTGGTTTTATTCCTAAGCCCTTGATCCATTTTGAGTTGAGTTTTGTGCATGGTGAAAGATAGGGGTTGCCTTCAATTTTTCTCATTTAGAATGATGTTGGCCTGGGGTTTAGCATAGATAGCCTTTATGTTGTTGAGATATGTTCCTGTTATCCCTATTTTTTCTAGTGTTTTGAGCATAAAGGGGTGCTGTATATTGTCAAATGCTTTTTCTGCATCTACTGAGATGATCATATGATTCTTTTTTTTTAAAGAGAGAGAATTTTTTAATATTTATTTTTTAGTTTTTGGTGGACACAACATCTTTATTTTATTTTTATGTGGTGCTGAGGATCGAACCTAGCGCCCCACGCATGCTAGGCAAGCACGCTACCGCTTGAGCCACATCCCCAGCTCTGATCATATGATTCTTATCTTTAAGTCTATTAATGTGATGAATTATATTTATTGATTTCTGTATGTTGAAGCAACCTCATGTCCCTGGGATGAATCCCACTTGATTGTGGTGGTACATGATCTTTTTGATATGTTTTTGTATTTGATTTGCCAGAATTTTATTGAGAATTTTTGCATCTATGTTCATTAGAGATATTGGTCTGAAGTTTTATTTTTTTAATGTGTCTTTGCCTGGTTTTGGAATCGGGGTGATATTGGCCTCATAAAATGAGTTTGGAACTGCTGCCTCTTTTTCTATTTCCTGAAATAAATTGAAGAGTATTGGTATTAGTTCTTCTTTAAAGGTCTTGTAGAACTTGGCTGTGGATCCATCCAGACCTGGGATTTTTCTTGGTTGGTAGACTTTTGATGGCATCTGCTATTTCATCACTTGAAATTGATCTGTTTAAATTGTGTATATCGTCCTGATTCGATTTGGGCAAGTTATGACTCTAGAAATTTGTTGATACCTTTGATATTTTCTATTTTATTGGAGTACAAGTTTTCAAAATAATTTCTAGTTATCTTCTGTATTTCTGTAGAGTCTATTGTGATATTTACTTTTTCATCATGTATGTTAGTGATTTGAGTTTTTGCTCTCCTGTTCTTCATTAGCATGGCTAAGGGTTTGTCAATTTTATTTATTTTTTCAAAGAACCACCTTTTTATTCTGTCAATTTTAAAAATTATTTCTTTTGTTTCAATTTCATCTCTGATTTTAATCATTTCCTGTCTTCTGCTGCTTTAGGTATTGATTTGTTCTTCTTTTTCTAGGGCTTTGAGATGTAATGTTAAGTAATTTATTTGTTGACTTTTTTTTCTTTTAAGTAATGAACTCCATGCAATGAACTTTCCTCTTAGAACTGCTTTTATAGTGTCCCAGAGATTTCATATGTTGTATCTGTGTTCTCATTCACCTCTAAAATTTTTAAAATCTCCTCTTTGATGTCTTCTTCAACCCATTGTTCATTCAGTAACATTATTTAGTCTCCAGGTGTTGGAGTGGATTTTATTTTTTATTTTATCATTGATTTCTAATTTCAGTCCATTATGATCTGATAGAATGCAAGGTAGTATCTCTACTTTTTTGTATTTTCTGAGAGTTGCTTTGTGGCGTAGTATATTGTCTGTTTTAGAGAAGGATCCATGTGCTGCTGAGAAGAACGTGTATTCTTTTGCTGAAAGATGAAATATTCTATATATGTCAGTTAAGTCTAAGTTATTGATTGTATTATTGAGTTCTGTAGTTTCTTTGTTCAGCTTTTGTTTGAAAGATCTATCTAGTGATTAAAGAGGTGTGTTAAAGTTACTCAAAATTATTGTGTTATGGTCTGTTTGACTCTTGAACTTGAGAAGTTTGTTTGATAAACATAGATGCTTCATTATTTGGGGCATATATATTTATAATTGTTAAGTCTTGTTGTTATATGGTTCCCTTGAGCATTATGTAGCATCCTTCTTGACTGACTTTAGTTTGAAGTCTACTTTATTTGATATGAGGACGGCAACCCCTGCTTGCTTCTGTAGTCCATGTGATTGGTATGATTTTTCCCAACCCTTCACCTTCAGTCTGTGGATGTCTTTTCCTGAGATGAGTCTCTTGGAGACAGCATATTGTTGGGTCTTTTTTTTGATCCAATCTGCTAGTCTATGTCTTTTGATTGGTGAGTTTAGGTCATTAACATTCAGGGTTATTATTGTGACATGATTTTTATTCCTAGCCCTTTTTGTTTATTTTTGGTATTTAATGTGACTTGGTTTCTCCTCTGATCAGATTTTCCTTTAGTGTAATACCCCCCTCTGCTGATTTTCATTTCCTCTTCTTGGAATATTTTGCTGAGGATGTTCTGTAGTACAGGCTTTCTAGTTGTAAATTCTTTTAATTTTTGTTTATCATGGAAGGTTTTCATGTCATCATGAAATCTAAAGCTTAGTTTTGCTGGATATAAGATTCTTGTTGGGATTCATTTTCTTTCAGAGCTAGGTATATGTTGTTCCAAGGTCTCCTGGCTTTGAGGATCTGGGTTGAAAAATCTCCTGAGATACGAATTGGTCTCCCCCTATATGTGATCTGATTCCTCTCTCTTGTGGCTTTTAAGATTCTATCCTTATTCTGTATGGTAGGCAGTTTCATTCTAATGTGCCTTGGTGTAGATCTGTTGTAATTTTGTACATCTGGTGTCCTGTAAGCCTCTTGTATTTGGTTTTCCAATTGTTCTTCATGCTTGGGAAATTTTCTGATATTATCTCATTGATGAGAGCATTCCTTTGGTTTGAAACTCTGTGCTTTCCTCTACCCCAATAACTCTTAGATTTGGTCTTTTGATGCTGTCCCATAATTTTTGGATGTTCTGTTCATGGTTTCCTACTGTCTTCACGGTGTGACCAACTTATTTTCCATATTGTATACTTTGTCTTCATTATCTGACGTTCTTTCTTCCAAGTGATCTAGTCTGTTGGTTATGCTTTCTATTGAGTTCTTAATTTGATTTATTGTGTCCTTCATTTCAAGGATATCTCACTGTTTGTTTTTCAGAGTCTCTATCTCTCTCTTGAAGTAATCTTTTGCAACCTCTATTTGCTCTTTTTTTCTCTTTGTTGGAGTGATCAATTTTTGCCTGTATTTGCTCATTTAGGTCATTCACAGGTCATTTTAATTATGAACCTTCTGAACTCCTCTGACATTTCATCAACTTCACTGTTCATGGATTCTGTTATTATAGTGTCCTGGTTTTGGGGCACTTTCCTCCTTTGTTTTTTCATGTTGTCTATGTGTCTTCCTTTCTTGCATTGTGGATCTGAGATATTACAGTTTTTCCCTATATTCTTGTACTACCTGTGCAGATTGTTTGTACCTCACCTTGATGTTGGGTTTCCAGACCCTGCTGTTGTCGCTCAATGTATTCTACTGCTTCCCTGGACCTGGGTCCTGTGCAAGTTGGCATGGGTGGATGTGGGCCTGTGGGCTTGGCCTAGAGTAGCCTGCTGGTTGGAAGCGGCAATCCTGCACAAGAGGCTAGGATCTGGCAGGTATCTGCCCAGCTGGTGGAGGAGTGGACTGGGCCTACTGTGAGCCTGGGTCCCACGCAGGCTGGTGTTAATTTTATATGATTTTTGAAGGGGCAGTCAGCTGTTTAATGTTTGACATTTAAAAAAATTTTTCATGCATCTCTAATCCTCTTTTAATTGTAAATTTAAAATATAACAAATCTCATTTTTGTTACAGTCATGTGTCACATAAAATTAAGTGGGATTTCCCCATTCTTCTTTTAATAGATCACAAGGTTAGACTGTAGATTTTAAATTATTCAATTTTAAATTATAAATCAAAATTATAGATTTGGAATTACTGAAGACTAGTTGAAGGAGATTGGCTCTGTTTGACTGGAAATTGATAGAATTTGAATTGTGGTATTTTATCATTGTTGATTTTCCATTCTGTGTACTATGTAGTTGTGAGTGCATGTGTGAGTAATTGAAAGATAGTAAGTTTAGTGTATATAACTTGCATAAGTCAAATGTAATTATTACTTAGAGGAAGCTCCCAGTGGACTTCCCTTTTGGCTCCTCTCTATGTTCTTCTCATTTTAATATCTACCTTTAAAGCTTAGGCACCTGTGGTGACCAGGGAATAAAGAAGTTATTGAGTTATATCAGATGATATACTTTGTATTTCTGTCTTTGTTTTTTTTCTTTCTCAAATTTTTGTCCATGATTTTGATAACTCAATCACTGATATGCAGTTCAAAATAGAATGAAATGAAGATAATTTGAAGATGTATGACTCATGAATCAGATATACCTTTTCTTTAGTAAGTGTAATATGGTGGTGGTGGTGGTGACAATCATGGAGGAGGAGGAGGAGGAGAAAGAGGATAAGATGATGATGATCTGGGTCTGTTTTTTGCTATCAACTCTCACCATATGATTGTTAATTTTTCTATGTATTTAGATTATATTATAAGCTATTAGATTGACTAGCTATACTTTATCAAAAGTACTTCAATTTCTAAAGATCATAAAAAGGAAAAAGAAATATTAATTCAAAAGTATATACTATTTAAATATCAGTAAATTCAATATTTATCTAAAATTTTTCCCTTTTTAGTAGAAATTGAATCCAAATAAAATGTTACCTTCTTACGTTTGGTGATCTTATGTCACTGGATAAGGGAGCATGCTTTGATTTAACTGCATGGATGGAAAAATGTCACTTTCCATTTTCCTGAAATCATTTGTGTTCAAATAGTATCTTTTACTTCAGGGTTTTTCTTATAGAACTTTCTGGACATTCTAATTTCTGGTGACTTCAGGATTTTTGTTGTGGGGAGCTAATATAAGTACATAGCATTTGTAGCTGAAGCTGATAGCTCTTGCTATTGCTGTGTGGAGTTCCTCAGGAGCAGGAAGTGGGACAGAAAGGAATGTTGAATGTGGGAGAAATTGTGGCATTAGAAATCATTACATCACTTTGTAATACATTATTGGATGTAGGATAACTGAAATTATAATTGTTATTATTTAATGTACTAATTCTTTTAGCAATACAAGGAAAGTGTTATTCTTTCCATTTGACAAATGAGGAAACTGAGATTCAGAGAAAATGTATTTTGCCTAAGTAAACATAGGTACCATAAAAACATAAAGAAAGTGAATTTAATTTTGGACATGGTCAATTTTAAGAGAGAAACATCTTGTTAGAAACTTCACACAGTAATTTGGAGAAGCAGATTTGGAACTTGGGACAGAGGATAAAGTGAAAGGGATAAGTATGGGAAATTCTGTGCACAGAGTTGATAATTAAAATACCGGAGAATTGCTGGTTATGTTATGGAGTCATCACAGCAGTAGAGTTAATTAGGTGTTCACCCATGCATTGTTTCCTGCCACTCTTTTTGGAAGATAGGTCCTAACTATCTAGAAGCATTAATCTTGTTCAGAGGAGCTTGCAAAACATAGATAGATGAGGTGGCATTATAGATAGATTTTCTTAGCCTGGTTCCATTCCATCACCCTGTCTGCAATGATGAGCTACCACAGTATAGATTCTAAGGTAACAGAGTGGGCATACACCCAGGAAAGGTGCTTCAGAGTCTCATGTTATTTGAAACCCTTTCCCCTATTGATTCTGAGCCTTTTCCAATACATTTTTTTTTTTTCTCTTTAAGACTCACTGCCTAGATCCAGAGAGGAAGAAAGTGGGGATTATTGCTTGTAATTGTATTTGTAATTGTTGGAAAAGTGAAATTACTTAATTCATTTGTTTTACCAATAAAAGAGCTTATTAATGTTTATAAATTATTAAGTATACGAGCAGTAAGGTTTTGATAAGTGACATGATTAAAGAGAAAAATCCATATTTTTTGCTTGTAATTAGATATTATTTTTGTTTTTTAAATAGGAAAAATAGAAGAAATTTATTAGTGCCTTTACTATCATAAGGAAGAGATTACAAATTATAAAGAAGTAAGAAGTAACTCACTTGACTTTAAGTAATGGGGTTTATTGAAAGGACACAGCAATAATTGTGCTATGCCTTAATTGTTCTGATGTCCGTCCTCTTTCCCAAGTCCCATTATGGTGATCATGCTTCGTTCTGTCTCTTACTTTCAAATTCCCAAACTTGGTGGAACAACCTTATTGTTTTGTTTCTAACATAGACCCCTATTGTAGTGTAAACCATTGATTAGTTTCTGGGCCCAAGGCTTTGCAAACTGCAAGGAATTACTTGAAGTTGTTTCTTCTCACTTGGGCAGTAGGGCAGCACTGCCACTGGCAGGCAATTTTGAGGCTTTACAGTCTAGTCAGGAAGATTTTACAATTTTTTCTTTCCCAGTAAAATTTGCCATGATGGTCAGTGAATAGGATGATAGGGTGGGAATGGTTAGTGGAGAGGCAGGTGTGTGGTATATATCTGAAGAATGTGTGCCAAGAATTACCAGCAGAAATATTTGTTTGAAACTACAGGGGCATTCAGATTCTTGTCTCCTTTCTGATGCACTCTGAGGTTGAGTCACTTCCACTGGGAGACACAGCTTCTGAAAACAGCAAAAACCATATCATATGTGTTAGGGTAGGGAAAAAAAGTTGAGAAGTACTGATCTAGGAAATGTTATTGAATTTGAAAAGAAATGGGAAAATGAATGAGGAAAGAATTACATGGACAGAGCACTTTATTTTGCACTGGGTTTCTTTGTGTAACAGATGCATGATATGTTGTCATGAAAATGAAGAACATTATCACTTTTGCAAATGCCATCAATCTTTAACAATCAAAAATTTGCTTGGCAAGAGAAGTGGTGCAGTATACAGAATTGTGGTTATTGTTACATTGTATTGTTTACTGTAAACCCAACCCAATATTGGTAAATATAGTGTAGCAGAAACTGAACTGTTGTGAGCTATCTGGGCATCCGTCCAAGATATCATTAAAAATACTGCCTCAGACTAATTTGGGTTTATGAATAATATTTTAACAGCTCAACTGAAATTGAGCCACATGGTGTAGCTTAAAAACACTGAATCCACAAGATAGTAAGAGTAGTGTTAAGTGTATACTACACACTCAATATTATATATTTGAGCAATAAATTTATATGTAATTTTGTATTAACCTTTAAGCCGTAAATGCCCACACACTTAATATGATGTTATTTTTGAAGTTTACATAATGCTGTAGTTTTTTAATGAATTTGAATGTGTTATAGACTAAAAAATTAATTGATCTAACAATCAAACCTGAACAATAAGGAGAGGTTGCTAAAAAAGTGGAAATTCAACACAAATTTTGGCATATGGTTCTGCACACAACTAGGGTTTACATTAGTATTTACTGTAAAGATGGAAGGAAATAAGTTGTTGGAAAAGTGAAATAACTTAATTTATTTGTTTTACCAATAAAAGAATTTTACTTTAAGAGCTTATTAATGTTTATCTATAAATTATTAAGTATAGAATGAGCAGTAAGGTTTTGATAAGTGAGATGATTAAAGAGAAAAATCCATATTTAGATATTTCTTTACTCCAAAATATATATTTGTCTTTTTCATTTTTTGCTGTTTTAATTAGTTTAAATTCTTTCTGAACATAAATGTATAAATTCCCATTAAAATTGTACAGGAAGGATTTATTTTCTTTCACTGTTAGCATATAAAATATTTTTGCTGTGGCAGTATATAAAATATTTTTGCTGTGGAATGGAAAGATGTTCATTATTTAAAGAATGAATTTTACATATTTCTCTTCTCAATAAATGTTTTATTCATTTTCCAGGTTAGCACTCTATGTATATGAATATCTGCTCCATGTAGGAGCTCAGAAATCGGCCCAAACATTTTTATCAGAGGTATGTTTTATATATTTTTTGTATTGCATTTTGATTTCTTATATAAATGAATGAAAAATATACTTTTAACAATTATTTGAAAAAATTGATTGTTATATATTATACAGTGAATGCTCAGTTATCAATATGTGTAATATAGTCTTTGTAGATTATATATAAGGATTTTTAGTATCCCCAAATGCCATTTCTATGCCACTCATTAGCCTAGCCACCTTGCATGACAACCAATAATCAAGAAAGAAAATTTGCTTAAAAAACCACCATACCTCTAGTTTTAACAATCTTATTTTGTCATTTTTCACAATTTTGGAAAATGTGGTTTTTATTTGCTTTTATTTTGCATAGATAATAGTTCATTGCTTTAAAAATATTTTGATAATCTCATTTTGACGACTTTTTAATCTTTCTCTTCTCCTTTACTTTTTTCAGCTTTGAATTTAAACTTTCTCACACTGATACATTTTCTTCAAACTATATTATAATGAGGGATGATGAGGATATTGAGTTTTGTTATGTGGTAGGCACATAATATGCCAAAGTACATTACATATGTTACTTCTAATTCTTTATTTTATTAGAATTTTATAGTTATACTTAGTGTTTGGGTTCATCTCTACAAACTCATAAATGCATGGAATTTGATCACAATTTATAATCCTCCCTTATCCCTTCCACTTTTCCTTCCCGTTCTCCTTCCCCTCTCCCGTATTCCTTCCTCTACTCTGCTACACTTCCTTTCACTTGTCTCTTGATTTATGTTTGGTTGGTTCTTTCCACCTATGTATAAAGGTGAAGTTCTCTGTGATATATTTACATATGCACATAACATGATTTAAAAAAAAAATTTAGTTGTAGGTGGACACGATACCTTTACAGATATATATATTGCTGAGGATCCTACCACTGAGCTACAACCCCAGCTCACATAACATGACTTTTAAAGAATTCATTCTGCATTGCCTCCCCTTATCTATCCCTGCACTTTGTCTCTCTTTCTCTTTTTTTTGGGGGGGGGGCGGGGTGTGGGGTTCAGGGGATTGAACTCAGGGGCATTCAGCCACTGAGCCACATCCCCAACCCTGCTTTGTATTTTATTTAGAGACAGAGTCTCATTGAGTTGCTTAGTGCCTTTCTGTTGCTGAGCCTGTCTTTGAACTCATGATCCTCCTGCCTTAGCCTTCCAAGCCATTGGGTTTACAGGCATGTGCCACCAAGTCTGTCTCTTGATCTCCTTCTGCGTTACGGATTTTCCCTATATCTTTATGTTATACAATCCTGTGCTCCCCCTTTCTTTTATTTTACTCTAGCTTCTGCATAAGAGAGCAAACATTTGACCTTTGAGTTTTGGACTTTGGCTTATTTCACTTAGCATGATATTCTCCATTTCTATCCTTTTACTAGCAGATGCCATAATTTCATTCTTCTTTATGGCTGAGTAGAACTTCATTTTGTGTGTGTGTGTGTGTATCTCACAGTATTTATTTATATATATATATATATATATATATGTATATATATATATATGTGTGTGTGTGTGTATATATATATATATATATATATATATATATATATATATATATATATATCAATCACAGTTTTTTAATCCATTCATCTACTGATGGGTACCTGAGTTGATTCCGTAAATTATCTGTTGTGAATTGTGCTGCAATAAATTTTGAGTTGCTGTCATCATGGTAGCACTCCAATTTTAGATATTTTGGGAAAATATCAAGGAGTGGGATAAATGGGTCATATGGTGGTTCTATTTCTAGTTTTTTGAGGATTCTTCATAGTGCCTTCCAGAGTGGTTGAACTAGTCTGCAGTCCTGCTAACAATGTATAAGTATACCTTTTCCCCCACAACATCACCTGCATTTATTATTGTTTGTATTCTTGATCATTGCTATTCTGACTGGAGTAAGAGAAAATCTTAATGTGTTTTCAGTTTGAATTTCCCTGATTGCTAAAGATGTTGAACATTTTTTTCATATGTTTGTTGGCTGTTTGTGTTTCTTCTTTTGAGAAGTTTCTACTTAGTTCTTTTGCCTATTTATTGATCAGGGTTTTTTTTTATATTAAGGTTTTTGAATTCTTCATATATTCTGGGTGTTAATCTCCAATTGGAGGAGTATCTGGCCAAGATTTTCTCCCATTCTGTAGGATCTCTCTCCATGCTCTTAATTATTTCCTCTGCCATACAGAAGCTTTTTAGTTTGATGGTATCTCACATATTGATTCTTGGTTTTGTTTTTTGTACTTTGGGGGTCTTGTTAAGGCACTCGGTGCCAGCACCTATATGATAAAGCATTAACCTTATGTTTTCTTCTATGTTGTAAGACTTCTGGTCTAATTCCTAAATCTTTGATACATTTTGATTTGAATTTTGTGAAAGTTGAGAGATAAGGATCTAGTTTCATTTTCTACTCTATCCAGTTATCCTAGCACCATTTGTTAAAAAGATTGTCTTTTCTCCAAAATATATTTTTGGCATGCTTGTCAAATATCAGATGGCTTTTGGTATGCGGATTTGTCTCTGTGTCTTCTATGTTGCATTGGTCATTATGTCTATTTTTATGCCAATACTGTGGTGTTTTTGATTTTGTTTTTACTAGTGTTCTTTAGTATAATTTCAGATCAGGTATTGTGAAGCCTCCTGCTTTGCTTTTCTTGCTTAGTATTGCTTTGGCTCTTCTGGGTTTCTTATTCTTCCAAATGAATTTAAGAATCATTTTTGCTAATTCTGTGAAGAATGTTATTGGTATTTTGATTGAATTGAATCTGTATATTCTTTTGGGAGTATGGTCATTTTTATAATATTGACTCTGTCTATCTAGGAACATGGGATGTGTTTCCATATTTTAAGGTTTTCTTCAATTTCTTTTCCTATTTGTATCCAAAGTGATTTGGCAAGAAAAGGAAATCAAAGGGATACAAATAGGAAAAGAAAAAGACAAACTATCTTTGTTTGTTGACACTATATCTAGAAAACTCAAAAAAACTATACCAGAAGACTTCTAGAGTTATGAGTTTAGCAAAGTAGCAGGATACAAGATCAACTCCCATAAATCAATAGTTTTCCTATACTCCAACGGTTGATTCAGCTGAGGAAGAAATCAGAAAAACCATCCCATTACAATAACCTCAAAAAATTTTAATACTTGGAAATTTAACTAAGGAGATAAAGAGCTTTACAATGAAAATTCTTGAATACTGAGGAAAGAAATTGCATCTTTCTCTGGTTTTACTTCATATAATATATTTGGGAGTGTTCCTTCCCTTTCAATTTCATGAAATAATTTTAGAAAGACTGGTGCTAGTTCTTCTGTAAAAGTTTGGTAGAACTCAGCTAAGAATCCATCTGTTTCTGGGCTTTTCTCTTTCAGGAGGCTTTTAATTGCTATTTCAATCTCATTATTTGATATTGGTCTGTTTGGGCTTTCTGTATCTTTATAATTCAATTTGAGCAGGTCATATGGGCTTAGAAATTTGTTAGTGTCTTCCAGATTTTCCAGTTTATTGGAATATAGATTTCAAAATAGATTCTGATAATCCTTTGGATTTCAGAAGGGTCTGTGGTGATATTTCCTTTTTCACCTCTGTTCTTGTTGATTTGGGTCTTCACTCTCTTTTCTTTTGGTTAGTTTGATTAAAGGTATGTCCACCTTATTTATATTTTCAATGAACCAACTCTTTGTTACATTTATCCTATGTATTGATTTTTTATTCTCAATTTCATTGATTTTGGCTCTGATCTTAATTATTTCCTATATTCTACTGATTTTGGAATTTGTTCTTTTTCTAAGGCCTTCAGGTAGAACATAATCTTATTTATTTGGGATCTCTCTAATTTTTTAATATAGGCATTCAGTGCTATAAATTTGCCTGTTAGAACTTCTTTCATAGTGTCCCAAGAATTTTGCTATGTTATATCTCTGTTCTTATTTATTTCTAAGAATTTCTTTCTCATTTCTTTTTTGATACACCCTTCATTTAAGAGAATATTATTCAATCTCCATGTGTTTATGTAGTTTCTATTATTTTCCTTTTTAAAAGTTTTTGATGGTTCTTTTTAAACATTTGTTTATTTATACACAGTCCTGAGAATCAAACCCAGTGTCTCACACATGCTAGACAAGTGCTCTACCACAAAGCTGCGAATTTGTAGCATTAGTCCATTATGATCTGATAAGATACATGGAATTATGTTGATTTTTAAAAAATAATTGCTAAGACTTGTTTTGTGGCCTAGAATATGATATATTTTAGAAAAAGTTCCATGTGCAGCTGAGAAGAACATGAATTCAACAGTTTTGGGATGGAATAATATAAAAATATATTAGGTCCATTTGATTTAGAGTATTATTTAGGTTGGAGATATCTTTATTAATTTTGTATTTTGATGGCATGTCTGTTGGTAGTAAGGGTGTGTTGAAATTACCCAGTATTATTGTGTTGGATTCTATGTGGGATTTATTCAGTTTCATGGAGGTTTTATTTTATTTAAAAAGTTTTTGAAAATTTAATTGGGTGTATTAACTTGTGGGGCATTGTGTAAGATCATTATCTCTTCTTGTTGGATAATTCCCTTTCTAGGTTGTAGTTGCATTCTTTGTCTTTTCAGATTAATATTTGCTTGAAATCGGCTTTGTCAGGTAAGAATAGCTCCTCTGGCTTGTTTTAGTGGTCTGTATGCATGAAATATTTTTTGCCTTCCTTTTACCTGTGGATGTCTTTGCTTATAAGATGAGTCTCTTGTAAATAGCATACTGTTGGATCTTGTTTTTTGATCCATTCTGCTAATCCGTGTCTTTTAGTTGGGGAGTTGAGACCATTAACATTCAACGTTAGTATGGATATGTGTTTGTGGTTTCCTGCCATTTTGATATTTTGCTGTATTTTATCCTGTCTTGATTATCATTTGGTGGGTTATTACTTTACTGAACATCCTCTGGGAGCTTGGGGAATTGTCTTTTAGTTCCTTTGTGTGCAGTTTGAATATTCTTTATAATGCTGGATTGGTGCTTATAATTTCTTGTAGTTTATTTCTGTCATGGAAAGGTTTTATGTACCTCTGGAATTTGAAAGTGAAATTTGCTGTATATAATAACTATGGCTGGCAGTTACTTTCTTTTAGGGCTTGGATTTTCTCATTCCAGGCCCTTCTTGATTTTAGGATGTGGACTGAGAAACCAGAAGTGAACTTTATTGGTTTGTCTCTAAATATGACCTGATGTTTTTCTCTTGCAGCTTTTAATATTCTTCCCTTATTTTCTATGTTAGGCATTTTGACTATAATATGTTGTAATGAACTTCTCATTTAAATAGGTCTATTTAGAGTCCTGTAAGCCTCTTGTATTTAGATGTATATCTGATTTCTGATATGGGAAAAGTTTTTTGTAACTATCTCATTGAAAATGTTCTTTATGTCTTTAGTTTGTATCGTCATGTTCACTATATCCCAATGATTCTCAGGTTTGTTTTTTTTAATGTTGTCTCAGAGTTCTTGTATATTCTGGTCATAGTCTATATTTTTTCCCCTTTATTCATTCTGTGTACTCAAGATCATCTAGCCTGTCTTCAAGGTCTGAAATTCTGTCTTCAAGGGCTGAGGTTTTATTTTATATGCAGTCTAATATGTTAGTGATACCTTCAAGTGAAATTTTAATTTGATTAATCATGTCTTTCATTTCTAGGAGTTCTGCTTGGTTTCTTTTCATTGTTTCTATTAATTAAAGTGGTCTTTCATCTCCTCTAATTGTGTTTGATTGTGCTAGCAGCTTGTGTTTGCCTGCTTATATCATAAAGTTTCTCTCATCTGGAATTTCCTCAGTGCTGTGTTCCTATAACTGCTCTCTTAATTCCTTCCTTAGGTCTTCTTTTAGATCACTGAACATTTTAATAGTCAGTTTTTAAATAATCTTTTGCTGGGATTTCATCCATCTCATTATCAGTGGGATCCTTTGTTGGGGGATTGTGGATTTTGGAGAGAGATTTTATTTGTCTGTTTCCTCATGTTTTCAACTTGTGCATCAGTTGAGGTGGATTTCCCTACCTCTTTTTTTTTTTTTTTTTTTTTTGAGAGAGAGAGATGGGTGGGGGGGAGAATTTTTTAATATTTATTTTTTAGTTTTCCGTGGACACAACATCTTTGTATGTGGTGCTGAGGCTCGAACCCGGGCTGCATGCATGCCAGGCGAGCACACTACCGCTTGAGCCACATCCCCAGCCCTCCCTACCTCTTTATATGAATATCCTTTTGTGTGTAATTCTCTTATTTATTCTGGGACTTCTCTCTTTTTTTGATGTGTGTAGATGCTACAGGGTGGGACCTGAAGTCCTTCTCAGATTTGTCCTTCTTGGTTTGGGGCTTTTGTCTCCTCATTTGAGTTGGAGTAATTTTATGGCTGAGGAGGAGTAGACTGTGTGTGGATTGAGATTCACTGCTGCTTGATTGAGATGTGAGTATTTCTCAGCTGTGGGATATCTACTCTGTGATTTTGAAGTGACCCAATCTCTTTCCAGCCCCTCTTAGAAGAAGCGGGGAGCCAGGAGTGGCACTAATGTCAGCAACAGATGTACAACTTTATATTAAATGTCCTTTGTGATAATATTTGCTATCTCTTTGGGAAGCTGTACACCTAAGTTGAGTGCTTTGGTCTTGAGCCAGGTAAACTTGGAGTGCAGCTTTCCTCTACTCTGCCATCTTCAAAATCCCCTCTAATTCTTGTAAATTTCTAAGAAATTTACAAGGCATATTATTGCTGTTTTATTGATTAGAACAATATAACTCAGAGCATTTATATAACTGTGTCATAGTTACACAGCTTAGTGAATTATAGCCACTAGCTGTATATGAATTTTGAGCACTTGAAATATAACTAATGAAATTGATAAGTGCTATGTTTTAAAGTAAACTTTACATTTTAAGGCTTATTTTGAACAAGTAATATAAAGTATCATCATTACATTTAAAAAATTTGGCCACATATTAATATTTTGGATATATTGAATAAAAATGATTACTAAAATTAATTTTATCTTATTACTTAATATGGATATTTAAAAATTTACAATGACATAAGTGATCTTATTTGTAGCCCATGTTTGTATTTCTATTGGACAGTGCTACTTGAAATCACATTTTGTCTAGTGATCTTATGAGTGTAGCCTTACCACATCAGGGATACAAAGGCAACCCATTGCCCATAATGCCCTGAATGGCTTTCTTGAGATTAAGTTGCTCCCCAGACATAAAGTTAAGGAATAATCCTATTTCTAGTTTATGTGAATTAGCCAGCCCTATTTGGAAATTAGGAATTTTAGAGGTTTGGTCTTAACATATCACTAATTAATAAATTAATTAATTAATGAAGATCTCTAAAACATTTTTTTCTGTTCAAGGGTTTCTATATAAATGTCATACTTTGGTATTTTATTTTACTAGGCAATATTTTGGCAGTCTGTCTATTAAAGTCCAAATGAATGGATATTATTCTCTTACATTATAGAAAACTTACAATGTGTTTGGGAGTGGAGTGGTTTAATTAAAGGGACCAAAGAGGATTTCATCTTTCGTTATAGGATTTTTTTACACACTTAAATATATATGCAAATATGCATTATTTTATATCATTTAAACATATAAATGTTGAAAATATGTTCTCTTAAATTATCTGCATTTAGAGAGGGAAGCCTGGAGATAGATTTGTGATAACTCATTGCTGAGAACACCCCAGCATTTTTATTGATTTCAGTTGGTTAAATTTTAATAGCTTGCTATTTCCTCCCTCACATTTTAAATTTCTGCAATATATAGCTGCTTGTGTTTGCATGTACCATAAAGTTTCTGTCATCTGGGCTTTCCTCAGTGGTATGTTCCTTCTGCCTAAGTTCTTCTTCCCTTCTCTTCTCAAAAAGCTTAGAAATCCCTCTTCTTAGGTAGGCTTTCTTAGGCTCTTTTTCTAAGCTGATAGTGCATTTTGCCAGGACTGGTACATGAAGACCTTTACATACTATGCTAGGAAGTTTGCACTTTATCTTCTTGGTCAAATGGACATTTCAAAAGTTTTAAAGTAAAAGAATAACAATGTCTATACTCTGATGTCTATGTGACCTTATTTCTTACAAATGGAGAGTTTAAAAAAGAGAATATAATATTTTAGAGCTCTATACACTACTTGCTCTGTCTTAATTTTTCTTGGATCATGTAGAAGTGTAAGGCTGCTTGTTGTAGAATAACTTATTAACCAGTTTAGCCTTGCAGGGCTCTCTTGTCTCCCTAGATTCTCCCTAGTCTATTTCCAGGTTTTTACCTCATTCAGAACTGTTACACAAAGAACTTAAAATAGGGAGACATACTTATTTGTATTGATTATTGTGGTAAAAAGGAAATGATTGAAATGACACCAATTATTTAGAAATCAAATGTTCTCACTCTGGTTCAAGGAGAAAGATAGAATACTTCTTTCAACTTTGACATTCTCCCTCGGGATATGAATGAATGTGATGTTTAATGAGCTCCTCTAACTGAGGATTTACTGTTTCTTTTACTTGTATGGGCTGGCTCATTGTTATGGGTGAAGTTGTGAGAAGTTCAAATTGGAAATCCAGGCATCATCTCAACACGCAAGATGTGATTCTCTACAGCCTGATCTTTCACTTGGGCTTAGCCTTTCTAGAAGTGCCCTTGACTTAGTCAGTCAGAAATTGGAATGTTCTTGATGGGTTTTGTTATTGGTTAGAAGAGTGGAGGACATAATTATTATTAGTTCAGCTTTTTTTTTTCTTAATTAAAAAAAGATAGCTTTGAACTAACAGTAGAAATCAAATCATTTCTCCGAATTTCATTCTTTTGATGTTTTCTTTGATTTATGAAAGGTTTTAAACCACTACCTGTATCCTAAATATAGTTTGTCTGACTTTTCATTTTCTTACCCCTAGGGAGAGACTCATTTTTTTTTTAAAGAAATATGCTCAACACAGAGACCTTCTGCTTTATTAACTTTCAACATTCAGAAACTAAAAACAGAGTGTAAGAAATCTTTCCAATTTTATATCAACTTGTTTCGTAACTTTGAATTCATTAGGAGCTATCTTTTTTTTCTAGTTATATTGTTTTCTTTTTTGTAATTTATTTTTTATTTTGCAGTGCTGGGGATCAAACCTGGGGCCTTGATCATGCTAAGCAAGTGCTCTACCACTGAACCATATCCACAGCCCTAGTTATATTGTTTTAATACACAAAGAATCCATGTTTGTTGCTGAAATTTTGCATGGTATTTATGCTACAGAATGAGGTTGAATAGCCTTAACAAATAAAATTAAGAATTGGAATGTTGAAGAGATTATAGATTCTTTCTTTACCTTCATTTTCTTTTACTTGTTTATGATACATTACTGTCCCTTTTTGTCATAAATTAATCACATTTGCCTGAAATAGAAACTTAAAAACATCTAATAGATTGGTTCTTCAGATTGTATTAGGATTGCTAAGGTATTGAACACCATAGACTCCAAAAGTCTGTTCTGTCTTTCACCTATATGAAAAGAGTAAATAAAGTTATTATTTCTAAACTTGTTTCTTCAACTTGAATTTGGAGGCAATAGAGTGTACTGTGTAAGAGTAATACCTTTGGGTCAGACTTTCTGGATTTGAATTACATTTTACATTTTTCTTACTAACTTGGTTTTCTTAATTATAGAAAGAAGATAATCATAATAATGCTTCTGAATTATGCTAAGGTTTAAATGAATTAATGTACATAAATTGCTTAGTATAGTTCAGGTAGTAAATGCTCCAAAGTGTTATTTTTTTAAAATTTGTGACTGATATTTTTTCTGTCTAGTGTAGTTTCTTTTTTTAGAGTCAAGTGTAAATATATATCCTATCCATACATGTATGCACCACCTATCATTTGGATGGCCCACAGTCTTCCTACCTTTTGATATTATCCTTTCTATCAAAATAGCTTCTGCCCTAGTCCCTAATATTGTAGGCTGTCAAGTTTTCTCCAACTTCTCTGAGCCTTACTTGGAGGCACTTGGGGATCTCTTGTTACAATTTCTTGTTCTTGTTGAGTATTATGTTTCCATTCTGTTACTCCCTCTTAAGGATAATCCCTTTTTAATGTGTGAAATTTTGTTTCCTTCATAACTTCAAAGCTCTATTACCTCACTGCTCTTGTATATAAAGGATTCTTATAGAAGGTCAGGGGATAACTGAAAAAAAATCAAGCATTGTATGGGTAACAGCATTAGCTTGAATATTAGACACAACTCATATTAATTTTTTTGATATTGCCACAAAGAGTTTCTCACTAGCTATTTTCCTGTGGGGGCAATTTGCCTCTAATCTTATTGACACCTTGAAACTTCTCCCATTTTCTCTTTTTCTGAATCCCCCTGGATACCCAAAAGTTCTTTCTGAGATATCATTATCAGCCTCCTAAATTCTTATGTAAAGAATAATAAGAATTATGTAGAATAACAAGTGTTACTTAGCTTTTTGTTGCTGTGACCTGACAGAACAACTGAGAGGAGGAAAGGTTTATTTTGAGCTCACGTTTTCAGAGATTTAGTCCATGGTCAGCCGACTTAAATGCTTTGGACCCAAAGTGAGGCAGAACATGATGGCAGAAGGGCATGGTGGAAAAATGATACTCTGTTCAAGGTAGCTAGGAAGCAGGGGGCAGGTTTATTTATTGTTTTATTTATTTATTTATTTTGGTACCAGGGATTGAACCCAGGGGCACTTAACCACTAAGCCACATCCCCAACCCTTATTATTATTTTTTTAATTTTTATATTTTGAGACAGCCCTAAGTTCTAAATTGCTTTCCTCTCATACTATTCTTGAGGCTGGCTTTGAATTTGCAATCCTCCTGCCTCAGCCTTTTGAACCACTGGGATTATAGATGTGTGCCACAATGCTTGGCAGAAGATAAACCCTTTTAGGGCATTCCCCCAGTGACTCATCTGTTATATTTACCATACTGTCTGTCCATTCAAACTAGAGTAAACGGATTAGATTACAGTCTCATAACCTAATCATTTCAGCTTTGAATATTCCTATATTAACATTGGAGCTTTTGGGGGTCACCTCATAATTCAGCTCATAACATTGAGTATTTGTTTAGCTTTTTATAATTCTTTCCTCTCATACTATTCCTAAGGACCTCTGTTTTTATGGATCAAAGAATAGAACCAAAAAAGAAAACAAAAATAAAAAAGGATTCATTATGGAGTTTTCCCTGTAAAAAAACATTTTCCTTCAAGAGGGTGTCTTCTTTCCTTCTGAAGCAAACAGCACTGCCCAGTGAAACTTTCTGTAATTATGGAAGTGATACTTGCTTTCTAATAAGGTCCCTATTAATTTTAGGTAACTGTTTAGTACTCGACATGTGGCTGGTGCAAATAAGGAATATTAAGTTAACAATTTTAAATTATGGAAGCCACATGTGAATAATAGGTATTATGTTAAATAACTCAGTTTTAGATTATCTACTTTAAAGTATAGTCAGACTTCTTTTCCTGTTAAACTTATATTGATTTTAATTTTTGAATTGAGATATAAAATATTTTACTTAAATTTTATTTTTTTAATTTACATTTAGTTTAGTGTGTAGATGTACTCATACATGGAATATTTTAGAAAATCTGTGGGAATGTTAGGTTGTATCTAAGTTAGAAATCTTAGCAAATTTATCTTGGAACAAATTTGTATATAGGTATACAGAGTCTTCTTTATCCTTTTATGGTAGTAAAAGGATTTCTGAATATTCATTCAAATTCAAAAACTATTGTGAAGGATTCAGCAACACTTTGAAAAGTTTGGATCCCATGAGTTTCTAACCTGCTACTGTGCTGTTAGAGATGTTGTTGAAATGGGTTTGGATCTGCCAAAAAGTACTATATTGACAGGGCCAGAACTGCCAAAAAGTACAGCAGCAACAAAAGCTTCAGTTTTGAAGCCAGAGAAAGGAAGTTTCTCTTCTTCCTCCTGACTTTTGATCTCTTGCTAGTGTCTCCTGATGTCAGAATTTAACAGGAAGCCAGTTGGCAAGGAGAATAAGAAATATAATTTCCAGAATCCCAGCTCTAAGTATAGAATGGAGTGTACAGAAAGGTGGATGTGGAGGTGAGAGACAATACATAAATTATTAGTAGCAGCATACCTCTCCAGAAGCAAATAAAGATGAAAAGTTAAGCAAATGTGTTTGCTTAACTTTTGTGTGCACAAGTGAGCACACCTATTTATGTTTGTATCATTTTTTTTTCTTTGCACAGATGTTAGTTTATAATACACATTGTTCTAACTTTTGATTGTTTTGTTTCTTGTTAGATTTTAGAAATTGTTTTATATTGATTCATTAAATGTCACAATTCTCCTTTTATGGTCATAGAATATTTCATTCTATGAAATGTGCTGTGATATATATTTCATCAAGCCCCTACTGATGGAAATTAGGTTATATCCTGTCTTTCACAATTATAAATAATGCTTTAATGAACTCTTTCATATATATGAAAAAATACATATGTACATATATAAATGTAACGCATCTGACTATATTTATATATGATAGGATAAATTACTAGAATAATTGCCATATCAGATAATATATAATTTATAATTACCTTGAGGCATATTTGTCTTCAATATATCTTGTTCATGATTCAGTGTTTGGTCTTTGTAGATATGCTAAAAATGCTAGATCTTTTGATAGAGACAGCATAATTATAGACAAAGAACTCTAATGCAGAAATATGACAGATGAATGGGTCTCAAGATGTATATAAAAGTCACAAGAGAATACAGCCTGTAGCTAGTCCAATGATAGAAGGAAGAGAGGTTGATAGTTCAACAGGAAATAGCCTTTTGGGGGAGGAAATACACATTGGGATTGCTATAATGGAAAAAGAAAAACTGGATAATGGGGGAGAACTTGTTGGCATAGATGCCACTCAAACATTTAACTAAGCCTGAAGTCTATGAAGCAATACAACAGAAAATACCTCTTCATAAATAACAGGAAAATTATTTCTGAAGGGCTGGGGCTGTGGCTCAAGCGGTAACACGCTCGCCTGGCATGTGTGGGGCACTGGGTTCGATCCTCAGCACCACATAAAAATAAAAATAAAGATGTGTCCACCGAAAACTGAAAAATAAATATAAAAAAATTCTCTTTCTCTTTCTCTAAAAAATTGTTTCTGAAATGACAATTGGAATTTAGGAGTAATTTTTGTCTATTTTTCAATACTACCAATCATCAATGCATGTTTATTAAAAAAATAACTACAGATGAATAAAATTTTAAAATGGAACTAACTCTCTGTTATCCTTTTTTAGAAAATAATGGTAAATTTACATTCATCCAATTGTATACACACGCATCAAAACTTAGAATCACTGTTGGTGAATATTTCTCAGATTTTTTCTAATTTCCATTTTTTTCTAAGAATGCTTCAATAAATATGGCTTAGTTTTCTACAGGGCAGGGTTAAACTTGTTTTGAGTACCATTTCATGCTTTCTGTAAACAAGTAATACCTAGAACAGAGATTTATTTGGAGGCATCAATACCATTTGCTATAGAAACATATTTCTATGTAGACCCATCTCTTCTTTGCAAATATTTAAAGCATAGCTTTACTTGTTTTTCATTCAATAACTATAAAAGGATGGCTTTTCTGTTCAATATGATGGATCAATGTTCTAGCTGCTCCTGGCACAGATTTGTAATTTAAGGTGAAAAAGATGAATTCTACTCACTATATAGTAAAAAAGAAAATGTTATGAGGCAGAAAGCAATGATGAATGTGAAGCATTTTGAGTTTCTTTTAAGGAATAATAATATGTAATATTTTAAAAATACACACGGATTGTCTTCAGACTTCCTCACATAAAAGACCATATCAAATATAAACCATACAGGTAGTTTCTTAGAATATTTTATCTCCTGAAATAGCTTGTGATTGGTGGTGGATGTGCATGAGGGAGACTGTTTAGTGACTGATGTGTTGCAGTGGGACTTGTTAGACTATGAGTCTAATCCTACTGCCAGCATACCCTGGCACTGAGACCTAGTTATGTCACTTTAACTGCTCCATAAGTCATCTCACATTCTTCTTTTAATTAAAAGCAGTAATTAATTAGCAATATTTGCTTTATTTTATTAGTATATTATGCAAAGTCAAAATGAACTGAGATGAAATATAAGAACACTGCTTTGAAAAACTTTGTGTTCATATGATTAGGTTGATTTCAGTGATAAGGAATATTAGTGTGTGGGGGATGCATTTGTGAGGTCCCATTCTTATGCCCTTTCAGTGAGACATAAGTTAATGTAAGGCAAAAGATTAAGAGAAGAATGAGACAGGGTTTGACTAAATTATACTTTCATCAGGACAGCAGAGTTTCATTTCTCTTAAGTTTTAATTTTAGTCAGCTTTTCTTCTGCTTTGACCAAAAGACCTGAGAAGAACAATTTTAAGGAGGAAAATTTTATTTTGGTGCTTACAGTTTCAGAGGTCTCAGTCTATAGACAGCCAGCTCCATTCTTCAGAACTCAAGGCCAGGCAAGAACATCATGGTGGAAGAGTGTGGTAGAGGCAAGCAGCTGAAGACACTGTACCAGGAAGCAGAGAGAGCAAGCTCTGCTCAATAGGACAAAATATATTCCCCAAAGGCACGCCCCCCAGGGACCCACCTCCTCTAGCCAAACCCTACCATACCAGCCCACAGTTACCACTCAGTTAATCCCTATCAGTGGATTAATTCATGGATTGGGTTAAAACTCTCATAACTCAATCATTTCACCTCTAAACCTTCTTGCATTGCCTCACACATGAGCTTTTGGGGGACACCTTACATCCAAACCATAACAAATCTCACTAAGTATTGTTACTTATTTTTTAGGAACCAATAAGACACAGTGTTAATCAACTAAAATAATCAAATAAAAAAAATTGACATATACGTACAAGGTAACATATATGTACAAATATTTGTGTTATTTTTAAGGAGAATTCAAATTAGGGTCTGACTTATATAACATGTCCTAGTTTATTGTTCATATTTAGTATTTCTAACTTCATTAATTACTGGAAATTCTTAATTTAATACTCTTAAAATGGTTATCACATTTCTAATCTTTGGAAAAAGTTTGTATTTTGAGAACAAATTACATGTCTACTTCAAAGTTCTCATTGCATTATATTTATGTAATTAAGAACTCTAAAAAATGCTTCAGTGATAGTAATGGTACTTAAGGCTTTGATCTCTTTCTTTAAGTTGCCATCCCTCCCCATTTAGGACCACTTTTTGAGTTTATTTTATGTTTTACAATTTTGATTTTTTTAAGTCCTTTGGGGATAAAATAACTGAGTTCTTTCATAGCAGATGATATAAAGAATTGGCTGACTTTTTTTTGAAATATATGATTATATTTGTTTACTTTTTCAAAATGTTAAGGACCTTTGAACAAATTGTGCTGCTTGGGGTATTGTTAAACCACTTTTTATTATTTTAACTAAAAAAAAAAAAAAAACAAGGAACATACTTATACACAGAGTTTATTGTGAGGCATTTCTGGATCTTATTATTTAAAACTATGAACTAACTTCATTATTTTCCTCTTTTTTCTATGCCCCTTTACTGCTTTGTCTCCCTCTGTACCATTTGTAATCTTCTAGTATAAACACAATTTGCCCCCTTCCCCTTTTAATTAGTTTATGATCTACCTTCCTACAAAGCATAATCCTGAAGAAAGGGATTTTTATTGTTTGTGTTCACTGCTATCCAGTGCTTTGAAAAGATACCATATAAATGCCCATACAGATTTCAAAATTCCAAATTTACTTTGTAAAACGTACTTAGTCTGAATTTTTAATTTTTGAGAGATATTGACTTTATTTTAAATTTTTGTAATGGTGAACTCAAAGTCATCTGAAATATAAATACTTGGAAAGTTAATATCACCTTGTTTTTTTTTTTTTTTAAAAAAAACTCTTACTTCATTCATAACCTATAAAATTAGAAATTTGTTTTAAAATGCAATCCTTAAGGTATAACTTAGTCTACATATTTAAAGCCCAGTCTCTTGAAAATTCCTCAGTCAGTGGTGATAACTGATGTTCATATTGATGATTTTGATATGCCTTAAGATCCTGAAATGCCTTTTGATTCACCAAAAGGAAGGAAGGAACAATGGAAGGCAGGCAGGCAGGCAGACTTCAAATGTTAAGTTCTCCTAGAGAACATTATATTAAGCGAAATAAGTCAGGCATAGAAAAACAAATACTACATGTCCTCACTTATATATGGAAGCTAAACAAAAAGTTGATCTGGTAGAAGTAGTGATCCTGGATGGGTGTAGGGAAGGCAAGGATGGAGAAAGATAGTTAATAGGTACAAGGGTGCAGTTGGACAAGAGGAACAACTTCTAATGTTCTAAAGCACAGTAGGATAACTACAGTTGACAACAATTAATTGGATATTTCAAAATAGCTAGTAGAAAGTATTTTGAATGTTTCCAACACAAAGAAATGATAAATGTTTGATGTGAAATGTAATACCAGTTATCATGATCTTACCATTACATGCTATATACATCAATTGACATAGCACACTGTATTACATAAGTATGCAATTATCTTGTGTCAATTTATTTTTTTTAAAGCTGGGTTCTCTTTAGATTGATTTCCTTTTTGTTATCTGAATACATGGTAAATCAACTAAATCGAACACAAATTCCAAAAATTTTAAAATAAATAACAGCTTAATTTGTTTAAATGATTAACGTTTTACTGCTTCCATTTATATCAGTTTCAACTCTAATTGCTGTTTTTCCTAGTTGTGCATATGATTTCCACCAAGGTATTTTATACTGTTTTGATGAGTAAGTAAAAATTGTTTGGCACATACCTAAATACTTGAATATTTATCACTGGAGTTTTGTGAGTACTGGTGACACTGATGCTGGAATAAATTTTTATAGCATTGCTTTTCTAGGTAAAAGAAAAAATAACCACAGTAGCTAACAGTTATCAGGCATTTACTGTGTCAGTCACTCTAAGTGATTTTCATGTACTAACCAGTTTATTCCTTACAGCAACCCTTGGAAGTAGGTAACTACTATTATCCCTTTTTATAGATGAGGAAGTGGAGGCACAGAAGACTTAAGTAACTTCCCTCAGTTCAGACAGCTAATATATATGAAAGCTAAATTTATGCCCATGCCTAATTCTGCTTAAAAAGAATATATTTTTAATATTTTATTTTATAGGGGGCCATGGGGTGGTGGTATATCAACCAAGATACAGATATACTAATTAAAAGAACATTAAATGTTTCAACAGAATATAATATGGGGAAATACAGGTTTAAGAAAACAAGGAACTGCAGAATGTATGAAGTTATATAAATCAATAATTGCCACAAGTAAGCAATAGGGCTGATGGATCAAAATAAAGAAGTGTGGTTATCAGAATATTAGAGGGAAAACCTCCACAGCTGAGTCTTAAACTTCTAAGGAAAGACAACTTTCTGGCTATAAGGCCCCACTGAGCTTATGAGGTACCAAGCATCTCAAATTGCACAGAAAGATGGATTTGGAGTTGAGAGAAGAGCCTAATAACTTGTATAATGGGAAGCAAATTCAGGGAAATAATGGCAACATCTTCTCTCATAGACTAATTCAGTTTACAAATCACTATGTAAAATCAGTACTAGAAAAACTCCAGCAAAGAATAATGTGAAAAAGATGAAAAACATTAAATTTACCTTATAAATGGGAAAAATAGGGGCTGGGGTTGTGACTTGGCAGTGGAGAGCTCGCCTAGCACATGTGAGGCCCTGGGTTCGATCCTCAGCACCACATAAAAGATGAGTAAATGAAATAGAGATATTGTGTCCAATTACAACTAAAAAATAAAAAATAAAAAAATGGGAAAAATATTGTTTTGTATTATGTATGGGAAAAAGTATTAGGAAAGTATTTAATATATTTTTTATTCATTTTAGATAAGATGGGAAAAAAACATCACATTGGGGGAACCACCAGGATTCTTACATTCTTGGTGGTGGTAAGTATCTTTTATTCCATTTTTACTACATTGATAATGCATTTCAGTAGATTTGCACTATACTTGTTTATATTTCATGCTTCTCTTTTAATTTTTACTTTCTAAAATTGTTATTTGAAAGCCAGCACTTTTAAAAGCAAAACTCAAAACTAGCGTTAGTGTTTTTTGACTTAAAGATGTTACTATTTAGTCAAGATGGAATTGAAACGACTATGTGGAATCTCCAACTGTAAGTATGATTATCGTATTTGTTTGTTAGGACTGCCATAACAAAATATCAGAGAACGAATGGCTTATACAGAGTCAGGAGGACAGAAGTCTAAGATCAAGGTGATAGAATGACTGGTTTCTAATGAGGGCCCTCTCTTAGGCTTGTAGACAGTCACCTTCTCACTATGACTTTACATGATAGGGGGAGAGAAAGAAAGAAAGCTTTTTGTGTCTCTTCTTAGAAGGGCACTATTCCCACAATGAAGGTCATACCTTTGTGACCACAACCAAATGTAATTATCTATCAAAGGTCCACTTCAAAATAAATTTGAAAGTTAGGACTTCAACACATGAATGTGGACGAGGTGTATAATTCAGTCCATAGCAGATTTCCTTTTTTTACTTGCAGTGGCAAATGAGGATTGTACTTTTTTTTTTTTTTTTTGATTCTCTGCTCACTGACTATGTATAAGGTTGCTGTCTGTGAAGAGGCATATTAAATTGTCATAATGCTAGACCACTTCATAAGCTTCAGAACACCATTCCTGTTTCTCCCTTGAAGCCTCACTTTTCCTCTTGAGGGATTGGGAATGGGAGATAATAATTTGATTGGCTAATCCTATTCCAAAATAATAGCCATCCATCAAATGGAAAATTTCTAAGAACAAGAGGGGAATAAATTACAAATAAGCAGGCACTGAAACAAATTTATCTTCATTTCTCAAGATGTAAAAGCATATTCATGAGAAATGGTTTCCTGATAAAGTGCTAAGCAGATACTGAACTATTCATATGTATTTTTGTTTCTTGTTTGCTTTGAAGATCACAATTTTATATTTCTTTACATTTCTGCCATATGGGTGGTAACTTTTAAGTTTTATTTATTCATATGCTTTGAGCAAATTTCTCTTTGCAATCTTAGTAAAATTTATTTATTGCATACTGTCAACAAATATTTATCGAATGCCTTGTATGTATCAGGTGCTATATGAGATACTGTGGACACACCAGTGAATAAAATGGGTACACATCCTTCCCCTATTGTTGATGACAATCTATTGAGGAAAACAAATAGCTCAATAAGCAGTAAGAAAGAAATGTTTTATGGGATGTGCAGAATACCATCTAGCACATACTGAATACATTTCACCTAGAGAAGCTTTTATCTAAGCCAAGATTTTAAGTATATAGGGAGTTACTCAGAGAGACATGAAGAGATAAAGAAGAGGAATTTTCTGGGTCAATCCTATGATGTTTGAAGAGGAGGGGTAGGCAGAAAGAGTATAGCATGTAGAAAGAATGGAAAGAATTTCAGTGTGTTGGAAATTGAGGTGATAGATGATTAGGGATGAGTCTGGAGACAGAAACTGGGAGTTTGAATTTACTTATAAAGTCAATCCATGCAGGTAAGTTTTTCAGCAGGAGAGTATTCATCTTAGAGTAATGTATCTTAATATCATTGTAGTTATATAGAGTAGAAAATGGATGGAACATGAATCAATCCAGAAGTAGAGAAGTACTTAGAAAGCTATTTCAGTGAGAAGAGAATGGTTACCTCAGCTAGTGTATAATCAATGAGTAGCAAGAGAAGTGGAAGGATGTGGAAGATGTAAGTGTTGAAATAGCATTGACAGGATTTGGTGAAAAGTTCAGCTTTGTGGGCATGCTGGAAGTACATGGCATCCTGGTGGAGATTTGATGTAGGCAGCTGGTTAGGTATATCTGATATGTAAAAGAAAGAAAGATGGGTAAATGGTATTTCCCATGTGTGAGGAGAAAAAATGGACTTTGTATAAAAAATTTGCATACTTAACATTTAAGAGGTGAGGAGGAAGAATAGGCTACAAAGGAGACAGAAGACCCAACTAAAGAGGTAGGAAGAAAACCAGGAAAGTGTACCATCAGAGATACCAACAATAAGGGAGGGTTTTGAGAAAGAAAAAAATGTTTAAAAATGTCAACTGTGGCTGAAAGGTAGAATAATAGGAGTGGATATGTCCTTTCTGGACTTAGAGAAAAGGTTATTGTTGACTTGTGCAAAATGAGAAATGAGGGCTGGGGTTGTAGCTCAGTGGCAGAGAGCTTGCCTAGCACATGTGAGGAGAAAAAAGAAAAAGAAAGAAAAGGAGAAAAAAGTTTAAAAGTGTCAACTCTGCAACTCTGGCTAAAAGGTACAATAACAGGAGAAGCATTTCCTGTTTATTGCCTTGTACACTAATCTCTCAGCGTCTTCTTTAAAAGAAGAAAACAAAAATTGTTTTCTAGTGCCATGAATGTGGTTACTTAGTACATTATTTAATGCCATCATCTTTTTAATCTCCTGAAAGCATTCCTTACTAGAAGTCCTGTGGTGAATCGCACATGGTCAGTTGTGGTTGTGGGTTTCCCCTGTTTGTCTCACGTACATATGGCAGGAGCAGGTGCAATTGTTTGGTTGAGAATTCTTCCTGTATTTAGAACAACGGTTCATTACAGTTAAGCATCATCAGAAGTGCTGTGTTTGGGGGTTTTAGGACTGATCTCTTATATGATATTATAAAAGTCAAATTTTCATTTTTACAGTATGTTTTGATGATATCTAGATCTTCACTATAAATTCTTAGCTATTTTCTGATAGTCATTGAGTCTCTTCACCTATTAATACCTTTATACTCTGTAAGTTTTGAATTAGCTTCACAAAGTGGCATACAAAGCATCTGAGACTTGTCTTCCTGTTGGATCAGGGTTAACAGTGAGAATTTTAAGTTTTCTGTTATAGCATTAATTTTATTTCTTGTACCTATTTCTCTTTTACTACCGTTCTTGTGAATATAACCTAGTCTCATACAATAGATGGTTGGTAATAAATTATTGAATTTATAGATGGGTGATAATAAATTACAGATATTTTTTGCATCTGCTTGACTAGCTTTTTTTGTTACCAGTTGTCAGAAGGTGCATATAAAAATCTTACCAGTTGGGCTGGGATTGTGGCTCAGTGGTAGAGCGTGTGCCTAGCACAGGCAGAACCCGGGTTCGATTCTCAGCACCCCATAAAAATTTTAAAAAGGCACTGTGTTGTGTCCATCTACAAAAAAGATCTCTCTCTCTCTCTCTCTCTCTCTCTCTCTCTCTCTCTCTCTCTCCTTTCTCCTCTAAAATAAATAAATAAATAAAATCTTACCAGAGCTTTTACTTTTTACTTTTTTTGATGGCTCTTAGATTCAGGGGAGTCCTTCCTGTATGGCTTTGATGTTTAAAGTAACTAATTCTTACTTAGTTGGATATATAAAAAAATTCTAAATAATTAGCACATAAATATTTCCAGACTATATTTGTTCAACTTAAATCTAGCACATGTACAGTGTATAGGAATTGTATTTTCAATGTTTTTAGTTTTCTTCCCTAAAACTATTAACACACTCTTTCAGATACCTAGTTCAGCTATCTAAATAAATGATTCTTAATAATTTTGAAGTCAGGGGCTCCTCTGAGAAATGATGAAAGCTTTGGATCCACTGTTCTAGAAAAATGCCCAAATCCTAAACTGTCCTGATCATTTTGTACAGTTAAGCCATTACTGTAGGTTCTGAATCCAGTAGAAGCCTAACCTTTTAACCCTCTACTTTTTTTTTTGGTTACTGGGAGGGTACCGGGGATTGAACTCTGGGACACTCGACCACTGAGCCACATCCCCAGCCCTATTTTGTATTTTATTTAAATATAGAGTCTCACTGAGTTGCTTAGCACCTCACTTTTGCTGAGGCTGGCTTTGAACTCAAGATTCTCCTTGAGCTCAAAAACTCAGCCTCCTGAGCCACTGGGATTACAGGCATGTGCCACTGTGCCTGGCTAAGCCTCCACTCTTTAGAACTGGGCTTCATAATCTGTGATCTAGGTTAGGAATTCAGGACCATAATAATGGTTGACTTTTTACACCTACTAGGAAAGCTGTTGCTGTTGTTGAGGTCTAGATGATTAGGATGGCATGTATTCTTCAGGAACTTACTGGTTGCTCAGTTGTTCAAACTAAGACTATTTATGGACCAATTTTGTTACTTCTTCTATTTTTTACAGAATATTTGAATTTGGAATTGTCCCATTATTTAAGCCTCCTCACTGAATATTTACAAAGTACAAAACTGTGCTGCCTTCAAGATAATTAGTAATAGGAGAGATAAACAATGAAAAGTATTATAATAGAAGTATATACTAGTTATAAAACCAATACAAAAGCAATTTTAAAAAGAGTTAGAAAAGACTTCAAAAAGTGAATCTAAGCAGACATGAAAGTTGAATAAGGAAAAGGTATTTTGGGTGGGGAATAGCTAGTATAAAATCCCAAAAGGAGGATGATCATGTACTTAAGGAGTAACAGTTTGAAGCAATTGATCTATAGGTGCAGTACTAAGAAAAGATGGAATCTAAAGCTAGATACAAAAGCAGCGGTCAGGTTAAAAAGTCCTTGGATACATCAAGGATTTTGGACTACAAACAGAGATTATAAACAAGGTGTGTGATATTATAAGATTTGTGCTTTTAGATACTCACTTGGCATCAACATCGAGATGAATTGAAGAGGATTGACAACAGAGGTGGAGACCAGTTTATAAGATGCTTATAATTGTCCATTGTAAAGGTAATAATGTGAGAGATCTCAGATAACAATGTGTCAAATAGTTTAGAGGTGAACAAGGAGCTCCCAAGTTTTCAATTTGATTGATAGGATAGACATTGAGGCTGTTCACTGAGTGAAGGAATATAGGGAGAACAACAGGCTTAGCTTTGGAGAAGACTGTGTTTTAGCTTGAACAGGCTATATTTTGAGATATTCAGATAAAATTGCCCTACAGAAATCCAGAGATCGTGTTCTGTATCTCAGAAAGGGCTACATAATTGTTAGGGACTTAACAGCACAGACTGTACAGCAGATGAGGAATTCACAGATTAAAATGCCTAATGGAACAAAGAAGAGTAGGGCCTGGGTTGGAAATCTGGGAAAAATCAACATTTAAGCATGGTGGATAAAGAGGAATCTTTAGGAAAAGCAAATGGAGAGGAACATGAGTAATAGGAGGGAAAAGGTATAGATACAGAAAAGGAATTCCTGGAAGAGAGCATTGATCAGTTTAATTCATTCCTCAGCAAGTGTAAATAAAAACAAACAACAAACAAAAAAGTCTAAAGGTTTTTCTGAATTGGAAAGTAAGGTGAACTTTGGTTGTCTAGTGGAGAAGAGTCTCAGAAGAGTGGTGAACATGAAATTTAGAAGGCTGTTTTAACTCATGTTTTCAGCTATAGCATGGCCAAGAGTAGTCAAGTGTGTGACAGCATGTGTAGTTTCTCAGGTCCTATGCAGAGCAGTACTTAATAGTTTTGTTTTAAAAATAGAATAGATTTGAATGAGCTGGTGGTCATGGCAGTACAACTTGGGAGGATAAGGCCAGGTGTAAAATTGAGGCCAGCCCGGGCAACTTAGTCAGACCCTGTCCCAAACTAAAAGTTAAAAAAGGCTGAGGATGTGGCTCAGTGGTGGATTGCTTGCCTAGCTTGTATGAGGCCCTGGGTTCAATCCCCAGTAGCCTGGGTGGGAGTTGGGGAATAGAATAGATTTGAGCATGTGTATAGATTGAGGTGAAAAATCAGTAAAAGGTTTGGAAAGGGTTGAAGATGTAGGAAAGAGAGAGAGAGAGAGAGAGAGAGAGAGAGAGATACATGTACAAAGAAGGAGAATAAAATGCAAGAGATATGAGAACCAAATGCTTTGGAGAGGAGGAGGGGAATTTCTACTTTTAGTATGAAGTAGAGGAAAGTAGGTGATTTTACTTACTGGAGCTGTTCCCTCTTCTTTCTGATATGATTTCCCTAATCACTTTTTTCTTTTCTGGTTTGCACCATACCCAGTGCTACAGAATTTCCCATGCTTCAGTTCATTTCCTTTACTTGAATCAAAGATTACATAGTCTAGTGGGCCAACTGACCAACTCCGATGCTATTGTTTGAAAATGATATCCTTTGAAAACTTACTTTCTACTTGTATTCTTCAATAAAATTTTCCAGTTCGTCCGTAATTTAAAAACTAAAAATGACAAGAAACTTCTTTCTTCTAATGTTAATATTCTTTTCAACTTGTGGAATTAAAAAAATATATATACTTTCCAAACTTCCCATTTAAAGTTTAATTATTAAAAACTATGCCTCATTTTAATTTAATAACAAAAATGTAAAACACCTTTTAAAATAACTTTAGGAATGTGAATTAATATTATACATATACATATGTACATGATATATTACTACACGTTATTTGTTTACTGTGTGTGTGTGTGTGTGTATAAAAACATTGTAGAGGAAATAGACTAATAAGTAAGATTATCATGAGAATTCAGTTTCTTTGACCTGGCAGTTAAATCAAATCTTGAAGTATGCTAGCACTCTAATGATTGAATAATTTCAGGTATGGCTAAGAATAACTAAATACTCATATCAAAACAATAGCATTGGAGTTGGTCACCTGGCCTACAAGAATATATAATATTTATAGTTGGCTGGCTGATTCTTACTCTTCTTGTATGTGTTTCTTGATAGGTATTGTACAATTAATCACTTATTTGAATTGAATTTAAACTAACCATTGTATAAGACAACATAGGTGATAACTAGGATAGAAAGAAAAGGAGGATCAGGGTAATAAGGGAAGAAAAAATATTAACAAGAGAGAAAGCAAGGAATGGAGGTAAATAGACTATAGAGAAAAGAAAAGCAATATTTATTCTGTGAGATGAGGAAAAAAGATATTTCTTTGTATCTGTATAAAGCTATAAGTTAGACATAAGATATTGTTTTCTCCCTTTTTATATACAGAAATTAAATTTTGGGGGGAGGGTATACTAGAGAATGAACCCAGAGCTGCATCCCATTTATTTACTTTTAAAATTTAAAGACAGGTGTCACTTTGCTTAGAGCCTTGCTAAGTTGTCAGGGCTGGCCTCAAACTTGTGGTCCTCCTGCCTCAACCTCCTGAACTGATGGGATTACAGGTATGCACCACCACACCTGGCTTAAAGAAACTATTTGTTCCAGGTCAAATTTAGAAGAGTTGAAGTTTCCTGAATGGTAATTGTAAGAACACATCCCATAACAGATAATGTTTCTTTTTAAAAATATTTATTTATTTATTCTAATTTGTTATAGTTGACAGCAGAATGTATTTCAATTCATAGTACACAAATAGAGCACAGTTTTTCATGTCGCTTCGTATCTTCATACATAGGGTAATGATTTCCATCTCATCCCACTGTCCTTCTTACCCCCATGCTCCTTCCCTCCCCTTTGCCCTATTTTCCAAATTTCCTCCATTCCTCCCATGCGGCTCCCTTCATTCCCCATCATGAATCAGGATCCACAAGTCTTAGAAAACATTTAGCATTTGTTTTTTGGGGATTGTCTTATTTCACTTTATTTCACTGAGCAAAATATTCTCCAACTCCATCCATTTACCTGCAAATAATGATTTTATTCTCTTTTAATGCTAAGTAGCATTCTGTTGTGTATATATAACACAATTTTTTTTACATTTTTTAAAATCTATTCATCAATTGAAGGATATCTAAGTTAGTTCCACAATTTAGCTATTGTGAATTGTGCTGCTATAAACATTGATGTGGCTGCGTCACTGTAGTATGCTGGTTTTAGTCCTTTGGGTATAAACCATGTAATGGGATAGCTGGGTCAAATGGTGGTTCCATCCCAAGTTTTCCAAGTAATCTCCATACTGCTTTCCATATTAGTTGCACCAATTTGCAGTCCCACCAGCAATGTATGAGTATGCCTTTCCTCCCACATTTTCCCCAACACTTATTGTTGTTTGTATTCTTTTTTTTACAATTTTATTTTTAATTTTAATGTTATATATGACATAGAATGCATTGCAATTCATTTTACACATGTAGAGCACAATTTTTCATATCTCTGGTTGTACATAGAGTAAAGTCACACCATTCGTGTCTCTATACATGTACTTAGGATAATGATATCTATCTCATTCCACCATCTTTCCTACCCCCATGTTCCCACCCTTCCCCTCTCCTTTGCCCTAAATAGAGTTTATTTAATCCTCCTACCCCACCACCCCAATTATGAATCAGCATCCTTAAATCAGAGAAAACATTCAGCATTTGTTTTTTTGGGACTGGCTAACTTCACTTAGTATTATATTCTCCAACTCCATCCATTTACCTGCAAATGCCATAATTTTATTCTCTTTTAATGCTGAATAATATCTCATTGGATAGGCAGAATTAATATTATCAAAATGACCATACTGCCAAAAGTACTATACAGATTTAATGCAATTCCCATCAAAATCCCATTCATCTACAGAAGGGCATCTAGGTTGGTTCCACAGTTCAACTATTGTGAATTGTGCTGCTGTAAACATTATTGTAGGTGTGTCCCTATAGTATGCTGTTTTTAAGTCCTTTGGGTATAGACTTAGGAGTGGGATAGCTGAGTCAAATGGTGGTTCCATTCCAAGTTTTCCAAGGAATCTCCATACTGCTTTCCAGATTGGTTGCACCAATTTGCAGTTACATCAGTAATGAAGAGTGTGCCTTTTTCCCCACATCCTCGCCAACACTTATTGTTTTTTGTATTCTTAATAACTGCCATTCTGACTGGAGTGAGATGAAATCTTAGAATAGTTTAGATTTGCATTTCTCTAATTGCTAGAGATGTCGAACATTTTTTCATATATTTGTTGATTGATTGTATAGCTTCTTCTGAGAAGTATCTGGTCAGTTCCTTGGCCCATTTATTGATTGGGTTGTATTTTTTTTGATGTTAAGATTTTTGAGTTATATATCGTAGAGATTAGTGCTCTATCTGATGTGCATGTGGTAAAAATTTGTTCCCAAATTGTAGGCTCTCTATTCACCTCACTGATTTTTTTTTTTTTTTTTTTGCTGCGCAGAAGCTTTTTGTTTGAATCTATCCTTTTTATTGATTCATGATTTTATTTCTTGTGCTATAGGAATCTTATTAAGGAAGTTGGGGCCTAATCCAACATGATGAAGATTTGGGCCTACTTTTTCTTCTATTAGGGTTTAATTCCTAGGTAGTTATTCACTTTGAGTTGAGTTTTGTGCATGGTGAGAGATAGGGGCTTAGCTTCATTTTTTGCATGTGGATTTCCAGTTTCCCCAGCACCATTTGTTGAAGACACTATCTTTTCCCCAATATATGTTTTTGGTGCCTTTGTCTAATATGAGATAACTGTATTTATGTGGGTTTATCTCTGTGTCCTATATTCTGTACTATTGGTCTACAAGTCTATTTTGGTGCCAAATATCATGCCGTTTTTGTTACTATTGGTCTCTAGTATAAAGCCTGGTATAGTGATGCCACCTGCTTCACTCTTCTTGCTAAGGATTGCTTTTGTTATTCTGAGTCTCTTATTTTCCAGATGAATTTCATGACTTCTTTTTCAACTTATGTGAGGAATGCCATTGGGATTTTGATGGGAATTGTATTAAATCTGTATAGTACTTTTGGCAGTATGGTTATTTTGATAATATTAATTCTGCCTATCCAAGAACAAGGGAGATCTTTCCATCTTCTATGATCTTCTTTAATTTCTTTCCTTAGCATTTTGAAGTTTTCATTGTAGAGGTGTTTCACCTGTTTCATTTATATATATATGAAATTGTTTGAATCTGTCATATATATATTTTAAATGGGGTAGTTTTCCTAGTTTCTCTTTCAGAGCATTGGTCACTGATGTACAGAAATGCCTTTGATTTATGGGTGTTGATTTTATATCCTGCTACTTTGCTGGATTCATTTATTAGTTCTAGAAGTTTTCTGATGGAAGTTTTTGAATCGTCTAGGTATAGAATCATTGTCAGCAAATAGTGATAGTTTGAGTTCTTCTTTTCCTATCCATATCCCTTTAATTTCTTTTGTCTGTCTAATTGCTCTGGCTAGAGTTTCAAGAACAATGTTAAATAGAAGTGGTAAAAGAGAGCATCCCTGTCTTGTTCTAGTTTTAGAGGGAATGCCTCCAATTTTTCTCCATTTAGAATGATGTTGGCCTGGGTCTTAGCAAGGATAGCTTTTACATTGTTGAGATATGTTTCTGTAATCCCTAGTTTTTCTACTGTTTTGAACATGAAGGGGTGCTATATTTTGTTGAATGCTTTTTCTGCATCTATAGAGATGATCATATGATTCTTATCTTTAAGTCTATTAATGTGATGAATTACATTTATTGATTTTCATATGTTGAACCAACCTTGCATCCCTAGGATGAACCCCACTTGATCATGGTGCACTATCTTTTTTATGTTTTTGTATTTGATTTGCCAGAATTTTTTTGTGAATTTTTTGCATCTATGTTCATTACAGATATTGGTCTGAAGTTTTCTTTCTTTGATGTGTCTTTGTCTGGTTTTGGAATCAGGGTGATATTGGCCTCATAGAAAAAGAGGGAACACATCCAAACTCATTCTGTTTCATGAAATAATTTGAGGAGTATTTGTATTAGTTGTCTTTGATGTTCTTGTAGAACTCAGCTATGTATCTATCTGGTACTGGACTTTTCTTGGTTGGTAGCCTTCTGATGGAGTCTTCTATTTCATTGCTTGAAATTGATCTGTTTAACTTGTGTATATCATCCTGATTCAGTTTGGTCAAATCATATGACTCTAGAAATTTGTCGATGCCTTTGATATTTTCTATTTTATTGGAGTACAAATTTTCAAAATAATTTTTAATTATCTTCTGTATTTCTCTAGTGTTCATCGTGATAATTCCTTTTTCATCACAGATGTTAGTAATTTGAGTTTTCTCTCTCCTGGTCTTTTTTAGTGTGGTTCAGGTATCAATTATTTCCTGTGTTCTGCTTTTGGTGTTGATTTGTTCTTTTTTCTAAGGCTTTGAGATGTAATGTTAGGTCATTTTTATTTGTTGATTTTTTTTTCTTCTTTTAAGGAATGAACTCCATGCAATGATCTTTCTTTTTAGTACTGCCTTCATAGTGTCCCAGAGATTTTGATATGTTGCATCTATGTTCTCATTCACCTCTAAGAATTTTTTTAATCTCCTCTTTGATGTCTTTTGAACCCATTGTTCATTCAATAGCATATTATTTAGTCCCTAGGTGTTAGAGTAGCTTCTATTATTTATTTTATCATTGATTTCTAATTTCATTCCATTATGATCTGTTAGAATGCAGCGTAGATCTCTACTTTTTTGAATTTGCCAAGAGTTGATTTGTGGCATAATAAATGGCATATTTTAGAGAAGAATCCATGTGCTGCTGAGAAGAAAGTATATTCACTTGTTGAAGGATGCAATTTTCTAAATATGTCTGTTAAGTCTAAGTTATTGATTGTATTATTGATTTATATAGTTTCTTTGTTTAGCTTTTGTTTGGAAGATCTATCCAGTGATGAAAGAGGTGTGTTAAAGTCACCCAGAATTATTGTATTGTGGTCTGTTTGACTCTTGAAATTGAGAAGAGTTTGTTTGATGAATGTAGATGCTCCATTGTTTGGGGCATATATATTTATAATTGTTATGTCTTGTTGATGTATGGTTCCTATAAGCAGTATGAAATGTCCTTTTTGATATATTTTGATTAACTTTAGCTTGATGTCTACTTTATTTGAAGTGAGGATAGAAACCCCTGCTTGTTTTCACAGTCCACATGAGTGTGTTTTTTGCCAACCTTTCACCTTCAGTTTGTGGTGAGATAAGTCTCTTGAAGGCAGCATATTGTTGGGTCTTTTTAAAAATCCAACCTGCCAGTCTATGTCTTTTGATTGGTGAATTTAGGCCATTATAATTGAGACATGATTTGTTTTCTCAGTCATTTTTGTTCATTTTTGGTATTTAACTTGACTTAATTTTTCCTTTGATTGATTTTTTCTCCTTTGCTAATTTTCATTGTTGTTTTTCATTTCCTCCTCATGGAATATTTTGCCAAGGATGTTCTGTAGTATAGGCTTTCTAGTTGTAAATTCTTTAACTTATGTTTATCATGGAAAGTTTTAATTTCATCATCAAATCTAAAGCTTAATTTTGCTGTATATAAGATTCTTGGTTGGCATCCATTGTCTTTCAGAGCTTGGTAAATGTTGTTCCACGATTTTCTAGCTTTCAGGGTCTGGGTTGAACAATCTGCAGAGATCATAATTGGTTACCCCCTATATATAATCTAATTACTTTCTATTGTGAGTTTTAAAATTATCTCCTTATTCTGTATGCTAGGCATTTTCATTACAATGTGTCTTTTTGTGGATCTGTTGTGATTTTGTGCATTTGTTGTCCTGTAAGTGTCTTATATTTGATTTTCCAATTCATTCTTTATGTTTGGAAAGTTTTGTGATATTATTTCATTTAATAGATTGTTCATTTCTTTGGTTTGGAACTCTATGTCTTCCTCTATCCCAATAATTCTTAAATTTGGTCTTTTTATGTTATCCTATAATTCTTGAATGTTCTGGCCATGTATTCTTACCATCGTCCACTGTGTGGTCAGCATTCTTTTCAAGATTATATATTTTTTCTTCATTGTCTGAGGTCTTGACTTTCAAGTGATCTAATCTGTTGGTGGTGCTTTCTGTTGGGTTTTTAATTTGGTTTATTAGTTCTTTCATTTTAAGGATTTCTTGTTTTGTTTTTTTTTTCAGAACCTGTATCTCTTTAATGAAGTAGTTTTTTGCTTCATGTATTTGCTTCATGTAGCTCTTTATGAAAATGATCTTTTGCTGCCTATATTTGCTCTCTTATATCATCCTTTAATTCACAATTAAATTATGTACATTCAAATTATGTACATTCTGAACTCCTCCTCTTTGATTTCTTCTGTTGTGCTGGCCATGGATTCTAATGATGTAGTATCTTGTTTGGGGCACTTTCTTTCCTTGTTTTTTTCATGTTGTTTGTGTGTCTTCTCTTCTGGTACTGTGGATTTGAAGTGTTATAGTTTTTACCCTATTGGCTTATAGTGTCTCTGAAGGGTTTAAATTCCTCCCATTTAAGTTGGAGAAAGAATATTAACAGATCCCAATACAAACAATATGCAACCTTAAACCAAATAGCTGCTATTAAGACATTTATGGTTTTGTCACAATATGCAGAAATGGTGAGTTCAATTATTATCTACAATACAAAAAGTAGGTTTGCAAAAGGATTTACAGTTTCTGATGGTGGACAAAGAACCCGGGGTAAGGTGTAGGGTGAGATGTTGAGCATTTAGGAGGTGAGGATATAGAGTTATTTGATCTCAGAAAGCATGAAAGAGGAATCTAAAGAAGTTGGTTGGTAGCAGGAGAAGAGAGAGAAAGTGATTTTGGAAGTAGGAAGACAATAGTGTAAAAAAACAAAAATATTTTGAAAACTATAAAATGTAAATATAGGAGATGAAAGAATGTACAACACAACTATAATAGACTATTCCGACATTTAAGTCCTCAGTAGCCTAATTCATGAAATGTATTTGGTTTCACAATTGTTGCAAATGTGAGGGCAGGAGAAGAAAGAGGAAAAAAAAAATCTTGAAGGAAGATATCAGGATTATTTTTGCTGGAGATCAGTATCTTTCCTGTTTCCCTTCTTGTTCAATAGGTGGGGTTGCTGTTGTTTGTTGGTATCTCCACTCTCAGGATGGTGAAGGTTATTACGGGGGAGGGTTGATCTTGTGGGTGGAGCTCCTGGATGTGGGGTATAGCATTTTTGGTCCCTGATGGGAGACTGCACCCCAAGGATCTCCTTTGGGGCTCACTCATGTGATGTGATTATATCTCCTGCAAACCTCACAATTCCTGATCTCTAATTTAGTCTCTGAACTGTATCTCACCCTCTCCCTTTCTACTTCCCAATCACTAACATTTCTCTCCTGAGGTCTTGAGGGCTGAGTTCTGGGGGCTGTGCACCTGTTGTGGAGAGCTGTTTTGTATTGGGCATTTCAGAACCAGGTTTTGCAAGCTACAAACCAGCCATGTAGCTGCAAGCACTGTGCCTGGTTAGTGGCTGCCGGGGAGAGGGGAAATTTGGGGACTGAAGATACCTTGAAATTGCTTCTAAGTCCCAACTGGTGTTCCAAGCTGGGCGTTGCCCCAATTAAAGATGGCAACGAAGGTGTCCCAGATGGACGTAGCTGTTTTCACCAATTGGGTGTCGGGTTGGGTGGGGCCAGGCAGTGGTGATGGGTGACATGTTCAGAGATGCAGCTCTGTGGCATCCGTGTTATGACTGGCGGCTGTCTCCAAACCCTGTGCTGTGTTCTCCGGTATAGGCTACCACATGTAAGGGACTATGTCAGTGGTTGCAGTGTCCCTAGATGGAGGTGACTGGGTGAGCCGCATTTTGGCAGATGGGGGTCCCTATGGGAGTGGCAGCTGGAGTTCCTGCACGTGGGCAATGGCTGGGTGTCCTGCCTGGGAGCAGCAGCCAGGATTCCTGCGTGGGTGGGTGACCAGGAGTTTGATGTGGATGCTGATGCTAGTGGTCCTACTCATGCACCAGGAGGTCCTGCGTGGGTGAATGGCCAGGAGTTCTGCCAGATAATGTTTCTTACTCACAGAGATGAATTCAGTTGCCCACTATTATTAATAGGACTTTTGTAGCATTTCCTTTCGGAGTATCAGGAGAGGCAGGTTCCAGGCAGTATATAAAAAGGGACTAAGAAAAGTTTTCTCTCCTGAGTTCTGTCTATATTATGGCATCTATAGATCACTGGCAGTTGCATATAAGGTAGGCTAGTGGTTGCCAAAGGATACTCAGGAAATGGGTTAAAAATCGGAGGGTCAAATTTAGGATAACAGTGCTTACTGTCTCATCTGGGACAAATTCTTTTGATAGCTAATGCTATTCAGATTTCTAGAGTTGTATAAACCTATCTATAATCAGAATAAAGATCATTGAAATGTGGACACTTAATACCATACTCACATTTGAAGCAAAATAATGTAATTATTAAAAAGTTCAAGCCAGGATCTGTGGCATAGGTCTGTATTCTCAACTACACTCAGGAGGCTGAGTGAGAGGATTAAATTTTGAGACAACTTAGTGAGACCCTATCTCAAAATAAAAAAAGGGATAGTGATGTGCCAGAGTACTAGCAGTGCACATCTATAATCCTAGCTACTCCCAGCAACTCGGGAGCTGAGGCAGGAATGATCACAAGTTCAAGGCCAGCATCAGTAATTTAGCAAGATCCTGTCTTAAAATTTAAAAAAGGGTTGGGGATGAAGCTTAATAATAGAGCACGTGCCTAGCATATGTGAGACTTGGGTTCAAGACTCAGAACAAGGAGAAAAAAATTCAAGTCCAGTTGTGTCACTAACTCTGTGGCTTTAGGCAAATTATTTAACTTTTTTTAGTCTCAGTTCACTCATATATAAAATGGGGATAATAATAGGAAGATCAAATGCTAAATATATGGTGCTTAATATGTGATGCTTGAATTTTGTACATACTCAATACATGTTAACTATTTTTGGTCATACTTTAAAATATGAATTTATTAATTCAGGAGGATTGCAAACATTTTGTGATAGTGGAAAAAGATTTTATGCTTTTATTTGAAGAAGTATTAAGGATAGGCTGGGGTTGTAACGGCTTAGTAGTAGAGCTAAGGTTTTCCACAAACCCTTTTGCTTTGTGTGTTCCCCTGAGATTGAATATCTAGCTAAGTCACCTTTATTGCCATCTTTGGGAATTGAAGGGAGACGTGTGAGGCCCTGGGTTCAATCCTCAGCACCACATAAAAATAAATAAGTAAAATAAAAGCATTATGTCCAACTACAACTAAAAAATAAATATAAAAAAAAGAAGTATTAAGGAATCCTAAGGGATAATAATGTGCATGTATTTGAAAGTTTTAAAGGTGAAGAGCATATAAATATTTTAAGTATAACCACCTATGAATGGATGTTTTTCTTCAAGAGAGACTGTGTTAGTCAGTTTTCTATTACTGTAACAAATTTTGAGACAATCAACTTAAAAAGAGAAAAGACTTATTTTAGCTCACAGGTTTGGAGGTTTTAGTCCCATTTGCTTTGGGACTACAGTAGCTCATCATGGTAAAAGCTCATGGTAGAGTAACCCATTCAATGTCTGGGACAAAAAGGAAGGAGAAAAAGGAAGAGAAGTACTGGGGTCCCTCTGTTCCTTTCAAGGACACACAACCACTGGCGAGAAACCTTCTGCTAAGGTCCACCTGTTAAACTTATTACCACCTCTAAAAAAGTACCACGCTGGAGATTAAGCCTTATGGGCCTTTGGGAGTCCAAAGTATAGCAGGAATTTTGAGTAACTAAGATTCACTGATCTATTTTAAGGCCAGAGAGAAATGACTTGTTTAGCCATTAAGACTTGAATTTGACAATACATAGCTTGTTCCACAGGAAAATTATTTTCCACAGGGTTCTTATTTTTTAACTTTTTATTTTCAAGAAGTCCTGGATTTGGTTAGCTGCATAAAACATACATAATTATATTAGATTCTTATTTTCTAAAACACATCTTGCATGTTTATTCACCATTGTAGATATCTCTTAGAGCCATTTTGCTTTGTGTGTTCCCTTGAGATATGAATAGCTAGCTCAGTCACCTTTATTGCCACCTTTGGGAATTGAAGGGAAAGCAGTATTTGAGTGAGAATAATCAATTTGGGAACGCTATGTTTGATGTTGACTTATGCCCGGATGATTTTAATAATACTTGTAGAAGACCAAAGATTTTAGTACTTTGTAAATTTTGCTTCTCTGTATTTAGCCTCTGTTGTTTTCACTAGTAAAATTCAGATTTTTCACTTGTTTTCACTTAAGAAAAAAGATGCTGCATAAATCTAAAGCATTATGTGTGATTATGAATTTACTACATTTCAAAGATAATATATTCCTTCCAAGCTTAATAGGTGTAGGGATTAGAGGAATTGAGAAGCCCCCTTTTCTCAGAATCTGTGGTTGAAGAAAACAGTCTGTGTTTATGTAGGTCCTGAAGTTTTTACTCTGGCCCTCTTAGGAATCAAGTAACAAATTGAGTTGGTTTTCAGAGCAGTTCACTAATATTCACCAATGAAATCTCCCCAATGGACAAATCAAGTTTTACTATGAACCTCCTGAAAAGCTCAGTTCTTCCTCTTGAGAAAGTCTGTATTTTCACGTGGTAATCATCATATTGTCATAATATGAGCTATAAGCATTTGCTCATATCTGTGAAATTTTAATAGCTTAATGAGGTATAACTTCCTCATTTAGGTGTTTTAGGCAATAAGCAATTTTTAGCTTATCTCATCACTGGTTTTGGATTCACAGTCATACATGTGCCATTGATTATATGTCTATTTTTTTCTGGGATAGTATATGCCATAACATTATATAGACCAGGCATTTAATGTAAATTTGATATAATATTAGAAGAAAAAGTAGTTTATATTTTATTTTTATTCACAAAGTATTCATAAGTTTTAACCTGCTTAAAATTACAAATTGAGACTGTAAAAGGTAAGTGATTTTCTATTCTCCCACAAAGCCAAGCACGGATCACTTTTGGAATGTGGACTAAAATAATGTACTTTGGTCTTTTGTTGTTATTGATAATGTGATATAGCTAATTGTTTTCAAATATTAAGATGATATTTGTTTTAGTTAGCTTTTTTGCTGCTGTACCTAAAGGATCCAACCAGCACAATTGTAGAGGAGGAAAAGTTTGAGAGCTCATGGTTTCAAAGGTTGACAGAGGGCTCCCATTCCTCTGGGCTCAAGGTGAGGAAGGATATCATGGCTGGAGAGTGTGGCAGAGGAAAGCAGCTCACATCATGGTGGTCAGGAAGTAGAGAGAAAAACTCCACTGGACAGGTACAAATATATACCCAAAGCCATGCCACAATTCCCACCTCCTCCAGCCACTAACCTACCACTCAGTTAATCCCTATTAGAGGATTATATCATTGATTGGGTTAAGACTCTTCTTACAACCCATTCATTTCTCCTTAGAACCTTCTTGCATTGTTTCACACGTGAGCTTTTGAGGGACACCTTACATTGAAACCATAACAATATTGTAGCAGTTATGGTGCATAGTACTGAGGCCAAACATGATTGAACTTTCTAGGAAAGACAAAATTTTGAAATATCTTTCCCATCTGTAACTCTTAGGTATAAGAACATACAATGCTTATGAAATACATAAAGCATATGTACAAACATGAATATCCTAGCACTAAAAATAAATCTGTCCATATTTAATTTTTATTAATTTTATTCTTTAAGTTTCATAACATATATCTCAAGATTATTATAGATTCAATTATGAAACTATCCTAATGAGTAGAGTTTTTTTTTTTTTTTTTTAAATTGAAGATTTGCCTTATTTGTATGAATATTCTTTAATCTCCTCTCGTCATATAACTTTCTGGTGACCTCTGTATCAATGTTTGAATTGATGGAATAGATATTGTGAATTCACAGAAGAGAATGGACATACATGTCTTAGGCACTACAGATGAGACCTAGAACAGGGCTTGCCATGAGTAAATTTTTGAAAGGATAATTTCTTTACTTTTATTAAAGAAGATTATATATAAATAATATGGAGTTCTCAGAAATAACATAAATTTATTATTTATATTTTAGTAACTTGTTCTAAACTTGAGCTTGTGAACTTTTGACCTTCCATACTAAACTTATAGGACAAACTTAACAATAAAAGTAGAACAATGTTAATATTCTAAGATGAATATTTCATTATACAGGTGTAAATAATTGTTTCTCATATTTAATAACTTTTGACATACTCTATAAAAATTATTTCCCCTTAAGATCATTGTGTAAGACAATATTTTAATAATATTTTAATATATTTAAGTAATATATTCAAATAATTTCAAGGAGAATTCTTATGATATTTGCTAGAAAATTAGTGACAGAGAAGGGATATTAAACTGTTCCATAATATTAAATATAATATCCTATTATTAATCTAAGTACAATTTAAAGACCACATTAAAAATTTGACTTTAAGGGCTTTGAAGGTTCTTAGAACCTGAAAACAAGTAATTGCAATATACTATAATTTGTAACACACTGATCCAAGTAGAAGACTTTTAGGTGTACCCTTGAATATCTTTGAGTGTAAACTCTTTTTCCCAGTGGGGCTGTTGGAGGCCAACTACAACTTTAACTTTCACTCTCCTAAAAAAATTGAAATTTACTTAAATTATTTTCTCTTTAATATCTTCCTTATATGTCTTGCTTTTTGTAGAAATCTAATAAGAAAAGAATATGGATTTTCTTTTCATTTAATAGGAAAGGAAATAATAAAGACATTAAAGGAAATTATGGCAGTACTCAAGTCTTTCATTTTTTCATCTCTGAGGGTAATCTTATTTTACTGAATTAGTTGTGAACTTACTTTGAGTTATAGTCTCTACTGAATATTTTGCCCTTAGTTGAGGAGAGATCCAAACCAAATGAGTCTTCAGAGGTCAAAAGAAATTACAGATTCAATTTACCAAATTTTATTGAACTGTCATTACCTGAGCCCTTGTCACAGTCACCTGCCTTAAAATACATGATTTTAAATTTTTTTGAAAGCTAATTATAGCATTGATGATATTATTAATGATATGCTTGTTATATGTCAGGCACTGTGATTGTGTTGTATAAATTAATCTTCTCAAAAAACCCACTTTATAGGGGAGGAAATTGTGTTTCTGATCAGTTTAAACCACTTGCTTAAGGGCTCTGTTAGTTGGTCATTTGCAGAACTGGCTTCTTTCTCAGATATGTCCTACTTCAATATATTTACTCTTGAGTAGTTGGTTTAGCCTACTTTTCATTTCTATAGAATTGGAATAAAAATAATTTTATTGATTATTATAATTGCCTTTATTTATTACCAATACTTCAAAATATTTGCTTTCCTGATTTTTTAATTCCTTGCTCATGCTCATTGTTAATTTGATAGATGGAAAGATGACCAAAGCCTTATGTTTTGTAAGAAACAGAACCTTTTGAAATGAGAAAAAAGAAAAGAAGTTAGAATGGATCATTTTATTTTCAAAATTACTAACCTATTTTGTTATTTTCAGGGAAAAGAAGACAATATTTTAAGAAAATATATTTGTTTGATCAATGTAATTTAATGGTCAGAGTGTTGACCTTTGAGTTGGAGAAGAATATTATATTGAAAAAAATTAATGAACCACCTTATTTCTTAGTTATTAAATTAGGATAGTACTTACTGTTTCCATGTCCTATTTCATGGGAAAATTGGAAAAAGTATTATAACTACCTCAATCAAGTGTAAATGCATAGAGTAAATAGCCAATTTTAAGAATGAAAGTTATTGAATTATTATTATTTATTTATTTGTTTTTTTATAAGGCACTGAGATTAATCCTTAGGACCACTGGGGATGAGATGGGAGGCTGATTTAAAATGATTTTATCCTTCTAGAAAAATCTTATTTAGCATTTCTGAAGTACAGCTAGGTGTCACCTGATTATTAGATGATATGCCTTTCCTGAATTTAAATCTTATAAAGCAATACTGCCCTTAATAAGAAAAATTTTATATGAAGAATAATATGTCTTATACTATTGGAATTTTGATTTCTCATTTTGGTGTTACAGGATTTTCTTAATGTTACCATAATTACTTTTTTAGTGTATTTTGGGATCTCTACTGTGCAGCTCCAGAGAGACGGGAAACATGTGAACACTCAAGTGAAGCAAAAGCCTTCCATGATTATGTAAGTGAACATACGCTTTACAAAGTTATACTATCAATTTTCTTTTTAACCCAAATGCTTTGGGTCATCTATTATTTTGTCTTGGCACTTAAGAAATGGTTGGTTTTCTTTTCTTTTTTCTTTTTCATCTTGAAACTTAGGCTCATAATTTTAAAATGAAATACAAAGGTATATTTGAGATATTGTTGAAGCTTAGGATAAAGAGTAGGCCTAACTCCTAACTGTTAAAGGTATTTCTTATTGTTAAGCATGTCTGATTTGTGAAATATCAGATTTACAAAAATAAGATAGTAATTCTTTAGTTTCCAAAGATATTTATGGCAAGATTTCTGTAAATGGTTACTTCTCAATTTTTAAATAGACACACACAAATACATACACACAAATATTCCATTCTCCCTTTGAAAATTTTGGCTATAAATCTTAAGACTGTTCCTGCCACTGAATTCAATTCACCGAATAAAATTTGTTATGGATTAAAGGAAATGTCAAACAAGAAAGCAGAAGATTCTAGACAAAAATAAATATATGATTTAAAAAAAATTCTTGAGGAAGGTCAGTGGATTATCTTTGGTTTGAGCGTTTTTAAGGAAAGTGACAATAAGATAATAATTTTAGAAAGCTGATTTTATCAGGAAGTAGAATGATGGAAAAAGAAAGGAAATACAAGAAGGAGAATTTTTCTTTAGGGAAAAATTGCATGTATGAATGAGGAAAAGGTGTTTTAAAGGGGCTGGAAAAACAGTTGTAGAATAGATGGTAAAAGAAGGACAGATTGAATTGGGGATGGTGGAAATTCAGTTCCCTTTTTTAGAAGTAGAATTGGGGCAGGAACCTGGGGAAATATCTGACAGCAAACACCTAAAACTTAACTAGAGGGATACTTGTCTAGTTGGTCGAAGGAAGCATCATTCTGTGCAAAAGTCCTTAAAAATCACATCCAGGGTTCAAGAGGAAAAAAGTCTTTGTTCTTATGCAGGAACTAATTCAGTCTTAGACCTAAGAGTTGAATTGGCTAGAAGAATTATAACCCTTCAAAATAGCAGGAGGGTGAGTATGCAGATTTTTAAGAGACATGAAATCTTGGGCACCTGGCAGGACTGTGTAGTTCTTTAAATCTGTACTAACTTGATTGCTTATGATTACCTCATCTGATGTTGATTGTACTCATAAGCTTGACATGTACTAAATAGTAGCTCTTGGACATAAGGTGTATGTAGGGGATTCTACTGCACATAAAAAAAAGGAGGTAATATATAAGTCAGGGCCCAGGCAGGACACAGTATTTCTCTGTACAATCTTACTTTGCTACTTGTAAAAGAGGCATAATATTTGACAATGTATAGTTTACTAAATTAATTATGTAAGTATTTTTTCAAAATTCTTTTGTGTAGAAAGATATACCCTGCTGTTCACTATAAATATCTTATGGGGGCTATTGAACTAATTAAGTAGCTATTTCTAGAAATATTAGATAAATTACCATATTGTCATTACACTTTCATCTTCATCATTATCATCTCGCCATTCATAAGTCACTTTCAAAAATTCAAAGACTATTCATACTTATTAGGTTTAGAAATACACTTAAATATTTCAAAGTTTTTGAAAATGAGCGTTGGCCAAAGGTAGGTGTGAAATTGAGTGGAATTTAGAGTAAGAACAACTTTTTACCATGTTATTTGGTCCTAAAAGTAGTTTATAAAAAATTTAGTATTGGGTTTAATAACAGTATGAATATTAACACATTTTATCAAGTGTTTAATTTTATATTAAATTTTTAGTATTAAGAGATTCAATTTATTCATAGATAGAATTTTCATTAAATCTTTAAGCCATCTTAGTAGTATTGATACATGCCCAACTTTTTCAAAATCAGGAATTGATAAAAGATAAAGTTTGACTTATATAATTTTATATTAAAATTGTATTTTTAGAAATACATTTACTTTCTATCGCTTATTTTCATGAAGATTTCCTGAATTATTAATACTAAATGATTTCTGAAAATGATCAACATAATTTGTAAATATACTGGTTTAAATGCGTAAATATAGAAGCTTTAAAATCCTGGTTATTATGAGATCTAAAGTGGACCGTGGATATTTCTTGGATATTCAATTTCTTTGAATTTATATCTACAAGTGGGAATGCTGGATCAAATGGTAAATCAGTTTTTAGTTTTTTCAAGAATAAGCAATAAGGGAGAAGGAAGATGGCGGCGAGGGGAGTGCATTGCCCCCGTGTGCTGCTTCACTGTGTGGGAGTATGACAAGTCAGGACGGCTAAAGGATATCTTGTTAGGAATTTCCAGCAATAGTGGGGTGCTCCGGAACCTGGAGGAAGGATTTCCATCGCACGAGGATCGGCTACGGGGACTCAAACGCGAGAGGTTTGTCGCACGGAGGGTAACACTGCTTATTCAGCAAAACGCCCCGCGGCTAGAGTCTGCAGCGCGCGCTGGGATAGAGACGCAGGGTTACAGTGCTGCAGTTTCTGCCAGCCGCGCAAGCACCGTACTCAGGGCTGAATTCTGGGTTCGAGACGGGGGAAGGAAGCGGTCCATCTCGGTTCTCCACACCGGTCAGACCACAGAGGAGGCCAGCAGCCACCATGTTGGTAAACTGACGTCACCTTCCCTGTTTTCGACTGACCGCAGCTCATTCAGCCATAGATCAGGTAATTTCAGGCTGCAATTCGCCTGCAGCTTGCAGACAGATTGCTAGGGTTCAGCGCCTGGGTGCTTCTTAGAACCTGATCCTATCGGAGCGAACACCGAGCGCGGGGCGGCCGAGTTCCGGCTCCCGGAATCGCCCCGGAACCGCCCTGGCCCAGGGCTGCGGAGCCTGCGGAGGCTGCTTCTTGGACCCTGCGCCTATCAGAGCATACAACAAGCACTAAGCAGCCGAATTCCGGCTCCCGGAACTGAGCCCGCGGGGACTGCTTCTTGGAGCTTACACTTATAGGAGCTTACACAGAGCATGGAGTGGCCGAGTTCCGGCTCCCGGAACTTCCCTGGCCCGGGGCTAGGAGCCCGCGGAAACTGCTTCTCTGTCCGGGTCCTGCTGAGGGCCGGTCAGGACTCACCCGTTGCATTGGTTGCCCGACAAGGGGAACGAAATGCTGCCATTCGCATAGGATACCAACATGGCAGAGATCTGATGTCAGCAGAAAGCGGCGGAGGAGAGAACTTCATCAATACCAGCGGTGACATAAGCAGTTGGTCTCCTGGTAGGGGGGGTGAGGCACAGTCACCCGAGTCTCCTCAATTTGTCGTCGAGCCAGAGGGGAGGAGCCGGGCCGCTGCCAGCGCCCGGAGCAGGCCCAGCGGCTCGCCAGCGTGGTGACCGCGTGACCCCAATTGGAGAGGGGGTGGAGCGGAGCCGCCACCCGCACCTGCAAGGTGGGCAGACCCGTGACCCAGTGGTACATGGGCGTGGTAGAAGGGGCAGGGCAGAGCCGCCGTTTGCGCTTGCAAGGTAAACAGACCTGTGACAGCCTGGCAGGTCAGGCCCAGTGGCCTGCCAGTGTGGTACACACGTCACCCCAACTGGAGTAGGGGCAGAGCAGAGCCTTCTCCCACGCCCGGATTAGGCCCTGCTGGTGTGGTGGTCACGTGACCCCAATTGGAGTGGGGGCGGAGCGGAACCGCCACCCGTGCCCGCAGGGTGAGCAGACCAGTGATCAACCTGCAGATCAGGCCCAGGGGTCCGCAGGCGTGGTAGGAGGGGCAGGGCAGATCCACCGCCCGCGCCTCCAAGGTAGGCAGACCTACAGCAGACCGGCGGATCAGGCCCAGGAGCCTGCCGGCGTGGTACAAACACCACCCTAATTGGAGTAGGGGCAGAGCAGAGTCGCCGCCCGTGCCAGGAACAGGCCCAGCGTCCTGCAGGCGGGGTAGTCACGACACCCCAATTGGAGTAGGGGCAGAGCAGAGCCTCCACCCGTGCCCGAAAGGTGGGCAGATCTGCGACCGACCAGCGGGACAGGCCCAGTGGCCTGCCGGTACGACAGACATGTCACCCCATTTGGAGTAGGGGCAGAGTAGAGCCGCCTCCCGCACCTGCAGGGTAGGCAAACCTGCAACCGACCGGCGGATCAGGCCCGGTGGCCTGCCGGCGTGGTACACTCGTCACCCCAATTGGAGTAGGGGCAGAACAGAGCCGCCGCCAGCTCCCAGAACAGGCCCAGTGACCTGCCGGCGTGGTAGCCACGACACCCCATTTGGAATAAGGAGAGAGCAGAGCCGCTGCCCGCACCTGCAGGAAAGATACGCAAGCAGTATGAAAAGACAAGGAAAGAAAGGACCACAAGCAATGCAGGTCAACGCAACTTTAGAAGAGGTAACAGCTGCAGCAGATGGAATGTCAGATAAAGAATTCAGGATATACATGCTTCAGATGATCTGGAGTATCAAGGAAGACATTAGACAGCAAAATCAGACAATGAAAGATCACTTCAACAACAAATTACGCAAACAAATCCAGGAAGCAAAGGATCAACTATACAGGGAGATAGAGGTTATAAAAAACAAACAAACAGAAATCCTAGAAATGCAGGAAGCAATAAACCAACTTAAAAACTCAATGGCGAATACTACCAGCAGAGTAGAACACTTAGAAGATAGAACATCAGACAATGAAGACAAAGTATTTCAACTGGAAAAGAACATAGACAGCTCAGCAAGACTGTTAAGAAACCATGAGCAGAACATCCAAGAAATATGGGATAACATTAAGAGACCAAACTTAAGAGTCATTGGGATACAGGAAGGTACAGAGCTCCAAACCAAAGGAATGAGCAGTCTATTCAATGAAATAATAGGAGAAAACTTCCCAGACTTGAAGAATGAGACAGAATCCCAAATCCTAGAAGCCTACAGGACGCCGAATGTGCAAAATCATAAGAGATCCACACCTAGACACATTATAATGAAGATGCCCAACATACAGAATAAGGAGAGAATTTTAAAAGCTACAAGAGAAAGGAAGCAGATTACATTTAGGGGTAAGCCAATCAGGATAACAGCTGATCTTTCAATACAGACTCTGAAAGCTAGAAGATCCTGGAATAACATATTTCAAACACTGAAAGAAAATGGGTTCCAACCAAGAATTGTGTATCCAGCGAAATTAAGCTTCAGGATGGAGGAAGAAATTAAAACCTTCCACGATAAACAAAAGTTTAAAGAATTTGCAGCTAGAAAACCATCTCTTCAAAACATCCTCGCCAAAGCATTACAGGAAGAGGAAATGGAAAATAACAATGAAAACCAACAGTGGGAGGTAGGACAGTAAAGGGGGGGGAAATAATCAAAGAGGAAAACAAACCATGTTTAGTAACAGAAATAAACAAATATGGCTGGAAGAACAATCCATATCTCAATAATAACCCTAAATGTTAATGGCTTAAACTCACCAATTAAGAGACACAGGCTAGTAGAATGGATCACAAAACAAGACCCAACAATATGCTGCCTACAGGAGAGGCATTTGATAGGAAAAGACATACATAGGCTGAAGGTGAAAGGTTGGGAAAAATCATATCACTCATATGGACTTCGGAAACAAGCAGGAGTGTCCATACTCATATCAAATAAAATAGATTTCAAGCCAAAGTTAATCAAAAGAGATAAAGAGGGACACTACATACTGCTTAAGGGAACCATACACCAACAAGACATAACAATCATAAATATTTATGCCCCAAACAATGGTGCAGCTATGTTCGTCAAACAAACTCTTCTCAAGTTCAAGAGTCTAATAGACCACCATACCATAATCATGGGAGACTTCAACACACCTCTCTCGCCACTGGACAGATCTTCCAAACAAAAGTTGAATAAGGAAACTATAGAACTCAATAACACTATTAATAACCTCGACCTAATTGACATATATAGAGTATACCACCCAACATCAAGCAGTTACACTTTTTTCTCAGCAGCACATGGATTCTTCTCAAAAATAGATCATATATTATGTCACAGGGCAACTCTTAGACAATATAAAGGAGTAGAGATAATACCATGCATCTTATCTGATCATAATGGAATGAAACTGAAAATCAACGATAAAAGAAGGAAGGAAAAAGCATACATCACTTGGAGAATGAACAATAGGTTACTGAATGATCAATGGGTTATAGAAGACATCAAGGAGGAAATTAAAAAATTCTTAGAGATTAATGAAAACACAGACACAACATATCGGAATCTATGGGACACATTGAAAGCAGTTCTAAGAGGAAAATTCATTGCTTGGAATTCATTCCTTAAAAAAAGAAAAAACCAACAAATAAATGATCTCATACTTCATCTCAAAATCCTAGAAAAAGAAGAGCAAAACAACAGCAAAAGAAGTAGAAGGCAAGAAATAATTAAAATCAGAGCTGAAATTAATGAAATTGAAACAAAAGAAACAATTGAAAAAATTGACAAAACTAAAAGTTGGTTCTTTGAAAAAATAAACAAAATCGACAGACCCTTAGCCATGCTAGCGAAGAGAAGAAGAGAGAGAACTCAAATTACTAGCATACGGGATGAAAAAGGCAATATCACATCAGACACTTCAGAAATACAGAAGACAATCAAAAACTATTTTGAATCCTTATACTCCAACAAATTAGAAGATAGTGAAGGCATAGATAAATTTCTTAAGTCATATGATCTGCCCAGATTGAGTCAGGAGGAAATAGAAAACCTAAACAGACCAATATCAATTGAGGAAATAGGAGAAACCATAAAAAGACTACCAACTAAGAAAAGCCCAGGTCCGGATGGGTATACAGCAGAATTTTACAAAACCTTTAAAGAAGAACTAATACCAATACCTTTCAAGCTACTTCAGGAAATAGAAAAGGAGGGAGAACTTCCAAATTCATTCTATGAGGCCAACATCACCCTGATACCTAAACCAGACAAAGACACTTCAAAGAAAGAAAACTACAGACCAATATCTCTAATGAACCTAGATGCAAAAATCCTCAATAAAATTCTGGTGAATCGGATACAAAAACATATCAAAAAAATTGTACACCATTATCAAGTAGGATTCATCCCTGGGATGCAAGGCTGGTTCAATATACGGAAATCAATAAATGTTATTCACCACATCAATAGACTTAAAAATAAGAACCATATGATCATCTCGATAGATGCGGAAAAAGCATTCGACAAAGTACAGCATCCCTTTATGTTCAAAACTCTAGAAAAACTAGGGATAACAGGAACATACCTCAATATTGTAAAAGCAATCTATGCTAAGCCTCAGTCTAGCATCATTCTGAATGGAGAAAAACTGAAGGCATTCCCTCTAAAATCTGGAACAAGACAGGGATGCCCTCTCTCTCCACTTCTGTTCAACATAGTTCTCGAAACATTGGCCAGAGCAATTAGACAGACGAAAGAAATTAAAGGCATCAAAATAGGAAAAGAAGAACTTAAATTATCACTATTTGCAGACGATATGATTCTATACCTAGCAGACCCAAAAGGCTCTACAAAGAAACTATTAGAGCTAATAAATGAATTCAGCAAAGTGGCAGGATATAAAATCAACACGCATAAATCAAAGGCATTCCTGTATATCAGCGACAAATCCTCTGAAATGGAAATGAGGACAACCACTCCATTCACAATATCTTCAAAAAAAATAAAATACTTGGGAATCAACCTAACAAAAGAGGTGAAAGACTTATACAATGAAAACTACAGAACCCTAAAGAGAGAAATAGAAGAAGATCTTAGAAGATGGAAAAATATACCCTGTTCATGGATAGGCAGAACTAACGTCATCAAAATGGCGATATTACCAAAAGTTCTCTATAGGTTTAATGCAATGCCAATCAAAATCCCAATGGCATTTCTTGTAGAAATAGAGAAAGCAATCATGAAATTCATATGGAAAATTAAAAGACCCAGAATAGCAAAAACAATGCTAAGCAGGAAGTGTGAATCAGGCGGTATAGCGATACCAGACTTCAAACTATACTACAGAGCAATAGTAACAAAAACAGCATGGTACTGGTACCAAAACAGGCGGGTGGACCAATGGTACAGAATAGAGGACACAGAAACCAATCCACAAAACTACAACTTTCTTATATTTGATAAAGGGGCTAAAAGCATGCAATGGAGGAAGGATAGCATCTTCAACAAATGGTGCTGGGAAAACTGGAAATCCATATGCAACAAAATGAAACTGAATCCCTTTCTCTCGCCATGCACAAAAGTTAATTCAAAATGGATCAAGGAGCTTGATATCAAATCAGAGACACGCCGTCTGATAGAAGAAAAAGTTGGCTACGATCTACAGTTGGTGGGGTCGGGCTCCAAATTCCTCAATAGGACACCCATAGCACAAAAGTTAATAACTAGAATCAACAAATGGGACTTAATCAAACTAAAAAGTTTTTTCTCAGCAAAAGAAACAATAAGAGAGGTAAATAGGGAGCCTACACCCTGGGAACAAATCTTTACTCCTCACACTTCAGATAGAGCCCTAATATCCAGAGTATACAAAGAACTCAAAAAATTAGACAATAAGAGAACAAACAACCCAATCAACAAATGGGCCAAGGACCTGAACAGACACTTCTCAGAGGAGGACATACAGTCAATCAACAAGTACATGAAAAAATGCTCACCATCTCTAGCTGTCAGAGAAATGCAAATCAAAACCACCCTAAGATACCATCTCACTCCAGTAAGATTGGCAGCCATTAGGAAGTCAAACAACAACAAGTGCTGGCGAGGATGTGGGGAAAAGGGTACACTTGTACATTGCTGGTGGGACTGCAGATTGGTGCAGCCAATTTGGAAAGCAGTATGGAGATTTCTTGGAAAGCTGGGAATGGAGCCACCATTTGACCCAGCTATTCCCCTTCTTGGTCTATTCCCTAAAGACCTAAAAAGAGCATGCTACAGGGACACTGCTTCATCGATGTTCATAGCAGCACAGTTCACAATAGCAAGACTGTGGAACCAACCTAGATGCCCTTCAATAGACGAATGGATAAAAAAAATGTGGCATTTATACACAATGGAGTATTACTCTGCATTAAAAAATGACAAAATCATAGAATTTACAGGGAAATGGATGGCATTAGAGCAGATTATGCTAAGTGAAGCTAGCCAATCCCTAAAAAACAAATGCCAAATGTCTTCTTTGATATAAGGAGAGTAACTAAGAACAGAGTAGGGACGAAGAGCAGGAGAAGAAGATTAACATTTAACAGGGATGAGAGGTGGGAGGGAAAGGGAGAGAGAAGGGAAATTGCATGGTAATGGAAGGAGACCCTCAGGGTTATACAGTGGAGGAGGTAGAGAGAGAGGAGGGGAGGGGAGGGGAGAGGTGGGGAGGGGGGAGGGTGGAGGATGGGAAAGGCAGTGGAGCACAACAGACACTAGTATGGCAATTTGTAAATCAATGGATGTGTAACTGATGTGATTCTGCAATCTGTGTATGGGGTGAAGGTGGGAGTTCATAACCCACTTGAATCAAAGTGTGGAATATGATATGTCAAGAAATTTGTAATGTTTTGAACAACCCACAATAAAAAATTAAAAAAAAAAAAAGAATAAGCCATAAGATTTTTGTAAAATTCTAGAATGTTATATTTCTGTGCTACATACAGTTCATTATGGAATGATTCCTAGATGGGTAACTAATATGTTTAGCTATTGAACTTTAAGGTAGTTCTCAAGAAAGTATTCTTAAAAAATATTTCCTTTAATAGCTGTGTTCTTCAGAAGAGAAAAATACTTATTGCCTGTGTAAATCCTGATATGTTTCATAAGAATTTCCTGAAAATTAGTCTTTTTATTTTACTTCTTACCTGTATAACTAATTATATAATGACAGATTGCTTTTTCTTAAAGAAATAATGGAGATATACTAAGGTAAATAATCAATAATCCTTTCCATTAAAAATAGGCTAAAATGTTGAAGTTACTATCTTTGGATATTTGGATTCAACTTTATATATATATATATATATATATATATATATATATATATATATATATATATATAAAATTTCTAAATCCTTAATATTTTATATCTAGAAAAGTTACCTTAAAGTTCGTTTTCATCTTTTGATGAGTTCTTATTTCTCTTCTGAAATTGGAAAATTAAAAACTTTGAAAAATAAAATTTAAGTTGAAAAATGGTCATATATTTTTCCTACAATTATATTACATACATCGACATTTAGCATTGCTCATAAAAGTAATTTGTGCTTTTTTTGCATATGTATATATTGAGAGACATTTATAAACTAAATAGATAAATTTTCAGCCATCTTTTACTTGTAACCCCTTTTTTGACGTGTTACTGACATACAAAAAGCTATAGATATGTAATATCTATAATTTGATGTGTTTGGCAAGAAGTATACCTATGCAACAATCATCCTCAAAATCAATGCCATAAACTTATCTGTGATCTTCAAAAGATTTCTCCACCTCTAATTTTTGTTTTTCCTTTTGCAGTAAGGGTACTAAACATACAATATACCTTTCAGTGAACTTTTAAGTAGACAATACAATATTGTTAATCTTATGCCCAATGTTGAATATTAGATGTCCAGAATTTATATTAAATGATTTTGAATATTTTTACCAGTACCTCACCATTTCTCCCTCTTCTCAGTTCATGGCAAACCACCATTGTACTTTCTGTTTGTATGGGTTTGATCTTTTTAGATTCTACATAAAACTAAGATTTATCTCCTCTGTGTATTTCTCCTCTGTGACTGGCTTATTTAGTTTAACATGTCCTCTAGTTTCATTTGTTGCAAATGGCAAAATTTGCTTTATTTTCAAGTCTATTATTCTGTTGTGTATATATACTACATTTTCTTTAGGTTGATTCTATATCTTGGTTATTACGAATGATCTAAAGTGGACATTGGATATTTCTTGGATATTCAATTTCTTTGAATTTATACCTACAAGTGGGATTGCTGGATCAAATGGTAAATTGGTTTTTAGTTTTTCAAGAAATCTTCATACTGTTTTTCATAATGGTTGCACCAGTTTACATTTATGACAGTAGTTTACAGGAATCCTTTTTCTGCACATCCTCACTGAAACTTGTCTTTCATTCTATAATTTTTAATATTTTTTTGTAATTATTATTCCAGAAATATATTTGGCTTTGAATGTTTTAATATTTTAATTTATTGGTTCTTTTTAGTTTTATATGACAGCAGAATCTATTTTGATATGCTTATAGAAGCATGGAAAATATATTATTCTAGTTAGGATCCCATTCTTATGGATGTACATGATGGTGGGATTCGTAGTGTTGTTTTCATATATGTACATGGGAAAATATGTCAGATTCATTCCACTGTTTTTCCTTTACCTGTCCCTGTTCCCTCCCTTCCATTTCCTATTGTCTCATCTACTGACTTCTATTCTTCCCCTTATCCCTACCCCTTATTGTGGATTAGCTTTCACATATTAGAAAACATTTGACCTTTGGTTTTTGGGGACTGGCTTATTTCACTTAGTATGATAGGTCTTCAGATCCATCCATTGCTGCCAAATGTCATAAAGACGTTCTTCTTTATGGCTGAGTAATACTCCATTTGTGTGTGTGTGTGTGTGTGTGTGTGTGTGTTTGTGTGTTTATATGTATCACATTCTTTATTCATTCATCTGTTTATTGGCATCTGATCGAGGTTCCATGACTTGCTGTTGCAAATTGAGCTGCTATAAATATTGATGTGGATGTATCACTGTAGTATGTTGATTTTAAATCTTTTGGATATATACTGAGGAGTGGGATAATGAGATCAAATGGTGGTTCCATTCCAAACTTTCTGAGTAATCTCCAAACTGTTTTCCAGAGTGGTTGCACCAATTTACAGTCCCACCAGCAAGATATACTCCCCCCCCCCACATTCTCGCCAACATTTATTGCTGCTTGTATTCTTGATAATTATTATTCTGACTGGAGTGAGATGGAATCTCAATGTGGTTTTTATTTGCATTTCCCTAATTGTTAGAGATGTTGAACATTTTTTCATGTATTTGTATTTCTTCTTTACTGAACATTGCCTGTTAGAGTATGGATTTTTGTTATTTTATCATTTGCCAAATGATTACACATGCAGTATTAATATATTTTTCCTCAAAAAATCATCCTGTGCACAATTATTATGAGAAAAAGAGAAAACTTTTAAGATGAGTGAAACCTTGGTCTTGCATTTATATTTTAAAATAAAAGAAGTTAAATACTTAGTATCAATACGTGTTGCTAATATAAAATAAGATGCACTTAGAAGTAAACAGTTAATAGTGTATAGGAGGGCTGGGTATGTGGCTCAAGTGGTAGCGCGCTCGCCTGGCATGCGTGCACCCGGGTTTGATCCTCAGCACCACATACAAAAAACAAAAACAAAGATGTTGTGTCCGCCGAAAACTAAAAAATAAATATTAAAAAAACTTCTCTCTCTCTCTCTCTCTCTCTCTCTCTCTCTCTCTCTCTCTTTTAAAAAATAGTGTATAGGAATGCACTTTTGAATGGAAAAGTTATAAAATTCACAAGGAAAGGATTACAAATTAGGCTAATTGTTACTTTTGGTGGTTAGGAAGAAAATATGAATGGAGTGGCCTCATAGAAAGGGCTTCTGAAATGGGTGACAAAATTCTGGTTTACTTGACCATGGTGGTAGTTACAAGTGTGTTTGCTTTATATATTTTATAATGTGGTAAGTTGTACTTTGCATAGCTTTCTATATTTTTATTTTAAACATATTTAAAGTAATTAACTTTATAAAAATAACATGCACAGTAGTTTTTAATGTGTTTCCAGATATTGTTGTGATTCATCTTTGAGAAATAGTCGCAGAAAAGTCTAGGAACGATTTGTAAACAAATCTGGTGTTTCCTTTCTGCTGTGGCATATTATAAAGTATATCTGCCTGTTGGTTTCTAGAGGTGAATGGAGAATAAGATAGGACATACTGGAAGAAAATTTAATAATTCAAAGTTCATTTTACAAAAAAAGAGACTTTACTGTAGGGCAATTATATTGTCACATGGCTGGGAAAGAGACTTGGTCCTTTCTTTTTGCTGAGTTAAAACTAGGTTCATCTGAGTTATAAAATTATTATTATATATTATTAAAAACCAAAACAATCATACCAAGTGATTAAAATAATTCCTATTAACTTGTGAAATTTATTGGACTAGATTTTATTTTCTTTAGTGTGTTTTTCTATCTTACTCTGAAGTCATAAGCAATGTTTTTACTTGGGGTTAATGTTTTTCTAATTTTTTTTCTGCTACAGATTAATATGGATTGTATTTTTATTTTTACTTTTTGATTAGGCATACTCTTTTAAAAATGTTTTTATTAGTGCATTATAGTTCTACATAATATTCAGGTTCATTTTGACATAATTATGCATGTGTGGAATATAATTTGCTCCACTTGAACCCCATTACTTCCTCTTTCTCTTCTTTCTTCCCTTCCCCAGCTCTGCTTCCTCTACTCTGCTGGAATTTCTTTCTTTTTTCATTTATTTCCAAAATATTTAAGAAAATTATTAATATATACTACTAAATGTTTAACAAAAAATAAATACAGTGATTATGATTTTAGTTCTCTGGTGTGATCGAAGATTGCTTAATTGTCCTAAAGCAAATATGGAGCAAAAATATATTTACTGCTTTAATGTGATGGTATGAGATCAAATTATTCTAATGAGCTTCTTGAGAGTAGGAAATTATATTTCTTTTTCCCTAAGGTCTGTCAAATCAGAAAACTGGAAATGTTTAAAATTTCTGAAATTTTCAGGTAAACTGATAAACTTGAGTCATAATTGTTGATAACAAGTGGCTGACTTTTGTACTCTGGCCTAAAAAATATAATATCTAGAAAGGATTATTTTAACAGTTATAAATCTTGAGATATATTTTTATAATTAAGTATAAATTATTGTGATACTATATAAATTAAATAATAGAAAATGAATGTTTTTATGAATACCTCACAAAGATTTTTACAGAAAATCAAATATAGGCATACCTTAGAGATATTATGGATCCATTTCCAGAACACCACAATAAAGCAAATTCCTCAATAAAGCAAGTAACACAAGTATGTTGGTTTCCCAGGGCATATAAAACTTACATTTATACTATACTGTAGTCTATTAAATGTGCATTAAATAGCATTATGTGTAAAAATGTATGTGCCTTAATTTAAAAATACTTTATTGCTAAAACATGCTAATGGTCATCTGAGCTGGTGAGAAAATGTTAGCAATAGCCTTGCCCAATGAAGAATTGCAACAAACCTTCAATTTTTAAAAAACACAGTGTCTGTGAGTTACAATAAAAGGAAATACAATAAAGGGAGGAATGTCTGTTTTTTAAGGAAAATGATTATAGAATCTACCCCAGAGAGTTAGGTGCTCCCTTTGCTATAAATCTTGGAATATCTCCTGAATATACCTTCTATGGTCATCCCTAAATATTAGGTTTGTTCTGCATATGTCCTTAATGTATCTGTTTATTAGATTTTTGTAATGGGATATTTTCTGTAATTATTTGTTGGAATAACCTTTGTCTTATGTATCATTTACACCCTCATACCAGCAATATACCTGACATGAGATGTTCAAATATACATTTAGTGTGTATATGTATGTATGTATGAATGATTAAAGAAAATATTATAAACATTCACCATTTTTTAATTTTAATAACTAGATGTGTAGTTGCAGGAAGGTCATTTAATATTACTTTTATTCATTTTGTATTCAGTACTAATTTAGACAAGAGAGCACTTTATAAAGTATAATATATTAATAAAAGCAAATAAAGAGGCTTTATATCTTGAGCATCATGGTACTGGGGAATATAACAAAAAATAAGATGGATATAGCCCCTGTCCTCATGGTTTATTATGTAGCAAAAGGTGTCTTTTCTCAAGAAGTTTAAAATAACATAGTAAAATCCATATAAAAATACAATATAGTCTTATATTATTTGATTAGTCAATTTATACATATGTAAGAATATGGAGAGAGATCAAAGTACATATTCCTTTTGATATATGTTTATATTTTGGCATATAGTAGGCATTTAGTATGTACACCGATAAATGAATAGTGTCACTTTAAGTCCTAATGGTCCTGAATAGTCCATGTATATTAGAACTCTTAATCAATTTGAAACAAAGTTATCTGAAATCCAGTAAGATGGCAGAAATTCTATAGGCATACACTTATGTTTATTAATCGGTGTATGGGTTATTATTCACCTGAATAAATAGGATCAGTATGACCTTCATTTCAAGCCTCTCATTTTCTGCCATTGTTTTTACTCTTGTTTTAATTTACTATAGGATCCAGTTTAATTTCTTTTTCCTTACACAAACTTTATAAACCATCTTATATTCTTTCTAGCATGAGGTAAGTTATTCGTTTTCTTGTTTGTCTTTATGCAAGTGATGTTGATTTGAAGAAGGACGTTCATCTGCTTTACCTGTGATGTGTGTGTCTCTATTTCTAGTTTGTCATTTTGTCTTTTGATTGCTTCTAGTTGTCTTCTAAATAATGCTCATAATTGTATTGGTCATCTTCCCCATTTCTTTGGATTCTGAGATGTACTGAGGACAATATGTTTTTTTTCATCATTCAGTGAGAAACATGAATAAAAGGAGATGATTGAGGAAACTGTAAAGCACCATGTAAGAATTCCACTTTATTTCACCATAATTTACAACATTATGAAATCATAAATAAATAAATGAAAATAATATATAAAAGAGATAAACAGAAATGAATGACTTTTATGAAATAAAAGTTAATTTTAGTTCTTTTGGATATATATGAAGGATTGGGGTAGCTTGGTCATATGGTGGTTCTATTCCTACTTTTTTGAGGAATCTCCTTATAGCTTCCCAGATTGGTTGTATTAATTTCCAGTCCCACCAACAATGTGTGAGTGTACCCTTTTACCCAACATACTCACCAGCATTTATTATTATTTGTATTCTTCATGATTGCTATTCTAACTTAAGTGAGATGCATCTCAGTGTAGTTTTGGTTTGCATTTTCTTGATTGCTAGAGATATTGAACATTTTTTCACATATTTGCTGGCCATTTGTATTTCTTGTTTTGAGAAATGTATATTTAGTTCTTTGGACCATTTCTTGAATTTTTTTAAGTGTCAGGTTTTTTTGAGTTCTTTATATATTCTAGATATTAATGTCCTATTGGAAGAGTAGCTGGCAAAGATTTTCTGCCATTCTGTGGCTATTTCTTTATGCTCTTATTTCCTTTGCTCTACAGAAGCTTTAGGGGTCTTGTTAAGGAAGTTGGTGTCTCTGCCAATGTGTTGGGACTGTTGACCCTATATTTGTTCCTAACAGTTGCAAAACTTCTGAGCTAATTCCTAAGTTTTTGATTCACTTTAAGTTGAATTTTGTCCAGGTTGAAAGACAAACTATTTTCATTCTACTACTTAAGTATATCCAGTTTTCCAGCACCATTTGTTAAAGAGGCTATCTTTTCTCTCATGTGTGTTTTCCAACTTCAAGTTCTTTAATTTCTTTGTTCAGAGTTCTGTAATTTTCATTGTAGAGATGTTTCACTTCCATGGTTAAATTTATTCCCAAATATTTTTTGAAGCTATTATAAACAGGATAGTTTTTCTGGTTTCTTTCTCAACAGGTTAATTATTGGAGTATTGGAAAGCTGTTGATTTATGAATGTTGATCATGTACTTGCTGAATTCATTTATCAGTTCTAAAAGTCTTATGTTGAAGTATTTTTTTTGGGGGGGGTGAGTGGGTGGGAGGATTTCTAGATATAGGATCATGTCATTTGCAAACAGAGATAATTTTATTTCTTTTTTTCCCTATTTGTATTCCTTTAACTTCCTTCTTTTGCCTGATTGCTCTGGCTAGAGTTTCAAAAACTAATATTTATATTTATATTATATTTCTGAAGAAATGCTTTTTCTCCATTCAGTATTATTTTGGCTTGGAGTTTGTCTTATATAGCTTTTATAATGTTAAGGCAAGTTCCTTATGTCCCTAGTTTCTCCAGTGTTTTTTCTTTTTTAAGAATTTCTTTTTTAGTTGTAGATGGACACAATACCTTTATTTTGTTTATTTATTTTTTATTTTTTTATGTGGTTCTGAAGATTGAAACCAGTACCTCACATATGCTAGGTGAGTACTCTACCACTGAGCCACAAACCCAGACCTTCTTCAGTGTTCTTAATATGAATGATTGCTGAATTTTGTTATAGACTTTTTCCTGCATCTTTTGATATGTGATTCTTGTCCTTAATTCAATTTGTGTTGTGAATTATTTATTTCTATTGACTTGCATATGTTGAACCAACTTTGCATCCTGGGAGTAAAACTCTCTTGATCATGGTGTACTATCTTCTTAATGTGGTTTTGAATGTGGTTTGCTAATATTTTATTTAGAATTTTTGCATCTGTGTTCATCAGGAGTATTGGTCTGTTGTTGTTGTTGTTGTTTTTTTTTTAAGTGTCTTTGGTTTTGGTATCAGAGTGAGTCTGGCTTTATAGAATGAATTGAGAGTTTTCCTTCTTTTTTAATTTTATGGAATAATTTGAGGAAGATTGACTTTAGTTCTTTAAAGTTTGGTAGAACTCATTATGATCTGATAGGATACAAGACATTTTCTAATTTTTACTTTTTTGCTAAGAGTTGCTTTGTGTCCTAAAATGTGGTCTGTTATAGAGAAGGTTCAATTGCAAGAGAGAAGAAAATTAATTCAGTTGTTGATAGTTGGAATATTTGTAGTTGTCTATTAGGTACATTTAATTAATAGTATTTTTTAGTCCTGAAGGATGTTTTTAAAATTTATGTCTGGATGACCTATATCTTGGGGAGAGAAGTGTGTTGAAATCACTAAGTATTATTGTATTGGGGTCTATTTTGTTCTATATACTAAGTAGGGTTTTTTTTAATGTTCATAGGTGCACAGACTAATTTTGGGGTCATAAATATATATATATAATTATTATATCTTCTTGTTAATGATTCCCTTAACTGGTATGAAGTAACCTTCTTTGTCTCTTCTGATTAATTTTGGCCTGAAGTCTATTTTGTCAGATATAACAGTAGCGTCTCTTGCTTGCTTTTGGTCTTCATCTGCATGATATACCTTTTTTCAAGCTTGTATATGTTTTTGCCTGTAAGGTGTGTCTCTTGAAAACAACACATGTCTGGGTCTTATTTTTTGATCTGTTACACCAACCTCTGTCTTTTGATTGGCGAGTTTAGATCATTTACATCCAGTGTTCTTGTTTTGATTTATTTCTGTAGTTTCATCCAGACTTGATTCTCCTTTAGTTTTTTCTTCTAGTAAGAACCATCTATACAGTGGCTTTGATATTTATTTTTCATTTCTTCTCTGTGAAATATCACATTGAGTATGTTTAATATCATGTTAAGTATGTCTTAGTGGTTATGAATTCTTTTATTTTCTACTTATCATGGAAAGGTTTCATTTTAGTTCTGAAGAATGTTTTGCTGGATATAGCAATGTTGGCTAGAACATGTTATCTTTCAGGGCTTGCTTGATACATAATATTTTAAGCCCTCTGGCTTTTGAGGTCTGGACTGAGAGATCAGTACAAATTCTAATTGATTTACTTTTAAATGTGACTTGCCTTTTTTCCCTTGTAGCTTTTAGAATTATATCCTCCTTCTGTGTATTAGATATTTTAATTATAATTTATCTTGGAGAGAATATTTTTTCGATCTTTTCTACTTGGTATTCTAAATGCATCTTATATTTGAATTTTCATCTCTTTCCCAAGATTTGGAAAATTTTCTCATACTTTATCTAAACGGTTGTACATTCCTTTAGTCTGTATTTTGGTTTCTTCATGTACACTGATGATTCTTAGATTTGGTATCAATGTTATCCCAAATTTATCGAATATTATTTCACAGTTTTCTCAATGCCTTTCTTTCTGTTGACTTTATTTTCAAGGTTGTATACTTTGTCTTTGAGGCCTGAGAATTTATTTTAAAGTGGTATAATCTATTGATGATGCTTTAAACTGCATTTTTAACTTGATTTTTTGACTCTTTCATTTCCAGGATTTCTTTTTTGGTTCTTTCACTTCCTGTATATTCTTAGTTCATTCCTTAGATCTTCTCTTAGTTCATTGATCAACTTTCTAGATTCTTTTTCTGGCATTTCCTCTACTATGGTGTCTATGGAGTCATTTGTGTTGTGAACTATTTAAAAATAGGTGACTTCCTTCCTTGATTTCTCATATTGTTTAATATTTCTACCCATATTCTAGGATGATTTTCCTCTTCTAATTTTATATAAGGGACATTTTAGTAAATTACTTTCTCTTCACTGTGTGTTCAGGTTGGGCAAATGTTTGGTGTTAGTATTTTCACTCAGTTTAAACTTGGTACTATGTACACTCTCTAATACCACACTGAGAGTAGATACTAGTCCCCAACAATTACAGCCACTTCAGAACAATGGTTTTTACAAACAAATTTTAAGAAATCCTTATAACGATGTTCTTCAGCAGCCCACTAATCTTTTGTTCTTGGTCAGGTTTTTGAAGTACGGTGTTTTCTTTTTGGTGTTTGAGTTATTGTGCAGTTTATTTATTCTCAGTTCTGACCCAAAGTGTTTGAACTTTTTTTTTTATTGGTTGTTCAAAACATTACATAACTCATGACATATCATCTTTCATACATTTGATTCAAGTGGGTTATGAACTCCCATTTTTACCCCAAATACAAGTTGCAGAATCACATCGGTTACACATCCACATTTTTCCATAATGCCATATTAGTGACTGTTGTATTCTGCTACCTTTCCTATCCCCTACTATCCCCCCTCCCCTTCCCTCCCCTCTTCCCTCTCTACCCCATCAGCTGTTGTTCAATTCTCTCCCTTGTTTTTTTCCCCCTTTTCCCCTCACCATCTCTTATATGTAATTATGTGTAACAATGAGGATCTCCTTCCATTTCCATACAGTTTCCCTTCTCTCTCCCTTTCCCTCCCACCACTCATCTCTGTTTAATGTTAGTCTTTTCTGGAGGTATAGCGATACCAGAGTTCAAACTGTACTACAAAGCAATAGTAACAAAAACAGCGTGGTACTGGTACCAAAACAGGCAGGTGGACCAATGGTACAGAATAGAGGACACAGAGACCAATCCACAAAATTACAACTTTCTTATATTTGATAAAGGGGCTAAAAGCATGCAATGGAGGAAGGATAGCATCTTCAACAAATGGTGCTGGGAAAACTGGAAATCCATATGCAACAAAAGGAAGCTGAACTCCTTTCTCTCGCCATGCACAAAAGTTAACTCAAAATGGATCAAAGAGCTTGATATCAAATCAGAGACTCTGCGCCTGATAGAAGAAAAAGTGTTTGAACTTTTTAGGGAAGTCTGTATCCAGAGTTTCACTGCAGATTTTCACTCCCTTCTTGGCTGGACAGTTCTGATGTCCTTCTCTTTTAGGTAGTCTCAGACCACCACATGATTAAAATTTGAGACCTCTAGCCTTTTCTAGGCTTGGAAGAGATTACTCAGGGCTCCCAGATTTTGTCTGAATTTAATTGGTCTCATTCCTCTTCCAGTCTCACTCCCCTACCTCATTGTCCCCTATTATCAGACTCCTAATCTCAGAGCTCAAGTCACCTATTTCAAGTGAATGAGTTCTTTGCTCTCCTCAGCTTTGTAGACTCAATTTGCTGGTGCTGAATTGCTATCTTGATCCACCCTTGTGGAGCTATGATAGTGTGGCCTCCTCTGACCTGCATTATTCCATTCTCCAAAGGGACAGACTACATGGACTAAAAGGATATTAAAAATATAGTTCATTGAAAGTAATGAAGGCAAAAGGAAAGTTGAATATTCAAAAGATAAGAGGAGAGAAAGTGGAAGTAAGGTAGTGTATGAAGGCCCTAAAGAGGGAGAAAGTGAAGAAGTAGAAAAAAGAGAATAAGATTTTTTTGCTATTAGAGGGAGAGTTGAGGAGAGTAAGAGTAAGAAAACAAGGAGAGCTGAACAACACCAACTCCCCCTGGTATCAACCAACAAAAATTAAAAATAAGAAAATATGACATAAAAAGCAACAAAACAAAACAAACACCGCCCCCCTCCCCCCAAAAAAACCCCAAACTAGGCAAGTTCTACCTCTTAGAAAAACAGAAATAATAAAAGGTTAATAAAGGGGAAAATTTTTAAGAAACATGTGTATACACATATACATGAGTTCATCAGCAAATAGAGCCAGAACAACAACTAAAAAATTTAAAAGTAAGAAAAAAATGCTTAAATTTTTTAACAAAGGTAACTGAAGATGAATATTTACATCCTATTCCAAACTATTCTTCTGTCCCTTACTTTATGGACCTCTTAGAGGGAGCCAGATCTGGGTGATACAAACCCAGCTTCCTTTTGTGATTTTTGCCACCCCACCTGCTAAAGTAGGTTAGAAGAATAGTCATTTGAAGTGGCTTTTAGCTTCTCTGTTTGCCAGTGCAGGAGGGATGGAGCTGGAAGTACCTTCTAATGGCATTTTGTCTGGATGTCTTAGATTGGTTGAAAGTGGTACAGAGATCTATTGGGAGTTCTGGTTTCTGGGGATGTTCTAAATGGAATTCTGACCTTTGTTTTGGGTATGAACTCTAAAGTGCTTAAATCCTTGCACCCCTAGGGCTGAATAGATACCAAGGCATCTGAGTTTCTATTGTCTCCCAAGTTCTACTTCTAGGTAACAGGTCAGTCTGGGTATATGGTGCGTGGCAGTTTTCCTGTCTCCTGCCCACCACCCATATATGAATTTCTAAGTCTCCATCCCAGATATAATTATATTCACCTGATCAATCTTCCCAAAACCCGCTCAGCAGGTTGTTTCTGCTCAAAAGGAAATTGAGTTGTACTCTTCTGTCTCCAATTTAATCATGCTCTCCTGGATGGTTTCCCCAATCCTTTCCCTCTGGTCATTCCTGTACTGCAGGGCTCAAAGAAAAAACATATTTTACTCTCCTCTGAACCTCTGATTTCAATCCCCCTGAATCCACTGTTCTCTCTTTATAACTGTTTTGGGACTGTGATTTGCCAGGTGCACTTTAGGTCACAAAGTAAGCACTGGTTAAGACAAGGGTGTAAGTATTTGTTAATGACTCTTGGTTCTCATAGGAACAAGATTTGGCATAAACTCCTCAAGCTGGATCTCCCCCTTGGTTCTTTATATAAAGATTAAGAAACACAGAGCAAATTTTATGTGCCAAATTTGTTAGCTGTGTTTCTCTTTCCCTTTGCGTTTTGCCTCACTTTGCAGTGACACAGCACCACTTATCCTGGCTGGCTCTGGAGTATTTCTTTATATCCTCTGTTCACTACACCAGTATCTCTGGGCTTCTCTGAATCTCTGACAGACGAATAATTATAAACAATTTTTTCTTTAGTTCTTCAGACACCCATGATGTTATGAAACTGTATTCCTGTCATTCAAATTCTAAGTCTCAAAGCAAGTAGAAAGTGCCTCCTTCCTCTACTCTGCCATCATGCCAGAAACCTCCCAAAATATGTATTTTAAAGGAACATCAAAAGCCCCTTTCTCCTACTTACATGTGTTCTTTGTTAAATTAAAATCTATTTTCTGATGAATGTAAAAAAATGAATGTGGAAAGATTATTATTATTATTAACTATTTTTGATACTGATGTTTTACTGCTTATGTTCATGTTACCAATAGCACCATAAAATTTAAAGTAATATGCTACTCTTCCAAAAAATATCATATATTTGTAATTTACAAAAATATAAAATTCATAAATTAAGGAATCGTAGGAAAATAAGTTATTTTCAGAGGTTCTTTTAAAAGAAGGAAAAGTAGAAATGTATCTAAATATCTTAGATTGGTAGGTTTGTTTTTCTATTACTACTTTATTTTACTTTTATATCCCAGTACATTTAGATGATTATATTTTGGATTAGAAATGTGCAAGTATATCTTATTTTTATTCTCTTTTTCCCTTTGGGAAAGAGAAAGAGAGACTACAAATCATTCTGAAGGACTGGGAATGTAGCTCAGTGGTAGAGAGCTTGCTTAGCATGTGTGAGGCCCTGGGTTTTATCTCTAGCACTGCCAGAAAAAAAATCATTGGCAAAATTCATATTTCATTTACTCCAAATTAGTATCAGTTATTGTTTTGTTTTGTTTTTGGTGGGGGTTGTTACTAGAAGGTTAGAAGTTCACATCATTTTAAAAACAATTTTTTAATTTGTTTTAATTGGTTATACATGACAATAAAATGCATTTATGTACTTTGGTATATCATATATAGATGGGATATAATTTCTCATTTTTCTGAGTGTAAGTGTTGTTGTAGAATCATATTGGTAATGCAGTCACATATATGTAAAGTAATAATGTCTGTTTCATTCTACTATATTTCTTATCCCCACATCCCCTCCCGTCTCCTCCCCTCGCCTCCCATCCTCACCCTTCCCTTCACTTCCCTCTACCTAATCTAAGGTAACACTATTCTTCTCTAGTCTCCCCTCCACTCCCTTGCCTTATTGTGAATTAGCATCTGCATATTAGGGAAAACATTCAGCCTTTGGTTTTTTGGGATTGGCTTATTTTGCTTAGCATGATATTCTCCAACTCTATCCATTTACTGGAAAATGCCATTATTTCATTCTTCTTTAAAACTGAGTAATATTCCATTGAAAATATGTATCACATTTTTTTTATCCATTCATCTATTGAAGGACACCTAGGTTGGTTCCATAGTTTAGCTATTGTGAATTGAGCTGCTATAAACATTGACATGGCTACATTATTGTAGTATGCTGATTTTAAGTCCTTTGTGTATAAACCAAGGAGTGGGATAGCTGGGTCAAATGGTGGTTCCATTCCAAGTTTTCTGAGGAATCTCCATACTGCTTTCCATAGTGGTTGCACCAATTTGCAGTTCCACCAGCAATGTATGAGTGTATCTTTTTCCCCATATCCTCGCCAACATTAACTGTTGCCTGTATTCTTGATGATTGCCATTCTGACAGGAATGAGATGAAATCTTAGTGTAGTTTTTATTTGCATTTCTCTAATTGCTAGAGATGTTGAACACTTTTTCATGTTTGTTGATCAGTTGTATTTCCTCTTCTGTGAAGTGTCTATTCAGTTCCTTAGCCCATTTATTGATTGGATTATTTGTGTTTTGGTATTAAGTTTTTTGTGTTCTTATATATCCTAGAGATTAATGCTTTATTGGAGGTGTACGTGTAAAGATTTTCTTCCAATCTGTAGGATCTCTCCTCAGTTATTGTTTCCTTTGTTGAGAAGAATCTCTTTAATTTGAATCCATCCCATTTATTGATTCTTGATTTTACTTCTTGCACTTTAGGAGTCTTGTTAAGGAAGTCAGATCCTAGGTCGACATGGCGAAGATTTGGGCCTACTTTTTCTTCTATTAGGCACAGGATCTATGTTCTAGTGCCTAAGTCTTTGATCCACTTTGAGTTGAGTTTTGTGTAGGTTGAGAGATAGAGGTTTTATTTCATTGTGCTACATATGGATTTCCAGTTTTGCCAGCACCATTTGTTGAAGAGGCTATTTTTTCTCCAGTGAATGTTTTTGGCACCTTTGTCTAGTGGGACATAACAGTATTTATATGGATTTATCTTTGTGCCCTCTATTCTATACCATTGGTCTACAAGTCTATATTGGTACCAATACCATGCCATTTTTGTTACTATTGCTCCATAGTATAATTTAAGGTCTGGTATTATAATGCCTCCTGCTTTACTTTTCTTAGTAAGGATTGCTTTAGCTATTCTGGGTCTCTCATTTTTCCATATAAATTTTATGATTGCTTTTTCTAATTCTATGAAGATTGTCATTGGGATTTTAATAGGAATTGCATTGAATCTGTATAATGCTTTAAAATAAGTAAGTTATTCACAATTTTCAGTACTGTGTTTTTGACAGAATGAATAGTAACAGTTCACACAATAGTTAGCAAATAATGGAAAGAGCTATAATTATGTGACACACTTTTGTTATTAAAAGAAATGGTATAGTTAATGGAAAATAATGAAATTGTTTTCAGACTTAGTGAATTTTATTGCATTTAGTTTTTAGTATTGTTTGTTGTATTTTATATACTACAATTTGGCCTGATATTTTGTCTTCTCTCTTGGGTTTTAAAAAACAAACCACTACTCATAAAATACAAGGAGTTATTTGCAGCCAGCCACAGTAAATAGTAGTTATCAGTTCCCAAAGATCAGGTACAAACTTTAAAATCTTTGAATGCTCTAGAAATACAGTCTCAAAATCACATGCAAAACAAGGTAACAATATTTTGTAGTGCATTTAAGGTTTTCCTTATCAAAGTCAATTTAACCTTAAAATGTGTGATATATTTTGTTAAAATATGTAGATTTCTAAAGAAGAATAAAAGGATACTACTAAGAAATGTAACTATTCTGTGGAGAGTATTATCCTTGAGTGATTTTGGTAGACATAACTTAGGATTGTTTTTCTATCATATCTTTATTAACTCTTTCAAGAACCCATATTTTTTAGGTTAGTTTGATGGAGACTATAGGAGGCATAAAGATTCATAAAAACTTCTCCCTCAAGGAATTCGTAATCTGGCACAGTACATGATATATTATGGAAGAGTTAATTGCTATGAGTAATATAAATTATAATTGTTATTCTGTATGAGTTTAGATATACTGTAAATGTTCACAGGGTTGAATGATGACTAGTATTTAGATAAGAAAAGACATTTGGGGAAAGGTATATTAGAGAAATTGGCTGAAATTGGAAAAGTGTAAGGTGCATTTAAAAAATAGTAAGCAAAACCACTGGGCAGGGTAGAAAACCACAGGATAAATGCTTTGCTAACAGATGGTAAAACTTTAAAACTCTAAGAAGACTGTAAAATTATTCCACTGAATATTGATTTTGTGTTGAGTTCCTTAGACCTTTGGAATACATTGAAAGGGCCATAGATGGTGCTTAGGAATGAGAAGGAAAGAAGAGTCTGCCGAAGAGGCCCTTGGCCTCCTTCTGTTTTAATTAAAGCAGATCAATTCTCATTCTCTCCCAATTTCTCCTGTTTTCTCTTTCTAATTTATTGGCATCTTCATATAACCAGTGCTATGGTTTAGATATGGTTTGAATGTGTTCCATATACTGGAAGCTTGGTCCCTGGTATGGCAGTGTTGAGGTAATGGAACCTTTAAGAGGTGAAGCCTAGCGTGAATTAATTAGGTCATAGGGGACACTGCCTAAATGATGTTAGAGTGTATTTTGACATATTGTACATACATGGAGTATAACTTCCCATTCTTGTGGTTGTACATGGTGTGGAGTTTTACTGGTTGTATGTTCATATGTGAATATTATGTCTAATTCATTCCTTTCCTTATTCTTTCCTAATCTCATCCCCGCTTTCTTTCCTTTATTTCCCTTTGTCTAATTCAATGAACTTTTATCCCCCACTGCCCTTGCTTCTTGTGTGTTAACTGCTTTGTTCTATAACCCAGCAAATTCTTCAGTTCTGTTCCCTATTTTAGTTCCTTCCAACTTGAACTCTACATCACAGGGCAACTAATAAAATTTGTTTGGTGTTAACACAGTACCTTGAGTTCCTAAGATATTTAGAAACTGTTTGTGGTTGTTGAAGCAAGACTTGAGGATTAAACTCTGTTAATGCCTGAATGATTTTTATAAGCCACAATTTCATCTTGAAAAGCAGTGATGTATTATACAGAGGGAAAGTAGATTCGAACTTAGTAGGAAAACTAAATGAACTTAAATGATCCTGGATTGCTTCTTCCAAAAGTTTTAAATCTTAAATTAATAGGTAGGGAAATCTCTTAACATTTCTTTTTGCAACTTTGTTTTAATAAGCATTATTGAATTGCCACCCAAATAAAGAACAATGTAAAAATTTTAAGTTTTAAACAAATTCACAGCCAAAGTGTATTATTAGTGTGTGGATTGTATACTTTAGTAATATATACATATTTTAAGACTAGAAAAGTTTATTATATTCAACTTGGTAGTCCAGTGGTTCTTTACTTAGTTGATACTTTATAAATAGTTGAAGATAGGATGGAGAGATGAAAGAAGGTGCATTCATCAGGAATGCTAATTTTAAACTAAGTGACCCTAGTTTCATGGGAACATTGTACCAATCTTATATGATCCATTTGAAATTCCTTCTTACTCTTCTTTGCTTATTACTGTGTCCTGCTCATCACCTTGTTAACCCTTTCCTCATCATTTTCCTACCTTTGCCAGCTCTAAGATAGAGATGAGAAGAGGAAGAAGAAACTTTAGAGCTATTTATAATTAAGGAGAGAAGCCCAAATACTCAAAAGAAACAGAAGATTATATGTATACACACACATATATATATATATACACATATACATAAATACATATATATGTATATGTGTGTGTGGGGTGTGTGTGTGTGTGTGTGTGTGTGTTTCCACGCTGTACTAAGGCCTGCACTCAGGGGCACTCTACTACAAAGCTACATCCCCAACCTTTTAAAAAATTTTATTTTGAGACAAGCTTTGGCTAAGTTGCCTTGAATTTGCAATCCTCCTGTCTCAGCTTCCTGAGTAGCTGAAATTACAGGTGTGCACCTCATTCCTAGCAAGAAATAGAAAATCTTTAGCTGTCACAAAATGACTTTCGTATTCTTTACAGAAGTATACCTTAATTTAATGTGTATATCAGAAATTCTGTTGATAATTTTGTTTTTAAATGATAATCATTTATTATTGCTCATCCTTCTGCAGTTTGAATGGAGAATTATTTTGCTCTACAAGATGTTAGTCAGGGCTTACTTGATAGGTTAATTTGGTCATTGGCTGAGCTTCCCTGGAAGGAAGGTGGTCTCTCATATGTTGGGGCATTGATGATGAGCCTCAGCTGGGGTGTCCTGGTTCTACTTCATGTGGTATTTCATCTTCCATGACTTTTCCATATGATTTATTTTAGCCTGGACTTTCTTAGAATATGGTGACTGAGTTCCAAGAGATTAAAGTAAAAACTGCCAGTCACAGCATCACTGCTATTTTGACTTTGTTGGTTAAAGCAAGTCTGTGGGGTTATTTCCCATACACAAATCTCATTATCACATCACTACATTCCCCAAACTAATGTCTTTTTGCTCAAACCTGGAATATCCTTTACCCTGGGAACTTGCTTTAAGTTAAATGTGTGGACCTATTCTATCACAGACTTCATACCTATTTATCCTTATCATTTTTCAGACCATAAATATAACCTCTAATCTTTTCTTTCCATTTTCCTTTGTTAAATTTCCCTCCCAAAGGGCCTACTCTTTCTTTATGTCTAGGATTTTAATTTCATTCACTACAGAGAAATACTGGAGGTAAAAAAACACTGGGAAGGCTTCAGAAGACTGGAAATCTCAATAAGATTTTATTTTTGAAATATAAATGGAATTTACCTGTTTGGAGAAAGTAGAGCAGGTAGGGCATTTTAAGTTTCTTATTTGGGAATCATTTTTAGTTCCTCTTTGGATTGAATGAGAGCTCAGTCTTTGAGTTCAGCCAAGATGATAGTGAGCTTCTTGGTCTTTTAGAATTTGTGCTGCCCTTGCAAAACTTTCACTTTCTGAATGGTCTCTCTCCAAGGACACAAAGAATAAGCGGGGCACTTTTGGCTGATCCTCAAAGGTTTTTCTGGCTATTCAGCTGTTTTACTGCTTAGTTTTTCTTCAGCTAGTTTACTTGCTGGAACTTTGGGACTAATTCTACCTTTGAGAGAAACTAGTCTGTGTGTGTGTGTGTGTGGGGGGGGTGGGTACTGGAAATTGAACCATCAGGTGCTTTACTGAGCTACATTTCACACTCGTTTTTTATTTTAAGACACACTGTCAGTAATGCTTAGGGTCTCACTAATTTGCTGAGGCTGGCCTCAACCTTGCATCCTCTGCCAACACCCGTGAGTCCCTGGGAATATAGATATGCTGAGCCAGACTGGTTTTTCTGTTCGTAACGAATGTTTGGTTTGGTTTCTTCATTGCCAGTGAACTTTTAATAGCAGGTGTTACTTAGGGAATTTTTCTGCTTTTCAATACTAGCTGTCTTCAGTTACTTTCAATCTGCTTCTAGATTTTCCTGTGTCAAAGTTATGCACCAGAAGGACTGTGTACTGAATTAATGCTCATTTTTAGAACAAAAAAGGTTGCTGCCATTGTTCAGGGACCTACCTTCTTGGATCTTTCCCAAATACTCAGTGAATCAAGTCTTAGCCTCCTTTTCTTAATTTAAATTCTATTAAATACTCATCAACTTTAACAAGTTTCCAAAGCCAAAATAAACTTTTCTACTTTATAAATAAAAAGGGGCTGAGATATAACTCAGTGGCAGAACACTTACTTGATATGCTTGAGGCCTTTGGCTAGGTCCTAGCATGGGGTGGAGGGAGGATTTCTACTAGTGGAGAAAAGTTAGGCTTTTCTCTACTACCCTCCTTCTACTTTTGCAAGCTGTACTATTATTCAGGGTAAAAATCAAATTTTGCCTTTGTGTTGAGGACTTTTCTAACTTCTGTAACCTTAATAAATTATTGCCTTTATGGATTGGACTGGCTTTCAGTGCTTTATCCAATTTGCTTTTCATTCAAACTACTGTTTGAATGAAACAAACAGTAGTTTGAATGAAAGTGTTTTCCCATTCTTTTTTTAAAAAATTAATTTACAGAGTTAAAGAAATAGCAAGACTGAATTGAAACAAAATAATTATCTTAGTAATTTTCTTTGAAATAAATAAAAGGCCAGTAGAACCTTTTCCATATTTCAGGAAACTTAAGAAGTGATAATTATGTGCAGTTTTCTGTAATTTAAATGTGTATGTAGTTCTCATGGGATTCCTATCTGAAATAAAGTGCAACTATTAGTTTCCTTTAGTTTAAAGAATTTTCTTTTTTTTCATTCCTTCTTTTAGTGTGTTAAAAAGTTAAAATTATGCTATTTTTTTATCATTATGGTTATACATAGTAGTTGAGTTCATTTTGACAAAATAATTCATGCATGAAATTTTATTTCAATCCTCATTCCCCCAACTTTCCCTCTCCCTTTCCCCTCTTCTTCTTCCTTTTGCTTAGTATTTATTTTCAATTAGTTGTTGTCTACATATAAATAATGGTGAAATTCTCTGTGATATATTTACATGTATACAATGTGGTTTTTTCTCCTTTCTTGTTGCTGTTCCCTCCTTCTCAATCCTTCTTCAGTTCCACTGATGTTTCCTTTATGTTTAGGATATCTGAACACCCCTCCCCCAGCTTCTTTCCCTTAATTTGCTCTAACTTCCATAAATGATAGAAAACATTCAACCCTTGACTTTCTGAGTCTGGCTTATTTCACTTATTATTATGTTCTCCATTTCTATTCACTTACCTGCAAATGCCATAATTTTATTCTTTATGGATAAGTAAACTCAATTGTGTACATATACCACATTTCCTTGATCCATTTGTCTATTGTCGAACATCTGGGCTGATTCCATAATTTGGCTATTATGAATTGTGCTGCCATAAACATTGAAGTGGCTGTATCTCTATAGCATGCTGATTTTCATTCTTTTGTATAATACCAAGGAATGGAATAGATGGATCATATGCTGGTTCAATTCCTAGTTTTTTGAAGAATCTTTATACTACTTTCCAGAGTGATTATACTAATTTCTAGTCCCACTAACTGTGTGTGGGTGTACCTTTTTCCCTACACCCTTGCCACAATTTATTATTATTTGTGTTCTTGAGAATTGTCATTCTGATTGTAGTGAGATGACATCTCAATGTATTCTTGATTTGTATTTTCCTGACTACTAGAGAAGTTAAATACTTTTTCACATATTTGTTGGCCATTTGTGTTTCTTCTTTGAGAAATATCTATTTCATTCTTTTATCCATTTCTTGATTGGGTTATTTGTTTGCTTGTTTATTTTTGATTTTTTTGTGTTAAGTTTTTGAGTCCTTTATGTATTCTGGATATTAATCTCCTATTGGAGAAACAGGTGGCATAGATTTTCTCCCATCCTGTGGGGTCTCTCTGCAGACTCTTAATTATTTCCTTTGTTATCCAGAAGCTTTTTAACTTGATGGCATCCTGCTTATTGATTCTTGGTCTTTTTTCTTGAGGTTTAGGGATATTGTTCAGGAAATCAGTGCCTGCCTGTACATACATGATGAAAGTGTTGAGCCTATTTCCTTCTAGCAGTTTGAAGGTTTCTGATCTTGTTCCTACATCTTTGATACATATTGATTTGACTTTTATTCAGAGGGAGTGATGGGATCAAATTTAATTCTTCTAATATGGATGTTTAGTTTTCTCACCATTATTTGTTTAAAAAGCTATTGTTTTGCCAACAAATATTTTTGACACCTTTGTCAAGTATCAGATGGTCTGTGTCTTACTCCTTTAGCCTTTATGTCTATTTCGATGCCAGTACCATGCTGTTTTTGTTACTACAGCTCTGCAGTATAATTTGACATCTGGTATTGTGATGCCTCCTGTATCACTCTTCTTGCTCAGGATTGCTTTGACTATTCTCAGTCTCTTATTTTTCCAAATGAATTTTTCATTTCTATGAAGAATAACATTGGTATTTTGATAGGGATTACATTGAATCTGTGTGATGCTTATTGTAATGTGGCCATTAATTCTGCTTATCCATGAACATGAGCAGTCATCCCACCTTCTGAGGTCTTCTTCAATTTCTTTCTTTAGTGTTCTATAATTTTCATTGTAGAGATCTTTATCCCTCCTTGGTTAGATTAATTTTGAAGTATTTTATTTTATTTTTTGAGGTTATTGTGAAAGGGATGGTTTTCCTAATTTCTTCTCAGAAGAATTGCTGTTGGAAAATAGGACAGCTATTGACTTATGAGTGCTGATCTTTTGCTACTTTGCTGAATTCATTTATCAGCTCTGGAACTCTTCTGGTGGAGGTTTTGGTTCTTCTAGATATGGGATCATGTCTTTGGCAAACAGAGATAGTTCAAATTCTTTTCCTTTAATTTCCATTTTTGCCTGATTGCTCTGGATAGGGTTTTGAGAAATATATAGAACAGAAGTGATGAGAGTGGACATCCTTGTTTTGTTCCTGACTTTAGAGGAAATTCTCATTTTTTTTCATTCAGTATAATGTTGGCTTTGGGTTATCATATATAGCCTACACTGTTGAGGTAAGGTTCTTCTACCCCTAGTTCTCCAGTGTTTTTAACATTAGTTGGTGTTGAGTTTTATCAAAGGCCTTTTCTGAATCTACTGAGATGCTCATATGATTCTTGTTCTTAATTCTATTTAAGTGATGAATTACATTTATTGATTTGTATATGTTGACTCATCCTTGTATCCCTGGGATGAAAGTAGATCCTTGTATCCACTTGATTATATCTTCTTGATATGCTCTTAAATGTGGTGTGCTATTATTTTATTAAGGATTTTGCATCTATGTTGATCAGGAATATTGGCCTATAACTTTATTTTCTTGATGAGTGAAATATTTTTTCTATCCTTTTCCTTGAGCCTGTGGGTGTCTTTAGCTATGAGTTTCTTGCAAACAGCATATAGTTGGATTTTTTAAAAATCTATTTGCTTATCTATGTTTTTTACTGGGGAATTGAGACCATTTATGTTCATTTTTATTGTAGATATGTGTTTGTAGTGTCCTGCCATTTTAGCTTGTTTGCTGTATTTAATTCTATCTTGATTTTCATTTAGTTGGTTACTCTTCTAGTGATCTTCAACTCTTTTGGAGCTTTGAGGTCTGTGTTTAGGTTCTTCTTTGCTGTTCATCTTGAGTATTTTTTGTAGGGCTGGCTTAGTGGTCATGAATTCTTTTAGTTTATCCTTGTTATAGGAAGTTTTTATTTCTTCATCGATTTTGAAAGAGAGCTTTGCTGGATATAGCAATCTTGGCTGGAAATTGTTTTCTTTTAGAGCTTGGAATATCTTATTCTAGTCCTTTTACATTTTAGAGTTTGAGTTGCAATATTGGAGATGAGCTTTATTGGTTTGCCTCTAAATGTGACCTGATGTTTTTCCTCTCACAGCTTTTAATATTCTTTCCTTGTTATATGTTAGACAATTTGATTATGATATATATTGGAGAGTTTTTCTTCTGATGTTTCTATTTGTTGCCCTGTATTCTGTGTTGGATGTCTGTCTCTTGTCTGATATGGGATGTTTTCTGCTGCTATCTCACTGAAAACGTTTAATGCTTTTAGCTTGTAGCTCCATCTTCTCTTCTATCCAATGACTCTAAGGTTTGTTCTCTTGATACTGTCAGTTTCTTGTACATTCTGATCATGTTCTTTTATTATTTTTACTTTATTTCATATTAAATATTCAAGTTCATGCACTCTCTCTTCAAGGCCTGAAATTCTGTTTTCTATGCAGTCTAATCTGCACAGAATGATGCTAGGAAAAATTTTAATTTGATTCATTTTGTCTTTCCTTTGTAGGAGTTTTGACTGATTTCTTTTCAATATTTCTCTTTCTTTATTGAAATGGTCTTTCATCTCCTGCATTTGTTCTCTTAATTCATTCCTTATATCTCCTTTTAGTTCATTGAACATTTTAATAATTTGTGTGTGTGTATATATGTATGTATGTGTGTGTGTGTATATAGTTTCTTTGGAATTTCATTCACTTTCACATTTGTGGGATGCTTTTTTGGGGGATAGTGAATTTTGGAAGGAGATTTGCCTGTTTCATTATGTTTTCAGAGGTCTTTGAGTTGTGTATCAATTGAGATGGATTCTCCTTTCTCTTCTATATGTGTGTCCTTTTATGTGTAGTTTTCTTTTTTGTTTGTTTGTTTGTTGTTGTTGTTGTTCTGGGACTGCTCTTCATTTTTGCTGTATGGGAAGATGTTAGGAATGAGACCATAGGTTCCCGCTTTGGTGTCCTTTTTGGGGCCTGTTTGGGGCCTGTTGTTGGTTTGAGGTTTTTGTGCCCCCCATTTCTATGTTGAAATATCTCGAGGCTCAGATGGGGCTAAATGATGTGTGAGGTAAGATTTGCTGTTAATTGGCTAAGTTGTGAGTATTGCTTGGCAATAGGATCTCTACTCTATGATTTTGAAGTGCCCCAATCACTTTCCATTTTCTCTTAGAGGAAGTGGTGTATCAGGATTAGGTCTAATGTTAACAACAGATGTACAGGTCTAAGATAAACATCCAATGTATACTTTGATATCTTTAACACTATTTGCTACTTATATAGGAATGGTGGGGTAAGCATTTAATGTTAGTACCAACAATAAAAATCTGTGAAGTCAATGAAGCCTTAAACAGCAGGTATCTACTATGTTGCCCACAGTATTAATAGTCATAACAACATGAATGGGGTAGGAATTCCATAAACAATATAATTCTATTATTTAATGCAATTAGAGTTTCTTAAGTGAAGAGAAAATATGGTAGAAAGGCAAGAGAAAGTTTGAAATACTTTAAAAAAGTGAACATTGGAGAGGCAGCAGATAGGCAGCAGATGTTCACTGTAAATAAGGAGGAATAAAAAATAACTAAAAGTAATAAAAAAAAGAAAGAGGAAGAGGGAACAGGAAAATATGGCTTTTAGTTCGGGAAGAGAGTGAGGAAGGGGCAATATGAGGGACAAAAACTAAGTAAGAACAAATAAACAAGTGTAAGATCAAAACAACTCACTCATATATGATAATATCCCACCTCTGTCAAATCATGACTAAATAATAAACAAGTATAGAAGAAAGCAGTTAAAATGAAAGTAAAATTATGCATATATAAATGCATGCACATCCAGACATGTACTTATTTATATGTGTGTGGGGGTATATATATATACATACACACACATGTATGTGTATATCAAACCTATCTGTGCAGTGAGAAAACACATATACACACACACACACACACATCTTGCAGAATGAAAAAAAGTTTTAAAAAACATAAAGTACAATGAAATAATTTTTTCTTTTTTTTTCAATGAATTAATATTTGAAAAACTTAAAGTTAAAATAAAAACAGTAAAAAAATTAAAAATATGTTTAAAAATGCGGAGACTATGGAGGAAAAAAGATAAAACAAAAGAAAAAAGGGAGAAAATGAGAAATGAAGGGTTTATTTCTGCTGAGGTAGCCAAAACTGTTAGCAGGCATGGATTTTTGTTCTTCACATTTATTTTTTACTTTGTAACCCTTGGGTCAAGGCTGGAAGTAATTTTAAGCTCAACATCTTTTTGTTTCTTCCTTGCCTAACTTCCAGCCCTTGTGCCCAAGGATTCAAAGCTAGTTATGGTAGCTCTCAGCTTCCAGTTTCCCAGTATAGGGTGGAATAGATTGGAATGCTGTCAAATTGTGTATTCCTAAAGCAGGGGTGGTAGAAAGTTCTAAATTGGAAGTTCCAGTAGTTGGAGTGAACTCCTGGCTGAACTTTGGAACTCTGAGATTTGATCCATGCCCCCTATAATTAGAAAGATGCTGGTCACTGCAAGATGTCTATCTTTAGGGCCTCCAGTAAAATCTACTTCTAGGGTGCAGGGGACTAAACCTTCACAGATTCTACATTTACTGCTCTCAACATGTATTACCAGGTACCCACATTCAAGTACAGATGCTCTCCCTATAGCTCTTATGGGGCACCAGCAACAAAGGGATCTTTCTTTCCATGGTATCTGGAGCCTGTATGGTCCAGGTACAATTTTCTTTCTGCCTATTTTAGTCATTCTGGTTCAGGCACACTGTGGGGGGCACAATAGGTGACTGCTGGTAACTTTCTTTAAGAGTTCCCTATCTCCTGTTTCTGCTTGCTGCTGCCTAGTACTTGTAGATGGTTCCTGCACTGATAGCCATTTTCTATGTCTGGGAACATTTTTCCATGCCAGTTCCCATGGAACTATCTGCCCTTGTGGCCAGCCATTTGGGGTGGGTTTTCACTGAAACAGTCTAGCTTCCAGTCATCCAAGCTTACCATCACTGCCACCTGAGTGAAGAAGACTTCCACTGTTGGAGTCTTTACAAGTAAATTCTAGACATTGTGGACTCTGCAAAGATAGCTGTTGCTACCATTCACTGTCCAAAGTACTGAATTACAGAACCCATGAACATAATGAAGGTTTCTTATTTTTTTCCTCCCACTAAATTGGGGGTGGTTTTGTTATGCAACAATAGTAAATCAGAATAGAATTTAATATTGGAAATGGGATGCTGCTGTAAAAAAACCTAAGGTACATGGAATCAATTGATGTGCAGAGAAAGCTAGTCATGAAACCTAGAAGGGACTTAAGAAGACTGTTGGTGAGGAAGCTGAAAAGAAGATCTTTATTATCTAGTGGCAGAAAGTACAGAAAAATTATCACGTATGGTAAAATGGAAAATAGAAAATGAACTAATAGATGGGTCTAGCAAAGAAAATTTCCAGACAATATGTGAAATGCCAACTGGTTTTTGTTGTTGTTGTTTGTTTGTTTGTTTTTTAGTTGTATCTCATGAGATACGGCCAGAGAAAAATAAACTAAAAAAGGAATTCTTGTTTTCCAGCAGAGGGTTCTCAAAAGTAAGAAAGAGCCTAAGTACAAAAATCAAAATTTAGAGCAGAGCTAGGAAAATGTGGTCTTAGGACAAAGATAAGATTAGGGTATAATTACAAGACTTTTGTTAAGTCCTCAGAAAGATTTGAGGTAGTGCCTCACAGACCTGTTAGACACACACACAAAAACCTTCCAGCTGTCTTTCAGGCATGTCTCCATGTTCCTCTCTGTTAAATAAAATTCTTAAGGGTTTTATCCCACAGCAGCCCCAGAGGGAGCCCTGTGTAGAAAAAGGATTTATTTAGAAGAATATGTGGATGTGACTTTTGCCTGAATGAATGGATTTTTAAGTTGATACATAGAAACCTAATAGGTGTTTAAAAAGAATTCTCAGCCTGGTGTGAGAGGGCTTAGACAACCCAAAATGAAAAGATGTTTTTGGATCCTTGAGCTTCCATAAGCAGAAAGTACTAAGGAAAGTACTCAGTTGCAATATTTGCTAGCTTTTTATGGAAAAGGAAGCATGATATAGTAGAATCAAGAAGCCACAGGGCATGACCCTACTTCCCCTGAGTAGGATGCCCTCTGATCAATGTTCTGATTACCTGTGTCCAGCTGGATATCATAATTATTATGAACAAGTGGCATTACCTGCCTTATTCCCGTTTCTCTCCTACTGCTTGTTGAATGGAAATATCTGTTGTAATTGTCCTATCCCTGAATAATTTAGGTAGTTTAATTGTATAACTTAGATGGATAACTTGTCCCTTTAGTTCACAGGTCTTCAGATTGAAAGGAATGGTATTTGAGGTACTCATTTACATTTCAACCTGATTTAGATGATTAGATCCTGTACTTGGAACTAAAATGCTTTAATTAGAAGGAGACTTTGGGGATTATAGGAAAGGGAGTGAATGCATGTGAATTGTTGTGACCACAGGGCAGATTGTGCCAGATTGATTTTTTTTTTTAAATTAAACTTTTTATTTTTAGATTATAGATTATAATTATATATATAATTATATTATAATTATATATAATTATAGATTCACATACAGTTGTAAGAAATTATGCAAAAGAGATCCTATGTAACCTTTACCAAGTTTCCTCTGAATGACAACATTCTATTATAATAATCATACTGGGATATTGACCTTTCTATAGAAATCTGAAGACTTACTAATCTTTCAGATATCCCCAGTTTTACTTGTGTATGTGTGCACGTGTGTGTGTTTTGTTTTGTGTTACTTCTATCATATGAGTAGATTTACGAATCTATTATTAGTCAAGGTACAGAATCACAAGATTCACTCCTGTTGCTTTTTCATTTATATCCACAGTGACTCTCAATCTGTTTAATAGAATTAGCTTATATTATAAATACAGATATACTTACGGAAAAAATGAACATATATTATACATAATATTGTTTTTTAAATTGTCATGCAAATTACCAACAAAGACTCCCATTTAGAGGTAAACAATGGTTGACTTTTTCTAATTCAGAATTATCCTGTTAATAAAATAGACAGCTATTATAATGGTAAAGTCTCTTTTAAATTTAACTTACTGTTTTTCACTATTGTCCATGGTGGTTTAAAATACTAATGAAAATACTTCATATGCATGTGCAGCTGTTTAAATAAATTGGGTAATAGTGTAATGCCCTTTACTTTTGTATTAACAAAAGTATATCCTAAATAATGACATTTTTATTTTCTGCTGTTCAGCATATTGAATGAAACGTAACCAACAATGAAATGTTGTAAGAAAAGCATTTCTAAAGAAAGAATTGCCTTTCCATGCTGCTTTACTATTTATTCACTTCACCATTTTGTTGCTATAGTTAGAAAAACTAGCAAAGTAATTGGCAGGGAATTTAGCATTTTTCCTTTAGATTTTTTTATTTTAAAATTTTGATTACCAGGGGCTGTGGCTGTAGCCTAGTGGCATAGTACTTGCCTACTGGGTTCAATCCTCAGAGAACCACATAAAAATAAATTAATAAAATAAAGGTATTGTATCCATCTACAACTAAAAAATATTAAGAAAAATAAAATTTTGATTACTAGATTATTTCTTTCTTCTCTCTCCCTTTCTGTTTTTGTTATGTAGTTGTTCCTTATAATTTTTTTCTGTGACTCTAAATTTTTACCATAATACCAAAATTATTACAGAACATGGCTATGAACTTTACTTTTTAACTAAGATGTGTATAGGATTTCTAACTTTGTAATACTTTAGTGTATTGTTTGTGTTATTTATGATCTGAAGATGGAAATAGCTAATAATTGGTATTGTGTATGATTTATCTTCTTCCTCCTGTTATTTTCAACATGGCAGTTACATCATCTCAACTGTCATCTATTTTATGTTTTATTTTGCTCTTCCTTTAATAATATATTCCTTGACCTTGCTAGGCATAAGCCTAAGTAGTAAAGAATAAAAATAAATCAGTATTCAACCTTTAAGTGTCTTCTGTCTAATAGGGAGACAAGTAAACAGATGATCACAATAAAGTATACTTTTAGAGAAAAATAAAAATAACATAGTATGGAGACATTTGGAGGGGGAGCTTTAAACTTAATCTCTGGAGGTGAGCAAAGGTTTCCAGGAGAAGCTTAGTAGTTTATAATCTGCTAAGTTTCTTGAGTGCAGAAAAATTGAGGCTATATTTTCCTCTACATCCCCACTACCTACTATAATGCCCAGAAGATAGTGGCCACTCAATACATATTTGATAATTATTGAAAAAGCAAGATGTCTGATCAGACTTTTGAAGGAGGCTTTTGGAATCCATTGAGGAATTAATTGAAAGACATTTCTTCCAGACAGAAGGAGCCACATGTGCAAAGGCACATATCCTTGGTAAGCCTCCCTTCTGAGCCAGAGATTATCAGACTTCACCAAGGATAATCAATTAGTAATTTTTCCTCCACCACAATATCAATGAACTGTGACTGTTTCTAAGACAGTTTCTATGAGGATTCTGTGATCCATCCCAGAAGTTAGATATGAAAATGTAATATTTTCAACATTCCTGTGAAAAAACTTTCTTGACCTAAAAATTATGCATAGTTTTTGTTAAAGATGTTTTTATTGAAGAAGAGAAGAAAAATAGAAACCAGCTCCTTTCAAAGCTGAAGAAATTAAGCATGATGTAATTGGATTCACTGCTGAGCCTTAATTAATGATATTAAAAAATTGCAATTAGCGACATCATTAGCCTATGATTTCTGCCCTGGCAAAGAAAGAAGTTGAACATTCTTCATCTTTGCCAGTGGTCTCACTGGCAGAGGCCCAACTTGAGGTATTGAACGCTTCCTTTTCTATACATTCTCAAATGCTAATCTCATTGTGTGGTTTTAGATCTTTAGATGATTCAAGACTTACTCTTCCCAGAATAATACTATCCAGGTTATTATTTGGCATCGTGCTGGAGAATAAAGGCAGAATCAGATTTTTTTTTGCATTTTCATGATGGAAAGTTTACAAATTTTGTGATTTAAGAACCAAAGTAGAGGGCTGGCGTGGTGACTCAGTGGTAAAGGTGCTTGCCTGGCATGTGTGGGGCACTGGGCTTGATTCTCAGCACCGCATATGAATAAAATAAAGGTCTATCAACAATTATATATATATATATATATGAATGAATATGAAGCAAAGTAGAGTCTGGCCCAGAGGAAAGCATCTCTAATTTTGGTAAATTGTAAACCCAATTTAAAAGATTGCTTATAGCTTTCTGGGACTAGAATAAAAGGTATATAAAGAAGAATGCTGAGATAAGAATGAATGATCAAAGAAGATTTGAAGATCCAATGAAGTCTTCACCTCTTCAGCTGACAGGCTCTCCTTATGTAGCTGGGAGGACAGGGGTGTGCCAGCAGCCTGGCAAAGAAGACCCAATTAAATTTTGATTTCCATGAGGGAAAATTGGAGTTGATATGGACTTTGACTTCATAGAAGGAGTATCATAATCAGATTTGTGTTTTTTAAAAAAGTTCACTCAGGTATCAATATGTAGGGTGGATTGGGGAAAGCAAAACTAGAGATAGAGACTCTTGTTCTATTTGTTCTTTCTGCATAACAAATAAAGCAATAGTTTATTATGCACAAGGTTCAGGAATTCAGACTGGATAGAATAGGATGCCTTGTCTCTGCTACCTTATATTTGATAACTCTGTATTACTTCTGAGTGTTTGAAAGATATTTTCCCTTGACATAAAAACGTTGAACATGTTTTTCTTTCAGCATTTTAAAGTGTTCTGTATGCAAATTTTATGATGAAACATTCTTTTTAATACCTATCATTGTTCCTCTATATGGAGTATGTTTTTTCTTTTTTTCTTTCTTGATCTCTTCAAGAATTTCTTTTGGTCTTGAAATATGATGTGTCTAGATATAATTTTTTTCCTGCTTTTTATTTTCTGAGCAGGCTAGTCAGTGGTTTGCTGTCTTTTACTAATTTGGGGAAATTACCAGATATTATTCTTAAATATTTTTTTCTATCCTCTATCTTTTTTTTAATTTATAAAAATACTAGACTATTTCATAGTCTCCCCATATATTTTGGATGACCTGTTCTATTTTTTCCTAGTCTATCTTTTCTTCCTCTGTGTTTTAGTTTAAGTACATTTCTTTAGTATCATCTCACATTGTAACTGGAGACTGCTTTGCTTGAGGGTTTTACTCAGTGTCTGGTCTGCCTTTGGCTCCAAGTCTTTACCTTGTTTCTGAGACTTTGAGAGAGTTTCCTCACCCCTCCTTGCACTTTCCTTTATTTGAAATTGACTTATTTGATAACTGCTAGCCTGGTAGTGTAGTACAGAGTGTAACATTCTCTGTTGCTTTGGTTCAGCCTCAAATTTAGATGGGTGATGTTTCCCTGTTGCAAGTAAGCCTGTCCTATCCTAAACTTAAGGGAGGTCTTGTGTCAGGATGTTTTTCTATCTCTCCCCAGGGTTGGAGGGTTTAAAAAAAAAATCCTCGTTTTTTGCTATTACAGGTCTTGATCTATTCCTTGAAGACTACCATATTTTTTGCTCTGCATTCACTTGGCTTAAGGTTTTTGCATCTTAGTAGAGAGGGGATCAAGTGGAGCTTTGTGTTTTTCTCATGATAGTTTTTCCTTTCTACCTTTCTTCTATATCTTTTACATGAGGGATTCTCTCACCAATCTCTTGCTCTCTCCCAATTTTTCTTCTAAGAACCTTATGAGATATGTGGAAAAGAACCTGTGAATAGGTAAGCATTCTCCTGGTGTTTCTGGCTCCTACAAGGTTTCCCCTTGGAGGTATCTATCTTTATTTAGAATGAATTCTCTGATGGCTTCAAGAGAATTTTGGGATACTTTAAGTAAATTTTTTCTTTTTTTTAATTGCAGGATTGAAAGCAATGTTGTTTTCTTCTTTCTATATCTATGTGGAAAACATCTGAGCAAGTTCTTAATATATAATCACACTATTAATTGTGTCGCGTATTATACTTGTTAGGTTACACATTTGACCAGATAGGTTCCTAGTTCCTATTTTGGTTTTCTTTCTGATGAGTTCTTTTTAAATCCCTGACTAGAGCCTGATAATCCTTTCTAACTTCTCTCTCCCCACACCAAACTTACAGCTCTAAGGCAGCAATTTATGAGAGACAAAGTTTGAATTACTGCATTGATAGGAAAAGGAAATCCATTTCCCAATACTTTTTATTTTTTGGTGCTGGGATTGAGCCCAGGGCCTCACACATGCTAAACATGGGCTTTACCACTGAGTGACACCCCAAACCCCCATTTTTAAGAATTAGAAAAATCTGGGTATTAGTGCCAGCTCTTCTAGTATAGATTCATGTAGAGTCAATTACTTATCTATCTGAACCTCATTTCCCCCCCACTTTTGAAAAGAGGATTTTAAGACCTTTATTTTTAAGGGTTGTTGTAAGACTCAGAATGATCTCTAAAATGTGAGACTCTATACATCATGATTTAAATTATCTTCTCCCATTATACTTTTTACCCATGAGTGCATTTATTTTTACCAAGATTAAGTGGACCAGCTATAATCTGGCTTCCTGTTTTTGATTTATTTAAAGAACTTTTTATTATTAAAGTTTCTTTGTAAGGCTTTGAATTGTTTTTTGGTTTATCTCACTTCTAAGTTGAGCTTCTCATGTTCTACTTCATAGACTTCCCTATTTTTCTTCTGTGGTCATAATTTTCTTATCTAAAAAAATTTGCCTTTTTTACCTTGGAAGATTTATTTTACTTCATTAGTTGCCCATGTAAGAGTTAATTTACAACTACTTATTATTTTTCAGAGTTCTAATGTTTTTACATGTGAATCTTATTTCTTTTTTGTGTTTAGTATGTTTGCTTCGAAATTTCCAAGGCTCTTGTTATTAACTTCTTTTAAAATTTTTATCTAAAACTAATATTCATTTATTAATAAGTTTTTGAAAACTTAGTGACTCCATAGCTGATTTATGAGAAAGTTTATCTTGATCACCAAGTATTTATTACCATCCCAATTTGTCTAATTCTTTATGAGATACAAAACTATATAAAGTGACCTTCAATACTTTACAACTTAGTGGTAGAGACAAATTATATATGTGTAAAACAGAAAAAAAGGTAGTATGAACATTACCCCCTTCCCCATGTGGCAGTATGAAATAGTGGAAAGAACATATGCTTTAAAATCATAAAGACCTTGGTTCATATGCCATCTCTACAATTTGGTAATTACTCTAGGCAAGTTACTTTTTGAGTTTATTATCCTTATTCATTAAATAAGGAGAATAATACCTATCTGGTAGAATCATTGTGATGTACATAATTATATATAAAATAATGGGTATAGAATGCTTGCCACATGATGTAGGAGATCAATAATTGTCTTGGATTAGGGTTTTGGCTCAGTGGTACAGTGCAATTGTCTTTTATCAGGCCTTAAGAACCAAGATGTTCTGCACCAATATAGTGGCAACCAAAGAAAGATACGACTAAATATCTCCAACTATCACCATTTTTAAAAAAGTGTTAACATTCTAGGTTTTCTTCTTTTACCCTGTACCTTTTTCCCAACTTATCAGTTTGTTTTATTTCAAGCTTTATATTTTTTTCATACATATATATCAACATCCTGTTAAATTTTCTAACCATGACTTAGTCCTTATGGCAACTTCTTTCTCTTTTGCTTACCTTTTTGTATATAGAGAACCTCAAACAACCATGATTAGTGAGAAGAATCAGAATACTGTGGCTTTCATTAAAGATTAAATAGTCACAGAATGGATAAATGTGGGAGACAAGAGAAAAAGCTTATAGGGGAAAGTCTGGAGGAAATCAGATGCAAGTTCCAAAGGTCCCTTCCCAGTAGAAACACAAAATATACTTTATTCTTCCAGTAACTACCTGAGATAAAACCTGTGAAATATCTGCCAGGGAAGGTCATTAGAGTCTTGGTGCCTAGTAGATTTACTGGAGACAGTCATGTAGGCATCTTCTGCCTGGGACATGCCAAAATTCTAGACTCCCAGAAAGAAATCAGGTTTTTGACATAAACCATATTGTTTGTACAGTCTAAGCATATAATTGCTTTGTGAATTGCAGGAACCCTCCCTGGAGCAAAAAAGTTAAAAAAGTTCTCAAGGGGCCATACTTGCATATAAGCCTTTAAAAGGATAGAAATATTAAGGCCACTATGTTTACTCCTCTTTGCACATTACAGACTCAGACATTTTTCAGAAAGTTTCAAAAAGCACCACTTAGAATCAATAGCCTGCCAATGTTTCTTCATATTCTGTTAATTGAATATACACAGTCACATGTAATAAACTATTCTTATTTAATTTTATTTCTCTTTACTGATTAGTTTAATAGTACTATAAAATAATTAATTGATTTACACTTCAAATAGTATTTCTACTACTTTGAGTTTCAATGGCTTTTGTGAGTAAAAATACATTAAAGCATTGATGAGATATCATCTTATACCTAATAGGATGTCTCTTATCAAAAGATAAAAGATAAAAAATGCTAGCCACAAGGTACAGCAAAGGTAACTCTTATACACTATTATTGGGAAAGTAAATTTGTACATCCGTGATGGAAAACATCGTGAAAGTTCCCCAAAATTTAAAAATAGAACTAACATATAATTTGGGAATACAACTTCTGGTTATATACCAAAAGAAACTGAGGGTAACCTGCTATCGTGCCCCCTTTTGCCTCTGAAAGAGATCTTTTTTTATTATTCACACTTGAATAGATCCTACTCCTTTCACTCTTAAAAAGAAAATGAAATTAGTATGTCAGAGATGTATCTGTTCCCTTGTGACAGTGTAGAAGAACCTAGAGAACATTATGTTAAATGAAATAAGCTAGGCAGGGAAAAACAAATACTGTATGATCATTTATATGTGGAATCTAAACAAGTTAAACTCACAGAAGCAGAAAATAGAATGATAGTTATCAAGGGTTTAGGCTCAGGAGAATTGGGAAGATGTTGGTAAAAAGCTAACAAAAATTCAGTTAGGAGGAATAAGTTCAGGAGGTCTATTATATGATGACTACAGTTAATAACAACTTATATTTGCAAATTGCTAAGAGAGTAGATTTTAAGTGTTCTTACACAAAAAGTGATAAGCACTTACTCAAACTAAAAAGTTTTTTCTCAGCAAGAGAAACAATAAGAGAGGTAAATAGGGAGCCTACATCCTGGGAACAAATTTTTACTCCTCACACTTCAGATAGAGCCCTAATATCCAGAGTATACAAAGACCTCAAAAAATTAAACAATAAGATAACAAATAACCCAATCAACAAATGGGCCAAAGACCTGAACAGACACTTCTCAGAGGAGGACATACAATCAGTCAACAAGTACATGAAAAAATGCTCACCATCTCTAGCAGTCAGAGAAATGCAAATCAAAACCACCCTAAGATACCATCTCACTCCCTTAAGATTAGCAGCCATTATGAACTCAAACAAAAACAAGTGCTGGCGAGGATGTGGAAAAGGGTACACTTGTACATTGCTGGTGGGACTGCAAATTGGTGCAGCCAATTTGGAAAGCAGTATGGAGATTCCTGGGAAAGCTGGGAATGGAACCACCATTTGACCCAGCTATTGCCCTTCTCAGACTATTCCCTGAAGACCTCAAAAGAGCATACTACAGGGATACTGCCACATCGATGTTCACAGCAGCACAATTCACAATAGCTAGACTGTGGAACCAACCTAGATGCCCTTCAATAGATGAATGGATTAAAAAAATGTGGCATTTATACACAATGGAGTATTACACAGCACTAAAAATGACAAAATCATGGCATTTGCAGGGAAATGGATGGCATTAGAGCAGATTATGCTAAGTGAAGCTAGCCAATCCCTAAAAAACAAATGCCAAATGTCTTCTTTGATATAAGGAGAGCAACTAAGAACAGAGCAGGGAGGAAGAGCTTGAGAAAAAGATTAACATTAAACAGGGATGAGAGGTGGGAGCGAAAGGGAGAGAGAAGGGAAATTGCATGGAAATGGAAGGAGACCCTCATTGTTATACAAAATTACATAAAAGAGCTTGTGAGGGGAAAGGGAAAAAAAAACAAGGGAGAGAATTAAATTACAGCAGATGGGGTAGAGAGAGAAGATGGGAGGGGAGGGGAGGGAGGATAGTAGAGGATAGGAAAGGTAGCAGAATACAACAGTTACTAATATGGCATTATGTAAAAATGTGGATGTGTAACCGATGTGATTCTGCAATCTGTATTTGGGGTAAAAATGGGAGTTCATAACCCACTTGAATCTAATGTATGAAATATGATATGTCAAGAGCTTTGTAATGTTTTGAACAACCAATAAAAAAGTGATAAGCATATGAGGCAATAGATATATTAATTAGCTTTATTGAACTAATCCACAATGTATACCTATATCAAAACATGTCTTATACCATAAACATATACAATTTTTTGTCAATGAAAAAATTTTAAAGGCTTTTTATGACAGCAGGGAAATGCAACAAATTCTATGGACCATTCCTAAGGTATTATTCCATTACAAATTTTAAACAGCTGTCTTGAAAATGAAATTTTAGAATAAACCTACATTTACAATGATATTATGTTGAATTTGCAGAGAAAGAAGAAATGAGAATAAATCGGATACATTAGGGAAGGCTTTCAGAAGGGTCTAGAATTGAACTGAAGATGGGTAATATAAAGAGGGGTAGGGGGGAAAACGAGGATAAACAATATGACAGGGAAATAAAATAGTATGACCAAGGGAAGATTGAGTCTGGTTTAGAGGGGAGAAATGATTGTATTACTCTGAAGCAGATAAAAACTCACAAGTGCTTTTTAAAAAAATATATTGTTTTAGTTGTAGATGAACACAAATACTGCTATTTTATTTTTATATGGTGCTGAGGGTTGAACACATGCTAGGCAAATGCTCTACCACTGAGCCACAACCCCAGTCTTCACAAATGCTTTTATTGTACCACTGCTATTAAGATTCACATATCTTCTGCTTTTGTGGATTATAAAACTATTCACTGTTTTATAAACCTACTGTTCTTATTTAATAGTTTATAAGAGGTGTAATATGTTACTCTTATATTTCTTAAAACTATTCAACTCATAGGGTTGTTGTTTAGATTAAATGAGTTAATATAGCCAACAAACTTGTGTAAAAGTGTTTTGTGGCCATCACTTAAGGAAATTATAACTGTTAGCCAGGGTGGTGGCACACACCTGTAATCCTAACTATTTAGGAGGTTGAGGCAGGAGGATCACAAGTTTAAGGCCAGCCTGGGCACCTTGGTGAGACCCTGTCTCATAGAATTTTTAAAAATATGAGGTGGTTTAGGTTATAGTTCAGTGATACAGCAACTTTCTGGGTTCAATCCCCAATAGTGATGAAAAGGAATTTTTAGCTCTCATTTGATTTGGCTTATGCTTAGATTTGGCATATTCTTAGCATATAATTTTTATTACATATGAAATTTCTGTGCACAGCAATATTATGCATCTTCCTCAGTTTGCTTTTACCTTTTTTTGCCATTGAATATTCATAGGAAAAAGCCCTCTTGCTGCCAGACTTTCTCCTATTTTATGGTTTAAACTTCTAATATTCATACCTTTATGATCCTGGTTTTCCTAGTCCCTTCATATCACATAGGTTTCTTACTTATCCTTTGTTTTGTTTTTCTCTGGCATACCACTCACTGGTTTGGTCAACAGCTTTTATAAAAATGAATTTGTTGGAGCTGGGATTGTGGCTCAGTGGTAGAACACTTGCCTGGCATGTATGAGACATTGGGTTTGATTCTCAGCACCACATGTAAATAAATGAACAAAATAAAAGTCCATCAATGTCTAAAAAAAATTTATAAAAAGAATGTATCTGCTATACTCTGTCCTTACAACAGTTTTAAAGGTTAAAATAGAATTTTGAAATGTTATCTGGTCCAGGATGGCAAAACTATCTAATGAAAGTTCTTTTTCTGTATTAACAAGAGGTAAAAATTGTTTCATAAATATGAAATAATAATGTGAAAAAAATTCTTTAGAATATTAATAATTAAGTTCATTCTTTATTTCTTTCAAATACAATGTGCATTTCACTAACTTTTAGAAATTCAGTTAATTAATCAGTACTTTATAAAAATAGAGTAAATTCTTGGTAAACACCTAGAAATTTTCAGATCAAATATTTGAATATTTTACTGATCACTGAAACAACTACCTTCTGATTAATAGTTCAGTAATTGGCTGAGTTATGCTTCTCTCTCCAGATACATGGTATGTATAGAAACATCTTTGAAGTTTATTAAGTTATACATATCAATGCTATACATGCTCAGTGCAGTTCACCTGTATTTTGAATATAGAAACTGCTAAAATACAGTTATTATATTCAAACAAAGTATGGTAACTTCTATATTTTGTATCTGCTGTATTAACACTAATTATATGAAACATTGCATTTGATGAAGATGGATTTGGAACATGAAAGGATAAAGAGTACTTTCTGAAATGATACAGATACTTGGTAGGTACATGTGCACAAATACTCCCTGTATGTTTATAAGTTAAGAAACTGTTTGTTGGAAATAGTTTTTGTATGTATCACAAATTATATAATATATTCTATTTGGATAATTAGCAGGGCAGCAATGGATAATCACATTCCAATAGGAAATGTGTCAAAATGGCTACTTTTTTAAATGAAGGAGAAATAAATGTATGCCTTTTTTTAAATGTTTGATGTAGTTTCCAACAATAATTCCTTTGTTTGTTATTGATATTTTAAGATCTGTGTGTTAGAGTAATAATCTGTTTAATTTGCTATGTGTTTTCCATCAAATTTCAATAATCATTGCAGAATTTTTCTTCTTGTTTGTGTCATTGTGTCTTCTATAAATGAGACATGCATGTTAGAAAGTAAATATTACTGTTAATAGAAGTCTAATATAAAAATTAAGTACCTACACCTAAATTTTAGTATAAATCATTTTCAGAAGAATGCTCTTTTTGTGACTTGATGAGAATACTTGTTGAACTAGTTAATTTTTTAATTATAAAAATGTATAAGTGTCATCCTTTGTATCCTGATTTTTTTTTTTCCTTGAGGCTCGAACTGATGGGTACTTTACTTTTGAGCTACATCCCCCATCCTTTTTATTTTTTATCTTGAGGCAGGGTCTTGCTAAGTTGCTGAGGTTGGCCTCAAACTTGCAATCTTCCTGCCTCAGCCTCATGAGTTGCTGCTACCACACTTGAAGTTTTAACAGTGTGAATTACATGAAAGTAAAAACAACAACAACAACAAAAAAAACCTTAATTTGTTATTTATTTTATTCATTTTATTTTTAGTATTTTTAAAAATTTATCAAAGGGACAAGTAATAGAAACTAAGATGTCTGTGTAGTATGCTGTTTTTAAGTCCTTTGGGTATAGACTGAGGAGAGGGATAGCTGGAAGGGAGGAGGCAGGGAGTTAGCAATGATGGTGGAATGTGATGGACATCATTATCCAAAGTACATGTATGAAGACATGAATTGGTGTGAACATACTTAATATACAAACAGAGATATGAAAAATTGTGTGCTATATGTGTAATAAGAATTGTGATCCATTCTGCTGTCATGTATTTAAAAAATAAAAGCAATTAAAAATAATAAAAATGGAGTGTCCAAAAAATATATACATGGAGGGGCTGGAGTTGTGGCTCAGTGCTAGAGCACTTACCTGGTATGTGTAAGGCACTGGGTTTGATCCTCAGCACCATAAAAATAAATAAATTAAATAAATTAAAAAATAAAGAAACTCAGATTTCAACCCAAACAAAGGGGAATATTTCTATTTTGTAAAGTTGGCTTTTCTTAGACACAAGAACCAGAGCTTTAACTTAATACTAAGAAAAACTGAACTTATATGTCAAGGGAAAAACTATTTGCTTTGAGACTCAGTTTGTTTAGAAGCCACTTGCTGAATAAAAGCAAAGGCCTTCATTGAGATAAAACTTGAGTTTTACTGATAAGAACTTTCATATTTTAAAATCTTAATTTCTGAATTATTTTATAATTCTTGTTAGAATTATAGTTGGAATATAGCTTGAATGAAGTTCTAATTAATTGATACATTTCTTTTGAAGGAGTTATGTGACATATATTGTTTTAGATTGCATTTTTCTGCGTATATACTTGCTTAAATGGAGTCAACTGGGAAATGTTGAGGAAACAGTACATAGAGACTCCATTATGAGAACAATATTGTTTTAGTATAACCTTAATACATTTTTCAGATTTTGAGGATGAAGTCCAAGTCTAAATATGAAATTCGCTTTGTGTCTCATATATGTCTTAAACACATTAGCCTGGAGGTAATTTTATTAGTATTGCTAATCTACCTACTTTTTTACTGCAACCCATTATATTAGGTCAGGGATGGAATTTTGCATATGTTGGCTATGTTGGTGCTTTAAACAGTTTAGATTTGGGAGCGGTTTGGATTTCAGATTTGCTCAATCTATAGTGTTTATATAATAGCAATAACAGAAGTAGAAGCTAACATATATGTTACTATATACCAAATTGTGCTAAACATGTTACATTAATTGCTATATTTAATCCTATCACATTTATTGGATAGATATTTCACAGATTAAAAAAAAGATTTAGAGGAATTAGTGACTTGTACAAGGTCAGATGGCTTATAAATGGCTCAACTTTGATATAACCCAGGTAGATAGAACCAAGAGCACACTCACAAACTTTTCATTATAATGTGTCTAGGTGTGGATCTCTTATGATTTTGCACATTCGGCGTCCTGTAGGCTTCTAGGATTTGGGATTCTGTCTCATTCTTCAAGTCTGGGAAGTTTTCTCCTATTATTTTATTGAATAGATTGCTCATTCCTTTGGTTTGGACCTCTATACCTTCCTGTATCCTGATGACTCTTAAGATTGGTCTCTTTATGTTATCCCATATTTCTTGGATGTTCTGCTCATGGTTTCTTAACAGTCTTGCTGAGCTGTCTATGTTCTTTTCCAGTTGAAATACTTTGTCTTCATTGTCTGATGTTCTATCTTCTAAGTGTTCTACTCTGCTGGTAGTATTCTCCATTGAGTTTTTAAGTTGGTTTATTGCTTCCTGCATTTCTAGGATTTCTGTTTGTTTGTTTTTTATAACCTCTATCTCCCTGTATAGTTGATCTTTTGCTTCCTGGATTTGTTTGTGTAATTCATTGTCGAAGTGATCTTTCATTGTCTGATTTTGCTGTCTAATGTCTTCCTTGAGACTCCAGATCATCTGAAGCATTTTTGAGGAGAAGAATTATTGGACAAATGCAGTATATAGAGACTGTTAATCTGGCTGCAGGGAAAGTGACAAGAGGTAAAAATAGTTTAGGAGACCATGGTACAGAGAGAGAGAGAGGGAAGGAAGGAGAAAAGGAGAAGGAGTTGGGGGGGGGGGAGAAGTAAAATACTACATGAAAGAATAGAATAAAAATGATATGAGGAACAAAATTAGGGATGTCAGTAGGAAAGAGCAAGTTCTTACTGTTTTCTCAAAGTGTTTTTCTTTAAGTTTCACAGAACAGGCAATGTTGGAGCTGGGGTTGTGGCTCAGTGGTAGAGTGCTTGCCTAGCACATGGGAGGCACTGAATTTGATCCTTAGCACCACATTAAAAAAATAATAAACAAATCAAATAGAGGTGCTGTGTCCATCTACAACTAAAAATATTTTTTTAAAAACATAAAGAATAGGGCAATATTAATTTAACATTGAATTTAAAGTGGTGAATGATATCCAAGTACAAATGTCCAATGCACCAGCTGGAGAAGCAAGGCTAAAGCTTCAAAGGAATTGGGGAGTTATTTCAATAAATATGATAAAATGAATTATGAGTGAAGAAATAGCAGAATGGCATCCAGAGTGTTAAGATATAAGAGGAGAAGTAACAAAAAGACAACATTATATCAAATTAAAATATATAGATCTTTCAGGATTATATAAGGGTAATTTTTTTTTAATTTTAGATTTTTACCTAATGCTGTTCTTATCCACCATAGAAGCAGGAGTAGAAATACTCTGGATATGACAATTATGGTTTCTACTGTGCAATATCACAAGACTGAGAGTAAAAACAGCACTGGTCCCCTCAGCACATGCACACATTATGTAATCAGATAAAAGCTTTCACAATAGGGAACAGAAGCTGTTGAATAGCCCCTAGACACTAACTGATGAATGAATAGATTTTTCCAGCTCTTGTCTGGACCAACTGCCAGCAACAGTTTTCAAATTAATTAAAACATATGGTCATTAAATTTGTACATAACATTCTTTACAAATTTACCATTTTTTGCACCACAGATGTCTTCATAAACTGTTGCAAGAAAATATAATTTGAAAATTTAAGAGATGCCTTATTTTAATTTCTGATTCTTCTTAATTTGGTAGTATCTTGGCAATTTGGTAGTATCTTGGCAATTTAGTTTTTAGTTTATCTGTCCTTTAGCCTTTCAGTTAAGGAGTTAATGTCTTACAAATAATATTTAAGGTATTAAGGAAGCATATTGCTTCAGTGAGCTTTGCAGAAAGATTCTATGAAACAAACAAAATTACATTCTCTTGGTTTCCACTTTGAAAATTTAAATTTAGGGAGAGGAGAAATTTGAATTATAAGAAGTTGGGAATGAGGCTTTTTTTCTTTAGAATAAAAACTCCTATATTTCTATTAAATTATGATGCAAGACATTAAAGCAGAACTATAGAAACAACCAATAAAAAAAAGAAAAAGAAATAACCTCAGAAAAATCAATCAAATATTGTGGCAATTAGATGGAATTTATCTATTTGAGAAAAACAGTGGGATGTACCAGAGGACCCCCCCCCAAAAAAAAAAAAAATATATATATATATATATATATATATATATATATATATATATATATATATATATACACACACATATCACTGTGATATAGCCTAGAAAGTGGAGAACTGTGTTAACTCCAAATTCAATTCAAGCTCATACATGTTTATTAAGTACCTACTAATCAAGCTCTGAAGAACAGAAAGGTAAATATGTTGACAACTCAACAAAAAGATATTTGGTATAAAATCAAAATACACCATCACCAAGTACTGAGAATTGAATCCAGGGGTGGTCTACCACTGAGTTATATCCCCAGCCTTTTAAATTTTTCATTTTGAAACAGGGTCTTGAGAAGTTGCCTAGGCTGGCCTCAAAGTTGCAATCCTCCTGCCTCAGCCTCCCAAGTAGCTGGAATTACAGGAATGCACCTCTGTTACCAACTGGTACTGGTTTTATATGTTAATTCAGTTTTAAACTATAAATCTTTTTTTTTTTTTTTGAACCTAGGGCCTTGCACATGCCAGGCAAGCTGTCTATCATTGGAGTACATTCCTAGTCCTGTCTATAAAACTTATTTTTGGTTTAGGAGAAAAAATATCTCTGGGTCTAGTCTCCAGCACTTCATGTTCACATCCCCATATTTTATTGCTTTTATGTACCTGTGTTATAAGCATTATGGAATCCTAATAGATCAAACAATCTTACTATCAGTCCTAGTACAGTCTCAGGCTTAGTAGACAATATTATATTAAATATCTGTTCAGGGCCAAAGTACTTATGAAGTCAGACATTTTAACTGAGATCCTCCTAAAAAAGTCTCAAAGGTAAGAACAAAGATGCTTTATTAATAGAAGGTAAGGGTGCAAGGACACCATATGTTAATAATACCAAATGCTGATTTTATAGTGCTTATCTTCTGGTTCTACTGTTATTTAAAATGATTAAAGATGATCTTCAATGTAATTATATTCATTGTGAAGGTCTGTAGACCCCTTAATAATTTATATCTAAAATGAAAACAAAAATATAGACAAATACACAATACATGTTTGCCTTTTTCTTATTTAGCCCCAAGTAATCCAAGAGAAAGATAAGTAAAAGGATAGATGAGTCAAAGAATAGTGTAAGTCAAACATACAGTCCATTACTCTGGATCTGGTAAGTGCATTAGTGGTATGGTAGACATTCTTGAGTTTTGGTGCACAGCGGTTTATTAAAATTCAAGCCTTTATTTCTTAGGTCTATAAGGAACACAGAGAAAAGGAATAGTGGGGAACATATGCCAGAAATGCTATTAAGAGTCCTGAAAGGTCAAAAATTCAAAGGTGGGAATAACCACAACATGTAGTCCCTGAGGATATGTAGCAATATTAAAGAGGCCACGGGATGGATTCAGGGTTTAAGCTCACATCTGGGTTAAAATGTAAAATGAAGGTGCTTATCTATGATTTGACAAGTCACTTTTAGGTCTAAAAATCTGTTATCGCATGTTCTGTAATTTTGTTGAATCTGTACCATGTTAATAAAAACTCGAAGAGCTAAGAGAAAGATGCAATAAGAACAAGACTAAATCTATTCCCTATATAGGACTACCATTAAGTTGTTTTTTTTTTTTTTTAAGTTATGTGGAGTGCTGGGGTTGTGGCTCAGCAGTAGAACACTTGCCTAGCATGTGAAAGGTGCTGGGTTCGATCCTCAGCACCACATAAAAATAAATAAATAAAATAAAGGTATTGTGTCCAACTACAAGTAAAAAAAAAAAGTTATGTGGAATTGTAAGTTTCAGAAGGAAAAATATAAATATTTTGTGGATTTTCAAGATAAATGACTTTCCTTTTTAAATTTTGTCCTCCTTTCCTTATTTTATTTGCAATTAACTATATCCTACATGTGTTTTTATTGTACTTGGCTATGAAAATTATTTCCTTTTAATCTATGCAGAAAGGACTTGCTTCCTGAATTACACTTTTTTTTTTGTTCTGGATCCATATGAAATAATAGAAGACACAGGAACCCACAGAATTTTTAAAAGACTTAGAAATTGTTCTTCATAACTTTTTCCATTATCCTTACCAAGAGCTTACAATTTTACACTGATTAATACATCTTCAGCTTAGGTATGACTTTTGGAAGGGATGATTTATATTTATTATTTACCTTGTTTGACAGAAAGTACATTTTAGAAAATGAATTGTATAGAGCTGACGGTAGTAACAAAAAATTGGCAATACAATAAAAAGACAAAAATAGTACCATTAAACACTCTCATCACATGAAGTCATAATATGTTACTATATATGCTTGACACCTTGATTCTGAAAGGCTCTTATAGCTTATACATGCAAGCTTAAATAAAAAATACATGTATTGCACTTTTTTTATGGTATGTCATGTTTGTGACCTAAAACAAATATGCCATCTATAATATGCACTAGGCATTTTTTAATTTGAAAAGTCAGTTTTCAAAGTTTACTTGCCTCCCTGGAATTTAATTAAAAGTGGTTTTGCTAGTTTCTGTGATTGTATTTTATAAGGATGTGGATTTTCTTGCTCTCTTAAAAACAGGTCCAGGAAAGTTTAAACAAGAAACTTCTCTCAAATAGTTTCCTTAGTGCACTCAATCTCATTTAATAAACTACTATACTTTTAAAAGCACCCTCAACTTCACTGTCTTTTATTTTGGCACTTGATGAACTGTTGGAGAGGTAAAACATTGATTTAATTTATCTAGAGTTAAAGACAGTTATACAATAAAGGTTAAGTATTAAAAATCAGACTTTTAAAAATTATAGTAAGCTTTAGATAATGTTTTTCCCCGATTTTCTGTAAGTAAGGCCATTTAGGAAATGTGAAATGTTTTGCAAAAACCAGATATTTAGTTCATAGTTGTAGGTTTAGATACCTACATCCCAGTCAAGAGCTTCTTTTATTTGGGGCATACAGACTCTGGAGTCTGGATTCCAATTCTAGTCCATTAAAATTATCTGTTCAGTCTTGTTACTTGACATCTTCTATGCTTCACTTGTATATTGATAAAACAAAGACAGAAGTGATATTCATTTATTGGTTATAAGGATTTTTTAAAGGCATTTGTTCTGTTGGCTCTTTTTAAAATAACTGTATATTATTTATTTATTTTTATGTGGTGCTGAAAAGGATCAAACCCAGTGCCTCACACATGCTAGGCAAGCACTGTACCACAGAGCCACAGTCCCAGCCCTGGTTATAAGGATTTAATGAGTTAGTATATTTAAGGGAGAATGCCTACTACCTAGTATATAGTAAATGGCTTGTAAGTTTTTATATAGTATGCATTGATGTTTTAGCAGGTTAACTTCAAATATTTCATCTGAGTATAAAATTAGTCTAGGAAAAAAAAGGCATTATTAGAATTTTTAAACTTTGAGGAGTGGCAGAAGACAGAGAGACCATGCAACTTGGCACTGGTGAATGGGAATGCTAATATGAACTAAAATAACCATGTAACCTAAAAATGGGTGTATGATGATATCTCTGGGCCTCAATTCCCTCTTGTTTTATATGTAGGGAAGGGAACTAAAGCATTTCTATGCGTATGCTTTCTAGGTCTAATGTTAAGTTTAATTGAAAAGAATGTGAAGAAATAAAGAGTTCATACACAAATCCCCCCTTTACTCATTTCTATCTCATCACTTCTTATAAAGCACTGCCCCAGAGTCCAAGTATTATATTTTGCCACCAAGTCTTATTAGTCTGGTATTATGCCAGCTCTTTTTTGGTTAGTATGTGCACAATTCATATTTTTTCTGTCCACTTCAATTAACTTTTCCACAGCATTATAGTTAAGGCTTATCTCTTACTATCAGCATGTGGTTGAATTTTGAAAAATTCTAATCTGATCATTGTTGTTTTTTTTTTTAATTTGTTCTAATTAGTTATACATGACAGTAGAAGATATTTTGATACATCATACCTAAATGGAGTATAACTTCTCATTCTTCTTATTGTACATGATGTAGAATCACACTGGTTGTGTAATCATATATGTACACAGGGTAATAATGTCCAATTCATTCTCGTATTCTTCCTACCCCCATACCCCCTTCTCTCCCTTCACTCCCTTCTGCTTAATCCAAAGTACCTCTATTTTCCCCTATCCTCCCCTCATTGTGAATTAGCATCCATATATCAGAGAAAACATCCAGCCTTTGTTTTTGTGTGATTGACTTATTTCACTTAGCATGATATTCTCTAGCTCCATCCATTTTCCTGCAAATGCCATAATTTCATTCTTCTTTAAGGCTGAATAAAATTCCATTGTGTCATCCATCCAAGAGCTAATATGCTTTCTTCTCAGCAGCACATGGGACCGTTTCTAAAACAGACCACTTTTTATGCCACAAAGCAACTCTTAGCACATCCAAAGAAACCCAAAAAAACAAAAAACAAAACTAGAGATACTACCCTGGCATTGTATCAGATGATAATGGAATGAAATTAGAAATCAATGATAAGATGAAAAATAGAAACCACACCAACACCTGGAGACTAAATAATATGGTATTTAATGACAAATGGATACAGAAAAAAATCAGATGAAATTAAAAAAATACTTAGAGGTAAATGGGAAGACCAATACAATATATCAAAATCTCGGGGATCCTATGAAGACAGTGCTAAGAGAAAAGTTCATTGCATTGAGCTTATTCATTAAAATAATAGCAAGTCAACGAATAAATGACCTAACATTACATTTCAAAGCTCTAGAAATAGAAGAACAAATCAACATCAAAAGCAGTAGAAGACAGGAAATAATTAAAATCAGAGCTGAAATCAATGAAATTAAAACAAAAGAAACTATTAAAAAATTTGAAAAGGTTGGGTTTTCTTTTCTGAAAAAAATCAATAAAATTGATAAACCCTTAGCCATGCTAATTAAGAGAAAGAGAAAAAACAAATTACTAAAATTTGTGACGATGAAAAAGGAAATATCACAATGGGCACTACTTATATACCGAAGGTAACTAGAAACTATTTTGAAACTTTATACTCAAATGAAACAGAAAATCTCAAAGACATTGACAAATTTCTAGAGACATATGACTTACCCAGACTGAATCAGGAGGACCTACACAATTTGAACAGATCAATTTCAAGCAATGAAATAAAAGATGCCATCGAAAGCCTATTAACCAAGAAAAGCCCAGGACCAGATGGATTATCAGCCAAGTTCTACAAGACCTTCAAAAGAATTAATATCAGTACTCCTCAAATTATTCCATGAAATTGAAAGGGAGGAAACCCTTCCAAACTCATTCTATGAGACTAGTATTACCATAATACCAAACCAGACAAAAACACATCAAGGAAAGAAAACTTTAGAAAAATATCCCTGATGAACATAGATGCAAAAATTCTCATTAAAATTCTGGCAAATCACATACGAAAACATATTAAAAAGATAGTGTGACACAATAAAGTGGGGTTCATCCCAGGGATACCAGGTTGGTTCAACATAGTTTGCTTTTAATCGGAGTATATGATTTGTTTGCACTTAATGTAAAACTGATATATTTGGATATAAAGCTATCATTTTACCATTTTCTGTTTGTTCTGTTATTTTGTTACATATTCTTTCCTTTTCTTCTTTTTAGTTGAATTTCTTTTTGTAAACTATCTCTTCTCCTATCTCCAATCTTTAGCTTGTTTTATTTTTTTATTTATCTTTTCATGATTACTTAAAAGATGATATCACCCATCCCTGATTTACTAATGTTTGATATAAAGTAGTCTTGTCACTATTTCCTGGTATTAAATTACCTTCACTTTCATGCACTTACCAATCTCCAACTTAAATATTACTGTTGTGTATTTTAATTGTGTGTTTTTAAACTCCATGATGCATCATTATTATTGCTGTTTTTACAAAAAACAAAAAACAAAAAAACCCCAAAAAACTCATCCTGCATCTCTCAGCTTTTTTCTTGAAGAATTCCTTTCAGCCTGAAGACTACACTTATGCTAGCATATCATACTTCGTGTAGATCTGTGGTGATAAATTTTCTCATTTTATGTTTGTTTGAAAATGTCTTTATTTTTCTTTTTTGTGAGGAGCACATTTTTGCTGAATGTAAAATTCTAGGTTGATAGTTTTCTTTCAGTGTCTTAAAAGATACTTTTCCAGTGTATTCTGGCTTCCATTGTTGTACCTTTTTTGTTTGTTTTAGTTTTATCTGCTTTTAAGATTTGTGTTGTTTTCATTGTTTTTTATTATTATGTGATTAGGTATTGTTTTCTTTGTACTTACCCACGTGGGTTTCACAGTGCTTCTTAAATCTCAGGTTTAATATCTTTAATTGATTTGGGAAAATTTTCAGCCATTTTAAATTTAAATATTGCCTCTGTCTCTATTTTTTAAACTTCTTTGATCCTGAGATTCCAAGAACCTATATGCCAAACATTTTTACTATATTCTATTTGTCACTTATGTTCTTTTTTGTATTTTTCATCTTTCCTTTCCTCATCCATCTTTTAGTAACTCTTAAAAATCACCAATATGCTATTAAATTCATCCACTAAAGTCTTAATTTCAGTAATTGTATTTTTAATCCTAGAATTTCCGTTTAGAATTTGTTATTCCACATTTCAATGCTTTTGCTTAATTTACTGATCATATTAATCATAATGTTTCTTAAGTTTGCCTCTTCAATCTCCATTATTCAATTCCATAGTGAGTATGGCTTCTATTTATTTTTTCTTCCTCTTGACTTTCAGATTCTTGGTTTTAATATATTCTCTTGTACCTAAGTGTTTTTTATTATTTCTCAGATAGTGTATGTTGAAATAATAAAGATTGCATGACTTGTATGATTCTGCATTGTGTACAGCCAGAGGAATAAAAAGTCGTGTTGCTTCATTTGTGCACAATGTGTCAAAATGCATGCTGTTGTCATGTATAACTAGTTACAACAAATTTTTATTTTATTTAATTTTATTGGTACTGAGAATTGAACACAGAGGTGCTTAACCAGTGAGTCACATCCCCAGCCCCTTTTTATATTTTATTTAGAGACAGGGTCTCACTGAGTTGGTAAGTGGCTCGATAAATTGCTGGGGTTGGCTTTGAATTCATGATCCTCCTGCCTCAGCCTGCCTAGAAGCTGGGATTACAGGTGTGGGCCACCACGCTTGGCTTCTAGAACAAATTTTTGAAAGTTAAAAAAAAAAAAGAAATACAATAAAGATAATTTTAAAACCTTAATGATATTCCAAAGAGGATTTGTATTTGCTCTGGCAAGTAGGAAGTCTAGAGTACTACTAATTTATTTCCTGTGAGTGATGATCTATTTCAGGTTTTCTGTTTATTTTAAGACTATACCCTCTGAGGATCCAAACCATATTGACTTTATTTTCTCCTTGATGCTAATCTTTGTACCTCAGTACTATAAGTTTATTAAAATTTCTACTTCCTTTCTCAGCCTCTCAGCCATGTTTTTGATATTGGAAAAAACTTTGAGCAGCAAATTGCCCACAGATGCCATATCACCTTTCTGAACTGATTCCTTTCTTGACATATTTGTGTTTGCAGCCAAGGCATTTTTGTCTTTTTATGTTATCGAGTTTTTATATAACCTTTTAGCCATTCAGTATACACATACCTCATTTTTTACATTATAACATCCTGAAATTGTCTCAGTTCTTGGAACCCTTAGTCTTAGTTATTTCTTTCTTTTTTTTTTTCTGGAACTCTTCAATAAAGACAAATAAGTAAACAAACTTAACTCCTAATGGTTCTATTTATTAAGTAGTTTGGTCCAAACAACTTAATAAATATCCATAATCTAACAATTTAATAGTCATTTTTAAAAGGAATGCACATAAATTGAAAGAGAGAAAGTATTTTAATTTCTTTTTAAAGTAATCAATTAAATTACTTATACAATAGGAGTAACTATTGGACAATACATAGCTGCTCAAATCTTGGAATCATATTGGACTCGATGACCTTCATTTCCTGTTTCACATTGATTTTCATGCATTTTAATATCAAACTCATTAACTACTTCAAGCTCATTATTCACATAGTATTCTACATTTATCAAGTACTAATGTGTTTCCATGAAAACTGAAGATATCCTGTGGCATATAGTGTGTAGATTGTGGCATCAGCATACAGAGTCTTTCTAGATTTGAAAAGTCTCTTATCTCCAAGATTCCTGAGTCTCTCAGGGAGTAGGCCTTGATCTTCCAGGTGAAAATCCAGGCATGACAGATAATGGTAAATCTTTCAGTCTAAGTAGGTCTTTTTTTTTTTTTTTTAATGAAATGTAAAAATGTTTAAAGAATACTATTGAAAAGAAGAATTTTTAAAATAATTTTAGTAATAGCTTCTGATGTATTTGTTTATATATGTCTGGGAATAATGAGAAAGAGTTTCCTCAGATAGGATAGGCAGTTATATGTATATCAGATAGTGTGCATAGGGCTATACTAATTTTTTAACTTAAATAGTGAAATGGCCAGTCTTCTGTGGACTTGTGGATTCATGGGGAAAGAAACTGTCTTTTTCTATTCCTTTACAAACAAAAGAATTTCAGGTTAGGTCTGATGGACACACAATGCAATTGACAAGTCATAGCATTGTCAGAAATTATGGGAAGTGAATATTTTGGATTCTTATCCTGAAATACCAATTATGTGGCACAGTTTGAAGGGATGACATTGACCTGTTAGAATGGCAATATATAGATACTAGAAATGAGGCAAGTTAAAGGAGCAAAAATAATGAAATCAGATTTCCTATTTATGGAAATGGGGAAAATAGCTCAGTGGTAGAACACTTGACTAGTATGCATAAGGTCCTAGTTTCCATCTCTGACAATGGAAAAACAAAAAATCCTGTTTGTGGCTATGCTCTTGGGGAAAGAAAAATCACTTTACCTCTGCAAAATAAAGGTTTTCCTACATACATCTTATATAATTTCTGAAGTTCTTTTTTAATACCAGAGTATATTCATCCTGTGGTTCACCTAAAGCCTTTGCTATATTCTAATTCTTAATACCAGTAGACAATTTCTTTACTGCCAGAATGTACTTGCAGATTTGTAAATCTAATGTAAATAAGCTCCCTTCTTAATGACCATTTAAATCTTCCCTCTGGATTTATCCATGAAGCCATAATGTTTATTGACATGCCTTCCCATGATGTAGTTCTTAATTGGGAAACACATCTTATAAGAGAATTATAGTCTCCAAATAGGATAATTTCTGTGGTTTGAAAGTTGCCCCAAAGGAATTCACTGGCATTAAAAACCAAAACAGATTTATTTCTCAACACTTGTCCCAGAGGGTCTAAAATGTTGTTATAAACTCAGAACATTTCTGTCGTTACCCAGATTTATTTTCAGGTTAATTGCTTATTCAGTATTTTCCTGGAAAGCCATTAATTCATATTCTTTAGAAAATAAGTATGTACTGGGCCATCAGAATAATGTGAAAAGTAGAATGCTCTTTTCATTAAATGTCTGATGTGCTACTATGACTAAGTACAGACAATTTTCTCAAATTGATGATTTGTTATTTCTTGGAACTCTTTAATTTAAAAATGTTTAGTGATTTTTTTATTATTCTACTTAATTTCATTGAGGTAGAAGAGTTAGAAAGCATGGAAAATTATAAAAATTTGTTTTGAAATAGATGAATTACTATGATTACTTAAAAACTAAGTTCACATTTTTTTTCCTAAGATGCTTTTCATTTGTACTCTTATTAAATTTTAAGCTTTTTAAAATTTGTTAGAACTCTAGCAGAAAAGGCAGCCAGAAGAATAGGAATTGTTTTTCCTATTGGACTTCCTGCTAGATATTATTATCGAATATTTTATTTATTTATTCTTAGAATATTTATTCTAATAACTAAAAAGAAACTGTTCATGTACTTCATTGAATTTATGTATTTGAATTTTAAAAAAATATATAGAATCCAACTTCAGCCAATTATTATTTGAAATTAATTCTATATTCAAGTTAAAAAATAACATATAAATCTTGAGACCTGACTAGATAGAAACTCTTTAGGAAAAATGAGACTCAGAGCTTTGGGTAACATAAGTTGAATATAGTAGTCCACAGTTGTAAGGAGCAATAGTTCCACAGTAGTTTGTTTTTGTTTGTTTTGATTTCTTCTTAGACAGGAGCCTTTAAGGAGAGTGTGAACTAAGCTACATGCCTCAGAGTGGTACAAAATACATTTTGGTCCCTTGTACTTCCACCACCCAGTACCTCACTAAAGCCATTAAAAAGAAATAAAAAGAAGAAAAAGAAAATTAAAAATGTATTTTTAAAAAACCTATAAGGTGATAAATCTACCCTTGACATTTGTGGGTCTATGGCAGGAACTAAGTAAATGCTATAGTCTGTCTTTGGAATAACTGAACAAACCAAATAGAAACTGTTTGTTCTGCAAAAGAAACTTCAAATCCCCCAGATTATTCTATATAGGAAATCTGAAGTAGCCACTGTCTAGAAATATGTCAAGTAATGATGAATTAAAAGGATCAAACTTTGCAGTGAAAAAGAGGGGAAAAAATATGACAGTTCTTTAAAAAAAAAAAAATGCTTTAGGTCTGTCACAGTGGCAAAGGCCAGAAGTTTGTGTAGGCAGAATTTGGCTTATTATGGAGAACTTCGTGGGAGTCCATGGAAGTATTCAAATGTAGATTGTAATAGTGTTATGGTGGACTTCATTAGGAGGATATGGAGTGGCAATGATCAAAGATTAATTCTGATTTTAGAATTCTGACATCTTCCTCTGACAATTCTATATTCTATACAATTGTATATTCTATACAATATAGTACTTTTCACAAAATTTCTATACTATCTTGTTGTGGTGTAGATATAAGTATGAGTTTCCTCAGGATAAGCAGTTACGTGTATATCAAGATAGTGTGCATGAAGTATAGGGCTATACTAATTTTTTTAGATATAAGGTATTCCCCCGCAAAACTCATGTGTTAGTGCAGGAATGTTCAAAGGTAAAATGATTAGATTATTGAGAGCTGTAATCCCATCAGTGGATTTAGTCCTTTTGATGGATTAATAATTTCAATGGACTGCTGGTTGGTAACTGTAGTCAGGTGGGGTGTGACTAGAGGAAGTAGGTCAGTGGGGGCATGGATTATATCTGGTCTCTGGCTCCTCTCTTTCTGCTTTCTGGCTGCTGTGACCTAAGCAGCTTTCCTCCTTCATGACCTCCAGCATGATGTTTGCCTTACCTCAGGTCCAGAACAATGGAGTCAACAGACTGTGCACTGAGATCTCTGAAACCATGAAATCAAAATAACTTTTCCTCCTCTACGTTACTCTTATCAGATATTTTTATTACATAGATGAAAAGCTGATTAACACAATTTGATACTCTCTGTGGGTTGACCATGCAGGAATATGACTTAACGGGTGAAGTGAATTCAGTTCTGGGCTTCTGTTCCTCAATAACCAGATGTGTCTGTAAGGGAACATTGCATGTATCTTAACAACCATGGATGGCATCCCTGATTGGTGGGATTAATGTACCTACAGTATTTCTATCTAGATTGATTTCAGGTATAATATGATCTTACTGTATCTCTTTGATTCCTTGTCTTGTTATTGCAACAATTAAAAAATTAAACATAAATATTATTAGAGCTTTTTTCTCTGAATGAACTAGCATTTCTTTTAATGGAATTTCTATAATTTGATTATTTCAGAAACCTAAAAGATTCTATTTTTAAGAACTCTGACACTATTCATGTTACTAATCAATTCGAAAACATTAATTGAGGCATTAAATTTAATTATAACATTTTAAACACCAGCTATAATATTAAAATTAGCAGTAGCTGCAGGAACTTTCCTCCTCTCTGTGTCTGTGTTTGTAACACAGGTAATTTTTAAACTACTGGCAAATGTACAAGCACTATGGCATTTAAATATAAAGATTTATTGTTAATTCATTGTCAATTCATGACTTTTTTTAATCAAAGTTTTAAACATTTTTATATCTTTGTACTTTTACCTTAAAGAAAGATTTGAAAATAGCCAGTCAAGGGTGATATGACTGAATTAATTCTAAAGACTCTGACTTTAGGTGTTCCTAAACTGCCTTATCCTACCAAGATTATTACCATAACAAGCTTTAATTTGGTGTCACTTTGAATTTAGGCCATGATATCAAACTGTGCTAAAAGAAATTCTCTGGTGACTTGAACTATTCAGCAACAGCTGTTGTTCTACCTGAGAGAAGACTTAGAAAAAAACAAAAACACGGTATCAAAAAGCAGTCTGATTTTAAATTATTATTGTTTTAGCTTCTGCTTATATATGTAGAGGGTGAGTTTTAGCAGTGGATTTATTTATTTTTTTAAGGATCTTGGTGATTTAATGCTGTTGGACAGAGTATGGACAGAGTAGATTTGCCATGATGCTAGGGGCATGGAAGTTCTCAGTGTAGGAGAGCAATCAGGCATTTAGAGAAAATCACTCATCTGTTATTTTGCTCTGTGATTTCAGCTCTCTGAGATGAAGATTTTCTCATGCTGTTTATATATATACTCCTGTGTAAATAATTTTTTTTTATAATGTACCTGAAAGTAGTAAATAATTCCCTTCCTCCTCTCCCTATTCTTTTTTTTTTTTTTTTTTTTGTACTAGGGATTTAGCTCAGGGGCACTTAATCACTAAGCTACATCCCTAGCCTTTTTTTTTTTTTTTTTTTTTTTTTGAGACAGGGTCTTGCTAACATACTCAGGGCTCCGCCAAGTTGCTGAGGATGGCTTTGAACTCACAATCCTCCTGCCTCAGCCTCCTGAGCCTCTGGGATTACACATGTGTGCCACCACAGCTGGCTTGTTAAGCTATTTCATTAATCAAATATGACTAAGTATGAAGGTAGCATTTGGAATAAGACTTGGAATGTGAAGGAACAGCACAAGGAAAGTTTTAGTTGATAGAACTGTTTTATGACTTAATTGTGGAGGCGGTTACACTGTGCTTTTGTCAGAACTTGTTGGAATATATACCACAAAAGAGTGAATTTTACTGTAATTTAAAAATAAAAAGAAAGCTTTAGAATATACCTATCCTTTCTTTGCTCAGAAAATTCATTAGATACCATAAAGACACTTGATCACCTTCCTGCCTTTCTTTTATCTAAGAATCAATTTGGTGATATCCATGTGGAATGCTTACTCCATCCTCTCTCCTATCTTCAACATAATTTTTATCCTATCTTCAACATTTTCCTATCTTTGTTTATGGTATATTCACACATATGTTCATATGTCTAACATAGACTCTCTATTAACTAGATCTCTAAATCTCTTTTGATTATTTATATAACGCAAATCTTCAACTCCAAATATGGGCTTGTTATTTATTTATAGAGAAAACATGTATTTGTTAATGTATGTATAGAGAGAAATTTGTAAATAGTTGCATTTTAAAAATGTATACATGCTAATTACTATTTTTTAAAACTAAATTTATATTATTTTTATAATGACAGTGATGTTTGTTTATAGAGAGATACATTATACCATGTATTCTTCCTTCTGAATAACAGTACACATATTTTAAATAAACTATGGGACACAGTAAATTATCTTGCTCTCCTGAGGATTCACTTTATAATCTTAACCTTATATGCATACTTGTATATATTATGGTCATAAAACGGTGTTATTTAGCACAGCTATTAGAGTCTATGTAAAATAACAAGTTAAATAAAGATCTATTTTTCTACCTGCAAATAATCAAAAACTTTTATCCTCAGATTATTATGGTCACTTGTACACATATATTAAGTTATCAAGGAATTCTCCTTTATCATGGTCTTTCTTGAGCCTGATATTTTCTCCTTCTACTTCTTCCTATGAACTGATTGATTAAATGAACTGAATTTTTTATTAGTGCATTATAGTTACACATTATATTGTGGTTCATTTTGACATAATAAAGCAATCCTTAATATAATTTGCTCCAATTCAATCTCTGGTGCTTCCTCTTTCCCCCTTCTTCCTCCTCTGTTCTCCTTTCTGTACTTTACTGGTCTTCCTTATATTTAATTATAGTTTTTTTAAAAAAATTTGTGCTTTATAGAACACCATGTGAAATTCACTGTGGTGTATTCATGAATTCATATATGTACATAGTAATTAAAAAAATACCTTATATATATATATATATCTTCTATAAATATATATATATATACCTTCTATAAATAAATATATATATATATACCTTCTATAAATAAATATATATATATATATATATATATATATATATATATATATATATTTCAGGTTTTCTGTTGCCATAAATTATTTTATTTATATATATACATATATATATATATATACATATATATATATATATATATATATATATATATATATATATATGTGTATTGTTGGAATATATACCAGTTTGGTCAAGTTTAGCTGGTCTGAGTCCCAGGAACTCATCTGGTATCCTGTTCACTATAGAAATTTAACTTGATAAGCATTAACCATAAGCATCAGTAACCTAACCTTCCTTTTTACCCAGATTAAAAAAAGATGTTGAGGGTATTGCCTGAAAATATTTTATAAATATATAAGATGCTATAAATTTAAGGTGCGATCACTCAAATTTATTTAATCATTTCACTAATATTTTCAATTAAATGTCTATTTTATTTATCATATTCTTTTAAAGTGTCAACTCAAGTAAACATCATTTCAGGTTTTCTGTTGCCATAACAAATACGTGAGACCAGATAATTTATAAAGAGTAGAAGCTTTTTTGGCTCACAGTTATGGAAGCTGGTAAGACCAAGAGCATGGCATCAACATTGACTCAGCATATGGTGAAAACCTTTATGCTGTATCATAACATGGCAGAGGGCATCACGTGGTGGAAGAAAGCAAGCTTTTTAGTTTAGGACTGTCTTCCTGTTCTTTTAATGTCCCTAATAATCAGCATATGGGTTCATCCTCATGACTTCATCTAATCCTAATTACCTCTCCAAAACTCTATCTCCAAATGCCTTAATATATGCATTAAGTTTCTAACATATGGAGTTCTGTAGAGGACTCATTCTAACCATAGTGGGTATTAAGGGCTCCAAGATAAATTATTGTTGGTTTTCTTTATGAGTATGTGGTCTATGAAAAACTATAATATGACTTGATAAATCTAGAACTGTGTGCAGAGTGCCATGGAACACAGACCAATCTATGCTTTAGGATACATTTATATTATTGTAAAATGGAGAAACAATTTGAAAACATTAAAATACCTTATCTGCATTATTTATATAGTTAGGTACTTTGGAAAATCCTACTGAGATCTTTGAAGAATTATCTTTTGATCTTAAAAATGTGGAACCAGTAGTATAATATTTGAGTGATGTGTGGAAGTAAATTTACTGCAGCCTTAAAAAATTATTTTTCATAGGCTTTATGTATTTTAAATTATAGTTTTAAAAAATAATTTTAGCTAGGTGCAGTGGCGCATGCCTATAATTCCAGCAGCTCTGGAGACTGAGGCAGGAGGATTGTAAATTCAAATCCAACCTCAGCAATTTAGTGAAGCCCTAAAGCAACTTAGACTCTGTCTCTAAATAAAAGGGGGCTGTTTTGTGGCTCAATGCATAAGCACTGTGGGTTCAATGCCCAGTACCCCTACCCACACACACAAAAAAAGTTTTAATTATCACAGGATAATAACTGACATATATTAACTTATGACTTGTGACTTTGACTTGATTTTTTGGAAGAGGGATTCATTTCAGATAGAATATCCCATTATTGGACTATTTAATAAAATCAGACCCAATTTTGTATTTAGCAGTATATTTCTAGGAGAAGCAGAAGTTAAATTGCTTTTATCATATGGCAAAAAATAAAAAAAAGAAGAAACACATCATTAAGCATTATATATGGAAAGGGATGCAGAGAGAAAGAGATACAGAAAACTGTATATAATCTTTTAACTTTTTATAAAGTTCACTTTGATTTGGGTAAGGTGAAAATCTTAGGAACTGATTCTTTACAGGTACCTTGGTTTGCTTTTGAAATGTTAAGTAGCTAGGGAACACAAAAGCAGAAGGTTGTAGAGTTGTGCTTCTTTGACAGCATTGACAGAATGTTTCTAGAACTAATTTGCTTGAAATAAAGGAATCTGGTAGGGAGATGTTTGACAATAACAAAACAAAACAAAGCAAAACAACCAGAAAACCAGCACAGAATTTTTGAATACCAAAGCTTATCGATTATTATTCCCCATTTTTTTAGTCCTGCTTTTTCTTGGTTTCTGATGTATTATGACCTAATTTTGCATGTGTCTTTGTCCTTCCGAGTTATAGACTACAGCGTAACCCTGCATGACTTTTCAGCTACAGCATTGACCACTGTGGATAATCACAGTCTTGAAAGAATATGATGGGTTAGCTGCTTTGGATCAGACAATTCCTTTGGATTAATCAGCTATGTGTAGTCCTTAGAGATGACAGTCCCAAGGGAAAAAAAAAAAAATCTTGTTGAAAGTCGATAAGGATAGAATCAGCAGTGAAATATAGACTATTAAAAAAGAATTTTATGAAAGGACTCCTTTCATACTGTAAAACTGAGGTTCCAGGACAGCTTTAGGTTCTAGCTTTTTACTCTATCTTTTATCATTAGGTTTTATGCAGGCACTCCCATTTCAATTTGGTCTCCTCCCTCTTTCATTTTTCTTCTTTTCTTCCCACTCTTTCTTGCATGCCCACCATCTGTATGTAGATTCTTCCTTTTGTTGCTGAGTTAGCAAGTTTTGTTTATATATGAGAAGATTTATCATCCATGGATTTTTCTAAACAAGAGTTTTCAAACCTGTCTGCTTCACAGATCCTTGATTAGCATAGGGATTTGGTACCTTATAACTATAATCACTCACTCATAATCATAAGAACATTGGTGCTTGCTCCTTCCATAGCTGTGGAAGTATAAATGAAAGAGGGAAACTGGTGGGGCTAATTCATGTGGATTTTTAAAAATAAGGACATTATACTGTTTAAAAGCAGTTTAACTTCTCATATCACAGCACATACTGAAAAACTTGGGACTTCAGAGAGGGAAGGAGAAGAGGGAGAAAGAGAATACAGAAAAGAAGAAATATTCAAAGAATGCTTACTTAGTAGCTAACAAGGAGATAGTTATATCTTCTGCAGTCAGCTAAGGTTATATTAGTCACTTACCAAATTTGAGTAGCATTACAAGAATTTCAAGTTATCTATTCGTTTATCTATTCCCAAACACCATAGTTTTTAAAAATCAATTACAACATGATGTCTTACCTTGATTATATACTTGTAACATATCCTGCTTCATATTGTTACTTTAAATAGATATGTATTATATTTATATTATATATAATAATTATTGTTATTGTTATTATTACTACTACTATTACTATTTCGCCATGCTGGGGATTGAAAGTAGATATGTATTCAATATCTACTTATTAAGATATTCTTAAGAATAGAAGATATGTATACAGTTATCATTTTTTTCATATTTTTTTATTGGTACACTATAGTTGCACATAATGGTGGGGTTTTTTGTTACACATTCATGTATTCACTCAATGTAACAATATAATTTTGCCAATATAATACCCCATTATCCTCCCTTTCCTTCTCCTCCCTTCCCCATTCCTTTTCTCTATTTTACTTATTTCCCTTCGATTTTCATGAGATTCTCCCACCTTCTTTTCCTTTTTCTCTTTAGCTTCTCCATATGAGAGAAAATCTATGACCCTTGATTTTCTGAGTTTGACTTATTTCATTTAACATCATGTTTTCAAGTTCCACTTATTTTCCTGCAAATGATATAATCTCATTTTTCTTTATGGCTAAATATAACTCCATTGTATGTATATGCCACATTTTTTAAACCATAATTGACAGACACGTAGGCTGGTTCCATAGTTTTGACTATTGTGAATTTTGCTTCTATTAACATGGGTATGCATATATAGCTATAATATGTGAACTTTAATTCTTTAGGATAAATATCAGAAGTGATACTTATAACTGGGTATATGGTGGTTCCATTCCTACTCTTTTGAGGAACCTCCATACTAATTTCTAAAATAACTGTACTAATTTGCAATCCTACCATCCGTGAGACTTTTTCCACATCTGTTTTCCTCCACACCCTCTCCAGTATTTGTTATTGTTTGTGTTCTTAATGACTGTCGTTCTGACTGGTGAGACATGAAATCTTGGTATAGTTTTAATTTGTATTTTCCTAATTACTAAACATCTTTTTTTCATATATTTGTTGGACATTTATATTTCTTTTTTTGAGAAGTGTCTGTTTAATGCATTTGCCCATTTATGAATTGGGTTATTTGATTTTTTGGTGCAAAGGGTTTTTTTTTTTTTTGAGATCTTTATATATTCTGGATATTAATTCACTCTCGGAAGAGTAGCTAGCAATGATGTTCCCCAATTTTGTAAGGTTTTCTCTTCACATTCTTGTTTGCTTTGCTGTGAAGAAGCTTTTTAATTTGATACAATCCCATTTATTAACTCGAGGGATTATTTCCTTAATTTAGGGGTTCTACTGAGAAAGTCACTGCCTACGCCTTTGTGTTGAAGTATTGACCCTATGATTTTTGTAAGAGTTGCATCGTTTCTAATACAATTCCTAAGTATTTTTGAGTTGAGTTTTGTGCGGTATGAGTGACAAGGGTCTAGTCTGATTCTTCTACATATGGATAACCAATTTTTTCCAGCATGATTTGTTACAAAATGTCTTTTCTCCAATGTAAGTTTTTGTACCTTTGTCAAGGATCACATGACTATCTCTGTGGGTATGTCTCTGTGTCTTCTGTTCTGTACAAGTTTCTGGTATTTTTTCTCACTACTATGCAGTTCTTGCTAACTACATCTCTGTAGTATAATTTGAAGTCAGGTATTATTGTGCCTCCATCTTTTTTGGCTTAGAATCACTTTAGCTATTATGGGTCTTTTATTCTTCCAAATGAAATTTAGGACTTGTTTTTTCTTTAAGGTTTTGTAAATGTAATTGGTATTTTGATGGGGATTGCATTGAATCTGAATGTTACTTTTGATAGTATGGCAATTTAAATAACCATGAACTTGAGAGGTGTTTCTTTCTTCTTGTGTTTTCTATAATTTCCATTGTGGAGGTCTTTCACCTCCTGGATTAGATTTATTCTTAAAGGGTTTTTTGTTTGTTTGTTTTGGCTTTTGTGAAAGGAATTGTTTTCCTGATTTTGCTTCCAGCAGATTAGTTTTAGTGTATAGTAAAACTATTGATTTTTGTAATCTGCTACTTTGCTGAATTGGTTTATTAGCTCTGGCAGTCTTCTTGTGGAGCTTTTTGTTTTTTTTTTTTAATTTTCTAATAATTTTTTTTTTATTGGTTGTTAAAAACATTATAAAGCTCTTGACATATCATATTTCATACATTAGATTCAAGTTGGTTATGAACTCCCAATTTTACCCCAAATACAGATTGCAGAGTCACATCCGTTACACATCCACATTTTTACATAATGCCATATTAGTAACTGTTGTATTCTGCTACCTTTCCTATCCTCTACTATCCCCCCTCCCCTCCCCTCCCATCTTCTCCCTCTACCCCATCTACTGTAATTCATTTCTCTCCTTGTTTATTTTCCCATTCCCCTCACAACCTCTTATATGTAATTTTGTATAACAATGAGGGTCTCCCTCCATTACCATGCAATTTCCCTTTTCTCTCCCTTTCCATCCCACCTCATCTATCTGTTTAATGTTAATCTTTTCTTCCTGCTCTTCCTCCCTGCTCTGTTCTTAGTTGCTCTCATTATATCAAAGAAGACATTTGGTATTTGTTTTTTAGGGATTGGCTAGCTTCACTAAGCATAATCTGCTCTAGTGCCATCCATTTCCCTGCAAATTCTATGATTTTGTCATTTTTTAGTGCTGCGTAATACTCCATGGTGTATAAATGCCACATTTTTTTTATCCATTCATCTATTGAAGGGCATCTGGGTTGGTTCCACAGTCTAGCAATTGTGAATTGTGCTGCTATGAACATCGATGTAGCAGTATCCCTGTAGTACGCTCTTTTAAGGTCTTCGGGGAAAAGTCCAAGAAGGGCAATAGCTGGGTCAAATGGTGGTTCCATTCCCAGCTTTCCCAGGAATCTCCATACTGATTTCCAGATTGGCCGCACCAGTTTGCAGTCCCACCAGCAATGTACAAGGGTACCCTTTTCCCCACATCCTCTCCAGCACTTGTTGTTGTTTGACTTCATAGTGGCTGCCAATCTTACTGGAGTGAGATGGTATCTTAGGGTGGTTTTGATTTGCATTTCTCTGACTGCTAGAGATGGTGAGCATTTTTTCATGTACTTGTTGATTGATTGTATGTCCTCCTCTGAGAAGTGTCTGTTCAGGTCTTTGGCCCATTTGTTGATTGGGTTATTTGTTTTCTTATTGTTTAATTTTTGGAGTTCTTTGTATACTCTGGATATTAGGGCTCTATCTGAAGTGTGAGGAGTAAAAATTTGTTCCCATGATGTAGGCTCCCTATTTACCTCTTTTATTGTTTCTCTTGCTGAGAGAAAACTTTTCAGTTTAAGTAAGTCCCATTTGTTGATTTTTGTTATCAACTTTTGTGCTATGGGTGTCCTATTAAGGAATTTGGAGCCCGACCCTACAATATGTAGATCGGAGCCAACTTTTTCTTCTATCAGACACAGAGTCTCTGATTTGATATCTAGCTCCTTGATCCACTTTGAGTTAACTTTTGTGCATGGCGAAAGGAGGGGATTCAGTTTCATTTTGTTGCATATGGATTTCCAGTTTTTTGTGGAGCTTTTTGGATCTCCTAAGTATAGAACAGTGTTGTCTAATTTTTTTATTCTTCTTTTAGTTGGTTTAGTCAAAGGCTTATAAATCTTGTTTATCTTTTCAAACAACCAATTCTTCATTTCATTGATTCTTTATATTTTTTTTATTCTCAATTTCATTGATTTTAGCTCTGATCATAATTACTTCCTTCTCTATGAGTTTTGGAAATGGTTTGTTCTTCTCTTTTAAGGGCCTTGAGATGCATCATTAGGTTGTTTTTTTTTTTTTTTTGGATCTTCCCGATTTTTATGTAGGCACTGATAGCTATAAACCTTCCTCTTAGAATTTCCTCTATAGTTTCTCAGAGGTTCTAGTATGTTGTATCACTATTATTATTTGATTGTGAGAATTTTTAAATGTATTTACTGATTTCTGCTATCATTCATCATTCAAAAATGTATTGTTCAATCTCTATGTGTATATATAGTTTCTGTAGGGTTTTGCTTTGTTTCATTTTTTTGGTATTGATTTCCTTCCATTATGATCCATAAGAGGCAAATAATTATGTCTTTTTTTGTTTTATTTTATATTTGTTAAGGATTGCTTTATGACCTAAAATATTGTCTGTTTTGGAGAAGGTTCCATGAGCCACTGGGAAGAAAGTGTGTTTGGCTGGTTTTGGATAAAATTTTCTATAGATATCTATGAAGTCTATTTGATTTATAATATTTTTCAGGTCCAGAGGGTCTTTACTGCCTTCATATCTGAATGACCTGTCTGTTACTGAAAGGGATGTGTTGAAATCATGTAATATTGTACTGATGTTTACCTGAGGCTTTAATTTAAGTAGTACTTGTTTAATGTAATTAGGTACACCATTGTTTGAGGCATATTTACTATTATTGTTATATCTTCTTGTTGGATTACTTTCTTTATCAGTATGAAGTGACCTTCTTGTCTCTTCTGATTAATTTTGGCTTGAAGTCTGTTAGATATTAGTAGCTATTTCTTCTTGTTTGGGAGCTTCATATGTATGGTATGCTAATTTCCATCCTTTTACTTTCAGCCTGTGACTGTCTTTGCCTGTAAGTTGAGTCTCTTGCAAACAATACATAGTTGGGTCTTGTTTTTTAATCCATTCTGCTAGCCTATGTCTTTTAATTGGGGAGTTGAAAACATTTACATTCAGTGTTATTATAGAGAGAAGTTTATTAATTATTTCCACTTTAATTTTTTTTCTAATTTTTAATCTGTTTCTTATTTGCTTAGCTACTCTTCAAATGGGTTTGTTTATGTGTGTGCTTGAGTAAATTTTTAATTTTTTCCTGTGTGAAGTATTTCTAAGTATTTCTGGTAGTGCTGGCTTATTGTTAATGATTCTTTTAATTTCTGCTTATCTTGGAAGGTTTTTATTTCCCTTTGGTTTTAAAGGATACCTTTTCTGGATATAACAGTGTTGTTTGATAGTTATTTTCTTTCTGGACTTGGAACACATAATTCCCAGTCCTCCTGGCTTTTGGACTTGTGGCAAGAAATCAGAAATAATTCTGATACGCTTGCCTCTAAATATGACCTGACATTGTTCTCTTGAGGCTTTTAAATTTCTATCTTTGTTCTATATGTCAGGTGTTTTAATTATAATGTAGAGACATTGTTTTTTGATCTTGTTTATTTAGAGTTTTGAATGCATCCTATATCTGGATATCCATCTCATTCTCAAAGTTTAGAGATTTTTTTCATTATTATTTCCCTAAAGAGATTATCCATTATATTAGTCTATATCTCACAAATCTTTTAATTCCAATGATTCTTAAATTTGGTCTTTTGACAGTGTCCCAGAGTTCTTGTGTATCCGGATCATAGTTACTTCTTTTCTTTAATACTATCTGAATGTTCAGGGCCAGCCACTTTGTCTTCTAGCTCTGAGAATCTGTCTTCATGATCTATTTTAGTAGAAAGACTTTAAACTAACATTTTATTTGACTTATTGTATCTTTCTTTTCCAAGATCGTCGTTTGGTTCTTTTTCAATATAACTATCTCCCTTGTTGAATTTTCCATTTCTATCCTGTACTGACTTCCTTAATTCATTCAGTCATATTTATTAGAATTCATTGATCATTTTTATAGTCAATCTGTTGAATTCTTTAGCTGACATTTCCACCAATTCAATATCTTTGGAATTGGTTTCTAGTGATTTTTGAACTTTAGAAGGTGTTATGTTAACTTATTTTTTCATATTTTATTTCTTTGTTGGATTTATGCATCTGTTGGGATGAATTTCTCTTCCACTCTTATATATGGACCTTTTTAGGACATAACCTTCTCTTCTTAAAGTGTCCTGGAGTGATCTAGGTTGAGATTCCTCATAAGTATGGTATCCACAACCTTTGTGTTAATTCTTTTTTCACTGGAACAGCAGATGTCTGTGAGTAGAACCTAAGAAACTCCCTCCTGTTCACTGCTGTTCCTATTTGGGACCTGTCATCAGTTTGTGAGTTTTTTTTTTTTTTTTATGTATTAACATTTTAGTGTGGTTAGTTTGTGTGTGAAGCAACATGTACTGTCTTTGGGTGGGTTTAGTTCAGCAGCAGTGTCTCTACACTGTGAACTTACAGTGTCCCTGTACATTCATAGTACTCACAGAAAAGGGAGTAACAAACAATAGCAACAACTAAAGCAAACAGTGTACAGCATTAAAATAAATACCCTGTGCCTAATATGATATCTGCAACAATCATTTCTACAAAAACAGGAATAGTGGGTTCAGCAATTGGTAACAGCAAAACAATAAATAAATAAATAAATATGAAATAGATCTGGGATTAAAGTAAACAGCATGTGTCAACTATTTTATCCACAGAGCTAATAAATACAATAACAAGAGTTGTGGGTGTTGTAGTTATATAAACCAAATAGTTCTAAAAGATGATACAATTATAGTTCACTAAGAGAAAAGAAAGTATGATAGGAAGGGAAAAGAAAGTTTAGATTGTTCAAAGTGTGGACAGAGAGAATGCAGAAAAGGTGTTACAAATGATGGTTATAAAGGAGGAGAAAAGTAGAAAAACTAAATAAAGAGAGAAAGCAAAAACAAGAAAATTTGGCTGTTAGCAGGAGCAGAAAGGAGAGAAAGATAAACAGTAGAAATAAAAAATAGAAATCAATGTGAATCAAAAATTCTTATCTTTAAAAGATGAGAAAAAATATTATTAAAATGAAATATATATATGTATATATGTATATTTTCATGAACCAATAAGCATAGCAAGAACATTAAAAAAGGCAAAAGATCTTATCAAAAATGAAATAATCATGTCCACTGGGGAGAAAACAGTGGAGTAGAAAGGATGGTCACTGCCTATTGCCTGACCCTCCTTCCTTCCATTTCTTCTTGTGTTATTTTGGTGGGGGTAGGTTGGTGGCTGGGGGTTCTTAGACCCTTCCTCTTTTAGTGTTGCTCCTTGAAATTCAAGCTGGATTGGCCTAAAATTGAAGTTGGTTGAGATAGATCTGAACTTTCTTTCTCACTAGTATAAAGGAGGATGGAAAGGGAAGTGTTGCCCATTGAGTTTTGTTTGGAGAGCCCAGATGGGTCACTTTCATGTTGGGGCTGCTACAGAGTTCTGGGAGGCTGGGGCTTAGATCTAATCAAGGCTTTAGGGACTTTGTTACATGGTATCTGACCTGGAGAGATTAGATCAACACCTGTGGAGCCAGGCAGATGCTATCTCTGCTAGGAGTCTGAATCTTAGGAACATTCCCAAAATTCTACTTGTGGGGCAGGAGAGTTAATCTTCCACACAATCTGTTGCCCATGATTATGGGCTTCCCAGGCTTAGTCCCTGAGTATTCAGATTCCCAACTCTCTTCAGAATCCTGACCCACTTCAGATGGTTATGTGAGCCACCAGACTTAAAGGGAAAGATAGTTGCAGTTGCCTTCATGTTTCTGATTTGAATGCCTCTGGGTACAGTCTTCTCTCTGTCTGTTTGATTCACATTTTTCTTGGTACACTGTAGGCCACACTACCAGGGCAGCATGGCAAGCAGTATGGCAACATTTATTGTGATCTGCCAAGCTCCCTCAGCAGCAATAGGCAGCATGTCTTCTTCAAGATGGCTCTCACCTCAACTTGAGAAATATAGAACACTTTTCAGCACCGTTTTATTGTGCAGCCTATGGATCATCTAAGTTCAGACTGCTTTTCTGAACTTTGTCCATTGTGTTTCTCTGTGTCAACTTTGTCCATTGTTTCTCTGTGTTATCCGTCCCTCATGCGGTTAACCAGCACCACTGTTCTTTGTTTAGTGTACTCAGATTTCTGAGTCTTGAAGAGACTCTGACTGTCCAGTATTGAATTTCGGTGAATTCCCTCTGTTACCCATCTCACTGAGATGCAGTATTCCCACTACATGAATTCAGAGTCATGGAGCAACTGGAAATGCAGCATTCCTCTGATCTGCCATCTTGAATCTCATCTTTATTGTTGTGTATCACGTGTGTGTGTATGTATGTATACTCACCTAGTTTTTCAGTTTATTATTTTTAGTGCTATTTTATTTACTAAATGATATAATATTCCATTATAGTACCAAAATCTTGAACAGCATCTAAGACTACTTCACAATTTGAGAAGATCAGGTTTTTAACCCTCATTCATAATCAAATAATTTGGCATTGAATATTTCTTATTGCTTGGTTACATTTCCATTTTTATATTAGTGTATAGCAGATATAATAAAATCCACCCTGTTTAGTATACATTTCTGTGAGTTACACAAACACAGAGTCATGCAACCACCAACACAATAATTATATAGATTAATTCTATCACTTAAAAAAGTTTCCCATTAGCCCTTTGTGGTTCACTCTTTCCCCAACCCTGTCCTTGATAACCTCTCATCTATTTTTCTGCCCCTCTAATTTTCCCTTACAACATTTCAGGTAAATGGAATCATACAGTATGTAGCCTTTTGATTCTGGCTTTAATCACAATGTATTTGAAATTAATCTATGACTTTATGTATATTAGTGGGTTATCCTTTTCATGGCTGAGTACTGTTCCATTGCATGAATATACCAGTTTGTTTGTTTATGTACTTCTTAGATGAAAGATGTTTAAACTGTTTCAATTTAGGGAAATTATGATCTAATAATTATAATTTATTATAAATATCCTCAAGTAGGATTTTATGCAAGGGTTGTTATGGTAGCTTTTTTTTTTCCTTTCCCCACTCACTTGGATAAACATCTAGCTGTGAAATTGCTGTTATATAATAATTACATATATTGAATTTTACAAGAAACACCAAAGTGTCTGCACCATTTCACAATCCTGCCAGTAGAGTCCTAGTGGTTCTGTATTCCTCACAACACTTAATATTGTAGTTTTGTTTTTGTCATTTGGATAGGTGGATAGTGATTTTTCATTGCATTTTTATTTTATTTTATGTGGTCAGAATATTTAACATGAACCCTACACTCTTAACAAAATTTTAAGCATACTTTATTGTTGACTATGGATACAATGTTACATAGAAAATCTCAAGAATTTATTCTCTTGCTTAACTGAAATTTTATGCCCACTGATTAAAAACTCTCCATTTTCTTCACCCTACAAATCCTGGCAACCACCATTTCATGTTTTGATTCTGTAAGTTGGATAGCTTTATTTTTTATTTGTTCTTTTTAGATATATATGACAGTAGAGTTTATTTTGACATATTATACATACATGAAGTATAACTTATTCTCATTAGGATCCCATTCTTGCAGCTGTACATGATGTGGAATTTCACTGGTGGCATATTCATATATGAACATAGGAAAGTTATGTCTAATTCATTCGACTGTCTTTCCTATTCCTGTGTCACCCCTCCCTTCCCTTTGTTACCCTTGGTCTAATCCAATGAATTCTAGTCTTTCCTTCCCCACTTACTGTGTGTTAGCATCTGCATAACAAAGAGAATATTCGTCCTTTTATTTTTTAGATTGGCTTTTTTCACTTAGTATGATAGTCTCCAGTCCATCCATTTACCAGCAAATCATAAAATCATTCTTTTATATGTCTGAGTAATATTCCATTGTGTATATATATCACATTTTCTTTATCCTTTCACCTGTTGAAGGGCACCTAGGTTGGTTCCGTAGCTTAGCTATTGTGAATTGAACTGCTGTAAATATTGATGTGGCTGCATCACTGTAGTATGCCGCAGTCTGGCTGGGCACAAAATCACGAGCCACTCAAGCAGGAACAAACTTTATTTTTGAAACTGCCACCAATGCCCCATACGCTCCCGGGAAGATTGCCAACCGACCAAGCGTTCTCCCGGACCCCAACAGGAAGTCCCTCCTCCGGAATTCCCTCCTACCCCGCACTTCCCCAACCAATGGGAACTCTCCAGGAGTCCTGTAGCAGGCTGAGGTGGACAGCAGGAGTCCAATATCCATATGAATTCAGATCTTAACATAATCATATCATCTCAATGGCTTGCTGGCATCACCTTTCAACCAAAAATGTCATGCATCATATTACTTGGCTGTGGCTCTTAGCAGTAGTATGCTGATTTTAAGTCCTTTGGGTATATACTGAGGATTGGGAATAACTGCATCAAGTGGTGGTTCCATTCTAAATTTTCTGAGGAATCTCCAGAAATTCATACTGCTTTCCATAGTGCTTGCACCAGTTTGCAGTCCCACCAGCAATGTATGAGTGTACCTTTTCCCCACATCCTCACCAGCATTTATTGTTACTTGTTTTCTTGTTGCTATTCTGATTCGAGTGAAATGGAATCTCAATGTAGTTTTAATTTGCATTTCTTTAATTGCTAGAGATGTTGAATATTTTTTCATGTATTTATTGACCAGTCATGTTCTTTAGTGAAGTACCTATTCAGTTCCTTTGCTCATTTATTGATTGGGTTATTTCTTGGGATTTTTGTTTTGATATGAAGTTTTTTGAGATCTTTATATATCTTGGAGATTAATGCTCTTAGGTGTAGGTAGCAAATATTTTCCTGCATTCTATAGGCTCTCTCTTCTTGATTGTTTTCTTCTATGTGAAGAAGATTTTTAGTTTGGTACCATTCCATTTATTGATTCTTGATTTTACTAATTGCACTTTGGGAGTCTTGTTGAGAAGTCAGTTTCTAAGCCAACATGATGGAAAGTTGGGCCTGTGTTTTTTTCTAGTAGGCTTGGGGTCTCTGGTCTAATGCCTAGGTAGTTGGAGAGTATATATACTTCATATATGTGGAATCATACAGTATTTGCTTTTCTATAACTTCATTTTTGCATGTGGCACAATGTCCTTAACATTCACTCATGACATCATAATTGCAGAATTTCTTTCTTCTTTTCATAGGTGGATAGAGAGACATAATATCTCTCTCTCTCTCTCTCTCTCTCTCTCTCTCTCTCTCTCTCTCTCTCTCTCTTTCTGTCTCCATATGATATCTATTATTTTCTTTATCTATTCATGTGAACATGAACATTTAAGACTTTACCATATCTGGGCTGTCTGCACTGTAGCCAGTGAATACGAGATTGCTAATAATCTCTTCAAAATCCTGGTTTCAATTACTTTGGATAAATTTCTAAAAGTATGATTGCTGGATTACATGGTAATTCTATTTTTAAGTTTTTGAGGACCCTCCATACTGTCTTCCATAACAACTGTATTACTTTGCATTCCCATCAACAGTGTGCAAGGGTTCCAATTTTCCTCATCATTGCCAATACTTAATTTTTTCTTGGGGGGTGGGGGGTTACTGGGGATTGAATTCAGGGCACTCAACCAGTGAGCCACATCCCCAGCCCTATTTTGTATTTCATTTAGAGACAGGGTCTCACTGAGTTGTTTGGTGCCTCGCTTTTGCTGAGGCCGGCTTTGAACTCTCGATCCTTCTGCCTCAGTCTCCGGAGCTGCTGGAATTACAGGTGTGCACCACCACAACCTGCTTGTCTTTATAATAATAGCCATCCTAACAGATTTAAGGTGACAGTTCATTGTGATTTTGATTTTTATGTATATATACCCGTTTCCAGGTGTTTCTTCTTTGGAGAAATGGTCTATTCAATTTCTTAGCCTGATTTTTAATTATTATTTTTTGTTTTGTTTTGGTTTTGATACTTAGTTGTAGGTGTTCCATACATAATTTATAGATTAACTCAGGAGATATATGTTTTGCAAATATTTTCTTCTATTCAGTGGATTGCCTTTTCACTTTGTTGTTTCTTTTAGTTTCTTCTAGTCAGATTTGTTTATTTTTGTTATATGTGGTTTTAGTATTATATCCATGAAATTATTGACTAATCCAAGGTCATAAGCTTTCCCCCTGTGTTTTATTCTAGTAGTTATGACTAGATAAATGAGAAGCATTTACAGTATGCAATGGCCATCTAGATACAGTCCTACACTAAGGTGCTTTATTGATTTCTTCCTTCTGCATTGTCACAACTCTGTATTTCTTCTCAGTACTATAGAACCATTGAAAACAAAATTCAGTTGTTTCTAGCTCTTTTTATTTTTGTCTCAATCCCTAAATTGGCTTATACTTAACCCTTAGTAGAACAGTTTTGCCTAATAGTTTTGCTTGCCTATTTATCTATTTCTGTTTTACAGACAATATTTGTTAGTGGGACATATAAACTAAGCCTACTGTTTTGAACTAGAAGTCATTAAATACAGTTACTTTTTAGGATTGTCAAATGGAAATGTGTGAACTTTATAATTTAAGATGCTACATTGTCATCTCTTCCATGAATTATAAGACAATTTTTAAAATCCTTATTTATAGAGAAAATACTCATGGACTTCTAGGTTATAAAACACCATTAGCAAGGTTTCTCCTTACTCTTTCTATTCTTGGTCTCTTTAGCTGTTCTTTTCCTTGTTCAGTTATCATAGGTTATTCTCCTAAAAAGCAGAAAAGAAACATTCTCAGTGAAGGATTTACCAAAGGATAATATTATTTGGCATGGTATTTTATTCTAGCCTTTTAAAATATCTGCTTATTTAGGCAAATGAGAAACTAATTTCTGAACACATTGATTATAGAATAAGATTTCTGGAACTAGGATAAATTCCTTTGATCATAGGATTGTGGTAAAGTTTGAGGAGTAGGACATGAGTACTTTTTTCTTATATTAATATAGAGTATTTAATACTCTATACCTTCTTAACAAGACCATAGCTAATAATGCTCTGTTGTATACTTCACATTTGCTAAGAGCCTATGTCTTAATTGTTCTTACCACCCCCAACAAAAAGGTATTATATGATATATGAGAATATTTTACTTACTTGATAGTATTATCACTTGAAAATATAAACATATATTAAAAGACTACATTGTGTACCTTCTGTATATGTACTATTTTTATTTGGCAATTATATGACAATAAAAAGGGGCAGAGGTTGTGGTTGAGTGGTAGAGCACTTGCCTAGCATGTGTGAGGCACTGGATTCAATTCTCAGCACCACATATAAATAAATAAAATAAAGGTCCATTGACAACTAAAAAATATTTTATAAAAACTGGGAAAATACTGATATGCGTTGGAATAATTAATAAAAACAGATCTTACTTATGAAACAATTTCATAGTCAAGTCTGTTAAAATGTACCTTTATACAATTTAAGAATAATTCTTAGTTTTTTTGTGTGTTGCTTCTCCTTGGATGAAATGTGAAAAGAATAAGGGGGTGGGGAAGGAAAGAGTGGGAAAAATGCTCTATGGTTGCTTTATATCTAATATCTATCTAGAATGATACTCCTGTTGCCTGCATTGCTCTTAACACTTGCTTTTCCTACAAACTGAGTCTGAGGTTCTTTATAAGATTTTGCTCCCTCCCACCATAGCCCTTTGGCAGTAGAGTACATACTTACATCTCCCTTCCTATCTAAATAGCAGGACACTGAAATAGGGTTTCTGATTATTACTTTGGGGATCTTAATATTTTATGACCTATAAAAATCATTCATACATCTGAGATTTTAACACAACCTTTTTTTCCTTTTTAATTGGAAATGGCATAAGAATATAGTAGCAACATGATACCCCTCCCCTCAACTAAATAGGAAGTATTATGCAGTTAACCATGGCACATAATAAAAGGCTTATTTGATGTTCTGTTGTGTTTTGTTATTTAATATAGCTTATGAAGTTTTCTTTTTAATGGAAAAATTTTAGTTGTTTATAGGAATTATATTTTATATGATGAATTTACATAATAATTAAATATTAGTTTATTCATAATAACTTTTTAATAAGTAAATTAAAAGCTTATTTGATTATTTTAGGTGAGGTAGAGAGATTAGACTTTGGATACCTTATGTAATAATCTATCAGAATAGAATGTTTTGTGGAATCAATTGTTTTTTATGGTCTTTTGTTTAAGATTTTCTTAAGATTTTGACTGTTGCTTTATATAAGAATATTTTTATGGATCTACTGACTTGAATATATAAAAGGCTGATTATTAAAATAGTAATATATATTAAAATGAAGGATACATTTTAGAAATATACTTACATAGTATTTAATAAATAGGCAAATTAGTTTGAAAGTCAGTAACAAGACTTAAGGTAAAAATCTATCTCTAGTGTGTAGTTCATTTCCATTACTTGTTTCTTATAATGTTATGTGTATAGTTTGAAAACATGTTTCCAGACAATGCTGCTTTCTTTTTTTTTTTTAATACTCTTCTAATAATTCTAGGTATCATGATACTGTTTAAGAGACCAAATGGCCCGTTCTGATTCTTCACAGTAAATATAGGTAGTGCTATCACTCTGTAGAATAAATCTTCTTTCTTTGACCCCAAGTTTACTCTGCAGCCTTATGTTAAAGAGATAGGAAGGAAATTAAAAGACATCTTGAGATAGAAAGGAAAATACAAATTGAACCAAACTTTTGCAGTAAAAAATGTGGATAATTCTTTTTTCCTAAGGAATAAAAGTACTGTGTTTAGAGTCATTGAGTTAGAAAAAGGATAGTTCAGTCTCCAACCATGGATTTCTGTTGTAAATTTGTTTTAAATATGCAACATTTTGTATCATGCCAACAAGCATATATGAATGTTTATATTTACTTAGTTAGCACCTATTGTGTCAGAACAGTGCTATTGTGTCAGAACATGTGTTGCTTATTTGTAAATTTTAGAATAGGGTTTTGAACTATTTGTGTTCCTGCAAATTAATGTCGAAATCCCAACCCCTAATGTGATGATATGTGGAGATGGGGTCTTTGACCACTAATTAGGATTAGATGAGGTCATGAATGTGAAACCTAAATGATAGAATTAGTGCCCTTAGGAAACACAGGTTATCTGTGCCTATCTCTCCCCAACTTCCCACCCTCCCTCCTTCCTGCCATGTGAGGATTAAATGAGAAGATGGTCATCGGCAAACCAAGAAGAGTGAACTCACCAAACACCATATCTGCCAACTCCTTAATACTTGGACTTTCCAGTTCCCAGATCTGAGAGGAAAAAATATTATTTAAGCCACTCAAGTTTTAGCAATTTGTTATGGCAGACAAACCAAGATATATACAACCGAATAATAATAACTATATATTGAGAAGACAACCAAATAAGAACTTTTAATGATGTATGAAATATGTGTTATTTGGGGAATGTACTGGGTAATATAGAATACATGACAGAAAGAATGCAATACTCAGAGGGCCATGCTATAGTTGCAGGGAATAATGATTCCTAAACTGTATCTTGCAATAATCCTTCCTAGGATATCTTAAATGCAAAAACAGAAAGGATCAATCTATTTCTAAATAACTTAACTGCACTCCAGAAATAAGACTCAAGCACATTTATAGAATATAAAAATAGGGCTGGGGTTGTGGCTCAGCAGTATAGTGCTTGCCCAGACATGCAAGGTGCTGGGTTCGATCCTCAGCACCACATAAAAATAAATAAAATAAAGGTATTGTGTCCAACTACAACTAAAATTTTTTTAATTAAAAAAGAAATATAAAAATATCCAGCATCCAAAAAAGTGAAATTCATAATGTCTGACTTTCAACCAAGCAATGCAAAGAATGGGACAATATGACACGTAATGAGGAGAAAAAGCAATAATAATCCATCTATTACTGACACATGTTGGAAATATCAGTTAAGAACTGATAAGAACAGTTGTTATAATGTTCCATGTATTCATTAGAGGAAAGATGGAACATGTTAGGCTCGGCTCAAATATGGAAACCAAATCAAACATTTAGATATGAAAAAGTATGTTGGGTAGAATTAATAGCAAATGAAATTGTGCAAAAGCAAAGATTAGTAAACTTGAAGACCTAGCAATAGAAACTACCCAAAATGAAACAGAGTTGGGGGAAAAGAAGAAGAGTAGGGCAGCACTGAACCATGTGATATCCCCATATAGCCTAATGTGTTTGGAATTGTGATTTTAAAAGGAAGAAGGAGAAAGAGAGAGGACATAAACAAATATTTACAACAATCATTGCTGAAGTTTTCCAAATTATATGAAAACTGCAAACTTAGTGATCCTAGACAATTAAAAAACATGAGCACAAAAATATATTAATGCACATAATTGTTCAAAACTAATGACAGAAAAATCTTAAAAGCAACTTGTAGAAAAATCATACAGAAAAAATACACAGAGGAAGAAAGTTAAAAATTTTGACAATTTTTTTGTCAAAAGTAATGTAAGTGAAGTGACAAGGGCACATCTTTAAAATATTGAAGAAAGAAACACAAATATCAACCTGAAATTCTCAAGAGGTATACATAAGGGTTGGCCTGTGAAGGTTCTTTTTATTCATGTTGAAAAGTACCAGGATTTTATAAACCACATTATAAAGAAAGAGAAATATGATAATGAGATTAGGAAGGATAAATCAAAGAAGTAAGAGCAAAACCCAGAGAATATATTATCATGGAAATTATGCAGAGTTTTTATTTAATGCTTACTATGGACCAAGCTCTGGTATGAGAAGTTTTGTATGTATTAATTTTTTAATTAATTTGTATGTATTTAACTTTTACAAGAATCCATTTTTTTTCAGATGAGAAAAAAGAGGCACAGAGAAATTAAGTGACTTTCCTGAGAACATATGTAGCTAGTAAGTGACAGAATCTGGATTTGAATTCATACAATTTGATTATAGGATTTGTGTTTTTGACCAGAACACATTCTGCCTTTTGAGCAAGATGATGGATGAAAGTGGTATTTGGGAGGAAAAAAAGAAAAGGAAAGAAAAGAAAAGAAAGAAAGTGATATTTGGATTTAAAACTAAGTATTTTTTAATATTTATTTTTTAGTTGTAGTTGGACACAATATCTTTATTTTATTTATTTATTTTATGTGGTGCTGAAGATTGAACCCAGGGCCTCATACATGCTAGGCCAGTGCTCTACCACTGAACCACAACCCCAGCCCTAAAACTAAGTATTTTTTTTAATATTTAATTTTTAGTTGTAGTTGGACACAATATCTTTAGTTTTTATTTATTCTTTTTTTTTTTAATGTGGTGCTGAGAATCGAACCCAGGGCCTCACACGTGTGCTGCAAACGCTCTACTGCTGAACTGTAACCCCAGCCCCAAACTAAGTATTTTTTTTTTTTTTATAAATAACTTAGGACAGTTTTTATGGTCAATGGGGGCAAAAACTTATTAGAGTGTTGAATAAATGAGAAAAGAAGTAGAGGGGTATGTGTGTGTGTGTGTGTGTGTGTGTGTGTGTGTGTGTGTATGTGTGTGTGTGTGTGTGTGAGAGAGAGAGAGAGAGAACTTGGCTGTTAAAAGTAACAGTACAGCAGTAAGAGAGTATTAGTTGAGATTCTAGGAAATTTCTTTCCTAACACAGGCAAGTCCTAAGTAAATTTAAATGCTTATGGGTGCAAGCAAGTATTGAGGGAACAGTTGAAGAGACCTAAGAGAAGGAGAAAGGGGCAATAAACAACAGAGCTTCTGAGTCATGATGATAAGCCCATTGGGAATAGGATCCATAACAAAAACAAATAAAGAGGGCTTAGAAGGAGAAAGACCTCTCACTACACAGTGTGGTAGAAGAGCATATGTGATTGGATGTGTATAAATGTATAAGTTTCCTGCTATTCTGACTCCATTAATTTCAATTTCTTTGCTTTATAGGTTGGAAACAGAGATGAAAATTCTCTGGGTTAAGTTACTTCTCATTTAACTTGACCATCTCTTGGCAAAAGGGGAGAGAGAGGAAAGTCTTTGTATTTTGATATTATGTATGATACAGGTTCTTAAGACAAATTGAGCTAAGGATCTCTTTTTGGTACCCTTTCAGCATAGAGTATTTTCTACCACTTTTGAAGATTGTCATTTGCAAGTACTACTGGAATGAACATACTGCATGGTATTGTGTACTAGGGTAAATCTGTTTTGATATGAAAGATTGATATATAAAGAGAATATGTGAAATTTTCGACTGGAGGTTATAGTAGTCATGTTATTCAGTATTCCTCTACAAGCAACTGTTAAGATATATTTGATTTTTTTTTCTTATTGGGTCCTATGTGTTTTCTGAATTTTCTTTTGTAGAATGAATATGTGTTATTTTCATTAATAAAAACCAAGTAGTGGTAGACAAGATTAGAACATGGAAGCCAAAGCTAATTAGCATGCAAAGAGAGTCAGACTTAGACTAGGCATCTTGGAAGCATGAGGAAATGCTTGACGTTGGCCACCAAAAAGAAGTTTGTTGATGATGCCACTAAAAACGCTTTCAAGTTTTAAATTCCTCATATTAAACCAGAATTTATAAGATTTAGTGTATGAGCAGTCCCCAAACATGTAGTTTCCCACTCAGATAACAAAAAGAGATAATAGAATTATATAAGTTACACTTACGAACATTTGGAAGCATTCCTTGTTTCCAAAGATAAAGATTTTTAAAATTGAGTTTATGGAGGTGTTCCTAATTTTGTGACTTACAAATAATGATTTATATTAACAGTTTATTTTGAATTAGAAAAATTAAATTCAGTTAATTTGCTCTAAAGCCTGTACTTTAATATACTTAGAAGTGGAAGCTTTGCTTATTTTATAAGAAGTCATAATCATGCCTTTAAAAAGGCAAACAGATTTTATTTGTTCAAAAATAAGTCAGAAATTATAGAAAGCAGTCTTTTCAGTGAAGTAGTGTTATTAGCCAGATGAAACTTAAAGTAGTTTTACTGTGGTATTCTATTCTAACATCTGCACTGTAGCACTACCCAGATGCTCACTATAAAGTTCAATGGATCCTGACAAACATTAAGTTGATTTCAGTGGCTATACTGTTAGGAGTTATTGAAAAGTAAGGGAAATCAGTTTTTACCAAATTTCACCCATGTCAACACATTTTTATTTACATTATCATCACAAATGGCATTTATTATCTGTATAATGACCAAATAAATTGTTGAAAGCAATCTCAAGATTGAAGCTTAAAATACAAACGACCAGCTTTCCTATAACTTGTCAGACATGCTGTGGAATTTTAATCTGTGCTGCTTTTTAATGAATGAAGTATCAAAGTACATACCTCAATAAATTATAAAATGCCTTTCATATTCTTTCACAAAAAAGTTGCCATGTAAAGCAAACAGAAAAAGAAGAACATTTAAAAAAAAAACTGTGTGTCCTTTAAATATGAGTTAAATAGACTGCTAATTCATTAAGTATAATTAAAATATAATTTGTAGGAGGGATTTTTATGTAACTTTGTAATAGAAAGTTTAAATAAATAGAGAATGATTCTCAGAACAAGAATGTATGTACTTTATATATAGTTTTTCTGTTATGTAAAATGTAAGATTTGAGCACAAGTCAATTAAATATATAATAATTATGTAAAATTAAATAAATGAATTATACATTTAAATTTTATACACATATATAGGTGCGTGCAAGATAAATTTTATCCATCCATGCTACTGACCAGTATAAACACAAATAATGCAAGAATTTTGAATGGAAAAGCTTCAGTCAAAACTGTTAAAGGGGCGGGGGCCGCCATAGCTCAGTGGTAAAGTGCTTGCCTCGTATATGTAAGGCACTGGGATCAATACTCAGCACCACATAAACATAAATAAAGATACTGTGTATACAATTTAAAAAATATTTTTTTTAAAAGTGTGTAAGAGGAGATTAAGGAAAGTGGTAGAATTGAGCTAGGCAGCAAGTCTCAAACGCCTAATAACAAAGAAAAGAGGCAGCAAAGAAACACAGAATTGAGACATATGTGACAAAATAAATGCTCTAAGAGTCAATATTACAAAGTCTGAGATTTGGACAGACTTAAAGTTAGGTTACCAGAGTAGAAAATAAGTGCAGAGTCCTCTAGTCCTGAACCCAGACCAGAGTTGGGGAAGGGGCAACAGAGAAAAAGAGAAAGGTAATAGAAAATCTCTTATGCTTACCCATTTAAAAACATTTGCAAAGATAGACAAAATTAAAGCATGAATGTAGCAGCTTAAAACAAAATTATAAAAAGAAAACTTAGCAGGTGTCCACAACCCTCAGCCTACCAGTCACCTCCTTAAATCAGCATGATCCTCCCACAACCCAGACAGCAGCAAATTAAACCAGAGGGATCTCTTTAAGAATGCAGCCAGAAAGAACTACTAGAAGGATCACTACTGGCTGAAATTTGTTGAAACTCTAACCTTCCCCTGTACCACCAACAAAGGGAGTGTTGCAGTGGGGACCTGTGCTGGGAATTGTACTTAACCCTGCTTATTCTTTGCAATCCAGGCAAGGCAGAAATCTCTGAGCATCATCTGCTCCACTCAGACAGGACATAAACAAAGCAGCTTTGACACTTAGCAAAGAAAAGCACATTCACCAGGCTGGGACCACTGGCATTAGGGGGAGGCACATTGGAAGCCTAGGGATGGTCCTCAGGATTGTGAGGCCCTATCAGAGGGATGCTGCCTGAATATCCAGTGACATAGAGACCTGGTACCCAGATGGTTGCAGCCATGGACAGAAGAGGGCTAGGATAAGTTTCCTGCATATCCCAGAAAACTTAAGCTGAAGGTACTTGCAAAGATAGCCAGAGGGAGATCAGTTAAGGCAGAAAAACCAGAGCTAAGATAATCGGAAGTGGCTGTTCCCAGGCTTAACTGTTGCCCAGACTGACCTGTGGTCACAACTGATAAGTGAAAGGGCATTGTTTGGATACTTGCAGGACCTTGCATCAAACATAGTAAACAGAGGGAATCAATACCTACCATTCGCAACCAGAGGCAGTGGAAACTAGAATCCAGGTGAGCCACATGAGACCCTTTACTACAGTACCCTCAGAGAGTGGAATTGGCTGGGGGAATAATTCTGCACCACAAAACACCCATGGAAAACCCACAACCAGAGTTCCTGCACTCACAGACAGTGACCAGGACCATTACCACTACAAAAAGGATCCTGCAGAGGGGAGCAGGTACAGGATGATCCACAGCAATCACAGGAACATTCCAGAGCCTGCATCCTGAAATCTTGCACCCAATAGAAATAACCAAGCTGCAATACTACAACCCTCAGAGCAGTCAGCTGCAGGCCCATGAGCTGATAAACCAGAAACAACTGGTCAGAAGTTTATAGCAACTAGTGGACTGACTCTGGTGTCCCTGCAATTCTGGAGAGATCCACAACCAAAGACCAATGGATGTCTGCTACATTTCCAAACTCCAATAAAATGCAAACAAAGATTCAACAAGGATATTCTTCACCTTGACATGGCTTACTATAAATAACAGTAATATCAACTTTGATCATATAAATAACTCTTTAACTTGAACAATAATTGTTACCCCAATAGCCAACATTGTATCTTCAACCCATTTAAATATATTTCATCTAATGATTTAAAGCATTAATTGGAATCTATCTCCCTATCTTTGTTTCCTAGCTCTAATTTATACTTGTTAATTTTACCTCCATTCATCCTCCTGCATTAACTGTAATAATAAACTCTAATAGCTACCATTCATTTATTTCTCAGTGAGAAATTTACTATTTACTCAGTGAGAATTAGTCTTTTACATCTTTTCATTGTTTCTTTATTTCTTTCCTCTCCCCCTCTTTCTTTCTGTTGCTTTTTTCCTCTCTCTTTTCTCCCCTTTAACCCTCATTTAAGTTATAGTAAGTTTCCTAAATTTAATAACTAGTTTTTGACCTATCCAAGTTTATACCTGGATTTGAGGATCCATGGGAAACAAAAGCAATGAGTTTTTGTACTTTATAAGGTTGAATAGAATGAGGCTTGTCTCTGAAGTGACTATAGTAAATAGGATTCAGTGGCATCTCTTAAAGTGGTGCTGATATCAGGTTCAGCAGAAGTCACATATTGACTTAAAATATCATTATCTGGATATTCACCCAACCTAGTACACTCTTGTTTAAAAGAAAAAGAAAAAGAGAAAAAGTGAGAACTATGCTAATATATGAGTAGACATACAAACATTATGGAAAAAGCAAGGAAACAAACCATCCTAAAAAACTCATAATATTTCAACAACTAACTTAATCGATACCATGGTGGTGGAAATGTCAGAGAAGGAATTTATAAAGTTCACAGTTTAAAAATTTTATGAGATAAAAGAAGACGTAAGGAGTAAAATCAGAAAGAAAATACAAGAAGTGAAAGATCCCTTCAAAAATGAGGTAGAGATTCTGAAAAAGAACCAAATGGAAATCCTGGAAATGAATGAATAAACCAAATTAAAAATTCAATGGGAAAAAATCACCAATAGATTATAGACTACTTTGAAGATAGATTTTTCAGGTCTCTCTCAAAGACAAAATATATAATCTTGAAAATAAAGTTGACCATGAAGAAAAGATGTTAAGAGATAATGAACAGAAAATATTTAAGAAATTTGGGATTACATTGAGGCCAACTTTAAGATTCATTGGGATAGGTGAAGGCACTGAAATACAAGCTAAAGTTTTGCACAGTCTTTTCAATGAAATAATTTTCCAAAACCTTAAGAATTTTCCAAACCTTAAGAATGACATGGAAATTTAAATATAAGAGGCATCATATATGACTCCAAATATACAAAATCAGAATAGATCCACTCCAAGATACATTTTAATGAAAATGTCTAACATACAAAATAAGGATAGAATTTTAAAAGCTGTAATCAAAAAATGACTGGTCACATTTAGAGGTAAACCAGATTTCAACTGATTCTTCAACCCACACCATAAAAGCCAGGAGGCCCTGGAATAATATAAACCAAACTCTAAAAGAAAATAGATGCCAGCCAAGAATACTACACCCAGCAAAATTAAGCTTCAGAACTGAATATGAAATAAAAATCTTCTGTATTAAACAGAAGCTAAAAGAATTCATAACTAGAAAGCCTGCAGTATAAAACATACTCAAAAAGTATTTCATGAAGAAGGAAGTAAAAATAAAAATGAAAACCAACATAGGGAGGAATTACATTAGAAGAATAGTAAATTTAATGGAAATCAAGTGCACTTTAAACATTACAAATAAATCAGAATGGCAGGACTTAAAAGTATCTCAATGACATTGAATGTAAATGGTCTAAAGCCTTCAATCAAAAGATAATGATTGGTAGATTCGATTAAAAAACAAGACCCAACAATATGTTATCTGCAAGACACAGACATCACAGGTAAAGACATCCATAGACTGAAAGTGAAAGGATGGGGGAAAAAAATCATACCATTCACATGGATCTTGTAAAAAATCAGGGGTTGCTATTCTCATATCTGATAATGTGGACTTCAAGCCAAGATTAATAGGAAGAAACAAAGAAGGTCACGGCATACTGCTTAAGGGAATCATACATTAACAAGATACAATGATTGTAAGTATTTATGCCCCAAAGAACAGAGTACCTATGGACATCAAACAAACCCTTCTCAATATTAAGAATCAAATAGAACCATGTGCAGTGGTGCACACCTTCAATCCCAGTGGCTCAGGAGGCTGAGGCAGGAGGATGGCAAGTTCAAAGCCAGTTTCAGCAACTTAGCAAGGTACTTAGACCAAATAAAATAATACTAGGTGACTAGGTAATTTTAACATTCTTCTGTCACCATTGGATAGATAGATCATCCAAACATGAACTAAGTAAAGATTCTACAAAACTAAAATAATACAATTAATAATGTGGACCCATCAGACATCTTTAGAATATTTTATTCATCAATGACTGAACTCACTTTCTTCTCAGAAAGATGGAACATTTTCCAAAATATACCATATTTTAGGTCACAAAGAAAATTTCAGCAAGTACAAAAAATAAAAAATAAGAGAGAATTCCTTACATTCTATCAGATTAGAATGAAATTAGAATTAACAGATAAAAAACAAAAACCACTCTAATACCTGGAGATTAAATAATACACATTTGAATGATGAATGAAGAAGAAATCAGGGGAGAAATAAAAAAAATACTTAGAAGTAAGTGAGAATAGTGATACAGTATTTCAAAATCTCTGGGACAGTATAAAGGCAATTCTAGAGGAAAGTGTATAGCATTGAGCTCATACATTAAAAGAAAAGAAAGATCCCAAGAAAATAATCTAGCATTACATCTCAAGGCCTTAGAAAAAAACAGCAAACCAACACCAAAATCAGCAGAAGACAGGAAATGGTTAAAATCACTACCAAAATCAAATTGAGAACAACAAAATCAAAGGGAAAAAAAGAGTTGTTTTTTTAAAAGGTAAACAAAATTGATAAACCCTTAGCCAAAATAACCAAAAGAAAGAGGAAACGTAACTCAAATTAATAAAATTTGAGATGAAAAAGAAAATATCACCACAGCCACTACTGAAACACTGAATTTTTGAAAACTTATACTGCAATAAGCTAGAAAATCTAGAAGACATGAACAAATGGAGATATATACTTATCCAAATTGAACCAGAATGTTATGGAAAACTTAAATAGAACAATACAAGTAATGAAATTGAAGAAGCCATTAAAAGCCTACCAACAAAGAAAAGTCCAGGAGTTGAAGGATTTTCAACTGAATTCCACCAGACCTTTAAGGAAAAACTAATACCAATCCTCCTCAAATTGTTCCATGAAATAGAAAAGGAGTGAACACAGCCAAACTCATTCTATGAAGTCAATAAATCAAATAAAGATAGGCAGACATATCAAGGAAAGAAAACTTAAGACCAATATCCATGATGCAAAACATAGATACAAAAATTCTTAATAAAATGCTGGCAAACCACATACAAAAACACCTTAAAAGATAGTGCAACATGAACAAGTGAGTTTAACCCCAGGGATGCAAGGTTGATTCAACATACAGAAATCAAAAAATATAATTCATCACATAAATAGACTTCAGGGAAAGAATCACATAATTATATCAATAGATGCAGAAAAAGCACTTGGCAAAGTACAGCACCCTTCATGTTTACAAAACTAGAAAAACTAGGGATAGAAGGAATTTATCTCAACATCGCAAAGGCTATATATTATAAACCCCAAACCAACATTATACTGAATGAGGAAAACATTTCCTCTAAAAACAAGAACAAGACAAGAATGCTCACTTTTACCACTCCTATTCAACATAGTCCTTGAAACTCTAGCCAGAGCAATTAGGCAAGAGAAGGAAATTAAAGGGATACAAATAGGAAAAGAAAAGCTCAAATTATCTCTATTTGTTAACAACATGATTCTACATGTAGAAGTTCCAAAAATCCCACCAGAAAAGTTCTAGAGCTCATAAATGAATTCAACAAAGAAACAGGATACAAAATCAACACTCTTAAATAAATCACTTCCTATGTTCTAATTATGAATCATCTGAAAAACAAATTAGAAAACTATCCCATTCACAATAGCCTCTAAAAAAATTTGGAAATCTGTCTAACAAAAGAAGTGAAAGAACTTTACAATGAACACTACAGAACACTAAAGAAAAAAATTGAAGAATACCTTAGAAGATGGAAAGACCTCTCATCTTCTTAGATAGGCAGAATTAATATTGTCAAAATGGCCATACTACCAAAAGCACTACACAGATTCAATGGAATTCCCATTAAAATCCCAATGACATTCTTCACGGAACTAGAAAAGCAGTTGTAAAATTCATTTAGAAAAATTAGAGACCCAGAATAGCCAAAGCAATCCTTAGTGAGAAAGGTGAAGCAGGGGGCCTCACAATACTGGTCCTGAAATTATACTACAGAACTACAAAAACAAAATAGCATATATTGGCACCAAAACAGACATGAAGACCAATGTAACAAAATAGAAGACACAGAGACAAACCCTCAATTATCTGATACTAGAAATAGGTGCCAAAAACATACATTGGAGAAAAAAAGATAAGCTTTTTTTAGCAAATGGCACTGGGAAAACTGGAAATTTATATGTCATGGAATGAAATTTAACCCTTATCTCTAAGGCTACAAAAAAACTCAATTCAAAGTGGACCAAAGACCTAGGAATTAGATTAGAAACCCTGCAATTGGTAGAAGAAAATGTAGGCCCAAAACTCCCAACATGTTAGCACAGGTTTGACTTCCTTAAAAAAAGACACCTAAAGTATAAAGAAATAAAATGAAAAACCAAGTGGGATGTTATCAAATTAAAAGGCTTTTTCACAGCAAAGGACACAAAAGCATGAAGATAGAGCCTACAGAATGGGAGAAAATCTTTGCCACCTGCTCCTCAGGGCTTTAATATCCAGGTGGGACTGCAGATTGATGCAAGCTATCCCACTCCTTGGTATACATTCAAAAGATTTACTGTCAGCATACAACAGTGACACAGCGACATCAATGTTTATAGCAGTTCAATTCACAATAGCTAAACTATGGAACCAACCTAGATAGCCTTCAACATATGAACTGGTCAAGAAAATGTGTATATACACACAATGGATTATTACTCAGCCATAAAATATGATATTATGACATTTGCCAGTAAATGGACATAACTAGAGGATATCCTTCTAATTGAAATAAGCCAGTTCCAAAAAAAAATCAAAGGTTGAATGTTTTCTCTGATATATGGAAGCTAATTCAAAATAAGGAAGCAGGGGTAAGGAAAAATAGAAGAAAGATCAGTGGAGTAGATGAAGGGGAATGTTAGGAAGGGAGGAAAGAAGAGTTAGGAAAAGACAGTGGAATTAATCTGAAATTACTTACCTATATGAATATACCACAGTGAATCTCATCATCATGAATATACAGATGTCACTAATTTATAAAAGAAAACTAAGTAAATAGCAGAAAGATTAATACAGTAAAAAGAAGGGGACAGGGGAGGACAGATGGGAGGGAAAGGGAAAGTATTTTGGACAGAAAGAACAAATTATATTCCATGCTTTTATGCTTACGCCAAATGAATTCTAATGTTATGCATAACTAAAAAGAACCAATAAAAAGATTAGAAATTTAAAGCAATTAAAATATGACATACCTTTTAAAAAGTATATGTATAAGAAATTTTATATTAATGAGACCATTATCCCATGGGATTATTTTAAAGGGAAGTGGTAGAAGTCCTAATTACCTCTTACTGTTTAACAGTACACTAAAAAAAGTTATGCATTCTTGGGAACAAACATTGTTGGCTATAGATGTACAAGATGTCCAAATAAATCTTATCCTGGTTTTTACTGTTTAAGCTGTTTTTAATCATAGTGAAGATTAAAATATGTTTTTGTTGCTTATACCAGCACCCTCATTTTTAAAATAATTAATCAGTGTGCTTTCTCTTTATTTAGAAATTCTCCAATGGCATTTGGGGAGGGTAAGCTCTTAGCTTCATTCCTGAGTAATGTAGTTTTTATTTCTTGTTGAAAGTGTAGTTTCAGCCAAAAGCCAACATAGGATAGAACAAAAAAGTAATGAATGAAAAAGAATGAGAGGGGAGGGGAAAACACAGTAGGTGAGTATAGAGCGAGCAAAGGATGATAACAAAATGAGAAAGTTAACTATATAAATACAAAGTTCATTTGTGTAGAAATAAATTGTAAAATATTTTGCTAAAACAGCAAGTTACTTTTATTATCTTTTTTGGGCAGTAACGGGGCTACTGGGGGTTGAACTCAGGGACACTCAGCCACTGAGCCACATCCCCAGCACTATTTTGTATTTTATTTAGAGACAGGGTCTCACTGACTTGCTTAGCACCTCACTTTTGCTGAGGTCTGTTCCCTATTTCCCTTATACCTTTTATTCATATATAAATATATGAAACTATGTATTTTGATGATGATGTTACTGTTACTGAATTTTGGAGTAATTGAAACATAAAGGAAAGTTATTCTAGTTATAAATTTCCAAGTTTTCATATGACTACTGAAAAATAACTAACCATTTTTATAACTTCTAAAGTTTATTTCAATGTGATATCTGTTGATATTCTGAGTAAAGAAAGTGTTCTGTCCAAATCTGGATTTTGGGATATGGCTAGGCGGGAAGTGTGTGGAAAGGTACCAGGAGGAAAGGATTAGGATCTTGCTGGGGAAAGTAAGCTCAAGTGCTTGAAAAATCATGTTTGATATAAATTACCTTTATATTAACTATAAGTAGAAAAATATATTAAATCTTGGGTTATAGGGATATATGAAAGAGCGAAAAAAACCTTCAAAAGGATGGATTTTAAAAGGCCAACAAACACTACTCTAAGATATTAAAGTGGCACTTCCTGAATCATTTTAGAGTTTTGAAAAGTAACAATTTAAGTAATCTTTCTAAATTATTAAAATGCTACAAGTATTATGTGGAGTTTATCTTTCAATACTTGAAATGCTACAAGTATTAGGTGGAGTCAAATGTTAAGTATTTACCAATTTTCAAAGCTTGGCTTTAAATTTTATTATATATGGAGTGAGGAAAAAGTACATCTATTATTTGGGAACATCCTTGTCCTTTCCCTTCTAAAATTAACCCTTTTCTGAAAGATTCTTTTATTTTTATTATTAATATCTTATTATCTGTGATTTATGGAAATAATCAAGTTGCCTAAAAGAAAATAAAAAATAAAAGATAAGTGTGGGGCCAGGGTCATGAGTGAAGGAATGGGAGTTATATGCACGTTTCATCATGGTCTTGTGGCTTTATAAATACATAAGTGAGAAAGATAAACTCAAAATTATATTTAATCAAAACACTGCTTTTAAATGACTGAGCCAAGGCCACAGAGAATGGGAAGGCTACAGAGATGGAATGAAAATTCCTCCTGCTCCTCTGATTGTCAGCATCATGCAGCCTCATTATCATGGTCATTTCTTAAACTGCTACTGTGTTTGCAATCCTCCTGGCAGTTGATATCCTCTCTCAGAAGCTGTGACCTATATTTTATGTTGCCTTTTCAGATGAAGAGATAATATTTCATGCTATGTTTAAAACATTACTGTGTAAATGGATAAAGAAAGTGTATAAGTTCCAAACCAACTTTTCATGTTCATGCTCTTCATAATTACTAAAACTCTTATCACTGTTTGAATAATAGGCTAACTAAAAATCTAAATTACCCCAAACTGTATTTTTGTTCTACTACCCTCTCCCTCGCGTGTAGTGCACAGCTTAACTTTATTTTCGATAAACCTTGTTTTATTTTGTTTTGAATGTGTAAATCTCTGGTTTCTTAATGCAGTTTCTGATTATAACTAATATTAGGTTTACTCTGTTTCTAAAGTATAGATATTTATTCTGAATATAAATTTCATGAACTCAATTATGTCACATAAAATAATGAAGTTGTGTTAAACATACTTTTATGTTTGCTTATATATCTCTCCATGCAAAATTGTTGCAAAAGATTCAAATATTCACTTGCCTAGTTAATGTTATTAGCTTTATGCTACAAAACAAAATAAAGCTGTAACCATTTTTTCCCTAATCTCACATGAGTATGACTACAAAAGGACTGTGAGTGAGATCACAAGTATTTAAAGTAGGCAGCTAGTGAAATGTGAGTTCATTCCCTTCCATCTTTTACTATTCATCTAATTGTTTGCTGAAAAAAGCCTACTCCAAGATCTTAGGAGTTCACTGATATGTATAAGTAGCTACATTTAATACTTAACATTTTAAAAGAATATTCTTATAGGTATTTTGAAAGAAAAACAGGAAAATGACAAAAATAAGCATCAACTGGAATTATTTCTATATTTGAAAAATCATGCATTTTTAAATTCTAGAAAACTTCCTTTGATATTGTTTTCAGTACTGAAATATAATTATTAAATCCTTTACTTGTTGGATAATCAACAAAATATTAACAAGATTTAAGTTGAGAGATTTACTGGAGAAAATGAAGTGTATTTCTTTATGTAAATCAATATTTTAGGTGAGTAATACATACCACAATTTTAATAAATATTGAAAAATAAGTAGAAAATTTCCTTATAGATTCATTTGTTATTTAAGCTTTCCCATTGAGAAAGACTGACCTTATCTAGATTGCTAGATTTTACAAGTTAACTCTATAAAATTAGCATTTGCTTCTCTTAAAATTTTTAAATAATGAGAATAATGAAATTTTTTTAGATGGATACCTAAGATGTTTCACTTGAAATAACACTACTTAGAAAACCTGTGCTTATGCATATGTTAAATATCTTCTGAGTATAAAATCATCAAATTTATTGTTATTGAACACATATACTACAGAAAAATAAGGTCTTGGTTTTCTAATTCTTGAAACCAAATATATTTTTAATATAATGCAGTAATACAGAAGGAGAAAAACTTAAAGGCTGTATCACTTATTATTTTAATTAAAAATTCCTAGTTAATTATAACAATAGGATGAGGTTTCTTTTTTTCTATTATTAGTAAACCTCTTTTATAGTAAATTTTGATGCCTGTGTTTTGGGAGCTCAGAATTAGCTTGATAAGTTCTTATCCATGGTTCTCTGGAATATAAATAAGAAGCCATATTCAGAAATTATAACTACATGGTTAAGTAAAATAGAGATTTGTTAATCATGTTGTGATTTATGTAGAAAACCAAATTATCCCATTCCACTTGGTTAAACTCAACTAAGGGTTATTTTGAGTGTTTACATCATTTATGCAAAATCAAAATAAAGGTCAATGAATGGATGAACATGATTTTTTTATACCTTGTTTTAAAATATCTTTTAATATTGCTTTTCATGTTCTATTGAATAAAATCATATGGTTAAAAAGTTTTGGGATGATTTAATATTACATTCTTATAATGCCACCTATTCAACATCTAGCTATTAAGTCTAAGGTCCTGACATGATTATGGTCCTTATGAAATTTACACTTTAGATAGAGTCAAGAACTAAACACATGAAAAGTTAAAGTTAATATAAGACCCAGAAATAGTTTCAAATGCATAATTTTGCTTTCCAAGTGTTGGAAAGCAGATTTGGAGTAAAAAATATGGTTTAATACTATCAATGGTCACAAACAGCAACATAGGCTGAAACTCATTTACAAGGAAGTTTCATCAGTTCAGCAACAAGCAGGAATAAATGCATTAGAGATATTATTTAATATTTTGAGCAGAGAATCTGGAGATGTGTTTTAAAGCTGAGAAATAGGATGGAGAAAATGATATACCAAAGCTTAGTTCACCTGAAGGTTATGGTACCTAAAAAATAAAGTCATATTAATAGGCTTTCAATAAATTAGAAATTAGGGCCTTGGTGTTGATAATTTTACGGGTGTATATTTATAATTAAACACATTGAGTTGTATACATTAAATATGTACACCTTTTTACATGTCAATCATATCTCAATAAAATAGCTTAAAATAAATGATCTGTAAAACAAATGTCATAAAATAAGAGCCCTTTGGTTGATAATTTTTGTCTGACTAATTCATTTATTTTTCAATAGATACCATAAAATGCCACTATATATGGAGGATATAGGCACTGTTCTTTCCAAAAGGCTTACAGTTTTGTCTTGGAAAGTAGATACATATAAGGTAACACAAAACTGTAAAAAAATTATATAGGACACACATAAGAAGATAGTAAAAATAATACCTGGAAACCAGCTTGGATTTAGACCATAGAGTGACTTATTATAAGATTAAGAAAGATAGAATTAGTTTAAATAAACTGGATTAATGGAAGATATTTGAAGTAACAGTGATATGATCCCATCAGAGATAATTGACAGTGTGATATAACATTGTTGGAACAGAATAAGATATTGTTTGATGAACAGAAAGATAAAGGTAGGAAGATAAATCACATCTTATTTACTTCAATGGTATAGTTAAGATTTGATAATGACTAAACCAGGGCTTCAGTGTTATGGATGAAAAGAATAAGAAGGGTAATTTTGAAAAATTTGGAAATTATATATTTTTAAGACTTAAGGCCAGATAGGAGCTTATCATAGGTTTACTTTGATAATTTTTAAAAACTATGACGTGTCTTTTTAGCATTTAGATTGTTCTTTTTTAGATAAAAGTAATACAATGCTGCTGGGTGCAGTGGTGCATGCCTGTAATCCTAGAAGCTCTGGTGGCTAAGACAGGAGGATCGCACCTTCAAAACCAGCCTCAGCAAAATGCAAGGCACTAAACAACTCAGTGAGACCCTGTCTCTAAATAAAATATAAAAAATAGGGCTAGAGATGTGGCTTAGTGTTCAAGTACCCCTGAGTTCAGTCTCCAGTATGTATCGTACATATCTATATGTATAAATGGGATATATATATATCCCATTTAGTATGTACAAAAAATTCAATTTATGAAAGAGAAAACTATCTTCATAATAGTGTAAAAATTTTAAATGTTTTATGGCCCGTATTAGTAGATTAACTGGAAGATGAGGCAGAAGGACAATTTTCAACTTATTTCATTTAATTATTTTTATTTTTTTTCAAGTCTTCATACTTGTACTTTGTATAATGATGTCTATAACATTCCAAATCCTTACTAATCCCCTACCCCCTTCCTTTCCCTCCCACCCTTCTTCCCTATCTAGAATTCATCTATTCCTCCTATGCTCTCCCTCCCTACCCCACTATGAGTCAGCCTCCTTATATCAGAGAAAATATTCAGCATTTGTTTTTTGGGGATTGGCGGACTTCACTTAGCATTATCTTCTCCAATGCCATCCATTTACCTGCAAATGCCATGATTTTGTTCTTTTTTATTGCTGAGTAAAATTCCATCGTGTATATATGCCTCATTTTTTTTTTTTTACCCATTCATCCACTGAAGGACATCTAGATTGGCTCCACAGTTTAGCTATTGTGAATTGTGCTGCTATAAACATTGATGTGGCTGTGTCCCTATAGTATTCTGTTTTTAAGTCCGTTGGGTATAGACCAAGGAGAGGGATAGCTAGGTCAAATGGTGGTTCCATTCCCAGTTTTCCAAGGAATCTTGATATTTCTTTCCAAATTGGCTGCACTGATTTGTTGTCCCACCAGCAATGTATGAGTGTACCTTTTTTCCCACATCCTCACCAACACTTATTGTTGTTTGTTTTCAGAATAGCTGCCATTCTGACTGGAGTGAGATGGTATCTTAGAGTAGTTTTGATTTGCATTTCTCTGGTTGCTAGAGATGATGAGTTTAACTCAAAATGGATCAAGGACCTAGGAATTAAACCAGAGACTCTGTGTCTAACAGAAGAAAAAGCAGGCCCTAATCTTCATCATGTGGGATTAGGCCCCAACTTCCTTAATAAGACTCCTATAGCCCAAGAATTAAAACCAAGAATCAATAAATGGGATAGAATCAAACTAAAAAGTTTCTTCCCAGCAAAAGAAACAATCTGTGAGGTGAACAGAGAGCCTACATCCTGGGAGCAAATCTCTATCCCCCACACATCAGATAGAGCACTAATCTCTAGGGTATATAAAGAACTCAAAAAGCTAAACACCAAAAATATAAATAACCCAATCAACAAATGGGCCAAGGAACTGAACAGAAACTTCTCAGAAGAGGATATACAATCAATCAACAAATATATAAAATTTTATTATTAACATGCATTAATTCTTAATATTGTATTCAGTATGATATTTCAGTATATGCATACAGCATGTACTTATCAAATGTCATGAAGGATTGTTTGGGCAGAAATAGTATACATTAGATCCATAATTGGAACATATTTCTTAAGAACTCTAAAACTGATATTGTGCTTTCTGAAAATATATGTCTCTTGTCTTTCATTTTTATTAAAAAGAAAGTAGGCTTTATTTTAAAAAAGAAAGGAGGAGTTATTATTTTAGAACAATTTTAAAGCATTTTACAGAAAAATTTCATGGAAGGTTCAGAGATTTCCCGTATACTTCCTGTTCCACATCAGCAAAACCATAATCTCCCTCATAGCACACAATCTCCCTGATTTCCATGTTCCCCACCAAAGTGTCATATTTGTTACAATTGATGAACCTACATTGATACATCATCATCACCAAAGGGCCATAGTTTATATTAGGGCTCAGTCTTGGTGTTATACATTCTGTTTTTGGACAAATGTATGACAGGTGTCTACCTTTCTAGTATCATAAGAATAGTTTCAGTGCCTTAGTCTTCTTTGTTCTACCTGTTCATTGATTCCTCACCCCAACACCTGGCAACAACTGATCTTTTTATTGTTTCCTTTTGCTTTTTCCAGAATGTCATTTAGTTGGAATCATATAGTATGTGGCTTTTTCAAATTGACTTCTTTCATTTTTAGTAATATGCATTTATGTTTCCTTCATGTCTTTTCAAATAAACTTCATAGCTTACTTTCCTTTTAGCACTGATTAATATACTTTTGTGTGGATGTAACATGATTTATTTCTTCATTTGCTTGCTAAAGGACATCTTGGTTCCTTCCAAGTATAGCAATTATGAATCAAACAGCTACAAACATCCTTGTGCAGGTTTTGTTTATTAAGAAACAAGGTTTTTCTATGTTGCCCAGGCTGGTCTTGAATTTCTGGACTCAAAGGCTCTTTCTGCCTCACCCTCCTAAACAGCAAAGACTACAGGTGAGTGACCCTGCAATCAGGATCTTGTGCAGACTTTGGGGCACAAGCTTCCCAAATAAATAAGTTTTCAACTCATCTGGATCAATCCAAGGAGTATGATTTCTGGATCATATGGTAGGAGTATGTTTAGTTATGTAACAAACTACGAAACTATCTTCTTAGGTACCAGTACCATTTTGCATTTCCACCAACAATAAATGAAAGTTATTATAGTTTCATATCCTCACCAGCCTGTATTGTAAATATTCTGGATTTTGGCCTGAACATGCATTTCTTGAAAGATTCCTTAGTTTTGGTTTGGGGCCAAGATTTTTATTTTACTATGAAAGCTCTATGAGTGATTATTTGTCTAATAGAAAACTCCTAACAGAAATCATTATAATAAAATCTAAGAGAATTCCTTGTGATTTTTTTTGAGAAATGTGATTTTCAGATTCTATAGTATGTTAATATTTTATATTTAATGTTCATTAGATTGAATTGTGTTAGCAGGCAAATTTATTTTAAAAATCATTTTTATAGAAATAGGTGATTAATGAATCTACTGATTTTTCTATTCACCAATAACCTTTTCAATACATGCTATGGATATATAATATTTTATTAAATCAATGAAAAGGAAAAATTGAATTGATACATATTTTTTTTAAATGTCTTTTAAATAAACACTAGCACTCTTATTTTGGGTGTGTGTGAATAATTCTTCTAGTGAAGAGTTTTCTCCCTCAGACTTCCAAGACTTACTATTACAACAGGCTAAATAAAACTAAAGTTCTTGAAAGTTAGGGTTCAAAATGCTGAGAAAGTACTCATATACTTTGTGATAGTAACATTCTTTTTCCAGTTTGTGCTCTGACATACAGGGGGAAAAAAGATATTTCCAAATTTCACCTAAAAATTGACCTCTGTATCATTATAGTAACTCAAGCCATATAATATAGATTAAAGACTTGATTGGTTGAGGTATAGAATAATGAATCTGAAAGGAATAATGCAGGATAATTTAGTGATTTAAGAGCACAAGCTTTTAAAAGCTAAAGTTAAAATTTTGATTTTTGTAACTTAGTAACATGTGACCCTAACAAACTTAACTGAAGTATATGTGTCATAACTTAGTTATTTGTAATGTGGGAAAATTATGACTTTAATGGTTATTATTTATGATTGAATGAGATTATAAAAAGCCTAACACCCAGTAAGTGCTCAATAAATGGTAGCCATTGTTATTGATTTTAATAAGATCAACTAGATTTGTATTTAAACATTCCCTTTAAAACTATTAGAGGGGGAGAAATTTACCAAGAATTAGATTATGGGAAGTACAGATTAATAATAAAAGAAATTAAAATCTGGTTTTTGCAAGTCTCTTTTTTTTTAATTCATGCCACGTCTTTAACACCTTTTAGGGTGTCACAGTTAAAGATTTTTGCATCTGCAGTGTTTTTTCTCCTAATTTGACCTATATTGCTCTTTGTATTAAAGAGCAAGATATGCCACTTGTGTGCCTCTAAATATATGAAAGGTGTTTTATTCATTATTATATATCACAGAGTGTATCATAGCTAATGTATGTACCCAACAAGTTATCATAAATAAATTCCATGTATCTCAGTTCTTGCATATTCTGTACATGAGAGTTGAAGGTACTTGTTTCTTTATCAGCTTAACCACACATAAACTATGTGATGATATTTTCCAGCTTGTTTCACAAACATAATTACTTCTGCTACTATTAATATTAGTATTACTAATTATTACTGTTCCTTAAAATATTTTTGGGGGGATACCAGGGATTAAACTCAGGGCACTCAACCACTGAGCCATATCCAGCCCTATTTTTTTTTTGTTTTTTATTTAGAGACAGGGTTTCACTGAGTTGTTTAGTGCCTTGCTTTTTAATGAGGCTTGCTTTGAACTTGCTATCCTCCTGCCTCCATTTTTATGTTTTGTATTAGTTGAGGTAGGCAAGTGTTGTGAACAATATCTCAGTTCCTTAATAAAATAAATATTGATATCTTGCTTATGTTACATTTTACTGTGAGTATGGTTGCCAGATCAAATACAAGATGCTCAAATCTGCATTTAAAATAAACAATGAATAATTATTTTAGTATAGTGTGTCCTAAATATTGCATGAACATAAAGATATGTCTTAAATATTGCATCTGGCATAATTATACTAAAAAATTTATGTTTTTATTTGAAATTCAAATTTAACTAGATTTTGATGTATATTTATTAAATAAGTATTGTTAAATCTGTCAACCCTAACATGTAGGTGTGTGGTAGTAGATAGAAGAGATTGAAAGTCCCATGCTCCCTCCTCATACCTCCAATCATATTTTTGAACCTTATTTTCATGTACATTCAGACAGTATGTGGAGAATGATATATATACAGGTTATTGTGTGGGAGGTTTATGGATCAGTCCAGAAAGCATCTTGCCACTTCCATCTTGCTTGCATGTAGTCACATGAACTCTGTCAACATAAAGGGAAGCTAAGAAATGTCATCAGATTGTATGTTCAAGACAAAACAAACTTGGTGAGCATCCAGCCTCTACCACATTCCCAAAGGGGAAAAAAGACTAATTTTAAACATTCCTCCCTCTCATGTCTTTCTCTGGAATCATCAAACTGAGAACTGTTTCTCTAAAGATCAATTTGATTCTAATAGATCATGTTTAGGCAAAGTTTTAGCGACATTTCTTGTTCTGAGATAGGCTAAAATGTGTCAAGTTACCCAGCTGGTCATTGAAAAGATGCCTAATTGCCCTCCAGAGTCAAATAGGTTTCACTTAATGGTAAAATATGAATGTAGAGATTGGGTGTTTTAGCTATGATCAAGAATTATATCAAAAGGTAGAGTATTTGAGTGTATAAGGAAAGTATTGTTTATATTTATATATTATTCATTCTAATATAGCATAGCAAGTGTATCAGTATTCTCCATTTTTAATTATATTAAATTATTTTACTAAAATCCTAAATTTATTTAGCAGAGCAGATATATGTTTAGTAAAAATAAATAAAAACAGTAATTTAGCTATCTTGTTTTTAATGTTATTTTATTTATTCATTTGGTCATTCTCTATTCAGTAAGTAGTTATTGAGTGCCTACTACTTACTTTGGCATTAATTTGCTCTTCCAGTAGCTTTTTAACATGGAAATTTTGGTCATTTTTAAAAATTTTTTTTCTTAGTTGTAGTTGGAAACAATACCTTTATTTTATTTATTTATTTTTTTGTGGTGTTGAGGATCAAACCCAGTGCCTCACATGTGAGAGCCAAGCGCTCTACCGCTGAGCCACAACCCTATCCTCATTGGCCATTGATTTTTAATCTTTCTTGATTTATTTTGTAAGATTTAATGCCATACATCATCCTTGTAGAACTGCTTTAACTGAATCCCATAAATCTGATATATTTTCTTTATTATTCAGAATAATGTATTTAAAAATTTTCCATGATTTTGTCTTTTACTTGATGCTATTTAGAAGACTGTTGTTGGATTTCCAAATGTTTGAAGTGATTTCAGGTTCACTTTTGGTTCTGGTTATTAATTTAATTTCATTGTGGTCAGATAACATCCTTCAAATCTTTTTTAAATATATTGAAACTATTAGCATAGCATATGGGCTATATTTTGTGAAGACTCAATAATACATATCAAAAAGAATATATCTTCTGTTATTTTTAATGTAATGTTTTGTAAATTTATTTGTATCTTGTTGGTTATAAATTCATTCTAGTCTTTTATGTCTTTACCCATTTTCTATGTATTTATTCTATCAATTATTGAGGGAAAAATGTTAAAATCTCTACCTATAATTGTGAGCTTGTCTGTTTCCCTTTTAAGTATTGGCAGTATTTGTTTCATATAATTTGCAGTTTATTATTAGGCATGAAACACTTGTGGTTGTTTTGTCTTTTTTATTTGTTAACTCTTGTTATAAAATTGTATCTCTTTATTGCTGTTGGTGTTTGTGGTAAATTTTTCTGGTACTTACATATATATTATCTCTCCAATGATATATATTTGCAGATGCATCTTTTTCTATGTCTTTAACTTGTATTTGTCTTTGTAAGTATACTGTACTTCTTGGAGTAGCATGTATTGTATCTCATTTTATTATCCACTCAAATATATGCTCTTTTCTGTAGTGTTTAGACCACTTACATTTAATGTAAACATTTGTCATTTAGGACTATCTATTTTGTAGCCTGTCCCAGAAGTTTGTTCTCTTTTCATTTTAATTTGATTTTTGATGACTTTTTTATTTAATAATTAATGTTCTATTTTGTATCTACTGTTAGGCATGTATCTTTTTAGTTGTTTTTTAGCGATTACCCTAGATCTTAAATATCTACAATATAATCTTCCTTGAAAAAATCTCAGATTTTAGAAAATATGGCTTGTGTTGACTATGCATATGAATCTATCAAATGTATACTAGAATTTTAAACCAGTAAGGTAGTTTGAATGTAGTAGTTTTAAAACAAAAATTAAACCTTCTTTATATACAAATACTGTATAAAGTATTATTCTTTCACATCTGGCTTAATTCTTTCCCTGTATTAAGTGCCATTCTTTTCATGAAGTAGACTGTTCTTTCAGGTGTACATTTCCAAGATAAACTTGACTCACTCTGTGTGCTCCGTGGTAGTAGTACTCTTCAATCACCAACTGAAAGCTTACTTTTCATAGGATCTATTTTAAATATCTTCTTTTTAAATGCTGTTTATTCCAAATGTTCTAATTCCTTTTCAATTATAGCTGATCACTTTCTATCTTTTTAACAGTGAAGAATGAGATCACTTTGAATGAGATGCATGATATACTGCTTTTTCCCCAATTAGTTTCTGCAAATGTTTATTTGACACCATAAAATTTTGATTCTGTATTTTTGTAAAGCTTTCAGTGGATACACTTTTACCACTACTTGTGGGAACAGGACTTTATGTCTCTTAAATAAAGTTTAATTGTGATCATAAATCTAATTTTTAGTTTAAAATATTAGTTTCTAGGAGTTCTCTTAATCTCTCACTTTTATGAATTTGTTACTTTCTAGTTTTTTCAGTTTTGTTATGTTTTGAAGTTATGCTAAATAACTATAGCTTATGATAACTTCTCCAACCAGGATGATGCACCTACTCACATATTCAGTGATTAGTAGGGCAAAGTTCCATCAACTAAGAACCTCATTGACTCAAGAGAGAAAAGCCTTCAAAAATTATAATGTGTACACTACACTATTGTGAGTAGTTTATGCTTTCCCTTATAGGAAGTGAGATATCTTCATTTGTTTTAAAATTTTCACTTAAAGAAGTGATATGAATACTTTTATGCTTATAAGATATAGCTCTTGGCAGCCTAAAATAAACTATGTGGAAAGAAAGAGGAGAGAGAAAAGCAAGGCTGTTCTAACAACCTCCATATGAAAGAAGATGAAAAACTTGATTGACACTGGCAATGGGGTGGCGATGGCAAAAATATCAAAGATATTTATTCATTCTGATCCTTTCATCCATGTTTCAGTTGTATGTTTTCCCTTTGGACTCTCAGACACCTCTATAATATCAATTCAAAATAATGATAGAAATAATAACTAATATTTATTGATCCCATACTTTGTACAAGACACTGTTCTAATTGCTTTCTTTAAGTTAACTCATTGAATCCTCCTACCGCTCTATAAAGTAAATGCTATTAGTAACCACATTTTATGAGGAAGGAACCATTGCAGAGTTTTAACCAAAATAAACAGTATCCATATTCTTTTTTTTTTTAAACTGTGTTTTCTGTTTTGTGCTGTATTTTCTGAAACCTGGCATGAAAATTTCTCTCTTACCTTCTCATTGCTTTTATCTCTCCCATATCATGATTTGTTCTACACACATTTCTAAACTGACAACCTTAGTCATTTTAAATGCTGATGGCTCTTCTTTGTGTTTTTCCTCATTCTTCTTTTTACTTTGGAGAAATACCACCATCATCATGTTACTGAGATAATGCACATCTTGGAGACGTAGTATATTTCTCTATGACTCATACCTCCATATATATGTTGGTATTCCAGAATTTCCAGTAATTATCTCTTCTCAAATATTCAGCTCTTCCACATTATCAAGGAGGAGTTTTCTATCTTTAGTTTAAAAATCATTGCTTCCTTGTGCATGTTAATGTTGTCCTAATCTGAATTTTAAAAATTTATTTCCATCACTTTATAATTTTCCAAATTTTAGCTTAACCAAGATTGTTTTCCATGAAGTCAACCCAAGATTTCATTGTTTTCTTCTTATGGTGAATGCTGGAAGTTCTAATAATAAGCTGTATTCTGAATTATGTATATTTTTGGTAGGGCTTTGGTGTCCTGAGTATTATGGAAATGACTGAGCCTTCTTCAGGGGCTAACTTATCTAAGCTGCAAGAAAGAGTTAATGTTTGGAGGATAGGTGGCAATGCCTCCGCTTAGTCATAAATATCCAAGTTTCTTACAAATACATAAAGAGTATGTAATGTATTTAGTGAGGCAATGAAATAACTACAGCTTATGATAACTTCTCCTGCAACCAGGATGATGCTTATTTCCTTCAAAGTTATTTCTCTTTGCTTTCCACTTCAATGCAATATAACGAGTGAGAAGGTACATTGTATGATTGATATTACTTCATAGCTATCTATACCACTCTGTTATACTTGATTACATATTACTTTATAGTACTAAATAATTATTTCTCTCTTTTTCTGTTTACCAAAAACTTAAGAAATAAAATCAAACATCCCTCTCTTCTATACTTGGCAAGTACCAAGTCTAAGGTAGAAAGAATGCTTAAAAGAAGATCTTAAGAAGATGTATATTTTCTACTTGTGGGAACAGGACTTTATGTCTCTTAAATAAAGTTTAATTGTGATCATAAATCTAATTTTTAGTTTAAAATATTAGTTTCTAGGAGTTCTCTTATTCTCTCACTTTTATGAATTTGTTACTTTCTAGTTTTTTCAGTTTTGTAAAATGTTTTGAAGTTATGCTTAGACACATTAAAAAGTATTATAATTTTCTTGTAAAGTGTTCCTTTTATTATTAAATAAAGACTCCCTTTGTATATACTAATGCTTTTTGCCTTAAATTTTAATTCGTTAAATCATCTATTTTGGTCTAGTTGAGTAATCACTAATAATGATTTCACAATAAAATAAATGCTTATTCTATGGCATCATTTTTAAAACCATATTAACTTAATGTCTAAATATGATTGGCTACCCTATATTAGAACTTGATCTTAAAAAAAATGAATTATGTGGTCATCTTACAATGGTCAAATTACTATTTAGATGAAATGATATTAAAAAACAGTTAACATTTTATATGTAATATCACCATTTATTCATGTTCACCATTTATAGTGAATGTTGACCTGAAGGTTGTATATTTCATTTTGCTTTAGTGCTCTTTAAACTATTCAAGCCAATTCAGAAAATAGTGAAGTAAGGACCAGCTATATTGATATCTGTTCTTTTATCTTCCAGGAACTTGATATGCTTACTTTATATAAAATAGCACAGGCTACTTTATATTTCATAAACATATTAATTATATAAATGACATAACATTTATTTTAGCCAGAAATAAAACAATGTCATTAAAATAGCTTGGGTTCAGTTCAGTCAAATTTTACTGTCCTGGTGCCAGATACTGCTAAGTGTAGCTTACACAAAGGCAAAAACAGGCTTGTAGCTTTAGGGTTATTTTCAGAATGAAAATAGAAAAATTCAAGATAATATTTTAGGTACTAAAATGGAACTAAAGACAGAAACCATGAATTCTTATTTATCGCTTACTGATGTTAATTCTATAATTATATACTTAAGGTGATGGTCAACTGTTTTCTTTGTAATATGGGAAAAACATAAAAGGACTTAAATGAGTTTATCATACAAATTCAATAAAGTTGTTAAGAGGTGTGGGATTTCTGGGATATTTTCTAAGAACAGACCTGTTAATAAATAGTCTTGCTGAACGTTTTACAAATTCTGAATTAAAGTTAAACTTCTTTGCCTTTCTTATACTCCTTCACTCAAGCTTTATAAACATCTGCTGAAACTTGCTCATTGCATCATTGCAATGCTTATGCCAGATATCTGGTAGTTAGCTATGATGTGTTCTCCTTCCTTTCCTGTTCAGTTGGCCTTCATCAAGCCCTGGCAGTTTTTAACTTTGAATCATCCTTTGAATCTATGTGCATTTCTTCTTCACTCAAGGCACTCAAAACGATCACTAGTGCTAATCCAAAAGCAATATTTTTTACCCTGTCACCTACTACATTTTCTCAAGAGAGCTACCAAGTTATCTGTTTAAAACCCTGCATCTTATGATCATATTTTGACTTACTCAAAACCTTTTGATGACTTCGAATTGATCCTGTGATAAAGTAATCTGGTGCCACATATTGCAATCAATGATTTACCTATGTTGACCTTTCTTAATATTTCTTGTATTGTCACTCTTCTACCCACCCTAAGTGCCCTTACTTTTTATTTCTTTTTATTCAAAATACTCTAATTCTCTTGCCTTACTTTTTTTGCTTCCGTATCACCAACCCTTTCTTTGGGTCTTAGCCTTAATATTACTTCTAGGAAAACTGTGCCCCTCTAAAGTACATCTCCTTTCTCTTCGTATCTTTTATCACACTGGAAAATATATGGGTATAATTATCTGTCTTCACTTCTAGTATTATAAGATCTTGAGAATATCAAATATGTCATAGGTAAAAATATTTGTTATATTAAAAAGTACTAAAGAATGAAAATTACTAAGTCAAAGATGGTTTAAAATATACATAAAAACCTAAAACATCTCATCCCTCAATTGTATTGTCATTTTTTATACCTTTATTTTATTTATTTATTTTTTTATGTGGTGCTGAGGATCAAACCCAGAGCCTTGCATGTGCTAGGGGAGCCCCGCTCTACCGCTGAGCCACAACTCCAGTCCCCTGTATTGTCTTTTTAAAACCCTTGAATATTTAAAGTTGAATTCAAAGTCAGTTATGTTTATACTTTAAAAATTCAAATCTTTCTTTAAGCTTATTACTCAATATTTTCATAACACTATGCCACATGAATTTTACCTGTTTCTAAGAAGGAAACATACATACTCTTTAAAGATGAAGATTTTTTTTCTTTTTTAGCTTAAGGATGAAGATTTCTTATCTTGAGAATATCCAAAAGAATATGGTACAGTGCCTGAAAGGAGATAGTTTCAAAAGAATAATTTCAGCATATTTTAAGAAGTGACATCATAGGATTAAAAACATACTCTAAAATTGAAAGTGACTATTTCAAGGGGACAGTGCTCTTTTGTAATAAAAGACTTGGCCCATTTGATTGTGAAAACAGTCACACCAGCTCTTTATTTTGATACTCTTTACCATGTTTTTCTGATTACTATATATCTTACAGGTTTCATATTTGAATTTCAGTGGTTTTTATAGAGCACTGCAGTTGAAGTTTGGAACAAAATGGTGTTATGAAATTTGGCCAAGTGTGTCTCAGTTACTGTCCCATGAGAGGTTTCACTTTTGTTGTTTTAAGGCACATGTCTAGCATAATTTTTTTTTAACTTCTCTGATTCTAACAGAACCAGTAATTGACTAAATTTCTCATGTTTTTTAGTCTAATTAATTTTATTTTTATACGTACTATAAATTTCTAGGATCTTGTTCAGTCATTTTTAGGTTACTGCCACCTCAAAATAATAGATATACAGAAACAGATAACAAATAACAGATATAAAACATCCTTTGCACTTACTCTTTAACCTGTAGACTTAAAGGATAACACATAATAATGTTTTGTTTTGTTTTGCTTTGTGGCAGCAAATACTTAAAAAAAAAATTATAAAGGTAGTTCAGTGGCTTAGTTCCATTTCCAGTTTGGAGCCAATTTAAATAATTATTTTCATTTATTATCTTATTATTATTTTATATCTATTATAAACCCCGTTATGTCACTTTAAGAAAAAAGCAACACCTTTTAAAAGTAATTTGTATTTCTGCTCATGTTATATTCAATTTTTCTTTTTTTTCTGTAATAACTTTTTGGAATGTTAAATATTCTAAATAACCAAAGGTGATTACATGTTGAAGCTCTAAAAATACTCAATGATGGAAAATCATCCTAAAATATTGTGATATAGAGATAATTTAAAATTTTTTATTTTAAAACCTATTAGAAATTTTTCTTAGGCATATGTAATAATTTGTAGATAAAGTTGAGAACTTTTAGCAATTTATTTTATTAGTAAAATACTGTTTCTGATTCGTGCTTACAATGCTGTTAAAGGAAGAATTATTGACTTTAAATTTCTTCCTGTTTAATATTTGTGTGTTTCTAAAGAAAAAAAAAGATATTTTAGGTTTGGGGTTGTGGCTCAGTGGCAGAGTTCTTGCCTCGCATATATGAGGCACTGGGTTCGATCCTCAACACCACATAAAAATGAATAAAAAAAGATATTTCAGAGAATATGTGCTATTTATATAAAGTTTTCACGGATGTATAGGGATACGATATTTTTAAAAGATGAGTATAGAATTATTGCCTTCTTCCTTGAAAAACCAAACACAAAACAAAAATTACAATGATACATTCTGTTGATACAGAGCTAATATAATTAGTCTGTGACAAAAATTTTTTAAAAGAACTTAAATAGAAGTGCAGTGGTAGTTAAATCAGATTTTCACTTTGTCTTGGATTCTAAGACAAAGCCATTCTAGGATGACAGAGTAAGTAACTGAAAGGTTACATAACAAGCCATTGCAGGAAGTAGTTCTGCCTTGGAGATCTCATCAACTTGTAACAGGCAATAAAGAGAGATCTATGCAAATGTTCATAGAATGCATAACAGAAATGCCCTGCAGTTAGAAAAAAAAAACCTACTCATGAGATTGGCATGGCAATAAAGTGGATTTTAGTCTAGGCAGGTGAACTGTTTGACATCAAGGGAATCCAGCTGCAGCTGGTGGGGATTCATCTATGGAAATGGAAATCTACTGCCTGACATACTCCTTCTAAATTGATATGAGAAAAGAACTCTACAGAATGTTAGCTCTGGTCTTGGGCATTCAGATATTAACTGGATGGGAATTGAGGATGGGAATCTAGAAAAAGGAAGTAAGAAACAGGCCTTCTTTTGCTATGAGAATTAAGGTTGCATTCTTGTTATTTCAAATCAGAGTACAAGGTCAAAATAGGAACTATCAGCAAAGTTCACAGAATGTTAAGTCCTAAACTATTCTTTCATTGTGTTTATATTTATGTCCTACCCTAGCTTGGCTAGAGTGTAGATGCTATTGGTAGAACTTTTATTAACAGTTGAGGAGCCACTCCTTTGTAGATAAGAGGAAAGCAGAGTTAGAGGCCTCATTCAACAGTTATAACTAAAGAAGAGATGCTGTATGTGCCATTCTTCATCCTTTCTAAGCTTCCCCACTGTTAACTGTGGAAGAGAAAAAAACTGATTCACATGAGGCATGATTCAAAGTCACCCACAAAACTAAGCTTTATTAGACCTGGAATTTATTTTTAATCAGAACAGTTGATTTAATTCAAAACAATAAAATTAGTAGATGCAAACTCTGTAACAAGCCAAGTCTATCAAACTCTAAGGATCTGCAGAGTTCATAGTTTCTAGATATCCCTTGAAAAATATTCTTCAAAATGAAATAGTCATTGGGAGGACAGAGTTATATAGTATATTATATATTATGTATATTATATATATAATATATATACTGTATATATTATAGCATAGTATATTAGTTTTCAATCTCTGCTTTAACAAATTAGCACAAATTTAGTAGCTTAAAACAACCCAAGTTTATTATCTCACTGTTCTATAGGTCAGAAGTTCAGATTGGCTAGTTTGATTTCTCTGCTTCAGGTTTCAAAATGTTGAAATCAAGGTGTGTCCTGCTGGGTTCTTATAGAGAGGCTCTGGGAAGAATGTGCTTTCAAGTTTATTTAGTTTGTTGGCAGAATTCAATTGCTTGTGCTTTAGGAATCAGCCAGGAGCTACTCTCAGCTTCTATATAACATTCACAGGCTCTAAGGTTTAAAGTATGGTTATCTGTAGAGGACCATTCTGCCCCACCAAAATTCCCAAAGGATGACTAATTATCCAATTTATGTTATTAGGTACTAGTAAGAATACTCAAAATATGTAGACACTCAAAAGTAGAAGCTCTAGAATTTTTATACTGAATCAAATAGCTCGCTGAAAAGAGACAAAGAGTTCCATTTTTGAGATTAAAAAAGAAAAAAGTAGGGCAATGGCTGCAATAGATCACAGTTAAAAATTTGTAAAAGAAGGTACAACATTAATATTTCTAAAACTTTTATGTTTCTCTTGAACTACTGTATTACAAAAACTGTTTAGGTTATTAAGTACATGTGGCCATTATACAGGCATATCGCTCTAATAACAATTCTCCTGGCCTTTGAAGTTTGTATGAATGCAATAAATGTGCTTGTAAGGGCTGGACTTATAAATATATAACATGAATGCTAAAAAATACTGTCATAAAAATATCTACTTCTTTGAATTTTTAAATTTTTTTATAAACTATTTAACTTTTCTTAACTCATAATTATCTTTTGGAAGATAAGTTCAAAATTTAGTGTGATTGAAATGAATGTGCACATCTTTTTTCCTATTATTATTGGTACATTATAATTATTCATAATGATGGGATTTGTTGTTACATATTCCTACATGCACACAATATAAGAATATAATTTGGCTGAACATGCACTTCTTAATCCCAGACATATACCAGCCATCTAATATTTGGGATTCAGGTACACATATTAAGATATCACTTAGAAGTTACCTTTTTCAAACAAATCCCTGTGTCAGCACTTTTCTTATAATCTACTTTTTCTGATTAAAGCTGAATACAAAATGCAAAGAGCCTGATTTCTGTACCATGAAAGATAGTCTTTGTTTGAGTTGTTAATTTTCAGATAAGCAGCTACTTCTAGAGATATTTTACTACCAATGAAATCATCATGTGTTTATCAGGGTAATTTTGCATTACTTTTGCACATTGACATTTTTTAGCAAGAGTAGCTCCTTCTGTTTCTTATGGTATTTCCCAGAATTTTGGTTTTCATATGAGAAAATTAGCATTTATAGAACACTGTTTTATCTTATACTTGACAGATAAATATCAGCTCTAATATTTAGATCACCAGCTCTCTAGCACTTTATATGTTTTTAGGTATTCAGGGGCTACTTCAGATATTTTGTTTTATATATTTGATTTTGTTCTTAATGTTATTTTTAGGTCATCTGCTCTTTCAGAAGTCTGAGACGCTAAATATTATTTGTATGATTAAAATTTTGTGAAAGCAACATGTAAGGGGCTGAGGTTGTGGCTCAGAGGCAGAGCACTTGCCTGGCATGCATGAGGCACTGGGTTCAATCCTCAGTACCACACAAAATAAAATAAAGTTATTGTGTCCACCTATACTAAAAACTAAATATATTTTTAAAAAGAAAGCAACAAGTAAAATATATTTTTCCAATTTAAAAACAAATAAACAAAAAGTAGCACAACAGTCAAGGATGTGAGTGATAAAACAGTATCCTGGAGTAGAGTTATAGTGCTAAAGATAAACCTGTGTGCCTACAAACAAAGGCCACAAAATAATGTAAGTGATTTCCAGGTTGTTTCTAGGATTTAACCTTCCAAAATAGAAACTTGCTTTTCATAGTATGAAAATTAAAATATTTTATATTTTATTGAAATGAGTTATTTTTAAGTTATAAATATCTGAATTTTATTTATTCTTAAATTTCAGGGATTAAGTGTATCTTAAGTAAATTTAGCACTTCTTATTATCTAACTATTGCCAAAACTGGCTCTGTGTGCGTGTAACCTGTAATAATTTTTATTGATGTCATAAAATATAGAAGTAAGACATTCTAAAAAGTTTGTAAACTTTTATTTAAAAATCACCCAGTTTTATTACTCTAAGATTTTGCATATTCATCTACAGTCTCATACAGATTAGTTTTTTCTACTTATATAATTATAGTCATGTTATATTCAACTATATATTTGTCATGTTTCCATATTTCTCAAATAATACCATTTGTTTCCATTAGTTTTAATGGTTGAAACATGTTCTGTCACTTAAATGTACTATAATTTACTTGAGCATTACATTATTGATGAATTTTCAGTATTTTTTACTATAAATATATTATACTCAATATTTTATGCATACTGTTTTTCTCATCATTTAGAATTTATATTTGATAGTATCTGAAAAGAGTCACTTAGTCAAAATTTATTACTATTTTTATAGTACATGATATATACATGTAATGTGCTTTCTACAATTGTACCAATTTCCTGTGATACCAATAACTTATGAAATCCTTTTCTGGCAAAATTTTTAAGCATATTTTCCCAGTCACCAATAATATTACAATTGTTTATCTAGTTGTTAATAACATTTTTTTAAAAAAATTACCCTCTTGAGGATTACCAGATCTTTTCTTTGCACCTATTCACTGATTCTCCCCAACTTGTCAGTGTTGGGAAAAAAAATCTAATTATTACAAAGGTTCACATCATTCTAGGCAAATAATTTAAAGAAATCAACACCTAGATGTGGAATGGAAACATTTGAAAATTTTAATTATCAAGAAAATGTCCTTCAAATCTTTAGAAGAGAAACAAATTATATCCCATGGAACAGTAATCAGGGTGGTATCAGGTATTTATGCAACAGTGAATGTAAATGGTATAACTGGTTTTGAAGAGAGTTATCAAAGACATTTGCATACATTTAAGGATTTGGTAAGTGATAGCTATAAAATATATCTTCTGTTCAATTTTAATATATAAAACTTAAAACTCCAGTAGCAAAGTTATGTTATTAAAGTTATGTTGCTAAACTAATATGGAAATAAAATTAGATAAAGTTGAAGTTCTTTATTTTTGATGCAATAAGAATAGTTACAAAACAATATAGAGATAAAAAATTCTTATTGAAGAAGACATGATAAAGTAAAAAAGTTTATACCTTAATCTTCAGATGTTTCTAATAAGAATTGGGAAGTGGAAGAAGAAGTTAGAACAGAAAAGGCAAGCTAGCCTCTTCATTAAAAAGACAACAATATTGCTTGCCTTGACTTTAATATCTTTAAATCTTAGGATACAAAAGTTTAATTTTGTTTTTGTTTTGCATCTCGTTAGATGCAGTCTTATTAGAAGACCTTTCTGCCAATAAGTGAAACAGTTAAATTAAATAGAACATAAGGTTTAAAAATAAATGGATGAGAAATTATTTACCGTACGAACACAAGCAAAAGCAAAATGAGTTTGCAATATTAATTTCAAACAAAAGAGATTCAAGGAACATGAAAAAGAAAGTCACTTTTAATAAAGGATTGAAGCCACAGTAGAAGTATTGTATAGCACAAAATATTGTGCTAATGAACATAGAATTAAAATTGTAAGGTAAATGTTGACATAAGCACAAAGAAATGGACAAAAATAGTTGGATATACAAAAATATGTATATATACATATATATATATACATATATATATTTGAAAGAGCAAGAAACAAAAATTAGAGATCATTTGAAGACATTAAGTCAATGAATAAAAATGTAGAGAGAGAATAAATGGATATTAAGTGTCAATGGGAAATTATAAAAATTGATCAATTATTACATCACAAAAAATTAATCAACATATTCCTAAATATAGAAATTGCATAATATGACAAGCATGGTGGCCCTTGCCTGCAATTTCAGCAACTCAGGGGCTAAGGTAGGAGGATCACAAGTTTGAGGCCAGCCTGAGCAATTTAGTGAGACACTGTATCAAAATAAATAGGGATGAGGGTGTGGCTCAGTGGTTAAGCATCCCTGGGCTCAATCCCTGATACCAAAAAGAAAAAGAAAAAGAAATTGCGTAATATGTTTTACTTGACCACAATTGGGACATTATAAATTGAAAACAAGTTTAAAAAATAAAACCTCCAATCATTAGTGAAGTAAAGTATATCTTTGGTTACATCTTCAAAAATGGATATTGGTATTCACTATATTCCCCCTTAAATCATCTAATCCATAATTTTCATTCCCATTATCTCTAGTAACTGGCAAACAAAATTATACTCATGTTTTATTTATTTATTTATTTTTTAATTGTGAACACCAATAGCGAACCTTGTAGATACAATCAAAGGTAAATTCAAAGTAAAATTTATACTGTTATACTCTATTTTTTTAAATGAGGAAAATGTAGGAACTAATTTAATTTTGAAGTTTGAAAATGAACAATAAAAATAAAAATGCAGGAGAGTGGAAAGTTAAAAATTGATAAAATAAAAAACATATTAATTCATGGCAAAGAGGAGACAGCTAATTCACTTTTGGAGAGAGAAAACAAGTTAACATCTGTGTTAGGGTTAACAGTTCAGAAAGGTAGTCCACGGCAGGTGGCAGGCTATTCCACCAAGTTATCCAGAAGCCAGTTGGTATTCTTCCATAGGACAGGGTGTTTTGTTTTGTTTTGTTTTTGTTTTTGTTTTTGGTCTGCATAGCAGAAACTGTATCTTTAAAGCATTTGATGTTCCAGACAATGGGAAGGGGAAAGAAAGCAAGCAGTAAGTGGTCTAACTTAAAACTTCAGACCTAGAAATGGCATTTTCTCTTCTGTTCAACTTCCATTAGTACGTACTTAATTTTTGGTGAGAACAAGGGAGACTGAGAAACATGCCGCTGAGGTATTAAGTGTCTGGCCAGAGTTCTTTTACTACGGAAGAAAGGAAAAATAGATTTTTGTGGTGAACCAACAGTTTTTCTCAGAATTGCTACAGAGGACCTTTATAAAGCATATGAAAGTAGTATGTCTACAGATAAAACTAAGTATCTCAATGAAAAGTGTTTTGGGAGAATTTAAATGTACAAAATTGAAGCAAATAGAAGTAGAAAATGTAAAATGAATAATGACCGTAATTTTTTTTTTCAAAATTCCTTTAAATAATTAGGAAACTTTACTGCTGCATATTTTTAACTTTCAATGTGTAAATACCACGTTACATAAATTTCTACAGAGCATTTTAAAAAACAATGTACCACCCTTCGTTTTGAAAATGGTAGACTAATCCTGATGCTCAAGTTTGAAAAATAATAAAACAGCAAACAACATTTTATTTTAGACTCCTGATTTAAAATATAGATGTAAAAATCATAAATAGCATATTAACAAACATAACTCAGACCCATTAAAGGGATCAACCATGATGATCAAACATGGCTTATCTCAGAAATACAGTGACTGGTTTAAGAAAACTATCAATATATGGTTACTTATATTTTGCTTCCCAAAAGAAAAATACAATGATTCTGGAGATGAAAAGGCACAAACCATCTTTTTATTCCTGATTAACTTTTTTAAGTGCATTTTACAGTACTAGGCATAGAAATATTTCTTTAAATATATTATATACATAATGTATATATAATTATACATGTAATTTCTTAGAATATATGTGTTCATAGTCTTCCACCAATAACCAAAATATTTATTCTTTGTATTAAAATTATCATGACAGAAATTGTCCAAAAATTTGTCATAACAGGATATCTATTATCACTCTTTTGAATGTTTCTCAAAAAACACAAGCCTATATATGGCTATGTCTTAGTGGAGTGTTTTCTTCTACTATAACACAATACCTAACGCCAGGTAATTTATAAGGAACAGACCTGGGATGGGAGTGTAGCTCTGTGGTAGAATACTTTCCTGGAATGCTCAAGGTCCAGGGTTCAATTCCCAGCACTACAAAAATAAATAAATAAAACGTAAAGCAGAAATTTATTTCACACAGTTCTGGAAGCTGGGAAATCTGAGATCAAGGCACTGTCATCTGGTGTTTGGTGAGGGCCTTCTTGATGCATGCTCACTTGGAAAAGGTGGAGGAGCAATAAAGAATGAACTCATTTCATGAACACCCCTGTTATGAAGGTACCTAGTTCCATTCACAAGGGAAGACCCTTAATGGTCTAATCATCTCTTAAAAGTGCTACCTCTTAATTCAGTCACACTGGTCACCTGAATTTTGGAAGGGAACATACTCAAATTTTAGCAGTTTAAAAATTGTAGAGATGGCTTAATAATGATAATCGATAATCCCCTTTCCAATCTATTCCTACTCACCCCTCCCTTTAATCTCTTATCCAATTGCTAATAATGATACCACTCTTTTTTGTTTCATTATTTCACAATTTTATATATTCCCATGAATAATTTTTCTATTCCACCAAATATAGAATTTATATCTTGATTCTCCACTGTATAATTAGCCTATTGGTTCTCTAGTGTTCTTAGTAAATCAGTCTCCTAGTTATTGAATGTATAGGCTCTTAAATGCTAGCTAATTATGTTTAAAGATAAAGTCCATACTAATTTTATTTTAAACAAATTTTCATTTTATGCCTATTCCTTTGAAACTCCCATATAAAATTATGTACAAAAATTTTTTCCTAACAGAGTCATATGGCAAAGCAAATGGTTTAAGAAAATGTGTATTAGAAAAGATATATTTGAAAATACAGATTAAAAGCATACAAATAAGTTAATCCAATAGAGGAGACGAGACACTATTAATGATAATTAATAGGTTTATATCAGCACCCAAGTGTCACATGTTGTTTAGTTAAAAGAAATATTTAAAAGCATGTTATTTGTATGTTTTTCATTTAAAAGAGCGAGCTACCATCAAAAGTCAACCCTAACTAATTATGAATCGATTACATAATCATAGATTTTTCTCTGGTATGCTAATGGGAATTCATAGAAATCTAGTCAAACTAATACTTTATAGTAGTTCTTAATATAATTAAACCATTTGCTATTCTGTTGTGATTCTGTTATCACACCACAGAAGAATACATGCTATATCAGTTAAGCCCAACAACTCTCTGTGAATCCTTAGATCATGGATAAATTTTTCTCATGTTAGAAGTAAACTTGAGACAAATCTCAGAAATTCCAGCAGTGAAACCCATGAAATTTGGAACTTTTTCCTTCTACATAAGGCCCTAATCCTAAAAGATTGTTTCTTATCTACAGTATTAAAGGATGTATTAAATCTATAGTCACTGTATATAAATTAGCAAGTAAAGCAATTTGAGAAATCTACTCTTTGACAATGTCTAGTAGTTTCCTTCTATGATATTCTTCAGTATAGCTTTTGTTAATGATAAACTTGGTGAACCAAATGTTACTCTAAGCTGAGTCCTCATGATAGAATAAAGGGAGGAGGTGTCCCTTGTTAATAAATACCAGAGAGTAAATGGATAGGTTAGCTCAAAACTGGTCCACAGAGAGAAATTTGTACCAAAATGATCTGAACATTGTACTGTGCATACTGGCTATTACTAGTATTCTGTTAATTTCACATTGTGTCCTTGAACCAAGGCTAGAAATGTACTATTATATGAGATAACTAACTCACCATACTGTACACTGTTAATAATCTAGCTATCAACTTAATTATTGTGACGAAAGAATGAATATTAAAAAAGAAGAAACTTCACAAAATTATTATGCCAGGGTGAGAGAATAAATACAAACTGTAAGAATTTTGTTCATCTTTAAATACGGAGAGATCTCAACAACAGAGCAAGAGACATATTTAAATTAGTTAATAGTTTCTTCATCCTGGTCCATTAGTTTGATGCATTCATTCATTGACTGTCCTTTTCAAAATTGTAATCCTTATACTATTTACCAAGAATTTTCTCTTCTCTGCTTTTCCCTCCACCCCCCATTAGAACATGTATAAATATATTTTGGGTTTTGTTTTACTTATTGTTTTTCTCCCTTACTAGAATATTAACTTTAGGAGGGAAAGGATATTTTCCCCATGTAGTGCCAACTGCTATATTAAAAAGTTCAAAAGAGTCCTTGACTATTCATAGAGAAGAAAGCAAATATTTTGGTTGAATTTATTAAATAGCTTTAAAAGCATAAATGAAAATTCAGAAGGCATTTTAAAGACTTGCTGAAATAGTCATCTGAATCTTTTCTTTTCACTTTTAAATGATGGCAAGAAAATAAAGATACAAAGAAGACTTAAAAGAATAAAAGCTGGCATACTATATTCCTTCAAACAAAGTAGTCTGCCCCCCCCCAAAAAAAAGTTAATAGGCATATATTTAACTGTGAATTTTGCCTGTTTCTTACCAATTTCTTTACCTATTGAATTTTGGTTTATATGCAAATGAATCTTTTTCCCCTTTGGATAAACAGGAACTTCCTATATATACTTTTGAGGCAAGTAGAATGGAGAACTACACAAGAAGTCACAGTAATTCAGTTAATTCTATTTTGTTATTTGATAAACATGCTCAATGTTATAATATACATTCTATGAAAGTATAGGCTAGTGTGATTTCTAAACTTGTCATTTTTACATGTCTTTTTTATTGTGAAACAATTTTCTATTCTGCATTTAATTAGAACAACAATGACACCTTATGTCTGGCTTTTAGTACTAAGAACAATTTCCACATTGCAATAATTGGTACCCTTAAAAATATAGATCAAATCTTACTTCCCAGATCTGGATGTATTCATACATATTTAAACTAAAAGTGTTTGATTGTGATTTTTTTCCTTTACTCTAATTCTATGTATTAATATTTTACACAAGTTTAGTTAAAATGAAAATAACACTCTGCCTTTCATTTTTTAAAACCATTTCAATTAATATACCAGGAAATATGTTCTATAAATATACTGAGATTTTTCCAATGGACTATGAATGTATGAATAAATGCACTGATATAAATGAGGATAGTGCAGTGTATACTAGAGGCAGTTCTTGTTTTGATTTCATAGCAAAACTGTTAGATTCAAACTGGTCTGTCTTCCTATTTTTGTCCCTTTGTGGCATTATGTTAACTAAAGTCACCCTATCATATGACACAACACCAGAACTTTTTTCTTCAGAATAACACTGTGGGCTGTGGTTGTAGCCTAGTCGTGGAGTGCTTGCCTAGCATGTGTGGGGCATTGGGTTTGATCATTAGCACCACATAAAACAAATAAATAAAATAAAGGTATTGTGTCTATCTGCAATTAAATACACACACACACACACACACACACACATATTTTGAGTAACATTGTGATTTCCACATTTGTCATGTTTTTACATGTCTTTTTATTCTGAAATAATTTTCTATTCTGCATTTAATTAGAACAATAATTACACTTTATGTCTAGCTTTTAGTACTAACAGCAATATTGACCAGCCTCTCCTCTTATTATTCTTAGCCTCTGGTAATGACCATTCTACTCTCAACTTGTATGAAACCAACTTTTTTTGTATTTCACATAAGAGTCAAAACATGCAGTATTTGTCTCTCTGCCTGGCTAATTTTACTTAACAGAATAATGTCCTCTGGGCATTTGTGTTTTAGCAAATGATAGACTATCATCTTTTTTATGGCTGAATAATATGCCATTGTGTATGTTCCACATTTTCTTTATTCCTTCAACCAATTATGGGCGTTTAGGTTTACTCCATATTTTGGCTATTGTGAATTGTGCTGCAATAAACATAGTAGTGCAGATGTCTCTTCAACATTCTAATTTATTTTCCTTTGGATATAAACTCAATAGAAAGATTGCCAATTGTACAATATTCTATTTTTAATTTTGTGCGGACTCTTCATACTATTGTCCATATGTTTGTACTAATTTACATTCCTATCTGGTCCTTTCTTGACTTGTAATATGTCTTGTAATATGTCTAAAGAGGTTGAGTGATGAAATTAAAAGTTGTAGAACAGTTGTATATGTAACTGCTGTATCTAAGTATTAAATCTGTAACCTTGATTGATTACAAAGAGTCTGAATCACAGTTTTTATTTCATGATATGCTAGAATTCCATGAAAGAGTTTGAAAAATTCAAAGTCTACTTCATTTTATAATCTGATGTTTTTCATAATTTGAGACTAATCTCTCCAAATCTTAATTTTTTTTCTTTCCCTCAATGTCATACTTACATTTTCATCCCCACCAATCCATAGTTATATTTTGACTATCATTTATAATATATCAGAAAGTAAATGTGATGCCATCTATAGACAGAATATGAATTATACTTGTTTATAACATAGGAAAGTATATTCTAAAAAAAAATAGAGTTCTGTTTACCAACTCCTACAAGCACAATCTTCAAAATTTTTACCTAAATATTTACCATTCCTTATTGAGGTTGCCATTTCAGATGTTTGTGCCCTAAAGCATTTACTTAAACCTTTATCATTTTGTCATAGTACCATTGGCATTTAAAATGTTATTCAAATATATCATCTTATTAAATTTCTTTGACCTCACAAAGTTTAAAGATACCTGTTAAAATCAACCAATGTGGTCATTTAATAAACTATGTTGTATCTTAGTATTCTTCCAGAATGCAGAAAATTACCAATGTTTGTTCCCAGGAATGAAAAACTATCCCTTCCTATAATCGATTATCATTAGTCTTTGGTTTTGTGCCTTCTCTGTAATGATATAGGTTTGTTTCTCCTTTATTCTTTGCAGAGTGCTGCAGCAGCTCCCAGTCCAGTGCTAGGAAACATTCCCCCAGGAGATGGCATGCCAGTAGGTCCTGTACCACCAGGGTTCTTTCAGGTACTCAGAGAAACTCTGACTAGGAATGTTAAGGCATAGGAACTCCTGTTTGATTTCATTTAAAGATAATGAAGTAGGATGAGGCTATTTTAATTCTTAAAGTAAATGTAATACTGTGCAGCCAACTCTTGATTGTTCAGTCTGGCTATTATATTGTCTTTCCTTCCTATGCTTTATTTGTTGTTAATTAATTAATTAAGCAATTTCATTGTTCAGTTAAGAAGGAAAAGGAGTTTAAATGCAAATAAGCCATTAACTATGGTAAATACTTTGTGGGAGAGACTGAAGATAATATTCTGGGAAGAGATGGATTTTTAACTATCCAAGATACCCATATTGCCACAGACTAGAGATAATCAAGATTTGGCTGTGCTATCACACCATAGCTAAATCCTAATCTATCTAACAAGAATTATAGGCTATATCAAAATATTTTTTGGATCATTTTGGTGGCTTTAAGCTGGAATTTTTATTAATATAATTATTTAACATTTTAAAATCAGATTTTCAAATATGTTAGTATTTTTAAATTTCAGTAAGACCACTTTTAGGAATGATTATAATGATTTTATAACTATAATACATCACTTTTTAATTTTATGGTATCCACATCTTAAGTTTGATAATATTCTAATGCAAACTAATACAGATTTTTAAATTTGTATTTTTATACATAAATTTATAATACCTTTTGAAAAAATTAAGAATTTAGGAGTTGAGAGCTAGAACTGGAAGGTGTTATAGGAATTAATATAGTATGTTATATTGTTAATTACATTAGGTACCTATAAGTTCATCAATTCAGTTTTTCTATTTTCAAAGTCCTTTTTAATCATTTGTTACTTAATCCATACCATCATTATAGGGTGCTTACAATTATGAACATGGAGAAATAAAATTATAATTTTGGGAAATAAGTCAATTGAATTAAAAGATCTTAATTAGAACCTAGAACCAACTCTGGTATTTTAAGACATGCTTATTTGCTCAGCTGCTCTATACTAATACCCAAATAGTCTAAAATCTTTATGTCTTTTTAAAGCTCACATTCTGTCTAGGGGCACCTTTCTTAAAATCTAGAAACAGATTGTAACTTTTGATTATTAAATGAACAGCCACCATTTAAGATAATAATAATAATAGCTAACTCTTAGTAACTACAACTGGGTTTTAAATGTATTACATATATAAACTTATCCCCACTGTGCAGATGGAGAAACCAAGGCATTGATTGATTGATAAATGATTTGGACAAAACCAGAAAGTTGTAGAGCTGGGATTTAAATCAAAGCAGTCTGGACCTGTGCCATTAAGTTTACCTTTGAAGTTTACAGTTGACTGTTATTGATGAAATATTTTTGGTTTAAAGTGTTTTTTTTTTTTTTTTCCTGATGCTCTTATTTATATTGCCAAAGATAGTTTGGGGTTAGGGAGTAAATTAGAAGATTTGTTGTTGTTGTTTTTTTTTTTTTTTTTTTTTTTTTTTAATTTGAGAGTTAGTAGAAGCTCTGTAACTGGCACTTTTTAAAGAGGAGAGAGGTCAGGAAGGAAACCAAATTTTTTTTTATTCTAGGATTATGCTAAGATGTATAAATCTATATATTTTCATTTTCACATTTGGTAGGATAAACCATTCTCAACTTTTACCTATCTTCTTTCTCAAAGTATTGTTAAGAGTACTTGAAATAGCATTGTCTTTGTTTTTATTAATTCAGTGTGATTGATAAATATTGGAGTACCACAGATACCAGGCACTGTGGTAGTTATTAAAAATTAAAAGGTATAGTATATACCCTCTTGAAGCTTATTGTAGAAGACTTTGACACATATAAACATCCCCCATTTGATAAGACATTATCAAAAATAAGTAACAATATGAAAAGTTCTGTGATGAGCAAGAAGAGAGCCATTAAGTCTGAGTTGGAGATAAGAGTGGTTTAGAAAAATTTGTACAGAAAAACATTCTATAAAGTAGGAACATTTTAAGCCAAAGTGTGGCACCATCAAAATGATTTGTGTCAAGGTATTGAGAGTAAAGCATACAAAAAGTGAGGGGGGGAGAGAAACAGAAGTTCCTGGACATGAAATTGGAAAACATGTGTAGTCAGTCCATTGAAAAGGGCCTTATGTGCCACGAGAAGAGCTTGAGTGTATTCAGTAGGCCTCTAGGAGCCATCAGAAATCTCTAAGAAGGGCAGTGACCTGAATATGCAATAGATTCAAACTTTCTGGTAGACATCTATGATATAAGTGTTTACAAATCCCTTCCCTCAAAAACTTATAGTATGGCGAAATAGAAAAGAGGCAATTAGAGTACAAAAATTTTGAAAATTATTATAGTAAATGGGTAAAGTTTCCTCTTAGAGCAAATCAGACCACCAAACTCTGTCTTGAAAGAGGCATAGTCAGGGGGGTATTGTCAAAATAGTAAATGAAATCCAAATTGGCATCTATAGATAAATTGTTAGGCAAGGAAATAGGGGGAGAATACTGTAGGCAGAGGAAAAATAAATTATAAAGTCTTAGAAGAGAGAGACTAAATATATCAGGAAAAGTGGAGCTTAATTAACTGAAGGGAATATAGCTAGAGATATGACCTAAAAGGGACCTTAAGGGGATTTGTAAGTTACTGAAGAGTTGGAACTTGATCTTTTGGGCAGTAATAAGCTATTGAAGGATTAAGCAGGACAGGGACAGGCTCATTCATACTTTCATTTTTAGAAAAAATAATTCACTACAGATTTGCAGAGGGACAAATCTCCAGAGGAATAAGTCTGGAGGTAGAGAGACTATTTATGAGGCTGTTACAGCAATCCAGGTAAGATTTAAAATATCCTTAACTAAGATAGTGACCATGAATATGGAGAGATATCAACAGATTTGAGCAACAGAAATAAATATGTAGGGGTGAGGAATAAAGGCATTTAAGGATAATATCCTGGTTTCTGGCTCTAATCTGAATAAATAGGCATATTATTTTCTGAAATAGAGAGCACAACATAGGGAATAGGTTTGAGATGGGGCAGATGAGGTCCCCTGTGGCACAGCCAGTCAGCAATATATGTTAAGCAGATAGACCTACAGGTTTAAAGCCTAGGACAGTGATTTAAACTAGAGATAAAAATTGTAAGATCATCATCTTATTAATGGTACTTGAATCCACAGGGATATATTAATTGTCTAGGGAGAAAGTAAAGAATGAAAAGATAAGATGATTCACATTTAAAAGATGAACAAAGGGAACAGAACCCATTCCAGGTATTGGGTGCAGCTGTACCAACAGGTTGTTTATTATAGTACCAAGGAAGAGACTTTCTGAACCTACTAAGATTGGGGCAATAGGTTTGGAAAGGAAGAAATAGTTTATGCTTATGTTTGATAAGCCTTATTTGATTAACCAGATTAAGGGTAGAAGATAAAGAGTTGAAAGAATCTGCAGTTCCTACTTTGGACCTCTGGATAAATTTAATGCTTTATCTGTGTAAAGAAAGATGGAGGTAGAAAAGGTTTTAGATGCATTTGGGTTTGATGCACAAGTCATTCCTCTTTACCCAGGCAGACTATTCCATGTAATCCCAACTGCTTTTTCCACCTATGCAACTTTTAAATATATCCAGTGTTCATAGAAATGCCTTTCTGAAATATTGAAAAACTCAGATAATTCAACTTTTAAGAAAGAAATATGATATTAATGTCTTTTGATAAAAAGAGTAATGGCATCAGATAACTCGAGTATTTCCTAAATTGGACTATACCCTAGTATGATTCTGGCCATAATGTCTGTTGTTTATAGAGTATAGCTGACTTTCATGAGTAGAAATAGCAGCTAATATTAATAATTCTTATCCAAATACCAATTTTTAATTGTTCCAAAAAGGTGTTGTCCTCCAAGAATGATCCAAATATAGAGAACTTGTGATGGGATATCTTTTCAGAGTTCACAAACCATAATATTCAAGATTTAGGTACACATGGTGCACAAGGCTGGGGCAAGGAAATTGAAAGGAACTAAAAAAGAACAGGCTGTGTCTTCAACTATCTAGGTCCACAAAGCTGGTGGGTAGCAGAGACTGAGGCCCTACTCAGATTACAAGGGAACCCTTGGCCCAAAGGAAGTCTAAACAGTTTTTCTAGACTCTCAGCTTGGTTTAACTACTAAATTCTTAACAGTAGTTACCTCCTATTGTCTTTTATCTTTAGGTAGACTTCAAGAATATTTTATATTTATATTCTTAGAAAATGCAAAGCTTATTTGAGAGTAGCTGGAATGGGACTAGATCATAAGAGCATTAAGCCTATTAAAATTAAATCAATAAATTAAAGAATAATAATTTGTAACTGGCACATCAGGTACTAACTTAAGTAGTTCTGAGTTGTACTCTCTCTGAGAGTACAATGAAACAGTTTTCCTAAATAAACATATTCCTTTTATTCCTGTTTCCATTATACAATAAGTCTCCTCTTTTCCATGTGTAGACTTAAATTCATTACCAAGTGGAATTATCACATATTCTACACTTAATGAATTCATAACAAACTCAACCAATTACAACTCTAAAAAATTATTATGATTAATACTCCATACATTTAATAGGTCCATTCTGACAGTTAAGCTTTAGGTTAGAGACTTTTTCTTTGTAACATTGTTCTCACTTAAACTTTAATGTTTTTATTGCAATGAGATCTTCTGTTGATGAGCAGGAGAAAAATTAAGTATAATCAGTGGGACTATTTAGACATGGAAAAGATGGTATCAGGTTATTCATATGAAGTCATATTTAAAGTCATTTAAAGTAAGACAGTTATTTACTTGGAATCTTTTTATCAATGGAGTGATTTATATAAGAAATCCTATAAATTTCTAAATGATTGCTGCCATAGAATTGGTGAATGACTTTAGAGCAGCTTTCTTACATCAAGAAGTCTGGCTGTTCAGGATAAGAGGGAAGACAATAAATCTAACTGGTGGTCAAATAGCTAACTGGAGTTGGGCAGTTTTTGTAAAATAAAATATCGTATTATAATGTGGTGTGAGTATTCTTTAGCGGCACATAGAACTGAGTCTGTAACTTTCCTGTCCCTGTGCTAAAGTCTTATTCAAAAATTTCATTGTATACTAAGAAATTTGAATTATGTATTAATAGGATCAACCTGCTGTTTATTCATTCTCATAGCATTCTTACAAAAAGACAGGCTAAGGGCTTCAATTTCTATAATTTTATTAAAATGGGAAGGAGTATTTTATAAATACATTAGATTTTCTTTTTGTATATGTATAATGATTAAAATAATTCAATAAAGTGTTCTACATAAAACAAGGGAAAAGTACTTATTCTTTTATGGTTTGAAACATTAAGACTGTTAACTCTGTTATTTTGTAAGATCGCATAATTTTATGGGTAACAAAGAAGCTTCTCTTGTGACCTTACTATAACATAGAACATTAAAGCAATGGGTATTTCTTATTTCAACTGAAAAATTTCTGAGAAAGGGTGAAAACGTTTTATTTTTTCCTTTTCCTGCTCTGTATCATTGGAAGCTTTAACGATGGAAACTATACCTTGCTTATCACTCTAATAACTAAACACATTCATATATCTTATATGAAAACAATATAGCTTGGTGTGGTGGTGCATGCCTGCAGTTCCAGCAACTCAAGAGGCTAAGGCAGGGGGGTTGCCAAGTTGGAGGCCAGCCTAAGCAACTTAAGGAGACCCCCATTTCAAAAAATAAAAAGGACTAGGAATGAAGTTCAGCAGCACAGCTCAATCTCCAATATTAAAAAAAATAATCCAAATATAAACTTTTAATAGGTGCTAACAGATACTCTATAACTAATATGGCATGTACTTGTAAACATCTAATTTGAACCTATAAAAGACTATATAGACTTGTCCATTTTTATCAAATATTATATTTTGTTCTGATTTTTTTTGGTGGGGGGTGGGTACCAGTGATTGAACTCAGGGGCACTCCACCACTGAGCCACTTCCCTAGCCCTATTTTGTATTTTATTAGAGACAGGGTCTCACTGAGTTGCTTAGCGCCTCACTAAATTGCTGAGGCTGGCTTTGAACTCGCGATCCTCCAGCCTCCGCCTGCTTTGATTACAGGTGTGCACCCCCACACCCAGCCTTGTTTTGATTTTTATAATGATACTTTTGCTATATTCTAGTCACTAAAACTTTAGTTTTCTTAACTGAATCTGTTTAAATCTATTAATATATTGATATTGGATTATAAATTTAAGGCTTTTACATGAGTAAGATTATAAAAACTTGTTGAAAATAAAGTATTCCAAGTAATTTAGTTTCACACCAAGGTGGTCATCCATATATTAGAATCTAAATTGATCAAAACTCTTTGATATTACAGCAGATTTATGGGGCACAGTTTATTTGCAAGATTAGTATTAACAATGGTAAATCTGCTTTGCCATCTAGTGGTGATTCACAGACGTCTTCATGTGTTCAGGATTTTTTCCAAGGTGCTATTTTTAGCAAGACTGCGCTGTAGCAAGCTGACCTAATGCTTTGACATAGTAATAATACAAAAAGAAGGGAAAATATTATAAGAAAATTCCCCTTTTTCTCCACGGTGGTGTTATTGACTAGAAAAGGCTCAATAGAGATAACATGTATAAAGAAATAGGACAAAAACAAAGCTCAGAGTAACAAAATATTCTAAATAGTTTAAAAGAAAAAGAATCAAAATGAATCAAAAATGAGAAATTTTTTATATAATATTAATCTAACACTTGAAACTGAAAAACAAGAAGAGAGATTTTTAAAAGCTCCAGGTTAAATGTTTCTGGGATTTATTTAATATATTTTTGGAAATAAAGTTCTATATTTTGAAGATCTGTATTCATTTGCTCTGCTATTTCTAGTCAGACTATCTAAAGCCAGCCATTTTTTTTTAAATCAGCAGCATCTGTTTTACACTAATATTTATTTTTAAATAATCTACATATATTTATATTATATACATATATTTAAATAATCTACATATCTTGTCAATTTCCTTCTCTTATTAACCTTGGTATTGTCTTTTCTTCCAATGACTTGACTTTATTCTTTTCTTTTCTGACCATGACAATTTCAGAAATTCATGTTTGGAAATACTCTACACCCAGGAACACTCCTTTTCCTTCTCCCCATAAGTTGTAGATATTATCCTAAATCTTAGTAACCAAAACATCACTTGATATATCTTAGTTTGAATGAGAAGTATACTGAAAATCTGAAGTAGAATTTACTTACTAAAATATAATATCTAACATTATATACATAGTTTTAAAAATTCAGCTATTAGGAATATTATATTATTTCTCAGAATTAAATACACCAAATTTGGATGGATGGTAGTGGGAACGATGACTTCTTAAAAAAAAAAAAAAAAGCTAAAGCAACTTTCTTAAAAACTATAATTTTGAATCTTTAAAGAACAGGGATTCTAAATGTTGAAAATAGACCAAGACTTTCTCTCTAGTATAAAGATAAAAGCAACTAAAAAAAATAAAGGTGCCTTACAGCTGCTGGCTTTGATAATGCTATCCTGCAGTCGTGGTAATAGTTTTTCTGGTCTCAACTATTAGAACAAATTAAAACTGCTCAGCTGGAGTAACTAAATAAGCTTTTTAAAAAATTGCAGTTCAGACAACTCAAGACCCCACAGCAGTGACTAGATGGACAGGGAACAAAGACTGGAGTGTTGGATAGAGAGAGTCTTTTCTTGGGTCTTGCAATGAAAAAGAATGAAGTACTTGCCTATTAGAAATCTCGTTGTTATTATTAATATTATTATTTGTCAATATGTGTATTTAAGAAAAAGTTAGATTAGCCACACAAGATCAGTATTTGATTTTCCTTCTGGTTTCATGCTACTTCTGTAAGCTAAAGGTGTCTAACAGTTAATATGAAACAATAAAATATATTTTTAAATCATATTTGTGAAAAGGAGCTTAGCTATTTTTCAGATACTTTGAAATTAGGTTTTTCTTTTGGAAGTATATTATTGAAAATTCTTCCCAGAGCACTTTAGTTTTTATTAAAGTCCCTTGATAAAATATTTATATAGAGCAAATTGCAAGTATGTCAAGGCTATTTATAATACAATTTTGGTTTTTTCCTTAATGTTGGTTCACAGAAACAAAAATGGTCAAGCATTCTTTGGGAAATTAAAAATAAAGACTGGATTATTATATTATTAATTCCCTATGTAGTAGGGATAGCTTTGTCTTAAGTATATATTAGGAAGCCTCTACTCTTTTAAAAATAACTTATCACTTGGTGGTGTTCATAAATACTTTGTCTTATGTTCTATGTCAGGGGTTTACAAACTTTTTGCAAAGAGCCATATAGTAAATATATTCAATTTATAGGTCACCTGGTCCCTGTCACAACCACTCAGCTCTTTTCTTGTTTCAGAAAACCAGCAATAGATACCATGTAAATTAATGTGCATGACTGTAAAACTTTATTTACCCAAATAAATGTTGGGCCAAATTTGTCCTACTCCTGTTTTATATAGATATGGTAAGAGACTCAACAAGTAAGGACCAAAGTTTTTCTAAATGTGTAAAGGGAATCTTAAGATGAGAGTCCTGGTAGTTATCCAGTTTCCAGTATATCAAAATTCTTCAATATGGGTAATGTGAGTTTAGAAATCCTTTGATTTTATTGTTGTTATTGCTTGTTTTGTTTCTAATACATGAGACAAACTATATTTTGAAAACCACTTGTGAAGATTGCCATCAACATGAAACAACAATTATTTATTTTCCCTCCCTAAGTTACTACAGAGAACAAGATAAACAGAAAGTCCTGCCCCTAAAGAATTTAGAATCTATAAGGAAAACAGTAAACAAAAGAATTATTTTTAATATATGATATTTCAGATAGTGACAAGGATTAAGGAGAAAAAAAATCAAAGAGAAAAAGAAAATATATAGCATTCCATTAGTTCCATAAGGGTGGCCAGAGAAAGACTTAACCTTAAAGATATCATTTGAGTAAAGATTGGAAGAAAACAAAGGAACAAACCATGGGATGTTTGGGGGAAGAATATGTGTAGGCTGAGAGAAAAGCAAATGCAAAGACCCCGAGTTGAAAGAATGGTGGGGGTGTTGTTGTTTTAAGGAATAAGAAGGTCTGGGTAGTTAAAGTGGAGTGTCAGCTGGGGGAAATAGTTAGGTATAAAGTCACAGAGAACAGAAAGTCTGATCACTTAGAACTTTCTAGGATCTTAGAGAGACTTTGTTTTTTATGGGGAGTAGAGGCATCTAATAGAGTTTTTTTGTATGTGTGGTTATATGTTGAGATTACTCTGTAGGAAAGCATAGCAGCAAGAAAACTAGTGTGGATGACATTGAAGAATTTTGGGAAGGCATTATTATGCTACCAATGTGATAGCAATAAGAGAAGTGGTTGGATTCTCCCTATTTTGAAGTTAGAGCCAGACTACAAGGGCGCGATACAATGGTGCATGCCTATAATTCCAGTGGCTCCTGAGGCTGAGGCAGGAGAATCTCAAATTCAAAGCCAGCCTCAGCAACTTAGCAAGGCTCTAAGCAATTTAATCTGTTCTGTAGAAAGACTAGCATATAGTTCAGATATGAGTTGAGTACCTTTAAATATAGACTTAATGTTTACAGGTAAGTCACCAAATGAATATGATAGTGTTATTTTGTTTCTAAGGAAAGTAAAACTATATATAATCAGCCAGTTATATCAGAAAACCAAGCCATAGGCTAGATTTTTAACAAAGCTTTTCATCTCTGTGTGGGAATTTGAAAGGACTTCTGCTTAATCAGTAGAAACTTCCCTAGCATATCAAGATACCAGAAGGATAAGAACAAAGTTATATATATATATATATATGAATTTTAAAATGAATAATAAATATATAATGTATATAAATGTATGTTTAAATATATTTATATAAATGTATACATTTAAATATGTAATATATATATGTATGTATACACACACATACACACCTAAAGGTACATTTTAAGTAAACTGAAGTAACTGACTCCCACATCTCAACTGGAACTAGTTTACATGGAATTATAAATATATAATAGGGAAAAAGAAGACAGGAGGAATAGTTTTGCATTATTTAGTGGAAAGTTAAGGTGTTGGGCTGGGGCTGTAGCTGAGTGGAGGAGCACTTGCCTCACACCTGTGAGGCACTGGGTTCAGTTCTCAGCACCACATAAAAATAAGTTCATAAAAAGATACTGTATCCATTTACAACTTAAAAAATAGTTAAGGTGTTTTTAAAAAAATTACTTTAAGTTTTAAAATTATTTAATTTTTTGGTCTCTTTATTGAATCAGCCTGATACTATATCTTAGATTGTAAATCTCACATATTTATTTTAATAAATAAATTTATAAGAGTTTATATGGGAATGTACCTACTTGTCTCATAGACATAGAAAAATATGTGTCTGTGCATATTTCTGGATATAAATTGCTTTAAGCAAATCATTAAAATTTGATAGACTGTTCTTCAAACTTTTATACTGTATTAGACCACCAGACAGCATAGTCCCCACTCACAATCCATAGTCTATTGCCATGCACCTCTATCTGGTGACTATACAGTAATGAAGGTTTGAGAAATAGTCTCATCTTATTGAAAAGGCTGATAATATAAGTGACCAATTTTGATGTATAGACTAAATCCATATCAAAAGAATCAACCTGCTTGTAACTCTACACTGTATGGGGCTAGACTTTCCAAAATAATACAAGGAAACTTGGTCGGTTATTACTTTACGGTTATTTTAATTAGGTCTTAATGATGATAAAATACATCTAAGATGTATGAGAGATAAACTGCATACTTATGCTGATCAGCAGAATATGCCAGCACAAGTATGTCATTTTGTGAGCTAAATTAGTTTAGTACTAGTTGGAATTGAAATGTGTTAATCAAGAGTATCTTATTCACTGGAGTGTCAGTAATGTCTGATGGAGATTTTCATGAAAAGCAGAAAAGAAACTAAACAAATTAAGATGTATGAATTGTAAAGGAACTTTAAATTCATTTGATTTATAATTTATGCATCATTACTTTTTTAACAGGAAGCTTATGAAGCATATCATGGAATTATAAAAATAAAAATACATAAACATTCTCACATAAAATATGGTTGAGGGTTGGGGTTGTGACTCAATGGTAGAATGTTTGCCTAGCATGCATGAGGCCCTGGTTTTGATCCTTGGCACCACATAAGAAGATAAATAAATAAAATAAAGTCATTGTATCCATCTACAACTGAAACAATACTTTAAATTTTTTTAAAAAAATATGGATGAGATGAAATAAGTTAATGATTTTTCAAAATAATATTTTCCAATATTATTTATTATTGTTATGACTTCAAAAAAGTTAACATATTTAAGTTAAAAGAATGTATTGTTTTTTACTAGAAAAACTAGGGATATAAGAACATACCTCAACATTATAAAAGGTATCTGTGCTTAACCTAAAGCCAAAATCATTCTAAATGGAGAAAAATTGAAGCATTCCCTCTAAAAACTGGAACAAGGCAAAGATGCCCTATATCACCACTTCTATTCACATAGTTCTTGAAATTCTAGCCAACGCAATTAGACAATAACAATTAAAGGAATACAAATAGGAAAAGAAGAACTCAAACTATCATTATTTGCTGATTACATGATTCTATACTTAGAGGATCCAAAAAAATTCCACCAGAAAACTTCTAGAATTAATTAATGAATTCAGCAAGGTAGCAGGATATAAAGCCAATACCCCCAAATCAAATGCATTTTTATACATCAGTTATGAATCCTCTGAAAGAGAAATTAGGAAAACTACCCCATTCACAATAGCTTCAAAAAAAAAAAGAAAGAAAGAAATACTTGGGAATCAACAAAAGAGGTGAAAGATGTCTACAATGAAAACTACAGAACACTAAAGAAAGAAATTGAAGATGACTTTAGAAGATGGAAAGATCTCTCATGCTTTCAGATAGGCAAAATTAATATTATCAAAATGGCCATACTACCCCAAACGCTATACAGATTCAATGTGATTCAAATTAGAATCTCATCATCATTCCTTATAGAAATAGAAAAGGCAATCATGAAATTTTATTTGGAAAAGAAAAAGAGACTCAGAATAGCCAAAGCAATCTTAGCAAGAAGAGTGAAGCAGGAGGCATCACAATACCAGACCTTAAACTATACTACAAAGCTATAGTAACAAAAATAGCATGGTATTGGCACCAAAATAGACATGTAGACCAATGGTACAGAATAGATGACACAGAGGCGAAACCACACAAATACAGTTATTTCATACTAGACAAAGATGCCAAAAACAATATGTTGGGGAAAAGAGCCTCTTCAACAAATGGTGCTGGGAAAATTGGAAATCCATATGCAGCAAAATGAAAATAAACCCTTATATCTCACCATGCACAAAATTCAACTCAAAGTGGATCAAGAACCTAGGAATTAGACCAGAGACCCTGAGCTATTAGAGGAAATGTAAGCCCAAATCTTTATCACATGAGATTAGCCCCTGACTTCCTTAACAAGACTCCTAAAGTGCAAGAAATAAAATCAAGAATTAATAAATGGGATGGGCTCAAACTAAAAAGCTTCTTCTCAGCAAAAGAAACAATCAATAAAGTGAAGAGAGAGCCTATATTTTGGGAGCAAATTTTTGCTACACACACATTAGATAGAGCACTAATCTCCAGGAAGTAAGAAGAACTCAAAAAAATTTAACACCAAAAAAAAACCTAATCAATTAATGGACTAAGGAGCTGAACAGATACTTCTACTTCTCAGAAGAACATATACATTTGATCAACAAATATATTTAAAAATGTTCAACATCTCAAGTAATTAGAGAAATGCAAATCAAAGCTACTCTGAGACTTCATCTCACGCCAGTTGGAATGGCAGTTATCAATAATACAGACAACAATAAATGTTGGCAAGGATGTGGAGGAAAAGGCACACTCATACATTGCTGGTGGGACTACAAATTGGTGCAACCAATTTGGAAAGCAGTATAGAGATTCCTTGGAAAACTTGGAATGGATCCATCATTTGATCCAGCTATTCCACTCCTGGGTCTATACCCAAAGGACGTAAAATCAACATACTATAGTAATGCAGCCCCTTCAATGTTTATAGCAGCACAATTCACAATAGTTAAGCTGTGGAAGCAATCTAAATGCCCTTCAAAAGAAGAATGGATAAAGAAACTGTGATATATATAGCCACACATACACACAATGGAATATTACTCAGCATTAAAAGAGAATAAAATTATGGCATTTGTAAGTAAATGGATAAGAGTTGGAGAATGTCATGCTAAGCGAAGTAAGACAATCCCCGAAAACCAAAGGCTGAATGTTCTCTCTGATAAGTCGATACTGATCCATAATGGGGAGGGCATGGAAAAAATGGAGGAACTTTGATGGGGCAAAGGGGAGGCAGGAATGGGGAAAGATGGTGGAATGAGATGGACATCATTACCCTAGGTACATGTATGGATAAAATCACAGAGAATTATATAACAAAAATATATAATAAAAAGTAATGTTTTATTTTTAAAATAATATTTATGCTTTTGGTTAAATCTCATACTCAATATATTTTATTTCCTTTCCGGGACTATGAATAATTAATTACCTCCTGTCATAGTTACTGTTTTTAAAATTACATCTTAGTTTCTAGAATAAATTTTCTTTGTACCAGGTATTGAACTCAGGGGCATTCGACCACTGACCCACATCCCCAGCCATATTTTTGTATTTTATTTAGAGACAGGATCTTACTGGGTTGCTTATCACCTCCCCGTTGCTGAGGCTGGCTTTGAACTTGAGATCCTCCTATCTCAGCCTTTGAGCCACTGGGATTACAGGTTTGTGCCACCATGCCTGGCTTAGAATAATTTTTATGTCATAGAATTATGTCTTATTCCCTGTATCAACTTAAAACATTACATTGAAAATATCAAAGGAAAGATTAAATCTACATCTAAAGCCATTTCTGCACATAATCAAGTGAGATAAATATTTGATTTTTGTGCAATTAATAAGATGACTGAAAATAACCTGTAATTTTCCAGGATTTATCTCACTTTGTACCTTTTGTTTTTGCCTCAGTGTTGAGGGAAGCAAGCTACCTTTTTGGCAAATAACCCTTCTCTTAAGGATTTTTGGTCCAAAGATGGCTATATGCTAAAGATAATATGATATTGAGAAAGCAGACTGTTTAATGTTCTGATTCAAATGCTAAGCCTTTTCTTAGTAGAAAGAAAATATGTTGTTGAAAACATTTCTGAATCCTGAGCTAAGGATTATATAAACTTTGAAAATATATTTCAATCTAAAAAGATTTGGATCCCATGTGTGAACATGGCACTGGAGACAATCAAGGGGTGAGCTGCTATATTGAATTCTTAGCAGTTCTGATGGTTGGTGTATGTTTCACAAAAAGATCAATAAGTTATCATACTTTTCTAACCAAATCATGTATAAATTACCCATTATTCTTTTATACCAAATGGTGGTTACTAAATATTACTACTCAGTAAAACTAAGAATCATTATTTTAAAACCGGACACACTAGTAATAGAAAAACTTTAAAGCAGTAGGAAAAAAAAAATGAAATTCCTTGCTACTCATCTAAATTATAAGCTCTTATATGTTGTTAATATGGATATTGTAGTTATAACAGAGTCTCCAACTCTTTGTTCTTTCTTACTCCTGGGTTCTCCAGAATATAAAGTTTATCCTATTTAACCAAGCAGAACTTTTCCCTCTAGGCATATTTTATAAGCATTTTCTCACTAGACAACAAGAGGTACTATATGAATAGAATAGTGTGGTTTACTCTTTATGATATCGATACTACCTATTTCTATGTTGTAAATTGGCTAGGTAAGATTTTAAACAAAACCAAGCTTTATTCCATCTTTTGCTGGTTTGGGGAGTCTACCATCAATGATATTCATCACTCAGTCAATGAGCCAGCTAATGAACCAACTAAATGTTTATTGAATTCTTGCTCTTTACATTCTTAGAATGTGCTAGCCACTTCTTTCTCTTCCTCATGAACCCCATTATGGCTTATCACATTATAATAAACATTTTTATTATGATGATGATACTCTTCTAATAATACCATTTCCATTAATCTCCATTCCCTATTCCTGTCAGCAGTTATAGTAAAAGCACAAACAATATATTAAAGACTATAATATATTATCAATACTACACCAAAAATATTTAAGAGATGGAGATCTTGTTAAATTTATGGCATTACTTTTAGTCTAGTGAATCAAGAGCACATGCTAATTAGTGCTTTATATGCAAAATAACTTGTTTACCTGAAATACCGCTGCCTTTCCAATTTTTTATGTTTGAGTGGTAGCAAAGGTAAAGAATTTTACATTCAATAAATGGTTGCACACTTGTTAGGGTGGCCTGAGAGTAAGTACCAAGTCAGGCTTATGTGTGTTCAGTTGGTGATAAGAATAAGTGTGTGTGTCCATGTCATTATTCTATAAAGGTATTCCTAAATCAGAGAGCTATAGAGGTAAGAAAACTAATACAGCAGTTAAGAAATTTTGTCTTTGGTTTTCTTTTGCATAAAATGAGGAAATTGGGTTAATAAACTCTACAAAGGAAAATTTCTGCTTTAACTTGTGTCATAAGACATTTAAATAAGATTCTGTAAGTTGTATTTTATCATTCTTGTTTAAGAGCTTATAAAACTTGGAGTAATTTCATGAAATGCAAAGTCATTTGTTAAGCAAATATTCACTTGCTAAATTATTTTGTTAAGTTCATTTTTTCTTCAACTTTGTAATTTTGCATTTTGGTCATTTAAAAAAGTTTTCTTAAATTTAGAAGCAAATTTCACATGAATAATTTTGTCCTGAAGAAAGCTAGACTTTCCAGTATAATGGTGCAGGCCTATAATCCCAGCAACTCAAGAGGCTGAGGCAGGAGGATCACAAATTCAGTAACAGCCTCAGCAACTTAGCAAGGCTCTGAGCAACTTCATGAGATTCTTTTCTCAAATTTTAAAAAGGTAAAAAGGGTTGGGGATGTGGCTCAGTGGTTAAGCGCCCCTGAGTGCATTCTGTAGTACCAAAAAAAAAAGAAAGAAAGAAAGAAAGAAAAAAGTCCAGAGTTATTTTAAATAAGTTCTATGTAATTTTATGTTTTAGAATGTGCCTGAGTTTTCTGAAGCATAAACTGTCCTAAATATTAACTTTGTGCATTGTAATGAAATTAGTATCGATTACTCCGTCACTGATTTATTCTAAATTGAGCTCATAATATATAGAATATAGAAGGTATTTAAGTGATTGAAATTTTTTAAAAATTATATTTTTACTTTTTAATTATTTTAAATTATCCTTATCATCATACTATATTTCAGAACTAATATTTTAAAAATTTCTAAAGCCAAACTGAAATATTTAAATTAAGGCATTAGCTGATTTATACATGACTATACCAGTCTCAGGTATTCTAAGAAATACCAAGTTTTTAAGTTAATGCCCCGAACATTACTTGCTCTAATATTTTGTGTTCTTTCCTCTGAAGTAGATTTACCTCATGTCAAAGCATACACATTAAATCCTATATGATAAATGATATAAACAAAATGCTAAGGAATTCGAGGGAAACAAGCCTGTAGAGATTCTTTGAAGAGGGAGTGACATTTAAACTGGCCCTTGAGGAACTGATAGATGTTTATTTGGCAGAGAAAGGAAAGTACAGAATAATCATAAGAAATAGAGAATATTAGCAGTTGAGCAATATGTCGTTTAAGATGTAAAGTTTTATCAAATATATCTTAAAAGAATTAGGGAATAGAGCTGGGCATGGTGGCGCATGCCTGAAATTCCAGCGACTCGGGAGGCTGAGGCAGGAGGATTACAAGTTCAAAACTAGCCTCAGCAGTTTAGCAAAGGCCCTAAGCAATTTAGCAAGACCCTATCCCTGAATAAAATATTTTTTTAAAAGGTCTGGGGACATAGCTCAGTTGTTAAGTGCCCCTGGGTTCAGTTGCTGGTTTCAAAAATAAAATAAAGGACGGTATAAAATGGTTTATATCACCTGTAATTTCACTTTGGGCAAGTCATTTATAAAACAGTTCCATTGAGGTGCCTAGAACCTTCAGAGCAGGAAAAAATTGGACTGAGAAATCTACCTTCAATGAGTGTAGGGGAAAAGAAAAACTGGTTCCTTCTAATTCTTAGGGAATTGAGATGAACTACTTAAGCACTCTTGAAAGATCAAATGAGAAAAGGGAAACGGCTATTTTCCACTAGCAGAAAGAGCAAGGAGTAAGGGGAAGTCTCTTTTAGGAAAGCAGAAGTTCCATGAATAATTCTGCTTCCATGAATTATTCCATGAATAATTCTTGGTATAGGAGAAAATAACAATCCTTTAAAATTGAATGACATCCACTCTGAAATAAATTATGATTCTAAGAGGTATAATTTTTTTTTTCTCTATAAGACAACTTGAGGGCCATCTGGGCACTTGATTTGTATTTCTATTAGAATATTTTTTCTTTTATTTTCTCATCAAATATCTATTGATTTTCTGAAAGTACGTTTATTTTTATTCCTTCCATTCTTCATTATCCCATTCCTTCTAGGCTGTCTTAGGTAGCCATCATAAAAATACCATAGACTGGGTGGCTTAAATAGAAATTTATTCCTTGGAATTTTATAGGTTAGAAAACTAAAAATCACAATATCCAAGGTGAGAGCCATCTTCCTGGTTTGTAGGGTCAGATTCTCAAATGGGGGATGGGTGGGGGGAAGAGAGGGAGAGAGGGAGACAGAGATCATGTGTTCCTCTTTTTGTAAGGGAACTAATCCCATTCATGAGAGCCCATGACCTAATTACCTCTCAAAGGCCCCACCTCCAAATAGATACTGGGGATTAGAGTTTAGGTACTTTGTAGAGATACATTCAATCCATACCAGAGGCAGATAATTGAAACAGGTCAAAACAAATATGTATGCCTGTTAATGCAGTTTCCATATGTCAGAGTACTAACTATGCTACCCAGTTTATCTTAAGAACCTTCTTTACCTCATACATTTTACCAAATTTGTAAACTTTTTTTAAGTATAGCTTTAATTTTTAGTCATTCATAGAACTAACTGCATGTGCTATTAGGTAGGGATGATATGACTTCTGAGGAAAGGCACCAGAGTGAAATATTATTTCTTTGTGTTCTTTGAACATTCTATTTGTTCAAGATCTAGCCAGATATAGAGGATATTTTTTCCAGAAAAATTGTTTTTCCTTTTAATCACAAGACTAGGAACTTTGAAAAATCCTAAACAGTGGGGAAGGATCTTCATCTGCTTTGTTCAAAGATATCTCCAACCACTTAGAATAGTGCTTTTATGGGTGTTTAATAAATATGTGTTGAATTAGCGAATTTTACTATACCTATTAATCAATAATTTCTGCTTTGTTATTTTCCCAATTGACTATTAATACAATACAACAAAGATCACCATTGTTTATTGGTATATTTCTTTTTTTGACTAGGTTTTCCTATTTCTCTAGAAAGGGTGGTAATAGTTTTTCCAACTCTTTTATAAAGATGGTTTATATCTTAGTAATTGTTATCCTTATCCCTTATCACACCCACTAATATTTGTTAATATAAATATTTACAGCCATCCACAATATACTAATCTTTATATTTCAGGCTAATATTGAAATAACACAAAATTATAATTTTATAATGCTACCCCATAAGCTGACTCTGCCTCACAGTACCTCTTGATAGGGCCTTATAGTCACTAGGAAAGTACAGACAATCCCACTAACATATGTTCATACACAATGCCATCCACCAGAGAAAAAAATTTGTTCCAAATATTCCATTAAATAAAAACTATCACATCTTTTTTATAATCTAATATTCTTTTATGTACTTTTTAAATTATACATGACAGTGGAATATGTATTTTAACATACATACATGGAGTATAAATTCCCATTTTTGTGGTTGTACATGATGTGGTATACTGGTTGTATATTTATATATGAACATAGGAAAGTTACGTCTGATTCATTCTACTATCTTTCCCATTCTCCTCACACCTCCTTTCCCTCCACTCTACCCTGTCCAATCCCATGAACCTCCTCTCTCCCACCACCTATTGTGAGTCAGCATCCACATATCATAGAGAATATTTAGCCTTTGATTTGGGGGGGATTCGCTTAATTCACTTAGCATGATAGTCTTCAGTTCCATACATTTTCCTGCAAATGATGTAATTTTATTCTTCTTTATGGCTGAGGAATATCCCATTGTGTATATATACCACATTTTCTTTATCCATTCATCCATTATGATGAATTCATAATTTCACCATTAATTTATGAGTTCTAGAAGTTTTCTAGTGGAGTTTTTTGAGTCTTCTAAAACCTAGGTTGGTTCTATAGTTTAGCTATTGTGAATTGAGCTGCTGTAAACATTGATGTGGCCACATTACTATAGTATGCTGATTTTAAGTCCTCTGGGTATAAACCGAGGAGTTGGATAACTGGGTCAAATGGTGGTTCCATTCCAAGTTTTCTGAGGAATCTCCATATTGTTTTCCGTAGTGGTTGCACCAATTTGCAGTCCCTCCGGCAATGTATGAATGTACCTTTCCCCCCACATTCTCACCAACATTTATTGTTACTTGTATTTTTAATAATTGCTGTTCTGACTAGAGTGAGATGAAATCTCAGTGTAGTTTTAATATGCATTTCTCTAATTGCTAGTGATGTTGAACATTTTTTATTTGTTGACCATTCGTATTTCTTCTTCTGTGAAGTATCTATTCAGTTCCTTTGCCCATTTATTGATTGCTTTGCTTATCTATTTGTTTATTTATTTTCTGGTCTTAAGTTTTTTGAGTTCTTTATATATCCTGGAGTTTAATGCTCTATCTGAGATACAAGTGGCAAGGATTTTCTCCCATTCTGTAGGCTCTATCTTCACATTTTTATTTCCTTTGCATGAAGAAGCTTTTTAGTTTGATAGTATCCTATTTATTGATTCTTGATTTTATTTCTTATGCTTTAGGAGTCTTCTTGAGGAATTTGGTTCCTAAGCCCACATGATGGAGAGTTGACTCTACTTTTTCTTTTAGTAGGTGCAGAGTCTCTGGTCTAATGCCTAAGTCCTTGATCACTTTGAGTTGAGTTTTGTGCAAGGTGAGAGATAAGGGTCTAATTTCATTTTGTTATACATGGATTTCCAGTTTTCCTGCACCATTTTTGAAGAGGCTCTCTCTTTGTTTGTTGGTAGTTCCTTTGTCTAGTATGAAATAATTGTATTTATGTGGGTTTGTCTCTATGTCTTCTATTCTGTACTATTGGTCTTCATGTCTGTTTTTGTGCCAATACCACACCGGTTTTCTTACTATATCTTTGTAGTAAAATTTAAAGTCTGATATTGCAATGCCTCCTGCTTCACTTTTCTCACTGAGGATTGCTTCAGCTATTCTGGGACTCTTATTTTTCCAAATGAATTTTATAACTGGTTTTCTATTTCTATGAAGAATGTCACCAGAACCTTAATAGGAGTTGCATTAAATCTGTATAGTGCTTTTGGTAACATACTCATTTTGACAATATTAATTCTGCCTATCCAAGAACATGGGAGATTATTCTGTCTTTTAAGGTCTTCTTTAATTTCTTTCTTTAGAATTCTTTAGTTTTCATTGTAGAGGTCTTTCACCTCTTTTGTTAGATTTATCCCCTTGTATTTTTTTTTTTTGAGGCTATTGTGATTGGAATAGTTTTCCTAATTTATATTTCACTTGAGTCATCACTGATGTATAGGAATGCAATTGATTTATGGATGTTAATTTTGTGTCCTCCTACTTTGCTGAATTAATTTATGAGTTCTAGAAGTTTTCTAGTGGATTTTTTTGGGTCTTCTTAACATAGAATCATGTTATCGGCAAATAGGGATACTTTGAGTTCTTCTTTTCCTACTCATATTCCTTTAATTTCTTTCTTATGTTTAATTGTTCTGATCAGTGTTTCCAGACTATGTTGAATCAAAGTGGTGAAAGAGGGCATCGTTGTCTTTTTCCAGGTTTTAGAGGGAATGCTTCTAATTTTTCTCTATTTAGAATGATGTTGGTTGTGGGTTTAGTATATATACCTTTTACAATGTTGAGGTATATTCCTACTATCTCTAGTTTTTCTAGTGTTTTGCACATGAATGAATGCTGTATTTTGTCAAATGCTTTTTATGCATTTATTGAGATAAAATCAAACACTGTAACATCTTTTTGCATTCAGATGAACATGGAAATATCAAATTCTCCATTTCAAATAAAGCACTTAGTATTATCCCAACTTTTGGTATTTAGTAATATTTTTCACATAATTTCCACCTTTCATTTCAAAGTGATTCTGTTATAGATAAGAAGTATTAGTAAATTTTTATTTTTTCATATTTCAATAAACTGATATTATACTTTGAGTTAATGAATATATTATAAAACATCACATTGTAAAATAAAGGTATCCATTACAAAACCAGTGGCACAGTATCTAATTATTAAATTTCAAAAGTGCAAACAAAATTTACAAGATAGTTTCATAAGTGAAGTTGGGTAATTTTGAAAGGAAAGAGAATATAACAGAGGGGAGTGAATTTTGAAATAAGTGTCTAGCTGTCAGTATGTAGTTTACTTATGAATCCAATTTAGAATAGAGTTTTAGAAATGAAAAAGGAAGCCAATTTTAATCAAATATGTGAAACCTAAACATTTTAAAATACACTGTTAAAACTGCTATATCTCCCTAAATTTTGTCAGCTCCAGGTTACTCTACTACCTGAATAATTCCTTTTTTTTTTTCCTGTCCATATACAATGAATTCCTGTGCACATATGAACATATAGGAACACAGTGAACAAAAAGCCAAATTTCTAGCTTAATTATAAAGTTCCCCTTGTTGATTTGTCAGACCCTCTAAAAGATTATAGATGACTGGGGTTGTGGCCCAGTGGTAGAGCGCTTGCCTAGCAATGTGAGGCCCTGGGTTCGATTCTCAGCACCACATGTAAATAAATAAAATAAAGGTCTATTGACAACTAAAGAAATATTTTTAAAAACCAGTGGTGTATTTAAAAAAAAAGATACTTTAGAAAAAATGTCTGGCAGAAATTTTTAGATATTCTTTTTCAGAGACTACTTTTGAAACAGATCTAGAAAACATGTAGTCTTAAGCATAAACTACAGGCCTATTTCTAATACAGTATAAATATAGGATTTAATTTTGTAAAGTGCTTTAAATTTTATTTGCCCATACCTTATCTACTTGCTACCTGTTAAACTGGTCTCAATTTATATTAAATCATTCTTTATATTTATTTAATAATATGCAACCCTTTTTGAGTTAATAACCTGCTTATGTTACATGTAAGGAATCTTATGTTTAATTAATTATGTATTGAGATTATCAGTAAACAAAATTATACATTTTCAGTGATTTAATAATGCAACAAAAATGGAATTTTGCATAATTTATAAACTTGTAAAAAAAATTGGTTCTCACATCTGAGTGATGTAAAATATTCTCCCACATTATACAATCACTAAAATGATACATTTAGGACATTTTTCAATTTCTGGATTGAAAGATTCAGCACATTTTAGGAGAGCAACTGACTCATCCAACAACATAAATTAGCTTGACTTTAATAAAAGACCATTTTTTCTTTGGTTAAATATATATACATCATAATCTGTAGGTTCAAAATATGCAATGAAATATTAACTTTAAAATTTATAGTCAATCCTGAAATTTCTTTGCCATTGTAAACAACTACAAAAGAAAAGATTAAATTTGGCAAATTTATAGATATTAAAGGAAATTGATAATCAAATGTTACAATTCTGTCAAAAGTTTATAATTAGAATTTAATTGTATAATAAAATATCCAAAAGCTTCCTCCTGAAGTCTTTATTGAGATTCATTTGCCTTTTCAAAAATCTTTTTGCCAATTAGATATTATTATCATTATTATCTTAACAATTCATAACTCTAAAAAGTTCACTATAGTTAGTTTAATATCTTTGATAATTTTATATTTTCTCTGGAAAAATTTGCAACTATTCTACAAAATAAAAATAAAATGATGGGCTGGAGTTGTAGCTCAGTGGTAGAGCGCTTGCCTCACAGATGTGAGGTCCTGGGTTTGATCCTCAGCACCACATAAAAATAAATAAATAAAAATAAAGATATTGTGTCCATCTACAACTAAAAAACTATTTTTAAAAAATAGGGTGATAATTTTTCTTGGAAACATTTATTCTGCTGAAAGCAGTCTCATAAGAAAGTAAATTGGTTTACATTTTGTATAATTCTAAAATTTTTAAAAAGTAGTTTATTTTCAGAACTGTTTTTTGCATTGTACTGTTCTGGTTTTTTGTTTGTTTTGTTTGCTTATTTATTTGTTTTACTTCAATAGCCTTTTATGTCACCTCGGTACCCTGGAGGTCCAAGGCCCCCATTGAGGATACCTAATCAGGTAAGATTTGTGTGCTACTTAAGTTTTTTAAAAAATGAATAAAGAGCTTGAAAATGTCACAAATATTTCTTATCAGATAAAATATAAAATTATCCTTTCTCTACCTCACTTAATGCTACTTCTAGTAATATATAGTCTACTTCAAGGGTTGTCTAACTATTGCCTATAGGCTATTTTTGTAAATAAAATTTATTAGAATGGTACCACATAAATTTATGTATTCTCTGTGGCTATATTTACACTACAGTACAGATTTGAGTGGTCATGATGAGACCACATTTGGTTTGCAGTGGTAAAATATTTACTGTCTGGATCTTCACAGAAAATGTTTGTCAACCTTTGGAGTCTACCTTTAACTTTGATCCTATTTTAAAGATTTAGATAATTTGGGTAAATGCTGATTATCCTTTCATTTAAAAGATGACAATGAATTTTCAGTGAACGTATCTTGGTTTACTTTCATATAATATAGCTTCAACATCATGGCTCTAACACTCATATAAATGTTGCCTAGTTATAATGTCATCTCAGGCAAATAATTAACTACTTCTAAATAGTTAGATTTATTAATAAGCAAATATTTAACAATAAAGCTTCCAATTTTAGTCACAAGAGCTCTGAAGTTCCACAATATTTTGTTCTTATTTTTTAAATCAATATTTATTTACTAAGGAGAATAAAATACAATTTTTTACTTGTGGAGTTGTTGTTTACTTGAGGATATAGGCAGTGTGCCTGTGTGTATATAATAAAAGCAGAAATTAAGTGATGGTATGGTATGTTTAAATCAAAATAATTTTCACAAATAATTGTCACATTCTCTAATTCTGTTATTGTGTACTGCAGTAATATTCCCAATATAAAGTAAACCCTCTTATCACAATAAATTCCTTTTCATTCTTATTCTCTTTCCTTTTTTTAGTTTTTCCTTATCAAAAATGGAACAAGATAGTTAGTTGTTAATTCACTTCATAGTGACAAAATTGTGCTTCTCCATTCCAAATTTATACTGAAATTATGCTATGCCTTTGAAGTTTCCCAATATGCTGCTGTTCTCCAATCCTAGTGCACAGCCAAGTACCAAGACCCCCATCCCAAGGGAGAAATTTAAGCAGAAACCAATGCTGGGTCATCCCATATTTTGATGCTTGCCACTCTTCACATTAGCAGCTGGAGCACTTTTCTCCTACAGACTGAATCCACTGTTCAGTACATGGGACCAGGGAATGATCCATGAAGTAAAAAAGAAAAGTACATGAATGCTTCAACATATGGGAATTAATATTTTCTCTATGGGTGAACCTGTATATATTGACAATCATATCTACCTATAGAGTTGTCTAAGTATTTTATATTTCTTTTTAGAGAATAGAAATTTGTATCTTTTATGGAGTTTACATGATGTTTCAAATATCCTTCCCTAGCTTTTTTGTATAGCATAAGTCTAGGAAGTTCCTGAAAATGTGAATTAGCAAAATGTGAAATTTTTGTGTATTACCAGAATATTTCCGATTCTATATATTCTGTAGCAGTGATGAAAATGGTTTTGAATTATGCATTGAATAATTGCATTCATTTAACATTGTCAAAATGCCTGACATTTGTAGGATACTGTGCTAGGTTTTGTATCTATAGAGGCTAACAAAATTGAAGACACACTTCTAAGAAGAGGTTGTTGGTAGGGATGTGAAATTGTAAATCTAGATTGTTTGACATTTTTTAAGAAAAACTATGTAATGTCTTTGGAATTTTTAAGGAAACATTTTCAAAATTTGAAGATAATAAAGTTATTATACAGGCTTTCTTTCTTCAAAAATTTTAAAGTCTTTACTACCTAAACATGTTTTAAAACAATTCTTCTCTGTGAGTGGCTCTTTTTTGTTTATACCCACCAACTCATATACATATTTAGTTAAACTTCAGTAATCCAGATATCTGTTGTCCAAACTTAAAGTGATTATATTTATGCTGTTTTAAAATACTCATGTTAGTACTTTGAATAATATTATTGTAGAAAATGTTTAATCTATTTGGAGCATGCCCTTTCAAGCTCAAAGATGATTCTTCTATTTCATTATGTAGTCATTAAAATAGAATTGTCAACTATTTTGTTGTCTAATTAGAATGATATATCAAAATATTTTAAATTTAGGTTTCATTTAAATTGATCATGATTTAGTAAAATTTATATATTGTTTCTAAGAAAGTAGGAAGTGAAATATTAACCTCTTCAGTAGGATTGACGATTCATTTTGAATATATGAAAGATATATCTTTAATAAACATACCCTTTACAACTTATAGTTACTAATTTGACTACAGATTTTAATTCAGGATTTTCCAATCTTTTTTTTAATTTCAGACTAAATCCATAATAGTTTATACTGTTTGTATATTTATAGGACTGGGTGTTCAGAATGTGGTCTGATATTACTATGCCGAAAAATATAAGAACAGGTAATAGTATCTAAAATGTTGAAAATCAAACCACAAAAAATATAACAGGGAATAAATATAAATGAATAAACATTTATATGAATAAAAAAAGAAATTAAATCTACAAAATATATCGGACTATACAATTTTACATTGAACTTGGTTCAATTCTCAGAAGGGGACCTGATTGAAACATAACCTAGAGTAGAACAGGTCTTTATTCTTTTATTTATGGATAGAATATCTAATCCAAAAAAATTCACAGCATGTATTCAACACTATATTGAAGAATCAAGACAACCAGAAATACAGTGACTGTTAATGAAGTGAGTAACACCAAGAATAAACTATTGATTTGGTGATCCTGTGTAATTTTGCAAATTTATACTCTATTTCTCTCCATTCCTGAAAAAAGTATCAAAAATTGAGATAACATATAGTAAAACCTGTTGTCCATTTTATATGCTGAAGTTGAATTCAGTATTCTAAAAACATACTACATCTGGCCATTCTACTGAGACCTTCAAACATATCTGTCAAATAATAGTTGAGTGGTTAAATAAATTATATTTAAATAGTGAAATAGTGTACAGTTATTAAAAGACATGCTATAGAAGTAAATATTGATATGCTAACGTGTTTATGATAATATTATAGTATTACCAAATGTAAAAATATGTAATATATATAAAACATATGTAAATATATCACCTTTGTTACATAAATGTACAAACTTTCTTTCATTCATCTTTACCCCTACCACACATATACTAACATTTGTCAAAAACAACCTGTAAAGACCATATCCTTTATTTCTGAGTAGTAGGATTATGAGTGAATTTTGCTTTTTAAAAATTTCAATATTTTTTAAGGCTTGCATTGAGCTGGTATAACATCTGTGATTAGAGAAAGATATTATTAATTATATAAATAGATACATGAAAATACAAATATTGTATTCATTTGGTAATTACATATATATGATTGTCCTTTGGTAATATTTAATGTACAGTTCTTATTGGTAAGAAGAAAAATACAATGGATGCAAAAGATAAGCAGATCTTAATAAGACTTTTCAGATATGGAAAATATTAGCACGCATTTGAACAAAAAAAATTTTTGCTTGGACACTTACTCAGATATTGAAAATAAATTTACCATATCCCCATGCAACCAAGACGTACATTTCAAGCAAAATGCATAGTTATTCTTCATTACATGTTCTGTTATTTAAGATAAATAGTATTTCACATGTCCTTTACCAGTAATTTTCTATTTTTAGAAAACTTTTCATATGTAGAATTTAACTTTTATTTAGTGATATCAATATGAAACAAATAAGAGAAATCTGTTCTATAGAATAAATAATAGGAGTCTTATCACCCTATTAAGGAATTTCTAATTTTAAAAATTAAAAATGAAGTCAGGCATGGTGGCACAAACCTATAATTCCAGTGACTTGGGAGGCTGAGCCAAGAGGATTTTAAGTTCAAAGTCAGCCTCAGCATCTTAATAAGACTCTGTCTCAAAATGAAAAGGACTGGAGATTTATCTCAATAGTAAAGCACTGGATTCAATTCCCAGTACCAGAATAATAATAATAATAAATGAAAATTAAATATTTTTACATGTTTAATATAAATTAGTGAGTAGTGTTGCAAAGCATTAGGAGCTTCTTATTTTTATTATGATGATTACTATTAATATACTTAAATAACTATTTAAAATCCAATGAGACCATCTTCAAAGCATATTTTTTCTTCATGAAAAAATAAATTTTTAGTTTATGGGTTATGCCACACACACAAACACACACATACACACACACACACACACACACATACACATTCTTTCAGTTATTTTCTACCTTTATAGAACAAAGTAAGTAAAAAAATTCAGTATGTATGGCAAAATTAATAATAATAATAATAATAATAGTAATGACCGTCTCTTTCCCAAACCAAGAAAAGCTTAGACAGTGAACAGTATATAATCTTACCCAGTTTGAGTTATCTGGAGATTTGTGATATAATATTTAATTTCCATCAAAACATATCTCATTATTTTAGATTCAAATATATCCTTTTTGGATATAGTCCAACCTAAAGAATGCATTGCCACTCATTCATTGACTATTCAAAATCACTCACAGAAAAAAAATTAATAGCTATTCTTTGAAGCTTACTATGTACCAGGCACCATTCTAAATGTGGGGATGTCACTGAATAAACTAAGGAAAATACCCTTTCTTATTAAGCTGATATTCTAATGTAACACCACCCCATAGAACTTTCTGGCATGATGGAAATGTTCTATATCTGTACTGTCATGTGCAATAGCATGTTTAATCACTTGAAATGTGACTGGTATGACCTTAATTTTTAACTTGAATAATTTTAGTTAATTTAAATCGAAATAGTTGCATGTGACAAAGGGCTATTACATTCATCTTCATAGTTGAGTGATTAAAATCAAAAATTTAAAAATATATATCAAATGTTGACTTATATATAGGAACAAACAGTCTTACCCTAAATAATATTTCTGTATTTCAATATCTTCCCTATTGATGATGGATTTTTAGAGAAAAAAGAAAATGATGGTAGTATTGTTCAAGGGACCTAGGTGGGTAATGCACCTTCAGTCCAAAAACCAGTCATGTATGACTCTGAGCAGGTGACCTTTTAGGTTTTGTTTTTCTTACCCATAAAATGAGAGAATAGATTCAGATGTTTTTAAAATCCCTTCTAGTTCTAACATTTCTTGATTATTTAATTCTACTTCATATCATATAATTGAAAGACCTATTAAAAACTTGTGATGGACAATCAGGTTAACTAAATTATATCTTTAAAGCGTTGAGAAATTCACTATTTTTTTCATCATCGGAGAGTGTTTAGTCTAGGAAATATATACCAGACCTTAAGTTCCTAGGGGATCTTATCACTGAAATCCTGAGGCATCCTTTATAGATGAAATAATTCTTTTATGAAGCAAGCAGTTCCTCCATTTAATTACTTCTGCTTTGGTAAAATTTCTATTACTTCATTTATTTTAAATCCTAGGGTTTACATTTTGTGTTTCAGTACTTTTAGAATGTGTTGATGTGATTATAAGCCTTGATTCTACTTACTTATCAATAGTTTAACTGTGAACAAATTTAACAAATCATAATCTTCATCATCAAAAAGGATTAATAGTAATGTCCTCAAAAAATTATTTTAAGCATTGATTGAATAAAATAATAAATATAAGGAATTTGGCATAATTCACATTCACTGGCTCACAAGTGTTTATTATCATTGATACTATGCTGTTTTTACATATCCTCATAATTAGTGTTATTTTTCTATGAAAGTAAAGATCTTTTATAGAACAAACAACATGTGCCAAAATTCCAACTAGTTAAACAGGTCTGAATGTAATACATTTAACATGTTACAATTATGGCAATCATCTCAACCACAAGATGCATAAGTTTATTTGTTCTGATATTAAGGGTTTAAGGAACACATCAGTTATTCCCATTGATGAACAAAGCTGTCATCTGGTTATCTCAGGACTGATAAAAGGTATTTTAAAAGATAGAGATTTGACTTATTCTGAAAGATAAATATTAATGGCTCAAGAATTTATAGAGACTCGTTTTGAAAGACAACTTTACATTGCTCAAGATTTTTATAAGATTATGCTACATTATTAAGTGATGAGTAGAAACAAGAAAGACTTTTCAATTGTTCTGCTATTCTAAGATAAATTAGAAAAAGTAAAATTTTGAAGAAAACCATTACCAGCAAAAAAACATCATTGTCTACAATGAAACTTGGAATTAAGTGTCAAAGTTCTTAAGTATGAGAAAACTTAAAAAAGCAAGAACTTCAAGTTTACAATTGAAAATAATGTTGATTAGTCATATATTTCCAATTCTCCTCTTCCCTCATTTCTTTATAACTATTAATAGTATTGGCTCCTTTTTTCTTCTTGAAACTCTCATGTATTCTGAGGAGATACTGATTTTGGTTGTCTTCCTAGTTTTATACCTATTCAGTTTTAGTTTCCTTTCTTACCTCCTTTTGGTGCTTTTAAAGAATCAAATCTCCCCTCCCACCCCCACCATACCTCTCCTCATATTGGGGATTGAACCCATGGATACCCTAATACTGAGCTACATACCCAGCTGTTTTGTTTTGTTTTGTTTTGTTTTTAACTTCAAGACAAAATCTTGCTGGAGCTGGCCTCAAACTTGTGATCCTCCAGCGTAAGTCTCCTGAGTTGCTGGAATTACAAACTTGAGTCACCATACCCAGCTAAGAATTAAATATTTTACTTTTGTCTTCATTCTTTGAAGTTAGTTCTATGCTTACAATTGTATCACTAATGATTTCTAAAATTATCTAATCTAAATTTTATTCCTTAAATAATTATTTATCATTCTGTGCTAGTTGGAACAGATAGGGCCCCATGCTTACAGAGGTTACAGTCTGGAGATAATAGAGAAGAAAATAAATAGAGAAGAAAATATGGTGGTATACAAGTTCTGTAAAAGTGAGGTATATCTTCTAAGAACACATTAAAAAAAAAAAAGTCTGTGCCTTCGCTCCATGCTAGGAAATCCAGGAGCTAGAAAGAGGCTATGAAAAGATAGGAAGTGGCCATTGTGGTTATGATGTGATTTGTATTATATACACTGATTAGTAAATAAGAACACATATTGAGAATAATGAAAGCCAGGTTTTCCAGTGTTAGATATATACAAATGAGAAAGGATGAGGGCTGACAATAATCTTGAGGTATCTGATTTCAACTAGAGATTATGGATTTATTGTATTACTGAATTTATGGCATGCAGATGTGCCATATACATACACACAAATAGAGATAAAAATTAGTTATAGATGTACATGAGTATGCATATGTTTGTACCTGTACACATACTTAGATTTTCAAACTCATTGTTTATTGAGAGAGTCTAAAAGTGGTGTGTCCGATTAATAAGAATACTCTGATAATCCAGATATTGATGCCTAATGGCTATCTGAAATACAGGTATGTGTGTATGTGTGTGGGGGTGCATGCATGTGCACACTATACACACATGTAGATGGATGGATGGATAGACATACAGCAGACAGGAACAAACAGAAAGGGATAATGAGAAAAAGGGTGGAAATAAGACAAATGTGATGAAATATTGACAACTGGGGAACTGGGTCAAATTATATGGTGATTTTATGTACTGTTCAGTCAATTTTTCATAAGTTTGAAATTTTAAACACACACACACAATATATATGGAGGACTAAACCCTCAGGCTGGGGCTGTAGTAGACAATTTGTTAGAAAGTGATCCCAACGCTGAGATCTAAAAGATGTCAACACTGGCCACTTTGAGCATTCTGAGGAAAGATTTTTAAGTTTGATTTGTATTTTGTCTTGTTTTTCTTTCCTTTTTTTTTTTTTAAATGGTGCATTTGTCTTTGTTCTAATGGTTGGCATTTGGATATTATTGATGAAAACATGAATAGGAGAAAAGGAAATTTGTACAGGTGAAGATTAGAATGTGAATGTGCCAGTGACAAAAAATTAGCCTAGAGAAGTAAGCAAGGAAAAGCTCATAATTGGAACTCTATAATAGATATATATTGGGTGTGCTTGTAAACAAAAAATTAAAAGAATTATGAAAGTGGATTAAGAAATTACTATTCTTTACTGCATCGCAAATGATAACAATTAAGGAAACAGTTCTTATCTGGTTCTGTAAGTTTATCAATGTTAAATCTCTCTGAAATATTTGAATATTTAACTAAATAAGATTTTCTAATTTTAAGTTAAATTAGCAAATCTTTATAGAAGTTCTCATTATGATGTGTGGATACTCATAGCATCAGCAAATTTAAATCTCTAGTAGGTAGATTCACTTCTACATGCAGCTCAGACAACTGTTAGAAACTTGTGTTTAGTATGTATCCCAGCATAAAGCAAACCTTATCTATTTTGTATTCCAGCGTAAAACAATCCTTATTAATCTTAATCTTTTTCAGTTCTAGTTTCCTTTTCCTGTCTAACCAAATTGTTTGAACTTAATAGGAATATTTTTCTTAATCATTTCTTAGGTCAAATGTGACTAAAATAAAAAATACATTGGTCTGTTGGCATTTTAGTCCTGTTTCTATTGAAACAACAAATAAGTAAAATATTCTGTAAAAATAACTTACTGTTTTTAAAATATATATATATTTTTATATAGATGGACACAATACCTTTATTTTGTTTAGTTTTTTTTATGTGGTGCCAGGGATCACACCCAGTGCCTCACCCATGCTAGGCAAGCACTCTACCACTGAGCCACAACCCCAGCCCCCAAAATAACTTACTTGGAAGCTAAATTAGTTATTTCAGTAACTTTAGCAAATTAAATTTTAGAAAAATCATTATACTTCTGAGGAAGAAATAGGATGGCTTTTGTGTAGACTTTTGTTTTCCCAAAAATGCTTATTTTGTTTGCCACAAAATTGGGCAAAGGAGAATCTTTTTAGAGCCAAGAACTTATATTAAGTATATAGAACTATGAAATTTACAGATTACTGTGAAATATAAAAATTTTGAGAAATACTTAAATGCATTATGTAGTTATAGGAATTAAATGATAAATATTAAAAGCACTTATTTACAAATGCTTACAATATTTAATTTTTATTTTGTTTACCAAATTGCTAGGCACTTGGAGGTGTCCCAGGAAGTCAGCCATTACTCCCCAGTGGAATGGACCCAACGCGACAACAAGGTGACTAATGTAGAAATGAAAATGAACCAAAGAGAAATTCTTTATTGTTAATGAAATTTTTATTTATTAAGCCTTCCATAATTTTACCAGTTGTAATTTCAAGTAATATGGCTGAATGATTTATATTTTCAACTAGCTTTTAGTTATGTACAATAGAAAGGGTGGTAATAATAAAAAACAGAATACATAAATGTCCAAAATTCTGTATTTTAATTAATAACTTCTAAAATACTTTACACAATTTCTAACAAGTAGGAAGCTAAATTATTATATCATTTATGATTTCCTCTGCCTTTTTCAGATAGAGAAGTTAATCCACCTGAAAGATGGCAGAAGCAAAGAGGATGCTAAGTAATGACTTCATTGGTTTAACATTCCCAATAATCAGGTCCTTCCATAGAGATGTTGAAAGATATTTAAATATCTACAGATATTTAAAGCTCAGTTGTACTATTTTTAGAAAGAGGAACAAATGCTAGGAAAGAAGCATTTCTTTCTACTCGACCTAGAGTAGGAAGAAATTTTCAAGCAGGACATTAAGGGAGAATGTGAATAGGTGGTAGTTAGAGGTAAAATAGTGACCATAGAAACTGACCACAGAAACCAAAATAAGAGGTCATCAGACACTTGGTAAATAAGATACAGATACACCTAGAAGGAAGGAGGCTAGCTTCCAGTTTAGCACTCATGACCATTACATTTCTAATATCTTCATACTTTTTTTAGGACATCCAAATATGGGTGGGCCAATGCAGAGAATGACTCCTCCAAGAGGAATGGTGCCCTTAGGACCACAGGTAAACAATCAGTGCAGAAAAACTCGATGTAGAGCTTTTTTGCCTTTATCTTATATAACAGACTCTTATTTGCTAGTTTTTAGTGTATGCATTAAATTATGATATACTTTGGGGCTGGGAGTATAGGATAGAGCATGCATTAGACTCTAACTTCAATCCTCAGCACATGTACACACACAAAAGTCTTCATATACATAGTTGTCAGGCTCTTGAGGATATAATATTTGTAATATTTCAAAATTGATATAACACTAGACAATATTTTAACAAGGTGCTATCATGTGTGTCTTTAGTTTACTCAGGAAAATATACTGCATAGAAATATATTATAGTCTTTATTACAGAAAGATAACTAGTACCCTTTTGCTTAGCATGATAAGGAAATAGTTGAGTTATATAAAGCCCAGTTAATTTAATATATTGAATGGAATAAATGTAAAATATAAAACCTTTTAAAGAATGTAATTAACAATTTATTATACACAATCATATTTCTTCATTACATTAGAAAACTATTTAGAAACAAACATTATAGTGTGTATTATTAAACAAGGATAATACTTTGGTATATATCAGATGTTACTTGACTGCTCTACCAAAACTTGCCTAAAGAACACACTGAGGTTGAACCTGTCCTAACTGTGGGTAATGTGTTCAGCAGATTTCATGATATTGGTTATTAGAGCTGAAACACCCTTGTTTTGTCCTGGAAATTTTTCTTGTGGAAGAAATTAATTTTATGATATTGTATTTTAAAGAAACTAACTGACAATTCAGACTTTCAAATGTGTATCTCATGGGTCAGAAGTTAGCACATCATAAAGCTAGCTTTTGCAGGTATTATAAATGCCAGTTTTGGAAATTTGCTTCATTGTATCTATTTTTAAAGAATTAAATTGAGTCAAAGAGTTAAGAGCCCAAAACCCAGATAATGTGACTAAGACCTAGGAGTTCCTAAACAACAATAATATAAACTATATTAAAACACAAGGCTCATAAAACCATATTTCTCAGAGATGCCATATTACATGGAGGGGAAAAAAACTCATTCTGTAAATGTATGTGGTAGCCCCCAAACCAGAAGAAACCAATTTCATCTAGGTCAGTTCTTACCTAAGTATTTTCTTAAGATTTTATAAAACTTTCATTTAGATGTTTAAATTGCTTATTCCTATTTCTACTTATATTAGAAATGATGATTTATGTTAACCTGTCATTGTTAGGCTACTAACAGCAGTTAGAATTTATAAGAACTATAGGATACTTCATTGACTAAAGGTACTTTTAGTCTTTAAAACTGTACCAACCAATGTGTCTATACAGAACATAAGGGATCTTTTCCAAAAGATTTTCTTAATTGATTTATTGAAAATAAGCATCATAAACTTCTTGCCTTTAATATAGTTGTCATACTTCATTCTGTCCACGTATTTTTCAGCTAGCTGCTCTTCAAGCTTTTGGCATTCTCAGACTATTATTAGTATTAGTTTTTCATATTCTAAAAATTATAATTTAAAATGAGTCACTTTTGCAGTGTTTGAAGAGGTGTACAAGTGATATGTAAGCTTGATCTCATTTGAAAATGCAGATATAAAAAGCTTATTGGTCTCTATGCTTTATGTTATAAACAGCTATATGTTTTATGTTATAAGTAAATTGCAACAGATAATAAAATCCCATTTCTGGTGAGTAATCTTCTTATTGATGAGTTTTAATAACTAAGTTTATTATGTAAATTTGAATACTTTCTTTGCATCTTTAAAATCTAAGACAACAGTTTATTTCTCCCATTTGGATTAGTAGTATCCTTGCTACCTATTTGTGTATGAGAGTAATAAAGTAGTTTGGTATTAGTGTACCTCAGAAACCAGAAATTTCTACAGTGGCTTTTTTCAAAAACCTTTATTTATTTAAAACCTTTATTTGTTTATTTACTTTTATGTGGTGCTGAGGATCGAACGCAATGCCTCACACATGCTAGGCAAGTGCTATACCACTGAGCCACAACCCAGCCCCTCTTACAATGACTTTTTAAAATCACATTACAAATGTAAAAGGGTTAAAGGAAGTCACTTTTATAACCAGACATTTATTTTTTTAAATATCAGAGACTTAAATAAAAACTTGAGTCACGTTCATATGAATGCCACAAAAAGAAAAAAGTCAAATCATTTGGAATGGGAGGAATCTTATAAAATATTTACCTTCATAACAATTGCCATGTAAATTATGCACATTACAGACTGTGAAATTTGTGATGTTAGGTGTGTTTCTTGAATGATAAGGTGAAAATAACTGTAACAGCAGATGTCATATAGATGACTCCCAAGAACAGAATGTCTGCCTTTATTTAGTTGTATTATAGAAACAGTCTCTGGCACTTTGCCTCTAACTTTATCACAAACAAAAATCACCTATTTTTCATAAATATTATTTCCATAATTTTAGAGCAATCTGATAAAGGAGGACAATAGTTATTTATTAGAACAATTGAAGTCCTAAGCAAAGAAATATATATATGTATAGTCTAGTGATTCTTGAATAATGCTGATTGCACACACAGAACATGGTAAGTGTGTAATAAACACTTTTTGCATGGATGAAGAAATAACAGTGTGTCCCAAATTCAGGCATGTTTTCCCTATTCCTCAATGTATTTTAGATCTAAGTGTAGTAACAGTACATGATTGTTAAATTGGTATTAATATCCTTTTGATAAAAAAGCAAGATTATTTATTTAATGAAGAAAAACATCTTTCCTAGAACTGTATTGCATTTTTCTACTTGATTTTTTAATAAGATATACCTAGCTAACTGCATTTTTAAGCTCAGCAAGTGTCATATGATTAAATAGAAAAAATCACCAAAATTGCCCATCTATGTTTAGTTCCTCTAGAAATCTGAAGTATAAATAAGTTAATTCAAGGAAGGATTGCAAACTAGATGGAGAGATAGTGAGATGAAAGTATATGATAGGCTGTCACATAAGAAGAGAGTAAACTGGTTCTGTATTTTCAAATCTATCATAGTTGGTAGCATTCAACTCCATACAGGGAAAAACTTCCTGGAAATTAAACTGTCCAATCATGGAAAGACTTTTTATAAACTTTCTAATCAGAGTCTGAACAGCCATTTTGTCAGGAACATTGCATTGGAAGAGGGATTAAACAGATGGAATTGTATAGTTGCCATCAGCTTTAAAATTCAGTGATTCTAAATTAGCTCTTCCCATTCTGTCTTTGTTGATACCACTTGGAAAGCCAGTTGTTAGTCTTCCTTTTCTTCTTAATTTCTTTTTGTTTTATATTATTCACAAAATAAAAAATATTTTATAAATCTACCAAGTGTGTACTATATTGAATGATTTCTTACACATTTCCTGAGACAATTCAGTTTAATTAATTTTTTGAAGGCCTTCTATGTGTCAGACATCATACTTAAGCATTGAGTATACAAAGATGAGTAAAACAGATACTCTGCCTTCAGGTTATTTATATCTAGCAGGATATGTAGATACATCTAGAAAAACTATTACATAATAGACAAAGGTTAAAAGAGAAATGTACATACTCTTTATGTAATAATTCAAGAAGTCACACATAAACAAGCTAGTAATTCTGTTGAGTTAAGGATTCATGGCAAGCTGATGAAAAGAAGGCTCATTTATAAGTTTTATTAGCAGTCATAAGAACAGCTACAATTTTTGAGTACCAAGTTCTGTGTTGCTTTTAATTCATCAAGCATTATGATATGTACTTTATATTTCATTTATTTCTATAAAATCTATAAGGATAATAATATTATCACTTTGCAGATAAGGAAATTAAGGATGGGAAATCATTGGGAGAATACTTGGCCTAATTTCACACATAAAAGATGGGCAGAGGACATTGACCTGTGGCAGGAGATTTAAAGAAGTGTGTGTGGCTTTTTTTTTCCCCAGAGCTATAAGGAAGTTTTTTTTTTTTTTAATATAAAATAAAACAGATCCCTGGAGACCAAAAAATAAGGGAACGCATTTCTTGTAAAACATTTCTAGTTTGCTTTACTATTTATATTTTGTTCCAGTGACTAGTTTTTTGTTTGTTTGTTTTCTCAGAAAGATCTTGCTAATACTGCTGCTGCCATCACTGTGTTTGCTCCACAGGTTAAGGGAAATAGCTATCCTTTTAACCAGTGACTCAAATGCAGATTGAAACCATCCCACTATCCCATAGCCCACAAATTGAAATGTTTAAATAAGATTTCCTTGAAGTACAATCTAATACAAATAAGAATAGTATGCAATTAAGTAATTTAATTTATTAAGTATGTCTTTCCTGCTGAAGTTATGGACCTTCTCTCATTGATTTATTACCTTGTCATCTTAGCACCTTCTAAGTAAAAAAATCAAGGAAAATGAGAACATGAGTATAGAAATGTGTGTTCTAAATTTTCAAGAAATCCAGTAGGCTGGAGAATATGGTTAGGAATAGGGAATGAAAATGAAAATTACAGGAAATGAAGGCAGAAAGATAGGCTGAACTCTGAATAACTATATAGCCATGCTGAGAGGTTTAGACCTATTTGATAGGTAATCTGGGTCATCATAGCTTTTCAGTGACATGAATTTAATACTGAGTTTTAGAAAGATAATTCTTGAGGGAATGTCAAATAGATTGGGAAAGGAAGAAAATAAATCAGAGAAACTGATTAAGATAGTGCAATAGTTTCAGTACATGACAAAGATTACTGATAGCTCTTGAGATAGTAATTTTTTTCCTATTTCATAGGTAGAATCAGTAAACTTTGGTTACTAACTAAATATGGGAATTGAGTGAAAAAAAGCAATATCAGAGTGCTCCTGAAAACTCTTAGCTTAGACAGTTGTGTGGAAGATGACACCACAGAATAAAGGAAGGCAATGTAAAGAACTTTGTCATCAGAAAGTAAAAATGAGTTTACTTTTAGATATGTTAAGCATGAGGTAGTAGTATCCACAGGTAAACAGCCTTTATGAAGTTCAACATTTGGATTATCTAGGAGCCTAGCAAGATATAATGATAAAATACAAAGATTTGGAATTCCTAATACATAAAAAGTTGATGAACAAATGATAGCAGATAAGATTACCCATAAATGTATGTTTATTGAAGAAAATACTGTAGCTAGAATTTGGGGAAAAGCAACATGTAAAGAGTTAGCAAAATAAAAAGAGCCAGCAGAAGAAATTGAAAAATATTACTCCAAAGAATAGGAGGAATAGTATAGTACTATCAGAAAGCCAACTGTGAAAGTCATTGATAGTATCAAAATATAATAACATGACAATGATAAAATTAACTTTTTGGTCCCTGTGGCAGCTAAACTAAGCTAATATGATACACGTGTTAAAACAGTACAGTGGGTTCATATTTAAATCCATGTAATAGGTATTAAATAAAGTTTATTGAGTCATATAATTCATGCATATATATTTTGAGTAAAGTTTTCTGTGTTTTGTATACTTGTAAATATTAGTGCATTTCCATGTTAAATATGTTGTTCTGTGAACAAAAATTTACATTCAACTTCCTTGAGTTGAGTTTTTCTGATTTTTTTTTCAGACTTTATGTAATTGTTTTGGGTCTGACAATTTCAAACCTGTTGAATAAATATTTTCTTTAAGAACAGAATGTTGAATTTATGAAAGGTTTTATTTGAAAAAGCTCACCAAGGTAGAGATAGTAGGAAATTAATAAAGTTTGAGTATTGTAATTGCAACCATACCCTAATCACTTAATATGCTCCAATGATCTTCCATATTCATATAGTTTTTAAAAGACACAAACCAAAGTAATTGTTAAACTAGAAGCAAAAATACAAGAGTGGACTCTACAAAGAATGAATTACACAGGCCTTATCCAATCAGAAGTAATATAGGGAAATCATTAACCTGCTCTCCTTTCTTTCCCCCCTCCTCTTTGGTTTTGTTTTTTTGTTTTGTGGTAGTCTGACCCTTGGTTATCATTACAGAACTATGGAGGTGCAATGAGACCCCCACTGAATGCTTTAGGTGGTCCCGGAATGCCTGGAATGAACATGTAAGCAAAATGCTATACTTTCGTATTTAGCAAAGTATTCTGTTTTTCTGTCTTCTAACTTGACACTGGTTTCTAAAGCAATTTGAGCACTTCAGTCTTGGTGTAGGACCAAAATGAAGTAAACATGATCTGCAGTGTGCTTCAGTTTTCACAACATAATCTCTTTTATTTTTCCTTGCCTTGAAACTATTAGTTTTTACCCCCCTCTGTTTTTAGATGCCATAAATAACAACCTTTAGCCTGTTTCTTTTTGCAGTTTCCTTGTAGAATCTATACAAAAGTATAAAGAGATGCCAACACTAGGACTATGACTTTACAAAAGTGGATAACTGAATATCGCTTACCTCATTTTAATGATAGTGATTACTAAGAGTGAAGTTTTTAAATTTTACAAATATTTATGTGTCTTTACTTTTGCTTTGTTGGGACTACTCTAAGCACAAGAAGCATTTCCTGTGGTAATATTTTCTATATTAAAGAACTTTCCAGGGCACAGAATGAATTTTCTTTTGAAAAATCAAGATGCACTTCAGTAGAGAGTACACTAAAGTTCTTTTTTTTTTTTAACTTGAAAGACTTTTCTAACCAAATAAAGGAATATATTTCTAACAGTCAAATGTAATGCAGTTTGTTATTTAATTTTCATTTATTTTTCATTGTCCACCTTGCACCCAAAGTCCTATATGCATCATGCACTTACTAGTGACTTTCTTTAATTCATCAATGGATTAATTCCATGATGTGGCCTAAATAAAGTGTTTAAATTAGAAATAATTGGAATGTTCTATGTAGTCGATAAGTGTCTCCTCAAATATATTTTCCATCATTCCATGTTTTAGTTACTTCCATATCAAATTGAACAATTTTGCCATAACTTAATGGTATTGGAGATAGATAGACTGTGAAACATGCACTTTTGATGTATGTAGAGTTCTTTTATGATTTTGCTAAAACTGAAAATAGATTAATAGGTGGATACTACCCAGACTTAAAATTAACAGAACAGGGTGCAGGGAGGAGGTCATATTTTCCCATCATATCTTTTCACTTTTAAAATAAAAATGAATAGATAGGAAGTCTGACTCTTCTTGAGTTTCTTAAAGACTTTTATTAATGATCACTCCGAAAGGGAGTGAATGATATTTGTGCTTATCTCAAAAGCTTAAACAGAAAAATGGAGAAATATATAAAAGTTGCCTGAGATTCTCAATTTAAAATGCAATAGATTTTAAGGAGTATTATTTTGAATACTCTTATCAACCCTGAATTATCTAATATTATTTTGTACACTGCCAACTTTAGTTTAACCTGTTTTGGATAGTAAGAGAAAAAATTTCATGTGACCATTAAGATACTCAAATAGCTGCTTAAGATTATCTAGTTCCTTTCACACAGATATATTTAAGTATATACTTTAGAGTGGTACATTTAAGTGCCTGGACTATCAGGTCTAAATATATGGATAGGACTTTAATTTTATAATTTATGTTGATATTTGGGTTTGGGTTTCTTATTTAAGTATTCTAGATACTTTAAAATATTTTCTGTTATGTAGTGTTTTACTATTAATGTAATTTCTAGTTCTTAAAGAATTTCAAATTTTTGGTTGGACATGGTGGTGCATGTCTGTAAACCCAAACTACTCCAAGAGGCCAAGGCAGAAGGATTGCAAGATCAAAGCCAGCCTTTGCAACTTAGGAAACCTTGTTAAAAGAAGAATAAAAAGGGCTGAGGATGTAGCTCAGTGGTAGAGTGACCCTGGGTTTTGTTCCCCAGTAACACCCCACACACACATACACACACACGTACACACACACAACTTTCTAAGTGTTACAGATTTCAATTTCTATTATTTGTTACTATTTCTTTCCCTTTTTTTAACATTTCTAGTTGTAGATGGACACAATACATTCATTCATTCATTCATTCATTCATTCATTCATTTATTTATATGTGATGCTGAGGATCTGTGTGCTAGGCAAGCACTCTACACTGAGCTACAGCCCCAGCTCTGTTACTATTTCTTTTTGGAGTGTTATTCTATTTTCCATTTTCTACAAATTTAGATTCCTTCAAAGACAACGAAAATGTAAATATTTATATACTTCTAAATGTTTTCTTCTGGCAGAGAAACTTCTCCAGTATGGAAATTGGAGAGAATAATTATTTTATTGATATGGTCCCAACAAAGTAAAATAAGTTTAAAGAGACATAAAAAATACGTTTTACCTCCATTGCACTTAAAAGAGTAAGATTAATTGAAATTTACTTCATTATTTATTATCTTTAAAACAAAGTAAGTCTGGGTAATGGCAAACAAGTTATCCTAACTGACATTTGTAGCTGTCTTCTGGTCATCTTTTTTAAATGTTGGGTTCCTTAAAAATGAAAGAAAAAACTGGTGTTTTTTTAACTGTATCTTCAAACTACTTAACTACTTAAAATATCTGTGAGTTGGGAAGGAGAAACCTGCCAGAAAATCATATCTGGATGATTTTTCTTTAGCTTGTCATTCTTTCTTATTTGACATGAGAATATAATAAAAAGAAAAATACCCAAATTTGGCCACTAAAAAATTAAATAATGTACTCTAATTGACAACCGTATCCCTTTATTATAGAATACTCCATTTAGAATAAAATTTTGATAACTTTGTTGTTAAAAAATATTGGCTAACAGTTACATTGATATATTTACATTTCCATGCTCTAAACTCAGGATAAATTGTACAAAGTGTCATTTAAAATTAAAAGTTTATTTTCAGTGTTTATACAAGCAGTGCTACAGGTATATAAGTAAAACCCAAATATTAATTTAAGTAACTTAAGGTCGAATTTACATACTGTGACCAAATGTTTTCAAACGCATTGTAGATTTTTTTTAAAAGGAAACTTAGTGGTACATTTCTAAATAAAAACTATATTTTCACAGATTTCCAAAAAATTTAAGATTCAGTATTAAAATACCTCTAACAGGCCAGCCTGATTCTATATAACTATACTTATACAGAAATTTTCTTTCAAAATAATGTCTGCTATAATTTATAGCTTACTTTCTTGATGATACTGATGACTTCCAAAAGGAGTGGGAATTACTGAGTTTAAGTAATTTTTCTATTAGAACTACTCATTGTACCCCATTGTATGTGTTTGCGAAATTTACATTTTTTTCATATGAATTATCAATACATAACCTTTTATAATATTAAAATAAAGTTTAATATAAATACATAATATGCTGGAAATAGATAAGTATTTATCAAACTCTTAAAATGAACAAAAGATATTTTATATTATTTATAACAGTATGTTTATAATTTAACATTTACATGTTATTTTAATATTAGATTTTAAAATAACATAAAATGTCTTATTTGTATAACATTATTTAGATATAATATTTCAAAATTATGAGGTCATTATATATAATCATTTAAATTTTTCCATGATTTGGATATGATTTATTTTAATGTTGTGTAAAGGTAGATATTTCCCAGTTTTTTAACTACATTTTTATCTAACATTAAACAAGTCATTTGGCTAGGTCTTACTACCCAAATGTTTTACTTGATCAATACACATAGTACATTTTACCTTATTTTCTTCCCGTTAGGATCTGGAATCTTATATGTAGAATCATCTTTCTAAAGTCAGTAATTAATTGTAAATTTCTCCTCCTCTTCATCATCATCATCTCATCATCATCTTATAAAGGCAACAACTTCCTGAGACAGTGCAAGTGCTCCTCATCTTTTTTACCTATGGACAAGACTTTAATCAAGTTTCCTTTTAGTATCTTACTTTACTCTTTTATTCTTCAAATCAAACTGGGAAAAACATGTAGACCCTAAGAATGTGATGTTCTTAGGGTCTACATTCACTCTTTCCTGCCCTTATACCCCAGATAATCCCAAAACAAAACTAAAAACAGATCTAAATATTCCAACCAAATATGAGTAATACCATAACTAACTTGGATAGCATCTTTATTTAATGCCTAGTACTTTACGTTTAAGGTCTATAGAATCAGGGAACCTATTTTTTTTTTTATTAAAAAGTTTCACACTCCTGGCCTGGGGATGTGGCTCAAGCGGTAGCGCGCTCGTCTGGCATGCACGGGGCACTAGGTTGGATTCTCAGCACCACATAAAAATAAAATTAGATGTTGTGTCCACTGAAAACTAAAAAGTAAATATTAAAAAATTCTCTCTCTCTCTCTCTCTCTCTCTTAAAAAAAGTTTCACACTCCTAGTGACTGGAGGGAAAGGGAATTTTTTAAAATATCTTTTTTTAGTTGTGGATGGACATAATACCTTTATTTTATTTTATTTATTTGTATGTGGAGCTGAGGATCAAATCCAGTGCCCCACTCATGCTAGGCAAATGCTCTACCACTGAACTACACAATCCCAGCCTGGGAAAAGGAATTTTTGAATAGTACTAATTACAAAAGAATAGCTGATAATAGTCTCCTTTTCACAAGACAGCCTTTACTCACTAAGTACTAGAATATGAGAATGGGACCTTTTTGATTTAATTAACGGATATTAAGTTTGTTTTAAAAAATGTATGCCCTTAAAAGGTATGGAATATACAACATTCTCCTCCACTCTAAAATAAAGTAATAGATTATCATGCATTCACATAGGTTACCTCTTATTTTTTCAATATTTACTCTGGCCACTACTTTGAACTAAAAATATGAAAATAAGAAAGTAATTTCCTCATTACTACTAACTAAATCATCAATGGCACTGAAATATAGATTTTGTATATAGACATATAAAGTAACATATATATATATACATATATATACTTTGATTTTTGGTAAAGAAGATATCTCTTGTTACCTTTTTTATATTTATTCATAGTTTAATAATTAGAGCAAAAATTAATACTACTTATATTTTACAAATAATTTCACTTTAAATGAGATACAGATGGCTCTTATATTGATATCACAAGATTATAGTGTTTTTTATATGTTATAATGATTTAGATACATGTATGAATTGCAATAGGTTATTACCATTATTTGTTTATAAAAATAAAGACAATATTAAAATAAAACTGGCCTTACTAGAAGCAATTTAATTTGGGAAGAAACTGCTTCATGAAATGATAAAAGTTTTTTAAGAAATAATAAAGCTAATAAAATAAACATAAAGAGAGTAATTTCAGAATTGCATGGTAACTTAATTATAAACACTAATATTTTATGATTTGTTACTTATTGTGAAACATTCAAAGCATAGGTTAAAATTTCATTTATCATATTGTTTTATAGGGGTCCAGGTGGTGGTAGACCTTGGCCAAACCCAACAAATGCCAATTCAGTGAGTATATATATATATATGCATTCATACATACATACATACATACATATACACCTTCTAAATTTTTTACACTTGTGCTTTGTAACATTTAACAAAAACAAAAATATGCTGTTTATGAAAGCTTTGCAATCCATCCTATGAATAATCATTCAAAAAGGTTTTGTGTATGTTTTTTAGAAAAATACCCAATTTTAAAATTATGTAATTTTTTCATTTCAAGAGCTAATTGTAAATATACATTCTACATCAGTTAACATATTTTCAAAGATAATTAAAAATGGTGTGATTTAAATATACTTCAATATCTTATATAGTAGTTTATATTAGTCATAAAATGGTTTGATCCTCTGTAATAGCTATAATAATCAACTAAGTTGTCAGATATGATCAATCTCAATTAGAGGAAACCAAATTATTATGATTGTACTTGTATTAATTACACATAGGTTTTCTGTCTTGCTGCCTCAGAAAACAAGTACACATTTTCCTTGTGCTTGTTAGCTAAATTGCCATTCTCTCACATTTATGTACCTAACATTCTAGGAATTTTCCTTTTATTATTGCGGCAGTGATTGACTATGGATGTTTTTCTTTCTTAGTAATGTGCATAAATATATGAATAGGTTGAAAACTAAGCTATCAAACACAAAATTAATATGATTTTAATTTCATGATCCTGGTGATGTTTTTTCTCCTTGTCTTTAAAATCTTGAGTTCTTCAATATGTAAGAAAGGCTGCTGTGTGAATTTGTACAGTGTGTGCACAGTACACAGGCTCTTAAGTCAAAAGAGTCAGTGGGGACTTGGCCTCTATTCCACTTGACAAGTCTATGAACCCAGCTACCCAGAAGGGATGGCTTCATTCTCTAGCAGTGGCCTTAATGCTAAATAAACATGAAACTTATCTAATGTATAATGTTTATTTAAACTTGAAGTTAAAAATGAAGTGTGTTTAATAACAGAAAAATCATTGTAAGTCTGTTGCTATTCTAAAGCAAAAGTCACTTCCTTCTCAGGTAAATAACTATCATATAAAGAGAAAAGTTATTAATTTATATTACCCAGTTTTCTTAGTTTTAATATCTATGGTGTTTACTAATTAAATGAAGTTATTTGAGGTAGAAAATATGATGTTGCTTCTTTTTGGGTCTTCAATGAACTATTCAATAAATCTTGATACCCTTTTGTCAGATTGTTGAAATGTGAATAACTTCACTGCTCCAAAATTCTTTCAGTTTGCTTATGTGCTGTAGAGGAGTTTATGTTTTTGTTTGCTTCTTGCTATCTGCCTTAACTAATTAATTCAAGATTTCACTTTAAAATGGCATCTGGCTTGCCGCTCAAAATACACTTCTTGCAACTTCCTATTGAAATGCCCATAAGGATGCTAAAAAAAAAAAAAAAAAAAAAAATCATAATGAAAAAACTGACAATCTTCCTAGTGTCAGAATCTGAAATGAATTTATATTATTTGCATGTTTAATGAGGCCAGATTTTAAAACACAACCACATCCCACCTTAACTAAGTGGGTAAGCCTTTCCACCTAGAAGCAAGAAGACCCTTCCCTCCTTTCTCACTCTTAGTTCAGCAAACCATCCCAACTGCTCATTGCAAGCAGCCAGAGGACAGGTCAAACTATCCATCTTCTTCACTCCCAATTTTTCTATATACTTGTCCAGAGATTATATCTCCTACAAACCACTGATGGGCAGCATTTAGAGAGTTGATATTGAGGACGGTGTGTTGTGCTTAGCGGGAGTATATTATCTAAGTGAAGAGGATTAGATAGAGGCAAAGAGAAGAAGAGATCACTGCATTCTGATGATTCTTAGAGACCCCATCTCTTAGCATTTCTTAGAGCTGAGCACTAGGGGTAGGAGAATGACTATATCAGATCATTATTTCTGCATTATTTTAGACCCTGTTTAGAACTAAGAACTTTTGCAGGAGGTTCACATCATACTGATGTCCAATGATCAATCGGAAATGGGTATTTGACCAGCGCAAATGTAGGCAAGTAAGAAGCCTGAAAGCAGTCCCCTTGGTTAATAAACACCACATGTGGAAGCATCTGTTCTCATTCTAAGTATGCAAATGGGAAAGAAGTGGGAGGAGGGCAGGTTTTCTCTTCTGAAGAGAAATGGTCATCATCTTGAGCAGGAAAAAGAAAAACATTCTCCGGAAAATGATTTCTTACGAGAACAAGAAAGAAATTATAGAGAACTGGTAACTTTGTAGTAGAAACATAGGGATTCTATGAAACAGAAGTAAAAGGTATAAAAGGTGAACTTTTTTTACCCAAATTATATTTTTAGTGACAACTCATCTATATTATTTTGAATACAAACTTCCTTACATTTCCTGTATTTATTTAATATTACAATTAGTTTATTTTAATTCCGTAAGTCTGTGACTCCTTAGGGAAGCACCCTAAAGTATTGTTTTTATTTTTGCTGTTTTCAAATATGCTTTGCTGACTGTTTTTTCACTATTTTGAAGTAACTGCACACTTACAGAAAGCTTACAAGAATAGTACTAAGAATTGCCATGTACCTTTCACCCAAATTGCCCAATGTTAATGTTTTTCCACATTTGCTTTATGATTTCCTCTCTATACATAAACATATTTTTCCTGAATCATTTAAGTTTCCTGAAACTTTATCCCTAAGTACTTCAGTGTGCTTTCCCTAAAACCAAATATACTTCTTAACTCCAAAATAATGATCAAAATAAGAGCATTAACATTGACTTAATGCTACTTTTTAATCTACAGGTCTTATTTAGATTTCTCCAATTGTCCCAATAATATCTTTAATAACAGAAGAAAACCTGGTTCTCTTTTGCAGTTATATATCATGTCTTATCTCTTTTCATCTAGAACAGTTCCTTAGCTTTTCTTTGTCTCTCTCATTCTTGCACTTGTGTTAAATGGAAGCCAGTTATTATTTAGAGCATCTCACAATTTTGTTTTATTTGATATTTACTCATGAGTAGACTTGGGTGTTCATATGTTTAGTAAGAATACCCCAGGAATTTTTTGGTTTTCTCAGTATGTCATTTTAGGAGGCATATATGGTTACTTGTACCATTACTATTAATGTTAATTTTGATCATTTGGTTAAGGTGTTTCTTATCAGAATTCTATAAATGGAAATTATTATTTTTCCTTTTGTAACTTTAACTTGGATACAGAACTTTGAAGCTATAGTAAATATGCCCTTCCTCCTTATACATTCATCAGCTATTTTTGGCATTCATTGATGATTCTTATTTGAATTTCTTACTTTGTTGGTTGCCATATGGATATCTTTTAATTCTGTCTTTCCTTTTCCATATATTACATGTCTTTCTACTAGAACAAGAAGGCTATTCTTTCTTTCCCATTCATGTTCATTTATGCTCATATATACTGATGGATTATATATTCAGTGGGTTTAGCTTGTGAAAATTGTCCTAAATTTGGCCAGTGGGAATCTCTTCAAGCTGGATCATTTCTACTTTTAGAGATTTCTTTTGTAGTACTGAGCTTCAAACCCAGGGTCTCACACATGCTAGGCAGACACTCTACTACTGAGCTATATCTCTAGCCTCATTTCTGCTTTTAAAATGGCCCATTATTGTTTGAGCACTCAGAAGCTTATCTCATATTTCCCCAGCCATTTCTTTAATGAGTCCTGGGTCTTTTCAGTGGAAAGTGGTATTTAAAGCTCATTAGAGTAATATAGCTTCTATGCCTCCAACCAGCAGAACTAGAAGATAGATGTCTCTGTGTCTACATATCACATGTATCTATATCTCTCTTTATCTCTATATATCAACAACACAAGTGCAGCTAAGGCTTCAATTTTTCAGTCCATTACTACAGAATTCATTCTAGCCTTTCTGCTTTCCATGGTTATAACCAACTTCTCTGAAAGTGTGAAACCTGCCTACCATTATCCATGATATATGTATCTATTCATAATCTTTGTCTACAATTTCATCCTATAAAAGTATTTTGATCAAAAATATTTTATGGCACTCATACATGACGGTAGGAGAAACATTTTTAAGGGCAAATTCTTGTTTTTAATTCAGAATGAAAATATGATTTTCGTTTTGAACTTCTTTGACCTTAAGCATTATAGTTTTGACCTCAGATTCTTGTTTGGAATGTTGTTTATAATCTACCAATTCTAGTTTTTCCTTATTTATCTTTTTCACAAAGAACTGTATGCTTTGGCTTGGATGCATAATAAGGTTGGATCACTTAACTAGCAAGCTTTTTTTTTAAAGATGAATTATTTGGGGTCACAATATATAAAGACCAACCAAACTAGATTCATACCGAAGGAAAATATTACTACATCATGTATCTGAAAAGTTCAGATTTAAATTTGACTTTGGGCATATTTGGTTCCAAGAATTCAAAGAACCTCATCAGGACCTAGTCACTTAGTTTCTTGCCTTTGTTTCCCTTTTCATAGCAAGGAGGCTGGGTGAAGTTTCAGATTCATATCCTCACAGCTTCCAGTTCAGGGCAAAAGAAAACAACTCCTTATAGGTTTAACAAAGAAACTGAAAATAACCGAACTGAACTTGCTTAGCTGAGGTCATATGTTTATTAATAAAAAAGTTATAGACAGGGATATAATATTTTTTCTGCTGTGTCTAGGTCACATGCCTATTCCCTAAGCCTGACTCAAACTGTGTAGAGAAAACTCTGGGGTTACCAAGGAAAATTAAAGGAATTTTTAGCAGAAGAGGAAGAGAGGACAGGCAAAAAAAAAAATTAAAAAACTGTTCAGTACAATTTTATACTTATCAACTCACTAGCTTTCCAGGAAAAAGAGAAAGGAAAAAAGTGAGGACCTATTATAGTAATTAAAACAAAAGAAAATAAAAATATATTATTTCAAATAGGCGCTGCTTTATACCAATAGAAGCTCATTATTTGAAAAGAGCACTAAAAATATTTTTAACTTTTCCACCAGTTCTGATGTCTTGATGTTGCCCTCCCTAATTTCTAGTTAACCAGTGCTATAAGGTAAGCTATCTGAAAAGTACTTTATCTGTAAAGAAAGGTACTTAAAATGTTACTGATAATTTTAAAAACAAACAAAAAGAAGCCCTCTAGTTAATTCTCAGGCCCCTACCACTACACCACAATCGTGGGTATTAGGATTCAGAATATTTTACAAATTTGCATTCTTATCAGAACTCTTGAATTATCTAACTTAGGCAATTTTCTGAGCCCTTAATTTTCTCATCTGTCAAATAACGGATTCTTATTCTGTGATTCTGACCTTCCAGTTCTGTGATTTTGTCTGTCTTCTACATATTCATTTTTATCCTTTGTTTTTATCTTAGTGGACATTTTGTATGAAGCATAGGGTAGTACCAGAGGGAGGATTTAGGGATAAAGAGAATGAGAAAGTTAAAAGTGTTTTTAAGTCTTTGCATCCAGGCAATAGTAATAACACAACTGAGTTAGGAATGTAGGAAAAAAGATTTAGAGGGTAGATAACAAGGTTTTGTTTTTGCTTTCTGGAATTTTTTTAAATGTTATATTTGAAGTATTTATAGAACCGCTTCTTTAGTTCTTCCATCATGTTTAATAGGTAATTCTATAATTACACCTAACACATTACAGTATATTTTAAATCTGTAATGCTGAACCTCAGCTGAGTCCTCACTGATGCTTGAACTACTCTTCTTCCTTAGTCAGCTACTTTTGCTTTCCTCAAAGACTGGTACAGTAGTTTATTATTCTCTTTGGGTCCCCTGCATTATCTTGGCCCCTTCCCTGTCAATTAAAATTGTCTCATATTTTACAGAGGAAAGAAAAAAATAAAGACCATTAGACTCAAATTTCTTCAGATTCTAAGTTTCACCAGCAATATCATTACACCTTTAGTCATATTTCTTTGTTCTTATCTTGGAAATAGAAATGTTCTTTCTTTTCAATACTCATCCGTCTGTCTATTCTCTTTATTCTACCTCTTGTTACTTTTTTGCATATGCTGCCCATTCCCTCCTCCAAAAGAATTTTTCTTTGGCCTATCCATTTCCTTTGACTGGAATTTTCTTGGAATGTAATACCAGTAAGCAAAATCTTTACACAAGCTTAAACCTCTTGTCCTCTTCTCCTGTGGAATTGGCAGGAGATAGCTGATAGAAAGGTCCTGTCAGCCCTTTTCAGTCCCAAACAACCATCCATTTCTCTCACACTGTGACTCCTTTGCCACTATCTCCTGGAGGGTGGATTCCTTGGGTTTCCCATCTTTGATCATTGCACAGTAGTGCAGGGCCTAAAACCTCACAGGAGATAAATTAAGGCATATTGAATTGACTTCCCAACCAACTTTTCAACCCATTTCAAATTCTGTGAAAGTCCCATTCTGAAGGTTACTATTTACCAACCAAACAAGAATGCTTTCTTTTCTGTCTTCATCATACCTGATCTCTGAAATATTTGATTGCTTAGTTTTGTTTTAAATGTCTATTCATTTTTCATTTGTGATTTTAATGTTTCTTTATTTTTCCATATTGTTATTAAAGTATTCTTTTATTATTTATTTTTAGCTATGTCTCAGAAAGCTAAAAGGCTTAAGCTTCACCCAGCAATTTAGATATTTTCTAGTCAACCTGCACCTACTTGCTGCTTCTTAAAAGTCTAACTTGCTTGATTTTTTAAATATTTTCCTCCAATTTTTATCCAATCACATTTGCTGCCTTTTCTCAATTGGTAGAATTTTCTAATTACATTCCTGGCTTTCTTATCTTGTTTTTCCCCCATTTTAATGTTTTCATGTGTTTTTTTTAATATATATATTTTTAGTTGTCAACAGACCTTTATTTAATTTATTTATATTCAGTGCTGAGAATCAAACCCAGCTCCTCATACATGCTAGGCAAGCGCTCTACCACTGAGCTACAACCCTAGTCCTCATGTGGTTTTAGCCATCATAAAATCTGGTAAAATTATAAATCAGGTATTGTGACCAGCACAAAATGAAAATTCATTCAATTGAAGCTAGATCTGTAGTCTTGATCTCTAATAAATCTTTACCTATATTTATAGTGTTTATAGCTCAGTTCTAACTTAATGTCTACTAGTACCTTCAGATTCAACATATCAGACATTTCCTTAAGCCTGCTAGTTCGTGAGTTCCTTATATATAAATGAGTAGCATCATCATCCACTGTCACCAAGTTGGAAACAGGAATTACCTCAATTTTGTGCTTCTTTTGTCTGTCACACTGTCACCACCCCTGTGAAGTAATTTGTGAAATGAATGATTATCAAATTCTCTTACTCCTTCTTGTCTTATTCAGCACTACCTACAACTCTTTTTACCATCTCTTGCCAGAACCCTTTGCAACAGTCTTCAAATTTGAATTCATGTTCCTCTAGAATTATCTTCCTTAAACATAAATTTGAACATGTCTCTGTAAACCTATGAATTATTTCCTACAGCTATATTCAGTCTAGTTAACCATTGCTTAAGGTAGTCTTTATTTTATATATATTTGAAGGATCTCGAGAAAGAAAAATTTAAAAACACAAAAAAGAACAGGAACTTGAGAGAATGGAATGGTTGAAAGGAGCTAGCTTTGAAAACAAGAAGAAATTTCTTTTTTTCCTACTTCTGAAGGACAGGTGAAAATATAAATCTGTAAACAATAGGGTATTGGGCTGAAAATGAAGGCATAACAAGAACTTGATGACTTTCCTGTAAGCCAGAAGGACAAAGTACCCTCAGGATGGTATAATCACCATGAGGGTCAGCTCACAAGTCAACTGCTAAGTTTTCAGGAATTTCCTGAGCTACTTGTTAAAGAATTGGTAACTTCAAATTTCCCATACAGAATAATTATGCCACAGAAATTGGAAAATGCTACAAATCAGAATCATACACCTCCCCATCCCACACCCAGGTACAATGTTTAATGAGTGTACAGACTTCTGGTTTTCATAAAGGGTAAGCCAGAATACTTCCAAATGATGAAGACGAAGTGGAAGTTGGAGAACATGGTTATATTGTGGAACAACCTTAATTTATATTGTTGTCAACCTTAATTTATGTTTCCCTCCAGGAAATCTCTACTATAAAACAGAAATTTTAGCAAAGGGGTAGTCAAAGAGATGGGAATTATTATATTAGGCTTTCAGATAATTTAAGGTATTGGAGAAAGAAATGAAATGTTGACAGTGGCATGGGGAAGGGCAGAGTAATTTAGTCATAAAATAATAGAGAAATATCTAAGTAAACATGGAGGAATTGTAGGGAAATATTCTGGTTGGAATATATAATTTGTGAATGTCATAAGAAATAAGAAATATATTAAGCAAGGAAATTATTTGGATCTCTGTACAAAGCATTCAGAGTACTGACAAATGAAAAAGTGGGCAGTGGGTTGTAAAGGAAGGCAATGAACTATAAATTCCGAAGATCTCAAAGGTGGTTAGATGTTTAATGTAAATCAGAGGATGAGTGATACGCCATGAACTGAAAAGGGCTGAAGAAAACAAAATTGTATTCATTCACCCAATTAAGTCAATGTCAAATGCCATAGAATACTGAGGTACTAGTAGTGCAAGTAATACTTATCAATAGTGATTCTGGGTACTCCAGCCATTGTTATCTGCAATGCTCAATACCTATAGGGAAACAAGCAGGAGCCCCAGGGACATGTGCTCTGTGTTTAATAAGGATACCAAAAACCAAGGAGAAAAGCTTTTCATATAACTTAATATTAAACAATTCCAAAAAAGCATCAAAGATTTATTCAAGAAAAAAATCAAAAGTGTTATACTTCCTTATTCTTACTTTATGATTTCATATTATTATGTTTAATTATGTGGCAGGTATTGAGATGGAGAGACAGGTTAGGTTTCACGTACCACAATTTTTTCACTTCTTTAAAAGTTCTATTCTGGTGCTGGCTGACTGACTCCAGGTAAACAGTAATTTATTCAATTTTATCAGAGTAAAGCAAAAATATCTCATGGAATATACAGTGTGTCTTCATGCAAGTGAGTAAGTGAGCTTGTATTTAAAATAAAATATTTGGATTTAACTTTCCTTATTTTTAAATGTAAACTTTTTACTTTTTCATTTCTTAAATTATCAGAGCAATGTGGGATTAATAATTTCAAAACACTAGAAAAGAGCTTGTTTAAGAGCTTGATTTAAGCCAGGTATTCTGGTGCACATCTGTAATCCCAATGGCTCTGGAGGCTGAGGTGGGAGGATCATGAATTCAAAGCCAGCCTCGGCAACTTCGCAAGACCCTGTCTCCAAACAAACTATTAAAAAAGGGCTGAGGATATGGCTTAGTGGTTAAGCACCTCTGAGGTCATTCCTGCATACAAAAAAAAAAAAAAGTGGGGGGAAGAGCTTGATTTGAAGAGAAAGAGGGAATATATAACCCATATATGATGCCCACAAATTAATAATTTTGAAGATGAATATTAATAAGTTCTTTTGCATTTGTTATAGTAGCTAATTGTATAGGCAAAGGGAAAGGTGAGTTCAAATGTTGATCCATGCTGCATGAATACAGTGAGCAATCTTTTTTAAAAGCACATAGCTTAGAAATAATATCTGTGAAGCTACTAATTTGAAAAAAAATTCTGTAATTTCTATTTACAGAATAAATCATTAAATTAAGCAACGTGTACAGCTGACCTGAAACCAATATAGCTCGAATCTGTAATTCTGTGTAAATTCCTCCTGACTAAAATGTACATTTTTTCTTGTAAATTGAAGATAGTATTGCAGTTATTCATATTTCTGACACTTAAACAGACATACATTCCTTCATCTTTTACTGTCCTTTGGGATACAGTTTAAAATTTAATAGAAGTTAGGAAATTGTTTCATTTAGGTCAGTCCCATGTTGCCACATGAATCAAAATATTTGTTTTTGTCCTGTTCATGTTCTAGATACCATACTCCTCAGCATCTCCTGGGAATTATGTAGTAAGTACATTTGGGTTTGTTTGCTCATAAGAATTGATGTTACGTTTTATTTGAGCAATGAAATAGTTGTCCAGATGTTAAGAAGAGCCCCTGTGTATTGGCCAAGAAGTGAACATCTTGAGTTGTTTCATCTGCCAACCTCAGTACATATGTTGATGTTCATTAGTGAAACAGTTATCAATCTGGTTAGCATTGCCCTAAGTACTGTGTTTTACTTCAGCATATGTTTCTGGAAACCAGTACAATGCTCTCTGTCCAATCACAAAGAGAGCCATCCTCAGTTAAACAATGATATGCTTGAATTTGCAGTTCTCCAGGAGAATAATGTATGCCCCCTCCCCAACCCACTCACCACACATAAAGTTTAACATCTAAGAAGATGTTAAACTTTCTCCCAATCACAAAGTGAATCAGACAGCAGAATAATGCCTAGTAGTTTGCAAATATCTTCTATTTTTTGTTATTCTTAAAAACTGAAAACACCAACTTTTTCTCATTGTTTTTTAATACATGGTAAAATTTTTTCTAGTAATTCATATAGTCCTGAAGTTAAAATTGCAGGTTTTATATAAACTCTTGAACTCACAAATGACTTTTTAACCATAATCAAATTTGATTCTTGATACATCTCAAGGCCACCATAAAGGATAATTTGTTATAATTTAGGGGGAAATGCCTAATAGAGAAGAAAGAATAAAATGATAAAAAAGGAAATTTTCCTAAGGAAATGTTCAGAGGTTGGGGTCAACTGGAATGGAAATTAAAGGAGTACATGAGAAGAAAATCAACGAGCATTGTACCTGCCTTAGGAATAGTGTTTATTAACATAGTGAAAAGTGCACACTGCATTGGACCTGTGAACTTAGTGCTTAATGTTCCTACAAGCTATATAAACTAAGGAAGTTTAATTTCCTTCACATTTTGTATGAAACAAATCGTAAGTAAGAAAATTGGGGTAAAACTATTTTAAAAATCATTTAATAAGCCTCATACAGAGTTTAGTGATAATATAGATTTATTTGAAGGGAAATTTAAGTTGTTTATTAAATACCAAATACATTTATTATTTGAAATAATTGGTAGGCTGTATCTACACACTAAGAATGAAATGAAAATTTAGTCATGTAAGAGTTAATGTAACATGGGACATCTGAAAAATTCTGAAACCCATTGTCTGAATTATCCATTTTGATTGCCTGAATTAACTTCAGAACATCCTAATCTCTACTTCAGTATGAGTGTGTAGCTGTAGTCTTAATAACCCACAGCATTAGGCAGCATTGTATCTCATTTCTAATTGATGTTATTGATAACTGAATGTATTCTACTCCAGAACTGTTGCAGTTGATGCTGAAAAAAGAAATAGCAGAATGTATCTGAGTTTCTTTGGTTTTTAAAGATATTCTCTTAAGTGAATATCTTTTTTGCTTCCTATTTTAAAGAACAGTGATACAAAATGTAAGAAAATTACAGTAAACTAAATCACAAGTGCACATGAATTATTTCTATTTTATGGATTTGTAAAAGCACCCTTAAGTGGTTTCTCCTTAACCTCATTATACCTGACGTGATTAAGTCATGAATAATAAATCAGTGCTACAGGCTCATTGTTTTTGGAAACTTGTCAAAACAATCTCAACATAGTTAAGCTAAATTGTGTTTTGCATAATATTGAAATGATGGTGCATTCAAAGAAAATAAATTATGAAGAAATATATTTCCTCTGTTATTTTCAAATTGGATTATTATAGAGATAAATCTTTGTTTTCCTTACATTGTTTAATTAAATGCCTTATTTTTACTGAAATTTTGTATAATTTAGGGTCCTCCAGGAGGTGGAGGGCCACCAGGAACACCCATCATGCCTAGTCCAGCAGGTATTGTAATTAAACTAGCCACATGGGCTTTTGATTACTAGAATAAAATCACAAAATTTAGAAAATTGTTTATTCAAAAAATTGTTTTATGAAATAAAGTTAGTAGTAGTCATTATCTCATGGTTAAAGAAGTAGAGTAGAGGTAGCAAGTAGGAAGAAACAGAGTTGTAAAATAACTATACTGTTAAGTTACATCAACTTCAGAACATTTTTGTTGTGTGGGTAACTGATTTAGCATGAAAACTGTTCATTGGTATGAATTGCCCAATAATTTATCAAACTTAATGATTCCTTGAAAATGAGAAAAAGATCCATAGCTCATATCTTAGAAAAAAATCTGTATAATATTAATGAAACAGATCTATTAGATTTAAAATAACAAATCAGAGCCACCACATCTGTCATCTTGCTAAGATGAATATACATGTGCTCACAGTTTTAATTACCCTATTTATAGAAATTTATTTATTAGTAAATTTACTAGAGTGGGAAAAGTTTTTTGAATCTTCTAAATTGAAATGTTACTTCAGTATACCCATATGCATTTTACATAGTTATTTCAAATAGCTTTACCCTTTTTTCTTGTGACTGTAATACAGACTATTAGATGTGTTTGGAGACTCTACTGGTTGGAGTTTAAATGAGTATAGTTTTAAAAAATACTCTGGTAACATATATCAAAAGCAGTGAAAAAGTTCATACCATTTGACTATAATCCCAACACTAGAAATGATTAAAGATACAATCCAAGATTTATGCACAAGGATGTTCATTTGTCATAGTCAATAGTGAAATAATCAACATAATTTTCACTCTTAATCCACTTTTAGTGAAGTTATTGAATTAATTTGTATAACATGATGGAATATAATTAAAATTTCATTAAAGTTATTTTCAAAGAATTTTTAATGAGAAAATAAATGCTCATGATTCAACACAATATGATCATAAGTATACATATAAATGCATATACATATATATATATATGTTATATATATCAAAAATCTAAAAAGTAGGGGAAAAGAAACTGTTGGAATTACTTCTAGGTAATAAAATAGGAAATTTTTATAACTAGAAATAATTTTTAATTGTTTCATTGTTGAATTCATATTTTAACTGTTTGGTGAAGTTTGAGATATATAGAAACTTAAAATTCATGTCATTAATGATCCTCAAAAATAAGTTTTTAAATTTTTAACTTTCAAATTTCAATAAAACCAGTTTGACAATACAAAATTTTACTTTACTTCACTAACTCTTTATACTGTACTCGTAAATATTTTATACTCTCTATCCTCAAAGCATATTCACTATTAATAAAATTCATTGAAGATAGAATTATATGGACAGGTCATCTCCCCTACATTTACATTCTTGTATCATGGAGTCAATGTTTAATTTATGAAGGGAACATGTGATTAAGAAACACTTTATCTACAAGACTAAAGAAAATTGGAGCAACTCTAAGCATTGCAAGTGATAAGTAATTTTACCACTTCTAACTTTCAAGTTAGAAATTGCAACCAGCATATCTTCCAGGCATTCTTTTATACTCATTATATATTCATTCTTTATCACAATCACTCCTCTAATATTAAATCAACACCCCTTGGCCCCCAAAATAGGTGCCAAAAATTCACTTTACTGTAAATTTCTTCTATTAATTAAAAAAGTCAGACAATTTCTAGAAAAGGACACCCTATTTCTCTATATTCTTTATCAGGTGAAATTATATTCTCTGTTGGTCTTAAAAATGATAAATTCATGTCCTTTCTGCATAGTTAAAATATATAGCTCATTTTTCCTTTCACCAAGACTAACAATAATTCAGTTGAAAACCCATTTGAAAGTTGTATGTATTTAAAAGATAATCTAAGATTTCTGAAAGAGAACTTTGCATGTCATAGAGTTTATTCCATTTGTTAAATCCAAGTTAGCCAATATTTATTTTCTGAGGCATGTGATCTCAATGAGATTATTATAGCCTAAGTGAAAGTAGAAGACAAAAATAAGACAATATGTAGACTGTTATTCAAGGCAGAATTTCTTGGTGGGGGAACCCTTGTTTACTTGGAAATATCAGGAAAAAAATACTTCATGGAATAGGTAACATTTTAAATAAGTCTTGAATTTCAGTAGGTGGGAACTTGGGAAAAGATGCTTGGAGGAAAAGAAAACAAAAATTCAAAGATGGGAAAATTTGGTCATAAGCAGGAAAGAACCAATAGCCTAGGTATATAACAACATGAAAATCATTAAAGCCACAAAAATAGATTGAGACCTCACTTAGTATAAAGAGGTAGGGGTCAGCCTGAGGGACTATGTAGTAATCTATGTAGAATCTATTTTAATTGTAGGAATTAACTAAGAGACATGTAAATTTTTTTAAACACTCTAAAATGTTACAGATTTGTATGGGTTATATACTACACTTATTTTATAATAATGAATCAAGAAAAAAATGAGCAAGAAGAATTTTATTTAAAAAAACTGTTGGGTGGAGGAATCTGGCTTTTACTTTAAACAAGAGAGTTTTTTATTCCAATTACATAATCTCGTTCTAATCTCTTTCTTTTTAAATTAAGCCAGGATATTCTACCTGCTTTTACTAATTAATAGCTAAAATGATTTATCTTTAGAATTTTTAGATAGTAACCTAAGGAAATAATGAAAGTTGAAAAGATAATAAATGTGAATTTTAAGAGATTTTTGTTGTATGCATACATGTGGTTGCTTAGAGAAGTCAAAAAATATCCACGTTTTTTAAAAACAAAAAATTTTACTGTAACCTTTTAGATTGTTGAAGTAATAATTCTTTGACCTGAATTACTAAAGTGACTATTTCTGTTATCATATACCTATCATACCATCATAGGTAGAATGACAGTTTTGGGGTCAGACTCCCAGATACTTGTTTCCAAATAGTAGTAATAGCTATCTCAGGTGTCACAGCTCTCAATACCTATGTATATCCAGTTCATCTTTGTTGTTTTGTGATGGCTTTTGTATAGATTATAAAGTAAGATATCAATTAAGTAATATTTTGTTTCAGATTCAACTAATTCTGGAGACAACATGTATACTTTAATGAATGCAGTACCTCCTGGACCTAACAGACCTAATGTAAATATGATTTTTTCCTTGGGGGGATATATTTTAAGACTTTCAAACTCAATACATTCTATTTCCTGAGTATTATTTAAACTTTGTATTTTATTATCCAAGAGACTATTGGATATCAGAAAAATTCTTTCTAGACTCTAGATTGAAGAAAAAACAGCATCGAATGCATAGGTTCTTATATAAATATAAAAGTGAACCTAACTATAAATGCTGACCTCTCAATTTATCTGAAATACTGAATGATTAATACTATTTAAAATGACAAGTTGTGTATAATCATTTATGTTTATATCATTTTCAGCACTATTTAATTTTTTCATTGTGATTTTTCTAATCCTCCTGAACTTGAAAGTAAATTAGGAATTTGCATATGCACATTTTTCTTTATATTATGAAATCTAGGGTTTAAATATGAAACTGAGACAGTTTTACAAGAAGAATATGGTCGTGATCTTTCCTGTAAAAAGTGCATAGGAAAATATTTATCCATGATATCAGGCCTACATGGTAACAAAAAATTTACAACAGATTATAGTTGTAAATATAATCTAAATAAATAAATGTAATGATAACATATAATTAAATAAATTAAACTAATATTTATTATAACATATAACAATGTATATAACAATATAGCTAAGACTATGCATAAAACATTATACTACACATACACGTATATATAAATATATAGCATATAGCTGAAACTGGAGAAAAATAAGAAGTACATTTGTTTTGTGTTAAACTACCAAACATGTATTTATGTGTTGTTGTCTTTTAAAACACTGTGGGGGCCAGATAAAAAGACCAAACCTAATAAATTCACAGGCTAATGAGTTTTCTGGCTCTAGTTGCTCAGTTCAGATCTAAACTATGCTTTTAATAAAAGCTGAATAATAACATTAAGTTCAAAGTCAATCCTTGACTTATCAGTGAGTATATATATTACATGTCATTTTACTAAAATTTCAATGAGCTTTTAGATAATTAATTTTAGGTAGCAAAATTATTCTTCTCCTGGGAAAACTTGAAATCATGTGGTTTGTGTGCTCACAGTGGTAAAAATCCCCCATATTTCCACACAGTCATGGTAGTATTTGGGTTTATGTACTGAATTTTTTTTTCCTCCAAAAACCTTTATGATTGGTAACTACCACTGCCCCTTCCATATACACATGAACACACTCCACATTGAGTATTCTGCAGCATATACCATAGAAGGATTGCTTTAGTCATGGGAACTTTGAAGAAAAAAAATATTTTCAGCAGATTGTCTTAGCTCTAAGCATAAGATAACTTGGCTTCAAACTGGACTCTAAGTTTCCTCAGAAGTATTCTAGGGAGATGAGAGGAAGACAGTGGGCAAGCCATTGACTTTCCATTACCAACTCTACTATAGCACATCTTTTCACAACTGTTTTATACCAGACTTCTAATATTTAAGATGTTACTTGGAAAGGAGAATTCCACTGCTTTAAAATATGTTAACTAGAACTGCTATAGAATATGTGACTGTCCAGAGAAATGCAAATCAAAAACACCCTAAGATACCATCTCACTCCAGTTAGATTGGCAGCCATTATGAAGTCAAACAACAACAAGTGCTGGCGAGGATGTGGAGAAAAGGGTACACTTGTACATTGCTGGTGGGACTGCAAATTGGTGCAGCCAATTTGGAAAGCAGTATGGAGATTTCTTGGAAAGCTGGGAATGGAGCCACCATTTGACCCAGCTATTCCCCTTCTCGGTCTATTCCCTAAAGACCTAAAAAGAGCATACTACAGGGACACTGCTACATCGATGTTCATAGCAGCACAATTCACAATAGCAAGACTGTGGAACCAACCTAGATGCCCTTCAATAGATGAATGGATTAAAAAAATGTGGCATTTATACACAATGGAGTATTACTCTGCATTAAAAAATGACAAAATCATAGAATTTACAGGGAAATGGATGGCATTAGAGCAGATTATGCTAAGTGAAGCCAGCCAATCCCTAAAAAACAAATGCCAAATGTCTTCTTTGATATAAGGAGAGTAACTAAGAACAGAGTAGGGTCGAAGAGCATGAGAAGAAGATTAACATTAAACAGGGATGAGAGGTGGGAGGGAAAGGGAGAGAGAAGGGAAATGGCATGGAAATGGAAGGAGACCCTCAGAGTTATACAAAAGTACATACAAGAGGAAGTGAGGGGAAAGGGAAAAATAATACAAGGGGGACAAATGAATGTCAGTAGAGGGGGCAGAGAGAGAAGAGGGGAGGGGAGGGGGGATAGTAGAGGATAGGAAAGGCAGCAGAACACAACAGACACTAGTATGGCAATATGTAAATCAATGGATGTGTAACTGATGTGATTCTGCAATCTGTATATGGGGTAAAAATGGGAGCTCATAACCCACTTGAATCAAAGTGTGAAATATGATATATCAAGAACTATGTAATGTTTTGAACAACCAACAATAAAAAATTAAAAAAAAAAAGAATATGTGACTGTCAAGTTGAGACTGCCAAGCATTAGCTATGTTCAGCTATCCCTCAGGAACTAAATGTATTTAACCTGTAAAATGAAATTATTTATTATGTCCATTTGAACAAATGGCCTTCTAAGAAAAAAAATGTTAATGTTGTCATAATGATGTTGACTTATTCTTCTTAATAAGCCAATACATTTAACAGCTTCTTAAGAACTATCTTTGGTTTATAATAGAAAGTTTGTTGGGATCATAGGAGAGAATACTTATCATTTGCATGGCTGTCTAGTTGGGGATATCTAAAAAGAAAATTTTGAATTTAAATGAACATTAGCCTGAACATCCAGAGCATAGAGAAGATGAACTGAGAGGACTGGGACAGTTCAATGAGAGAATCTATAAGACTGAAAAAAAAAATCAAGCAAAACTCTCTATAAAACTCTCTATAACTTAAAAAAACTCTCTATAACTTAAAAATGAAAATAAATTGTGGCAATGTCTTGTAATGTTAAAGGTAGATGTTGTAACACTAAGATAAAATTTGTTTCAATATGATCACAATCATTTTCTTCATTTTTAATATAGTTTCCAATGGGTCCTGGGTCAGATGGTCCCATGGGTGGATTAGGAGGAATGGAGTCACATCACATGAATGGCTCTTTAGGTAAGGATTTTATAAGTATAGAATAAATTCAAAACAAAACCTTAATTCTATGTAGTGGATTCTATGGTTTGCAAAAATTTTCTGTCCAGATACTTATTTTGAGATACTTCAACTTTTACCTCAGAATGATACTTCAATCTACAATATATTGGTTATGATAACTCGAAATCACTTGAAAACAAGAAATGTAAGAGTTGCTCTTCCCTTGCTCATATTCTTAGACATTTACTTTAATCTGTGAAAATCTAAGTGGTTTATGACAAAGGAAATATTGCTGCTTTGAGCATTTATCATGCATGCCTCACTCAGAGAACTACATTGTCCTCCCAACTGGTTTCTTTCTCTCCAGTAGTCTGTGGACACAGTCTCAGAAGAATTTCAGTTCTCTGCAAGAATTTCTTAATTTTGTTTTTATATTTTATGTTTGTCTCCCTTTAAAAATAAAATTGGTAATCACATTCCGGATAATCTGAATGGTTCCCTTGTAAGACAACACTGCTTACGTTGTCTTCATTACAAAGCTGATTTCAAGTATGTAATTGAAAGATGAAAACATGCTTCATATATGATGCCTTCTTACCAAATGAAGCCAAATATCCACAAGGTGAATAAAAATTTTTACATAGTGAGAAGTAGAGATGAATGGTACAAAGTTGACTAGATTGCACAACACATTATAATTGTAGGCAAGACAAATACAAAACCAAAAGAAAAATGTATCTTATGTCTGTCTATATTTAAGTGACATAATCATAGACTAATTTAAAAGTCGACATTGGAAGTAAGAGACTGTAATAATTTTTTTTTTCTTTTAGAAAGGGTCTTTTATGAGTTGGGATATAGCTCAGTCGGTAGAGTGCTTGCTTTGTATGCACGAGGCCCTGGTTTCAATCTCCAACACCACAAAAAGGGGGGGGGGGTGTCTTTTATTTAAACTGGACAAACTATACCTATGAGCCATTTAAGCTAGCTACAGATTTTACTCCCTCACCCCAAGGTTAGGAAATGCTTTCCTGTGATACTTGAAAGACTATGTAACTTCAGAAATTATTTGCAAATTGCAACAAGTTGATAGGATTCATGCTAATTTTGCCTCGATTCCAAAGTCACACTTTGTTCTATTATTATTTTTAACATGCACTATGTAATTTCAGTAGCTACTAACTATGTGTGACTATTTAATATGAAGTTAAATAAAATTTAAAATTCATTCATTCAGTTACACTGCCACATACAATGTGCACAACAGACACAGTAATAGCTAATGGCTTCCATAATGGATATCACACAGAAATGTTTTCATCATCACACCAAGTTCTGTTGGGCAGCATTATTTACACCCCCCACCCTGGATTGGGCCCATGGATACTCTACCACCTAAGTACATCTCCAGCCCTTTCTTTTTATTTTTATTTTGAGACAAGATGTCGGCAAGTTGTAGCTAGGCTGGCCTCCAACTTGCAGTCCTCCTGCCTCAGTCTCCCAAGAGCCTGGGATTAAAGGTGCATACCACCATACCCAGCTAGACAATGCTATTCCAGAATTTTGTTTTCCAATTTCTTTCAAAACAATTCACTTTTCAATCTTTTTACTTGTAGAACTAGTCACAAAAAAAATGACACTTGGTCATAGAATACTCAGTTATACTATTCGCTGGAATAAAATTTTCAAAAGAGTTTTATATATACTTGGCAACTGGTTCATTACTTTCTATAATGAACACTATTTTACATATTTGCATATATATATGATTGCATGTATTCAATATAAAATATGTAGCAATTTGTTATGCCTGTTTATTTACAATAATGTTAAGCTCTACTTGTGAAGCTGATTAAATGCCATACTATTAAAATGTTATAATATTTTTATTCCATGAAAATAAAATAGTTCAGAATAAAACTAAATTTTGGCAAAGATCTAATTGTTGTTTGTTACTTAATGAGTGATTCCATTTCTTATGTAAGAATCAATATTATTATTCATTTCTCTCAGAATCAAAATTAAAATGCACTAATATATTTTCAAATACAATATTTTAAGTTTTGACCATGAGTGTTGATTGCTGTCAATTTTAAAACATTTATTAGGAATACTTTTTTGTTATTATAATAAAATATGGTTCAAAAACAATTTTGTTTCAGAAAACATATATAGAGGTGTGTGTGTGCATACACACATATATAATGTATTTTTTAAAAAGTTTTAAACTAGATAAAAATCATATATACATATATACATATTTAGTTTAAAAAAAAATTCTATTTATTTAAAAAAAATTTTTTTACATTGCCAGAGAACAAAACCAGGGCCTCACACATACTAGGCAAGTACATCATTCCCCCTCTTTGTTAAAAATTATTTTGATTTTGAGACAGGGTCTCACTAAATTGCCCATACTGGCCTCAAACTTATATTCTTCTGTCTCAACCTCCTAAGTAGCTGGGATTGCAGGTGTGTGCTGCTGTGCCCAACATGAATAAGATACATAAATGATCTCTCTAGTGTTGTATTTTCAGGAATCTATGATAGGGATTTTATTTATTCTGCAATAAAGATATAGATGATAGGGAACTAGAGGTAGAATTTCTTATATTTGTCATCATATTGCTGATACACCTTATAGTAGTGTTTAATTTATAAATGATCTCTTACATAATAATACTTTCTTTTTATATTTTTCTTCAGGCTCAGGAGATATGGACAGTATTTCCAAGGTGAGTACTATGCATTCTGTGTTGTTTTTATCTGAATTTTATTCCCCATAGAAGTCAAAGATTATTAGAGTAACTGAATTTTGTTCCTAAACAAAAGTTTAAAAATAGAAGTCCCAGATGTGATTAATTGGCAGTTAAAAATATGAATTTATATAATTTGTGGGAAGAGGTAAAATGAGTCTTTTAGACATGTTTCTAAAACGACTAAGATTCATATATAAGGCATATTATACAGGATTAACTTACACTCAGTAATAACCAATTTAATCACAATATGATGTTACTTATTTATAAAGTAAACTGACAGTGTTTAGATAATATTTTGATGATGTAAAGGTGTTTAAAGCAATATGTTTGTCCTTTTGGGGGCTAGCAGAGTCAAAACAATACTCTGAAAGCTCATTATTGGCCTGTGAGAAATCAATTCAAAATACTTGAAAAGGTGGCTATACATGTTAGAAGGCCATTGCCTTTGTACACTCAGTTGCTTTTTCAAACCCTCATTGGGCAATGTTGATATATGCAATCATTATTTTTGTCCCCCAAATAGAATAAGAAAGTAATTAGAGGAAAATTATATTACTACAAGTAGGAAAGTGTATGTGTCTGCATTTTTCTTCCTTCAATAGTCTGAGGATCTAAATTAATCCTTTACTAAAATGCCTTAATTTTTTTTGAATAATAATGCCTAAATACTTTTTAGGTCATGATGAATTTAAAATAGCTCTCTGAGTCAAATATATTTAGAATGCTTGATAAGAACTAATTATTGCTAGCACTAGAATGACTTGCTTAGAAGTCTGCTTTTATCAGTAAATAGAAAAATCCATTAAAGGGTGACTTTGCTTTTAATTCTATTCCTAATTTATATTCATGTGTATTAATATAAAATTTCCAGTGCCAAGGAACATAAAATAAGATTGATCTACAAAACATTTTGAATTAAGACTTCATTCTCAAAAATATTTTAAATTGTAATCTTGACATTGTACCTGTACTATTTGGCTACTTGGCCTCACAAGCTCTATAAGCACAATGGGTGTCTGTGTTTAGGAACAATCCAAAAGGTCTTTAAAAAAATAGATAAATATTTGAAATGTATACTAGCTTATCTCTGTGGGAAATAGTATTCATAAAGCCTGTTTTCAAATAAGATTCCCTGTATAATTTTATTAGTGCCTTCTTTCTGCGAGGCACCTTTGCAAGTGAAGTGACCATAAGCATATTAGGCTATCTCAGGTAATTCTAACAACTGAGTTAGCTGAATTGTTTTCTTTATGGTGAAATTTCTAATGTCATATTTAAGAAGCAATTATCTAGAGAGAGAGAGAGAGAGAGAGCAAGAGAATTTTTAATATTTATTTTTTTAGTTTTCGGCGGACACAACATCTTTGTTTGTATGTGGTGCTGAGGATCGATCCCAGGCCACACGCATGCCAAGCGAGTGCACTACCGCTTGAGCCACATCCCCAGCCCCTAGAGATACTCTTAATTATACAAAATTAGCATCACCCAGATTGCTATGGGTCATATTCCTAAAATTTCCACTAACAACCCTACACTTTTACATTAGGTAAATATAAATAAAATTCTATATGGAAAGTACTTTATAATTTATAAAGCACTTTAAAATTTTAAATAACATCATAATGATGAATTAAATGCTATTTAATCTGCCCTCATATATCAGATCTATTACCACCCCTTCTGTGCTTATTTTGCCATTCCTATTCCTAGATACAAGGTTTTTCCACTATATTGTGCCCATTGCGATTAAGATTCCCTTGTCTAATGATATATTGTTTATACTCCCATCACTGATTGGCCCTCCATTATGTACTTTTCTGTACTGGTGTTGCCTTGTGCACTCTGGGGAGACATAGACATAAAAGTCTTCTTCAAACACAAACATGGTTTCTGTCCTCAAGTGGTTTATACTTAGGCAAGAGTTCTTTCATTCAATAAATGTTAAAGCACCAAGGCATTCTGCTGGGCTATAAAAATCCAAAGCTAACCAAGATATGGTCTCTGCTCTCAAGAAGCTCAGTGTAACTGGAGCGATCAAATAGGATTGGGAAAAACTTTTACCAAGTGGAGTTCATACGTACTTAACATTAGAATTTCCCGTCAAACAGAAAATATGTCACTTATGAATATTCTGGAAATGACTAGTTATTTGCATCTGCCTTCAAATGAATTCCTGAGCAACTCATTTCTGCACTGCCCTTACTCTAGGTTCACTGGCTATGGGCACTGAGCTGGCTGTCTCAGGGTAATAGTACCACAAGTGTCTGTGGCACTCTAGTCACTTTTGTCTCAGAAGCAGCATCATGCATACTGTATACTCCCCACTGCCAATCATTTTTATCTCTACTTCTGTCCACTCACAGCCTAATTTTTTTCAGTCTTTTACTATGAAGTATGAACAATCATTAACTCCATTTTTCCCATCTTTCTTTTTTTTCTAACACATATACATCTATGCTAAGAAGCTTTCTCTTTCCTTTCCTTTCTTCCTGGTTTCATTGATTTACACCCTAATCTTTTCCTAGTCTCTATTACTTGTGACTCAGAAGATAATCTCAATTATTAATGCCTAGTAATTTTGTTCAAAATTCCTCTCAGTTAATTCTCCAGTTAAATCTGCATTTTGTGAAGCACCAGTATTGCTTTTTAAAAAAACTCTTACTTCCTTTTAAAACATTGCTTGTATTATTACTTTAGTTCGTTTTTTCTAGTTTTTAAATTGTATATGTTCTATTTTATCTATGAGATAAATTAAAAGTACCAAATAAAAACTGGCTCTACTACTTCCATGTGGTGGGACTGTGTTACTTAATCTCTCCCAGTTTAGTTTCCTTACCTATAAAATAAAGTTTATAGTTAATTCCCTAACTGTATCATAAAATTGTCAAGGATCAAGTGTGAACATATGCTAAGGGCTATGAAGTATATGGACATGAAATATCTTTCTTCTTAATAGTTAATACATTGCTTTTTGGGAAAGGCTAGAAACAGTCACTGTCAATTGCAGGTTGACAACACTGTTTCAGTGTCAGAATGAATTCAAAGCTTTACATGAAGAGTTTCAAATTATTTCTCAGTTGAATATTTCCTACAAAATCCATATAAATCTTTCTCAGAAATGCAGAATTAGTTTTAAATTTAGAAGTCTTTTTAAAATGAAATGTGAAACTCCTTTGATCCCTTCTGCAACTAAAAAATCATCCATTTAATCAATTGAAGGAAAGTATGTTCCTTTGGTGATGTTTTAGGGATTGGGGTGGAGCTAAGCATGTGATTTGTTTTCTTAGAAGGAAAGCATCTACAGATCTGTGGCTCACATTAAGCTACTTCACATTTATATTTTTGAGTTTAAAGAAAAAAAATTCTATGAAAAGGAAAGATCTGATCATATCATGTTTAATAAATGTTTAAAGTAGTCTTTTGAACCTGTAGTTTTCTGACCTCAAGAACCTTAGTTTGATTTAGAGAGAACACATGAGAACTAGATGGGCTTGGATGAAGGATTTTCAGCATCATCTATGGGGTGCTGGCCCCAGTTCTAGCTCAGTTGTACCCACTGGGAAAACAGGTTGTTTGTCCTTTGAGGGGCTAGCAGAGTCAAAACAACACTCTGAAAGCTCATTATTGACCTGTGAGAAATCAATTGAAAATCGACTTCCCAAGACCTTAATGTCAATATTATTTTATTCTAATTAAAGACATAGCCAAAGTTTCTGTAAAAATCTACATTTGACTTGAAAAAAAAAGTTTTAAAGAGTTTGAAAGGGTTTAGAACAATTTTTGAGGATGGAAGAAGGGACAATAACTTATTTAAAAAGGATATGAAAAAACACTGCAAGGTAAATTTAGAGATCAGAAAGTCTAAGATAAAATGGTAGCCAAAATGTGTGTGTGGTATATTACTTATGCAAATCATGCACATATATACATTTCTATATGACATCATAGCTTATGTAAGAGAAAAGCTCCAGAGTAAAGAAAGGGTAAATGAGAATGTGATAAAAATTTTTGAAGATGGAATCAGTAAATCCTAACTATATTTTCTCAAGCTAAATTCAAGACTATGAGTACAAAATAAAGTACACATCAACTGAAGTAAGAAATTTAATTAATGCGAATATTGTAGTTAAAAGTAATCTTTACCTGTATTCTTTTGTGTTCCCTATTCTCTAATTATATTATCAAGTGATTGTACTGCCTTCCTGACCAACCTAATTCCTTTTGTGCATGACATCCTTACCTTGATTATGAACTCCACTGGAGACACAAATACGGCCACAGTTAGATGACGTGGGCACACAGTTTATTACCACCAGTCTTGGGCTGGGTTTCAGTACCACTGTCTTAACTCTTCCTCAGATGCCAATTGTGAGTGTGCTCTTGAGCCTCTCTCTTCATCAGGTTACTCAGTGATCATGGACAGCACAGTTTTCTTAAGACTCCCCATTGAGAAGCTTTTGTTGCTTTCACAACATTTTGCAAAGATCACTTCAGGTCAAAACAAAACAAAACAAAATATTTTGTCCTTATTTCTTCAATGTTTTTCAAATATGGTCCAATGGGCTGAATAGGAATACATTTCAGAAATTATATTACCTTAGTTTTATAGGTTATGCCCTTTCATTCTTCCTCTCAACATCCTTATGTATCATCCCTCTCCCCTTTCCAAAATAAAAGAGTGTAAGTCTGAGTCATCTGAAGAGAGCCTGGAAAACAGGAGTAGTAACCCTGGAAGTATTTTGGAAGTATTTAACTATTAAAAATGCAAGATTACTTTCAAATTCTAAATATTTAAAAATCAGCACTTTGACTCAGGAATCATAATTGCAGTTAGCTAAATTTCAAATTATAAATGAAGAAATGATGTGTGGCAAAAATACAGCAGAGACCCGAAGCACCCCAACTGATCAGGGTTGCACTGATCCCCTTAGATCACCTAATGTGCTGCTGGAAGTCTGATGTCACACCAAGACTTGAGACTGCTCATTTTATACATTTATTTGACAATGTGTATAAGTATACAACTTCCAGATGCATCCTTAAATTTTCTCATATGTTTGTTAGATTATTTTTATTCTAATATTAGCAATTTCTCTATTATGTACAAAATGACAGAAATCTATCAACTGAACTATGGTACATGTATGAAGACACGAAGGATATGACTCTACTTTGTGTACAGCCAGAGATATGAGAAATTGTGCTCTATGTGTGTAATATGAATTGTAATGCATTCTGTTGTCATATATAACAAATTGTAATTCTCAAAAAATGACAGAAATCTATGTGTTTGCCAAAAAAGATAGATTTGGGGTAAATCTTACAATACTTATATGAGTCTAGTTTCCTTTTTGAGCTAAGTCAACATATTTCTGTTTTCAAAGTAAATGTACTATTTGATTAATAACTAATGGATTCTAAAGTAGTATACTTAGTTAAATTTTACTTAAATTTTTTAAATTACCCACATTGATTTCAAAGTACAGTTAACTTTATATATGCTTGTATAAGTAACATTTTCAGAAAAAAAATTGTCAAAAAACAAAAATAGAACTTTTTTATGCTATGAAAGTATGGTTGCCAAGCCCTTGGGGTTCGTTGGTATATAGAACTCCTATGGACTTCAGAGGATCCTTGTTCTCAGATCCTCCCTGTGGGGTGCACAGCAAGACAAGATACAAGTTGTGTTTCCACCAGCTCATCTACCTGCCTCTGCTTTACAGTTTAACCATATTCTTAAAAAGCACTTGTTCTTCTGGGAATAACTCATTCATGAAATTTTAATGTTTGCAATATACCTTGTTTTAGTTAAATCAAATCCTCTGAGCAATTTTCTTTAAAAAATATAAAAACTTATTCCAAAACAGAATATATAATGGCAGTGGCCTAAGGAAAAAAATCTAAAATTGTTTTTTCATTTGAAATAGCAATGAAAATGTTTAACACTGAAGTTTTTTTTAATAAGTTAATAAATTGCACCTTGGAAAGAGTCCCGTGGGTCATAGTTGTAATAACAAATAAACATGATTTATATGCCGTTGCCATTCTGTATTTCCCATTGATGTGGAGTATCAGATATTCCTGCATAGCTCAAATTACATAATAATAACGACACTAACAAATTTAAATAGAATATGAAGCAGTGCACTGCTAACTTCATGTTTGATTAGATTGCTAATAGCAGCCATTTTATCTTAGAAGGAAGTTTCAAAGTAAATCTACTTTTAAACTAGTAAGAGAAAAAAAAAACTCTAAAGCAATTTACTTTTCAGCCTTCTTTTTCTCTGAAGACACACAATTAATTCTCAAGTCTTACGATATTTCTTGTTTTTAACTACTGTTCTTAACTATCTTCCTTGCTTCCTTATGGTTTGTATAACAAAGAGTTGAATAGTATCTATAAACTGCATATAGAATTAAAGGGATGTGTTTATTACAGCAGTAACCTTTCAAAGTTTGATTAATGAAATTGCTGAGGGAATTGTCATTCCACCATGCTTGTCTGTGAGGGTTCTCTCTTCACCGTGCCCCTGTTGGGAAATTTTTTTAAACTCTGCAGAGTTCTAGGAGCTCTATAAACTGAGGATGGGAAGTTGAATAAATATTGATTCTAAGGCTAAGAAAATAGCTATTGTAGGTTATTTGGGGTATTTTTTTGGTTTGTTTTTAAATTTTCATTTGGGAGAGTATTAGTACTTGCCAAGGTACAAAGAATGAACTAGAATACGTGGTAGAAGTCTAAGATTAAAATTATAAGTCTGCTTTGTCCTTAGAGATGCTGCTGTAGATTCAGTTTTTGAAACAGTACAATGCAAGAGGGAAATTAAAATCTTCAACAATGCCTTGTTTTCTAAATCTTGTTTACAGAATTCTCCCAATAATATGAGCCTGAGTAATCAACCGGGCACTCCAAGGGATGATGGTGAAATGGGGGGAAATTTCTTAAATCCTTTTCAGAGTGAGAGTGTAAGTATTCCCTTGACTATATTATTATATACAGATTTTATTTCTGAAGCTCTTCTATTACAATAAATGCATAAAATCATTATTATTTCTGTTTGTCTAGAGTTCAATAGGTTGATCTTTAAAAAGTTACAGGAAACTTTAAAGTAAAATTTCTTTAAAATTTTTTAAATAAACTTCTCTTATATTCCTATTCTATCTACATAGTTACAAAACCATAATACTAATTTTCTCATAGAGAACACTTACTACGAATAATGAAAATGGAAACAGGTTGTTTATTTGATGTGTCTTACAACTTTAAATGTTACTAAAATGTTTGCTAAAAAAAATAAATCTATTCTCAAGGCTGTCCTTAAAGTTGTGAAAATAATCTATCAGTGTTTTGGAGGCCATATTGGTGGTCTGTTAACCTGAACTGGATACTTACATCAATCTTTGAGTGTGATTACATTGTTAAACAAAAGCAGTATCCTTCCATATCTCCATAGAAGTGGACAGAACCAAAAAGTGTTGTAATCAAAATCATTTGTTCATTTAACAGACAATTTCTGATCACTTACCATGTGCCAAGGCAATATGCTAGGTACTAGAACGAGACAAGATGGTGCTTTTTCTTAAGGAGTTTTAAACCATTATTTCAAGCTGGATGCCATGGCACATATCTGTAACGCCAGCTACTCTGGAGGCTGATGCAGGAGAGTTTGAGGCCAACCTGGGCAACCTAGTGAAACCCTATCCAAAAACAAATCAATAAACAAACAAAACAAAGCCAACTTTCCCATTATATGGGGACTGGGAATGTACCTCACTGGTAAAGTACTTGCCTAGCACATGTAAGACACTAGGTTTAATCCCCAGTAACGAAAATAAAAAAAGAGAAAAACCATTTCCAGGGTTTTTTTTTTTTTTAAATACAGCTTGCCAAAACCCTCCCTAGGCTTAGTGAATCAGAATTTCCAAGAGTGAGTTGCAGTATACTATAATGAAAACTCTTTGTTAGTGATGCTAATATGTATTCTCTGAAAAGAATCATGAAATTGGTATATAGTATAAAAGATTTCAAAACCTAAATGAATTTCGTCTTTATATGATCCATTACCCTACATATGCATTACTATCATTAAAATTTATTATGGAGGTCCTGCCAACTATAGTCAGAATGAGAAGAGACAGCTACCCCCATTTTGCCCAATTTAGCCTTTACCAGAGGTAATACCATAAGAACTTGAAGTGGTGGCTAATAGCATCTCTACTTTTGCACAGACTGGTTGCTTCCCCACAGGGAAACTAAGATTTAGGTTCTGTAGATTCTTTTACTTCTTGGCCTTAAACTATAGCCTCTCATGGGACAAGACTTCCCTGCTTTGGGGTTTTATTTCTGTTAAAATTAGAAAAGAGTGCTGATTTTTAGTTTGTTTTACTTACAGGACATATGTAATTAGTGAGAACAAAGAAGGTGTATATATATATAAATATATATAAATTCATATAAAGAAATCAAAATCTTAGCTTTCCATGATGAGGATATAGAAAAAATATGAGAAACAGTTTAAGTCATAATGCCTCAGGATTATAGAAATTATTTTATAGGTCCTGGTTCTTTCACTGGTTTATTTCAGGACTGTGAATAAATGAGTCATTTTCCTGTGTTCATTTTATCTAATTAAAGGCCTTTTCTTTCCTATTCTTTTAATTCTTCCTGCAGTAACATGGTATGATCTAATGAGGTATATGATATCAATGCAGTTGAAAATTTATTGAGCTTGCTAAATGGAAAGAACTAGGATAAAGATGAAGTCTTCTGAGATAAATATATATTCATCCTCAAATAATACAATCTAATAAGAAAAACAGATGTTTACATGTAACACACTATTCATAAGAGCTAAGAAATGGAGTCCATTGACTGATGATTAAACAATGAAAATGTGGTACATACATGTAATGGAACACTATTCAGTCATAAAAATGAATGGAATTCTCTGATTTGTGACATGGATGGTCCTGGAGGATATTATGTAAAGTAAAAGAAGACAGATACAGAAAGACAAATCAGGCATGATCTTGCCCAAATGTAAGAATCTAAAAAAGTTGATCTCATAGAACTTGAGAATAGAATATTGATCACCAAAAGCTGAGGAGAATATGCGGAAAGACTGAGTTACAGTTAGAAGTGAGTTCTGTTGTACTACTGCATAGTAGAGTGACTATAGGTAATAAAAATGCACTATGTATTTCAAAAAAAAAAAAAAAAAAACTTGAAGGAAGAACATTTAATGTCTTTCTCACAAAGAAGTGCAGTATTTGAGAAGATGGATTTATTTATCCAGATTTGAACATTATACAATGCACACATGTATCAAAAATCTTATAGTGGGGCTGGGGTTGTGGCTCAGTGGTAGAGTGCTTGTATAGCATGTGTGAGGCACTAGGTTTGATTCTTAGTACAACTTTAAAAAATAAAGATATCGTGTCAATCTACAGCTAAAAATATTTTTAAAAGTCATATAGTACTCCATAAATATATATAGTTTTATATATCCATTTAAAAAGTAAAATTTTAAAAATAAGTGTGGTAAGTAGACATAAGCGAGGTGTTTTAAATGTAAATAAATAAAATAGATTAATTCGGGGTTGAAAAAAAAACTGTAAAAAGATTCCACATGGCTTTAACTTTATGGGCAGAAACAAGAGGAGCCCTTCTCTCTCCTTCCTTCCCATATTTGTCACTGATGAATGCTCCTCTGTTTAACAGTCAGAAGAGGAGTACCAATTCAAAATTGGCATCAGAAAACTCTTCATGAGAAGCAGAGAATCAAATAGGATTTAAAGAATTTCTTTATACACCACCCTTGCCCTTTAATCCAACCGAGACTATGTTCCCTGTAAAGCCACAGATTGTTGTAAATCTGCATTTAGAAAGGACAGCAGCTGAAGCAGGTCTTCCCCAATCCCAGACCCTGGCCCAGCCTCACAGCCCCTGAACCCAAGAAGGTTCAATGTCTCCAACAGAAAGGTCCCAAAGGAAAAAATATTTGGGTGGTGGATCAAGACACTCTACCACACCCTGGAGGGTAGCACAACCAGAAAGCAGATCCACGCAGCAGTTCCCTCCTTTTGTCTGTCTGCTTTTAATGGATGGTGTCCCTTGTTACCTGTGGCTTTCTTTATCACATTACCACATGTTTTTGCTTAGACTTTTGTGGTTTTTTTTTTTTTGTTTTGTTTTGGTTTTTTTTGTAAGATCAAGCAGAAGAGAGGAGAGAGGAAGAAAAACAAAAAGTAATTTAGTGCTGGCAAATGTAAGGGTTTAAGGAAGTAAATAACTAGTTATCTCCCATAAGTTGTTTTTATTATAATCAAGGAAAATACTGTTAATAAATGCAAAAAGAAAATATTTCCAAAAAAGTGAATATGAAAATTCTAGTCTTTTTAATGCACATAATCCTAAAAGCACATTTTTTTAGCAGTCTGCCTTTTGAAGACTTGAGACATTTTACTCTGACCACAAAAGAGACTTGGTAAGGGAGCAATTGAGTGCTTATTATAGATGAGGTATTATCCTAGTCATTTCATACATGCTACTTCATTTAATAATATAAAAACAAAAATTTCCAGTGGAAGTCATAAACCTCTCAGTGCCAACATACTTGACAGAGCAAAATGAGAATCAAAAAATATTTCACTATTCAGCCTTTTTTTTTTAATCACAAACAAGGTTCTTATTTCAAGAAGCAAAGATGCCCCCTAGTGTTCAAACTGTAAAGTGTTGGGTTTTGAAGGTACAGAATATGACAAGCTTAATTTTAAAAAGTTTTTCATGATTTCCAAGTGGAGAAAGCAATAAATAGGTCTACTCTTCTGAATTAATTAATAAAAATATTTCCTTGTGCATCAGTTCAGGACACATGATATTAAACCCTAGTATCAAATAGAAATTATAAACAAGGTGGTTGATCATCTCCTACTGCACATACTCCCCTTTGTCTGTTTCTGTTACTGTGCAGAAATCCCAACAACTCAAATTTTTGATGTAGTCACATAACCTCTAAATTTATTTTGCTTTATTTTATATGAGAATTACAGAACTATTCTTTATTTCTCATTAATAAAATATTATATAGAAACTAAGACACAGGAATGTAGTAAGATCTAATGTGAGATCTTGAAATACATAAACAGAAATGTATTGACATTGCTCAAAGATTTAGTGAATATCTCTGATAGATGCAATGATACATGAACTAGGTATATAACAATGAAAATATCACAAGTTCATGCCAAAGAATACCATTTAAAAATATAGTTCAGGTAAAATAAGTTGATATATGCTAAAAATGATATCTTTAGGTTTTAATTTTTGGTAAATAAAATGGTAATGTTGTTCACAGCTTTGTAAGAACCATTTTATCCTCTGTGGAGAAGAATACTCAGAATATTTTGAAACAGGGCAACCTGATATCACAGCATTTTGATACAGACATTACAATTTGCCATCACATATTGATGCAGCAATACAATAGAAACACTGAAGTTTGGCCACAGTATAGTATACCATGAATATTTTATGTCTCTAAATATGATATCCCATTTAACACCTACTCTTCCTTTTCTTCTGGAAAAACATTAGCCACTTCTCTAGTACCTTGAAGAATAGCAATCAATAGAAAAACTCTTTTTTGCTTTCATATTCTGTAAGTTTTCCTAGAAATTTTGTGATTTCCCCTTAATTTCATTTAGTTGAAACAGTTTCAATAAAGGCAGTTAAAAGATGAGCAGTCTACAGCCTTAGGAGGACAAATAGCACATTGTTTATGTAGACACTCAGCCATAAAAGCATCCTATCTTACTGTGTCAAATACAATTAGCACAACATTTCTATAGTTATTCATACTACTCAAAAAATATACTTTATTAGATGCTTGATAATTTTTCTGAGTGTTTTTTCTTGGAGCTAATGCTTTCATCCTTTCTGACTGAATGTGTTCCTTATTTTCTCTATGATATTATACTCCTTTATTTTCAGTTTCCTCCCTGGGAAACCTATTTATTTTAATTTCCCAATGAATTAGTAACAAATTATCATTTTTCTATAAGATTTGCTAGAGATATTTGAAATATCACAGGTTGATAATGTTAAGAATTACTGGTGTTACAGGATGGTAGCAACTAGTAAAAAAAATACTTGATAACAGTGTATGTGCATGTGTGTAGCTTTACATATGTACATCTCTTAACAAAATGTCTGTTAGGGTGAGGACTACTATATATTTTAAGAATATTTCCCAATGTTACATGATATACAAATGAACTGGAGTACTATGGTAAAAGGATTCAAGAACTTTTAAAATCCTGATTATTTAAATTCCTATGATTTATCCAGGAATTTTTAAAAGATAATTAACAAGTAAATTTTCCTTTGAGGTTCTTTCTGAAATGCTTTAGTAACTCACTGTTTTAGACTGTTGGCATAGTATACTCAATAAACACTATATTTTAAAATAATTATCAGGGGCTGGGATTGTGGCTCAGCAGTGGAGCACTCGCCTAGCACATGCAAGGCCCTGGGTTTGATCCTCAGCACCACATAAAAATAAAGATATTGTGTTCACCTAAAACTAATTTTTTAAAAAAAATTTCTCAGTGCCCATTTTGCCATATACTTTTGATTTTTTCTACTTCTAATAAAACCTTGATATCCATTTATTATTGTTTAATGCTTTCCCCTGAAAATAAACTACAAAATATAATTCTGTTAGTCAAAGGCTGTGGATAACTCATTGAAGCTCAAGTATACAATTTGTCTTGCAAGACTATGCTGGTACCTTGTAATGAAATGGGGTATATTCCCATTCCAGCATAGGGTCAGGTGAGCTCCATCAGCTGCCCTGTCTATGAATGTTTCCATGATTGGTTTGGTTTTGCTTTGCTTTGCTTTTTGCTACCATGATCGAGAATAAAGGGAGAGATGTTTGTCTATCCGACTGAATCTTTCTCTTCTCTGGCAGTATCCCCTTTTTATCACCCTATTATCCAACATTGGAGTGAATTGACTGTTTGACTTAGTTCTTTTACTGAAACAAAACTTTGGGCTATTAGATGATTAACAAGATGATTAAATTTTCCTTGTTGTGGCCCATGTTTGAAGGATTAACATTTCTCCCCCATGGCCCAGTGACCCTTTTCCCAGCCTCATTCTCCACCTTTACTCAGGAACAATGTGCTTTGTATTTGAGCCCTTGTGACTTTTGGTTCAGAAGTCTTCCACTTGAGCCATGATCACCTTTTGCCCTCCAGGGGAAATCCTTCCCTTGGTTCTCCTCATCTCAGTACACACCTCACACCTCTTTACTAGTTTCAACAACCCATCTATTCATTCCATTCTCTGTCTGCCACCTTTCTAAAAAGTTGTATTCTCTTCCCAGGAGCCTCACTGTTCCTGGTTAAGCCCCAACAGCCCTGGACCAATCCCTAAGACTTTATTTGCCTCTTCATAAGGCACAACCATTAATTGCATGTTGAAAAGAATCACCTTTTGCCTAGGTCCTCACAGGTTTTCAATAAAGCACTTAAAATATTTCAGGGTCCACATTTACATTTTAATTTAGAAGCCTTTTTATCTAGAGACCATTACTATGTGAGATTAGATGGCTCTTCTCACAGTTCAGCCAATTTAGGGCTGTTTTTCAAAGTGATGGCCACTAGCTGCATGTAGATATTTAAATAAATGAAAATTAGATAACATTAAAATTTTTCATTTCTCAGTTGCACTGGCATCACTTCTTGTGCTCAGTAGCCACATGTGACCAGTGGTTTCTGTGTTGGAAGCACAGATTGTAAGACAGGTCTGTCACTGAAGGAAATTATCCTGAACAGTGCTGTTCTAGAACTTTTTTTTTTTTTTTTTTTTTTTTGTCACAGTCTGCTCCTCAATACCATGAAGGTAGATTGGCATAAAACAAAATAATTGCTCTTCTTCCTTTATAAATCATTTTTGAGGCCACTTTTTGCACATTTCTGAAAGCCTCATCTTGAATCCCTTGTCTAGGGAATCAGAGTGCCAAGTAAACGTAACAACTGTGACCCTATTGTCACTCAAATGATTGTGGATTGAGATTGGAGTCATATTAGGGGAAGAGGTTCATATGGTAAAGTCTAAAGCAGACTCTTAAAGGTATTTTAAATGTTTTAATGAAAACTTAGGACCAGCTGGGAGTTGGTTTGGCTTGGTTTATCTCCACTATTCACCTAGAATTAATGAGCACTTTCTAAGTATCCAATAAGATACATTGTTTAAGGACTTTATATTTATTTAATCTTCTCAGAACCCCTTGATAATATTATTAAATCCATTTTACAGGTGAGGAAACTAAAGTTGAGAGAGTTAAGTAACTCTCCAGTACACATTGCTAAATAGATAGCAAAGATAAGTCCTCATAATTATTTCATTATGATCCACCTTGGACTGGTTACCCAAGTTGTTACAGTTGCCAGCAAAACATAAATCTGTCTGGAAGGAGAAGGCTGAGGGACTGGATTATCAGCCTCCTGGGTCTGGGAGAGAATTGGATCAATTGCTTTGCAGAGGAAATAATAAAAATTTTAGAATTAAGTCTGTATAAAACTTTTTCTTTTTATGTCATATAGGGTAAAAATCTTAAGCATGAAAGAACATAAGAAAATTGCCATTAAATATGGATTCTTCTTTCTTTCTAGTACTCCCCTAGCATGACAATGAGTGTGTGATCCATTACCAAGTCTCCTTATGAAAACCACAGTGAGTCAGCCCTTCACAGAACTACTACGGAAGAAAATTATTCATCACAGTGTACAGTTAAACAAAGGAATCTCGGCCACACCAAACCAATCTTTTTATTTCCTGCTCTCTCCCCTATTTTGTGAAGAAAGCAGGTCCAAAAGTGATCCAAACAACTGTACGGAGCGGCACATCAGAATTGCCCTAAACTGAACTGCAAATAATTATCTGTGTATGTATATGTGTGGGAAAGAGAATGTATCGTATATGCGGATGTTATATGGACATATACGCATACATACATTGACCCACGGGACATTGTAAAATATTATCACATGACATCTTAAGTAGAAATAAGTAGGGACTTTTATTCCATCCTTTTTTTCACGTTTACATTTTAATTATTAAAAGTTGCTCCTGCCCCTTCCCTGAACTATTTTGTGCTGTGTATATCACTGCTTTATATAAGTTATTTTTTAAGGTGAACTCAGATGTTATGGTTTTGTAAATGTCTGCAATCATGGATAGGAATAAAATTGCTTATTTGAGAGCTTTCATTAAATCGTGTCTCATGCAAGTTATCCTGTGAATCCCAAAGTGTACTGTCTCAAGAAATGAAAGTGTGTCTTCATCCTATGTCAAATCAAACAATTTCTCAGTTACATTCAGTGAAAAGTATTTTTGTATTTTTTTATTTGAGAAAAACACTTCAAATCAACAAAAGCTTAACTGGGGCCTCACACAGTATATTTCTGCAATAACTGCTTTAAAGGGAGTTCTTGATCTGTTTGTCAAGATGTTAGATGATACAGAAATCATTAATTAGCTCAAATTACCTAGACCATAGCAATAAAGTGACAGGGGTTGTCATATTTTAGCAACATATATCTCCTTAACATGATAAAGCCCAGAAGTAATAATAAGACCATTTGCTTGGATTTGTCACTTCTCACCAGACATATTAGAGGTAAATTTTTAGAAACATACTAGTGTGAAATGGTATCTGGTTTTTATTCAGACTTCCTGTGAACATATCTACATAGACCTTGCAAGGAAACACATTGAAACGTTTGAGAATTTCAACTCAAGGAAGAAAAGAGCTATTAGGACAGCTGAGGACTTCTGGAACGCTACTTTTTTGAGCCTGCGTTTTGCTTGTTATCAGCAGAAGGGACTGGTATCAGTCACTTCTGCTGTCCCTTCTCTCTAGCAGCAGAGCACCTGCTCTGTTTCCAGTACAGAGGTCTTCAATTCTGAAGCAGATCATCTGTAGTAACACTTTGCTTACAAAATGACCACAGTAACATTGATTGATGATTGATCAGTCAGTTACACTAATTAGAGATCAATCTGGCTATTGTCTTCAGTAGAATAAATATATATGTTGTAACTGACAGTTTAGCAAAGAATGAGGAAATGTTAAAAATAAAAGTCATTTTCCTTGTGAAAGCATCTTGCTCTGTTACACTTTCCAGATCTTTCAACTTGTGTTTATTATACATGCAAGCACCAAATATTAATTTAAAAATATGAACTTGAACTCTGGATTTTAAAAGATAATTTGGTGATCCTTTGTGTTATAATCATGACACAAATAACCACTGATAAACACCAACTGTATACACAAACTCCGAAGACTTTGAAAAGTATCATTTAACCTCCCTTTTAAGGAGTCTTCTCTTTTCTGTAGGCTTGTGGTCTCTAAGTAAAAATTTGGCAGTATATTTGTTAGTTTTTGATCCCAGATAATTTATTTCTCTTGCGTTCATAGAGATTGGTTTCTTCTGAAAATAAAGATTTTTGCCTATACATGTCAGGGGTGCTGGTCAGAACTGTGGAGGAGGAAAAAAAGCAGAATTAAATTTATGTTACAGATTTAAGCTATAATAAAATGAATCCCAATTAATTACACAGTAGCCAGTGTCAGGTGTCAAGACTGCTCCCTGGAGAGCAGCCCCACGCTCTCAAACTGCAGAAACCTGAATGAACAATTCAGACCAAAAAGTCCTTACCTCAAACCCAGGTAACCTGAAAATGACACTGTACAGACATCCATATTACCAAGAATAATTGTAAGTTTTACTTTATGTGAAAATTGTACAAAAATTGACAGTCCTAAGCTTAAACTTACAGTGCTAGAATTCTTAAACATTTTGTTTACTCTCTTCTCCATTATCACTGATCTTGGATTTCTTTTATTTGCCTTCTGAGAAGGTACTGTTTCTTATCATAAAGAATTAGGAACCTGATTTTACTTGCCCTTATTTTGTGGGTATTCCTAGAATATGAACAGCATCATGAGCTCCATTATTTCTAACCTGTTTGATCAAAAAGGTAAAATTTGATTTTTGTTCATTTATTTCCAAGATATAGCAACCAATTTGTTATAAATATTTGTTTCATTTTCTTTCTTGGAACCCAGATTAAAAATAGCTATTTCAGATTTTAAGTTTCTGAAATAGTTGAAATATTATTTTTGAGGAGAAATTGTATTTTAAGAAAACCAAAATATAAAAATGCTTCATTTTTATATCCAAATTATTTTCTCATGTATTGAGTGGAGGATAGTGTCTGTATATTAATTTTTTTAGGTTTTAAATCATTTAAACCTTATTATTTTTCTTATAATAAGAACGTTTAGCCTTTTTCTCTTATGTTTTCCATCTCCATCAAAGCACTTGTGTTACTGTTGATATGCACTACCTGTTTGTAGGATTATTTTTACACATTTCACCTCACAGTAATTATATCAGCAATTCTTGCCTACATTAAACTTGTAATACACATGTAAAGTGTGAAAATAAGTAGTTGGTGAAAACATTAATTCTTATTACTCTGCTTTATATTCTGCCTCACTCCAGTTGATAATGCATGTCATTCTTTTCAAGTTATGTATAATTCTTAACCAGCTATCTCTTAAATTGCCCGTGGGAACAAAGACTATGGGGTGCCATTGACCTGGTATGACTCTGTATTCAATCGGTGAATCCAGCTCTCCTTTAAAAATGTGCCAATTTGGACTCTGTTGCTGATGAATAGGAATTTTATAGCCAAGAATATGAGGTTAAGATTTCTCTATTGCCAAAAGATTCACAAGTCAATCCTGTTCCCCTACCAGGAAAAGTGCCCAAACTCCTTTCCCTCTAGGAATAAAATAGAGAAAACTTCTATTTTTATGATTCTCTAAGATATTTCATAGGGTCATTCAGTTAATACTCTAGTTTAAAAGACAGCATGTGAAAATAAATAAGTTCAATTTGGGGGATGAGGAAGCTGCCCATCTACCTGCACTTTTTCATCATGTCATTCTGGGGTGTGCAAAAAAGCATTCAAAACAGTCCCTCACCAGGGGCATTCCCCCACAATCCTTAATTCCCTAAAGTCTTACTGGCTCTACCCATGGCTTTGTCCATTATTCCCTCCCAGTCCCTGAAACCTCCAGTAGAAATAAGACACAGACGAACATTTTTACTTTCTCATCCCTACGATTTTCATCTCCACGTAGTATTAATAGTAGTTTTCCCAGGAGAAATAATTGGAATTTTCATTTCTTGATTATCACTTAATTACAAACAGTGCCACAAATCATAGCTTCTTGACATTGGAATGCCTTATTGTATTTTGACACTAGTTATCCCTTTTTTATGTTTTATGCACTGATTCTCTTTCCTTGAAAACACCAGTTGATACAAATAGCCTGTGAATGATAATGTAGTGAGGAGAAGTCTAACATGGGGGAAGAGTTGTCAAATATTTTCCAAAAAGCAAATTAATCACTTACTTATATTTTTCCCTACTGGTAGAATAAGTTTCTTGTTTGCTGTGAGGAGCAGGAATCTGTATTTTCTTAAAACATCTGTACCCAATCTTAAGCATTTGTAAGGGTCTCCATGAGACTATGAGCCATACCTTAAGAGATACTGGAAAAGGAAGAGTGATGAACCATGAACACTTCCATTTTGCATACTAAATGTGTGTACTGTCTTCATGGTCGGATATGGTAGCATGAAGTGTGCTCACAAAACACACCCAATGTGATTTGCATTAATACAACTGATAAACATAATTCTTTCCTTTGATGACTTTTCATTTCAATGATAAAACAGTGATAGAAGTGATTTGGGATGGAAAGAAAGTACTTACAACACATGAGCAGATGGAGTCTCCAAAGTCCAGACTTGACATGCTCATGCTAGCGTGTCCAGGTTAGACCTTCTTATGAGGGATGTATCCAAAGATAAGGACATGAATGGTTACTAATCTTCAATCACTCCACTATCTTGCCAAGATTCATGCAGTAATTATAGTTTTCTAATGTTCACATTTGTATCTAAGAAATTGAATTGCCATTATTAATTTATTTCACCAAAAGCATTAACTTTAACCATGAACTGTAATTCAGATTAAGAAGGTTGACCTACAGGTGGAAAACACACCTGAGACCTCTTTAATTACTTTTCTAAACTATATTCTAAAGAGAAATTCTCAGCTGAATAAGTCTCCCAGGAGAATTTCTTCGAAGTTTCCCATGTTAACTTAGTATAATTGGTTTTCCTAAATAGAAGAATAATTTCCATAAGAAGTTTAAATGTGAATACTTTTACTTCTACATCTTTGAAAATGAAATACAGTACTATATGTGGGTAGTGGATTATACATATTTAAAGTGGGACTAGGTGTTTTCATGTATTCAATTTCAGTTTGTCTCTTTCCTCTTTGCAAATTTACTCATTATCAGGATAAAAATTGGACTCATTTTGATTATCTTAGTCATTGAAACATTATGATCTGCTCCTAAAATATTTAGCATTTCATTTTTGAGATGTGCTATTAACATGACAAAGGCAGTATTTTCCCAGAAAAAAAAATGATATAAAGGATTTATTCACAATAATATTAAAACTTTATCCATTTTCTCTTTTGTACCAAGTGGCCTCAGTACATTGCCTGAGAATGAAATTTGGATTCCTCATAGAATTCTCAGAACACAATACAATATGTTGTCAACTAAATTTCTATCATCTCTTTGTAATATTGCTCATTTAAATGTAATCAACCACTTTTTTTTTTAGAAAACAATTCAAATAATCTGTCAGTTCACATAATTTGACAGCAAATCTACTTTAATTTTGCAATACCTTAGAAATATTCTTAAATAAACTACTGATTTAAATGTGTGTATGGCTTTCTATCAGATCACATTTCAAAATGCTTTACTTTCCTTGCGTTAACAATTAAAAACTTAAAATATATGTATTTACAAACAAAATGCTGTTATTTCAGACATGAAAATATGAAGAGGTCTTTATAAGTAGAATTCTTTACTCATAATAGCCTTCAGTTTATTGAATTGTTTAATTAATCTGTGGTTTTAAGAATATAATAAGATGTTTTCTTACTGCACATGTTAAGTTGTTATACCTATAATGTCTTCCTGGAAAAGCAGAATTATTTGTAAGGTTTTTATAAGTGCACAATTTATGTATAACTATAATTGGAATCTGGGATGAATCAGTAACCTACTATTCTTAATTCAATAGTGGCCACCAGCTATCTGGCACGCTTTGTAAATTTAGCATCTGTGTATGTGTGCGTGTGTGTATGTGTATGTGTGTGTGCACGTGCACAATATTACATTTATTCTCAAATAGGTTGATTACTTAATGTTTTTGTAAAAGTACTTGAGCTGTTCATGTAATGGGAAAGTTGCCATAAAGATGTATATAAATGCCCCTTAATTTGGCACGTCTTCACATTTAATTTATAAAAATACAGCTTTTAATTTACAGTTTCTACCCTTTCATTTCTATCCTCTACTTCAGTGGTTATTGGAAAAGTAAATTATTTCCATAAAGCCAGCATAAATTTTTTTCTGAATGACAAGTCAAAATATAACTAATGTGGTCATCTTTGTATATAATTGAATTAGAAATGATGCCTTATGTAAAATCCAGGAGTTTGTAATATCAAAGAATTTATACACATTTAAGAAAAGGCTACGATGAGTGTCAGGCTCTATGTGGTCAGATAACTAAACTTTGCCAAAAAAATGACTAATATTATTAGCAAATCAATATTCATTAATGGATGAAGTTTTGGTATTTTATTCTAAGTAGAACTACATATAATGTGGAAATCTGAAGCATTTATTTAGGCAATTCATACATTCCTATGATTGTCTTCAATTACTTTCATCTTTCTGAAGGACTATACAGATAGATGGTTGCCTAAGTTTGTCAGGAACATTTCCCAAATAAAGATCTTGAAGTAGATTCTGCATACTGTTGTATAGATGAATAAGAATATATGAGGAGGAAGATCTATAATTGGATTAAGTATTCATCCTTAGATATCAATGGAAATACATAAATCATTTTTTCAATAATTTTTTAAAACTAGTCCACATTATTTATTATGGCTTTGATCCAAATGGAATCCTCTAGTTCAGTGACGCAGCACATTTATACATAATGACTTGAAAGAAAAATGTTATAAAACCCACTGGCCACACAGTCTGAGCCAAAGGTTACTACAAGTAGTTTGTCAGGTGATTTTAGCAAGGTGCCCGGATTCTGGGGGCTGGCCAGAGCACTGGTAGCAAGGCAGCAGAGCGATCCTTTCCTCTGAAACAGGTAGAAGAAATGGAACCAAGAACTTTCCTGTAAGTTGTTTTTAGTGGTTGAAGCATTATGCAGGTTCAGGGCAGGAACTGCACAGATAAATAAAAGCAGAATCAGTTCAGTTCTCCCTCAGCTCCTATGGTGAATAAGATAATAAAGAGTGAAAGAATCAAAAATGAAGGGAAAGAAGGACCTAAGTATCCACATTCCTAGCCCTCCAGAAGTACAAGTAATTGTTTGTTTTCATAGTTCAACATACCCTTCAAAGTGAAGAAATACTTTGATATCAAAAGGATAAAAATTAAATAAAAGAATTCTAGAAGTTGTATTCTCCCAACTTTGATGAAAATATGGTGTTGCTTAAATAAAATCCTATGGCCAAAACATATTGTACATATCAATGTTTAGTTGTCTATTTCAGTTTGCAAAGTTTCCCTTTATGTAAATGCTGGGCTCCACTTGGTTATAGCTGCATGTCTCTGTGAACAACAACCTTAAATTCTTATCACAAAACTGTCTTTCCATCTCAGAATCCACAATTCTTGCTGGTAATAGGATACCTAGTTATACTACATGAAAACAAATTACCTTTAAATGTGTTTTCAAAAACAGCATCGTATGTATTATGTAAACTAGTATCAGTTACATAAAGGAATTCAGCATTGCTTACTTACGTAAATATTGTTTCCGAGAAAGAAATGGCTTATAAATTCAAAACAAAATGTTTCTTGATATCTTTTCTATCACAGTGTTCAGCATTTTGTCATTAAGTTAACCATTTCACTTATGACTGAAGGGCTATCACACATATCTAATGGTCTCAAAATTACTTTAACAATATATGTATCAGTCATTGAAACTGACATTAATTTTAATTTTGAGAACTCAGATGCCATTTTAAAGAGTTACTAGCCACATTTTCACATACGTTCTTCATATTTAAGTGGTACTTAATCTAGGCACATTTTCTGATTCAATGAAAAACCTTCAGAGAATTGAGCATATGTCCATTAAAAAAAGATAGTCCAATGAATACTTTGAAAATATTAGCCATATATGAAAATGTTAGATGAAAACAAAAGCACTATCCCAAGATATCCATGTCACTATGCAAGTTCTCAAATGAATGCCTAAATTCAAAATTAAGATACTCAGCATAACAATTATTGATAAGAGGAAATGTGGTTGAACCAAATAAAATCAACGTAAGAGCCCTATCCAACTGCATAAAGGGTAGATTAGTAAATTCAGTCAGAATCTCTGAGATCTCCATAAAACCAGACCATAACCAAACTCCAAATATTGAGTCACTTGAGTTTAAAATTCAATACATTTAGCAAAAATCCCATTTAAAATAGGCTGCACAAAAATTTCAGATTCTTCTTAATAATTATAATCTTACTGAAAGATATTTAGTTGCAAAAATGGCATGGTTCAATGAAGTTCAGTGCAGAATATAAAATACTGAAGGTCCAAACCTCTGCAGAACTTGTATGCTATGACTATTTCTGTAATGAGCCTCTTAAATCATTCCAGAGGAGACGTATGGGTTGAACAAAAGACAAGCTGACAAGCTGACTCTGGTTCCTTTACTTCACGGTTATTTAAAATCTTGTTTGAAAAGGTATATTTACCTACTATATTTTCAAGTTCTAGAAAGATTTGCATAATGTTTCTGTGTAAGAGACTTAGACTGAACTGTGCATTTGCAAAAATGAATAGCAAATATTTTCCTTCAAGTAATTAGAAATATTTTGCTGTTTTGCCCTGGTAGTAGATACTTCAGATAACATGAAATACAGATAACAAAAGTGTATGTTCCAGAAAACGTTAATGTTCATTTGACATTTGTTTAAAATGAATACAATAAAATATCTTTTTGGTTTACTTGGCAGTATTGATTCATCAAGTTTTTCATGACCTGAGCTCTTGCATTGGGTTTCAAAGATTGATATTCTTTTCACCTCACATGTGAATTAAAACGGTACTGAAAATGAATAAACTTATTCAACTAAGGAGAAGTTTTAGAGCAGGCAAATGATTAAATCAGAAATCTTTCCCATTCAAGTTGCAAAAATAGATGTTCTTACTCCTCATGAGTAGAAAATTGACATTGACACAGATTAATGATTGATCACCAAACGGCCACATAAACTTCCGGTTCAGAAGTTAAATGCATACAGCAAATTCCTAACCTACATTAGGGGAATTTCTCCTGTGAGGATCTTGATTTTGCTTGCTAAAGTAAGCTACATGTTTTTAAATATTTTCAGATATAAATGGTAACAATTAAAACATTACAAATCTATTCCTGGAAGGTAAACCTATACACAGAAATAAACAAAGTTGAGAAAGTTAGAATAAATTGCAAAAAAATAAAAAATAAATAAGTTTAGCTTTGGAGAGACAGAGTATATATGTTTAGTGATTTATTAATATATTTCAACTTCCAAGCCCTTTAAATTCTTTCTTATTTCACTAATTTAACTCATACTAAAGGAAGTAGGGTGAATGTGGTTGGATGGGTTGGAAATGTCAAAAAGGGGACCAAAATGTTTAATTTTCTTTTTACAGTGAGAACGTTACGTTACATAGGAAATATTCTTACCAGTCAGTGAAGAGAATAATTAGATATCCAATCATGTTATCTTGAATAACTGAAGTCTAACTTCTCAGTAAGAAACTTCTCAGTACCTTTTGGGAGTGCAAATTCTCTCTCCTACCCTCTCTGTCATCTCATCTCATCTCCTCATACTGTTTCCCCTAGTATCTGCAATTAGTCTCATAGAAGAGGTACTCTATAGACTTATAGAAAGAACTTCCATAAGTAGCTATTAGCTTAAAAGGATTTGTGTGGCTCTTGAAACCCCCCTCCTTTATTCCTTGGGGAGTAACATAGGCACTGGTGAGCAAGGTCTGATTTTTTTTTTTTTTTTTTTTGGAACAAAAAAGACTCCATTACAAATAGTTAACTAAAAGCCAAGTCAATACAAATATTTAACTTCTATGGCAGATGATAATAGCAACTCACAATCACCATAATCTCTTCTGTAATCAATCATTACATTCAACAAAAAGAATTCCACTTCTCCATTAGGCAATCTTTCAAGATGTTTGCTTTGGGGCTAACCATATTCCTCATCTCTACCACAAAACCCATTCAAGGCAAGTTGACAGCAGTTCTTCTCAATCTGCTCTTACTGGTATCCCTCCCCACTGGTCCCTGGAGTCCTATTATAGAAATAGTATTAGTAAACACTTGTCACTGAATGGGCTGCTAGTGGTTCCTTCAGTCAGTGCCAGCTCCTTAGCAGTTCCTCAGAGTGAACAAACCACCACTGTGCTCCGCCTGCGCTGAGTCTCCTTGGTTTCTGTAGGGTCCCATGAAACTTTCAGCTATTGTAAACTTCTCTTCCAATCTCTAATTTTTTTATCAACATATTATGAGGTATTCTATAGTTTATGTTGTCAGCTTTTTAAAAAAATTCTTGTCTGGGTTTTAGCAGTTTTAAAGGCAAGAAAAAAGTTCAGTGATGGATAAAAAATAATTCATCAATGAACTGATGATATTTTAATTAAACATATTAACTGGTTTCTAGTGATAAGCATTAGGCATGTAATATTAGGTAGGCATATCTATGATCCTTGTCAGTCCTGAGTTTGCTCAGCTTTTTTATGCTACATGGCGCATTATAACACTAAGACAAATGTCTACTAATCTTATGTATGTTAAATTTTTAAAATATAAATGTGTAGTAATGTTTTTAGACAAATAATTTTAAATATTTAATGTTTTGTAACAATAGGAGAGGGGGAAGAGGAAAAGAGCCTGCCAAATTATTGTTCCTTCACGTGGATGAAGTAGACCTCATGGTTTTATTGTCCACCTCTTCAATCAATATTTTTTTGGTGTCTGATTTTGTTTTATGTTTTTGTTTTTGTTTTGGAACCCAGGAGTGCTTAAACCACTGAGCTACATCCTCAGCCCTTTTTATATTTTATTTTAAGACAGGATCTCACTAAGTTGCTGAGGCTGGCTTTGAACTTGTGATCCTCCTGCCTCAGCCTCCCAAATTGTTGTGAATTACAAGAATGTGCCACCGTGCCTGGCCAATAGTTCTAAAATACAGTTCACATTAAGTATATCTGCATATCTAAGACTTCTAAAAATCAGTAAACATAAGTAATAAGATTCTATTTTAGCTTGCATTTTTATTACATTTATGAGTTTTTTTCTGTAAACATAATTTATCCAAACGTAGCAAGGCAGCATTTTCTCATCCAAACATGTTCATTCAGTTACTTCAACATCTAACAGTCATGTGGGTACCACATGGGTTAGTGGGGAGGCAATCATATCCCGTTGTAACTGATTAATTACGTGGCTTTCAAAAATTAAAATAGTAAGCAATTAGTTAAGGAAAATAAATGATAGTATTTCTCAAACCTATGTATTTGATGATGGTTTATAATAATTAACAGCTATTACATGTCAGAGATAAAACTAGCTCCCCCATAAGGAGGTAAGTTGAATTAACTAGTAAGCCTGCTGATTAAAATACTTTGATTTTACTGTATGTTCCAAATGATTCACAAGTATGCTCAAAGACTGAGATGGAAAAGTGAGGTGGGAGGTTATCTAAGAACCAAAACCTTCTCATGGAAGTAGTAGATAAAATTTCTCTTCTTAATCCTATCACATTTTGATAATAGTAATAACCATGCTATATTCCACACCTGATGTCAAGATGAGATTTTATGAATGCCTGGAAAATCCCTGGGATGCAAGGCTGGTTCAATATATGGAAATCAATAAATGTTATTTACCACATCAATAGACTTAAAGATAAGAACCATATGATCATCTCGATAGATGCAGAAAAAGCATTTGACAAAGTACAGCATCCCTTTATGTTCAAAACTCTAGAAAAACTAGGGATAACAGGAACATACCTCAATATTGTAAAAGCTATCTATGCTAAGCCTCAGGCTAGCATCATTCTGAACGGAGAAAAATTGAAGGCATTCCCTCTAAAATCTGGAACAAGACAGGGATGCCCTCTCTCGCCACTTCTGTTCAACATAGTTCTCGAAACACTGGCCAGAGCAATTAGACGAAAGAAATTAAAGGCATAAAAATAGGAAAAGAAGAACTTAAATTATCACTATTTGCAGTGACATGATTCTATACCTAGCAGACCCAAAAGGGTCTACAAAGAAACTATTAGAGCTAATAAATTAATTCAGCAAAGTGGCAGGATATAAAATCAACACGCATAAATCAAAGGCATTCCTGTATATCAGTGACAAATCCTCTGAAATGGAAATGAGGACAACCACTCCATTCACAATATCCTCAAAAAAAATAAAATACTTGGGAATCAACCTAACAAAAGAGGTGAAAGACTTATACAATGAAAACTACAGAACCCTAAAGAGAGAAATAGAAGAAGATCTTAGAAGATGGAAAAATATACCCTGTTCATGGATAGGCAGAACTAACATCATCAAAATGGCGATATTACCAAAAGTTCTCTATAGGTTTAATGCAATGCCAATCAAATCCCAATGGCATTTCTTGTAGAAATAGAGAAAGCAATCATGAAATTCATATGGAAAAATAAAAGACCCAGAATAGCAAAAGCAACTCTAAGCAGCAAGTGTGAATCAGGCGGCATAGCAATACCAGATTTCAAACTATACTACAGAGCAATAGTAACAAAAACAGCATGGTACTGGTACCAAAACAGGCAGGTGGACCAATGGTACAGAATAGAGGACACAGAAACCAATCCACAATATTACAACTATCTTATATTTGATAAAGGGGCTAAAAGTGTGCAATGGAGGAAGGATAGCATCTTCAACAAATGGTGCTGGGAAAACTGGAAATCCATATGCAACAAAATGAAACTGAATCCCTTTCTCTCGCCATGCACAAAAGTTAACTCAAAATGGATCAAGGAGCTTGATATCAAATCAGAGACACGGCATCTGATAGGAGAAAAAGTTGGCTACGATCTACATACTGTGGGGTCAGGCTCCAAATTCCTCAATAGGACACCCATAGCACAAGAGTTAATAACTAGAATCAACAAATGGGACTTAATCAAAATAAAAAGTTTTTTTCTCAGCAAGAGAAACAATAAGAGAGGTAAATAGGGAGCCTACATCCTGGGAACAAATCTTTACTCCTCACACTTCAGATAGAGCTCTAATATCCAGAGTATATAAAGAACTCAAAAAATTAAATAAGAAAACAAATAACCCAATCAACAAATGGGCCAAGGACCTGAACAGACACTTCTCAGAGGAGGACATACAATCAATCAACAAGTACATGAAAAAATGCTCACCATCTCTAGCAGTCAGAGAAATGCAAATCAAAACCACCCTAAGATACCATCTCACTCCAGTAAGATTGGCAGCCATTATGAAGTCAAACAACAACAAGTGCTGGCGAGGATGTGGGGAAAAGGGTACACTTATACATTGCTATGGGACTGCAAATTGGTGCAGCCAATTTGGAAAGCAGTATGGAGATTCCTGGGAAAGCTGGGAATGGAACCACCATTTGACCCAGCTATTGCCCTTCTCGGACTATTCCCTGAAGACCTTAAAAGAGCGTACTATAGGGATACTGCTACATGGATGTTCATAGCCACATAATCACAATAGCTAGACTGTGGAACCAACCTAGATGCCCTTCAATAGATGAATGGATAAAAAATGTGGCATTTATACACAATAGAGTATTACTCAGCACTAAAAAAATGACAAAATCATGGCATTTGCAGGGAAATGGATGGCATTAGAGCAGATTATGCTAAGTGAAGGTAGCCAATCCCTAAAAAACAAATGCCAAATGTCTTCTCTGATATAAGGAGAGTAACTAAGAACAGAGTAGGGACGAAGAGCATGAGAAGAAGATTAACATTAAACAGGGATGAGAGGTGGGAGGGAAAGGGAGAGAGAAGGGAAATTGCATGGAAATGGAAGGAGACCCTCAGGATTATACAAAATTACATACAAGAGGAAGTGAGGGGAAAGGGAAAAAAAACAAGGGGGAGAAATGAATTACAGTAGAGGGGGTAGAGAGAGAAGAGGGGAGGGGAGGGGAGGGGAGGGGAGGGGAGGGGAGGGGGGATAGTAGAGGATAGGAAAGGCAGCAGAATACAACAGACACTAGTATGGCAATATGTAAATCAGTGGATGTGTAACCGATGTGATGCTGCAATCTGTATACGGGGTAAAAATGGGAGTTCATAACCCACTTGAATCAAAATGTGAAATATGATATATCAAGAACTATGTAATGTTTTGAACAACCAACAATAAAAATCATAAAAAAATAAAATAAAATAAAATAAATGCCTGGAAAATGGTTGATTGTAGACAGTCTGAAAAAAAATATGTTTTTTAGATCTTTTCTGCTAATAATAACAAGTTGGCGGGCCTAATTTTTCTGAAAATGCCACAGAATTTTTTTTAAATATCAGTTTTCACAGAAAACTCCAGGTTCCTGAAGAAGCAACCAAAAGGTGATGGTAGTCAGGAGCTATGTAATTAAACATGTGTTTTACTCAGTGGATTAAACCCCCTTAAAAGTTTTATTTATTTATTTTGCTTTTTTTATTATTGGTTGTTCGAAACATTACAAAGCTCTTGACATATCATATTTCATACATTTGATTCAAGTGGGTTATGAACTCCCAATTTTACCCCGTATACAGATTGCAGAATCACATCGGTTACACATCCACTTTTTTACATGATGCCATATTAGTAACTGTTGTATTCTGCTACCTTTCCTATCCTCTACTATCCCCCCTCCCCTTCCCTCCCCTCCCATCTTCTCTCTCTACCCCATTTACTGTAATTACTTAGTTACTCTCCTTATATCAGAGAAGACATTTGGCATTTGTTTTTTAGGGATTGGCTACCTTCACTTAGCATAATCTGCTCTAATGCCATCCATTTCCCTGCAAATGCCATGATTTTGTCATTTTTTTAGTGCTGAGTAATACTCTATTGTGTATAAATGCCACATTTTTTATCCATTCATCTATTGAAGGGCATCTAGGTTGGTTCCACAGTCTAGCTATTGTGAATTATGTGGCTATGAACATCCATGTAGCAGTATCCCTATAGTACGCTCTTTTAAGGTCTTCAGGGAATAGTCCGAGAAGGGCAATAGCTGGGTCAAATGGTGGTTCCATTCCCAGCTTTCCCAGGAATCTCCATACTGCTTTCCAAATTGGCCGCACCAATTTGCAGTCCCATAGCAATGTATAAGTGTACCCTTTTCCCCACATCCTCGCCAGCACTTGTTGTTGTTTGACTTCATAATGGCTGCCAATCTTACTGGAGTGAGATGGTATCTTAGGGTGGTTTTGATTTGCATTTCTCTGACTGCTAGAGATGGTGAGCATTTTTTCATGTACTTGTTGATTGATTGTATGTCCTCCTCTGAGAAGTGTCTGTTCAGGTCCTTGGCCCATTTGTTGATTGGGTTATTTGTTTTCTTATTGTTTAATTTTTTGAGTTCTTTATATACTCTGGATATTAGGGCTCTATCTGAAGTGTGAGGAGTAAAACTTTGTTCCCAGGATGTAGGCTCCCTATTTACCTCTCTTATTGTTTCTCTTGCTGAGAAAAAAAACTTTTTTTACTTAAACTTTTAGTTTAAGTAAGTCCCATTTGTTGATACTTGTGATTAACTCTTGTGCTATGGGTGTCCTATTAAAAACAGTCTTCATCTTTTAGTGTTTGTCTGCTTTGTTTCATTTTGTTTTGTTCTTAGTAGTGCCAGAGATTGAACCCAAGGTCTCCTGCTTGCTAGGCAAGCGCTCTACTACTGAGCTACATCCCACCCCACACCCCACATTGTTCTCTTAAAACAATTTAAGTTCATTGTAAAATTGAGCGGAAGGTACAGGGACATCCCATAAATGTCCTGTCCCTACACATGTACAGCCTGTCCCTTAATCAGTTTTAACATCCTTCACTAAAATGCTACATTTGTTTCAATTAATGAACCTTCATTGACATAACCAAATAATATTGAACTAGAATTTTCTTTTAAATGCCAATGTCTGTATAGAACAAAGTTTTGTCATCTTGACTACATTCTGAGCTTTACTATATCAAGTAAAATAAAAATATTTGTCCAGTCTCTAAAACCTCTGAACTGGTGAGTTGTTCATAGCATTTTAAGAAAAGAAATATTAAAATATAAAAAATATGTTTTTATGAAGTCATTTTATTTTTGTGGAGATGTTCTGCTTTTTGTTTTTATTTGTTGAGAGAACTTTCAATGTCCACTTGAAGGAGGAAAGCCACCCTAACAATACCCTGATGTAGTAATGGAATTTTGTACCTGAGATGTTGAGAAGATGAGTTTAGAAAAAGAAGAAAAAAGATGTTCTAGAAAATGAATTTAATGCAAAGATCTTGATTAAAATGCCAAAAGCACAATCAGCCATTTGATGGTTTAACATCAGGTTTCACAGAACCTCATTTATTTTGGAGTTAGAATAGAAGGAAAAGGAGGAAGAAGCAGTTCCAGATTAAATGGAATACTCTGGCACTAAATCCCTCAACAATCATTTTGCAATATCTTTGCCACTCTATGATTTGTTATGGATATTTGTCATTACTTGGTTGTGCAATTTGTTCAGAAATTCTAGTTAATTTAATGTACTCTGTATCTACAATTTATCATAATATATATATATATATATATACACACATATATATTGTATTTTAACTCATTTTGTATAGTTTTATGTTTTACTTTTGACTGTTTTTTAAATCATGCTAGAGTTCACATATACATGTGAGAGAAAATTTGTTTACATTGTCTAAATTGTTTGAAAAAAATATATTTTAAGTTGGGTTTTATTGATGAAGTCTCCTGAAAAAAGCTAAAATCATATTCTTTGTTTCATCATTCCCTCTTCTCTCTCTCTCTCTCTCTCTCTATATATATATATATATATACACACACACACACACACACACAGGTGCACACAAACACGTACACATTTATCTGTTTCAATGGTATTTGTGTCTTATAATTTTTTATTTTTAGTTGTAAATGGACATAATATCTTTATTTTATTTATTTATTTTCATGTGGTGCTAAGGATCAAACTCAGTTCCTCACACATGAGAGGTAAGCGCTCTACCACTGAGCCACAATCCCAGCCCAGTGTCTTGTAATTTTGCACACATTTTAGAATAAAATTTCATTTTTCAAAAAGTATTTTATAACTATGCACTTAAAGCTATATTTGAAAACTCAAAGATGAAATACAGTTCAGATTAATTTTGAAAATAAGAATGTAATCATGATAGCTAAGTATTATAAAGAAAAAAATAAAACAGTACTAAATATCTAGAAGATTATTGTCAAAATCTCAAGCATCGACTAACTGCACAGGTTCAGCTCCCGGCTCCCCATTTCCCACTATGTGGCTTTGGATATGGTACTTATGTTTTCTGTGTTTACTTTCCCAAATATAAAATCAGAATTACTAATAATACTTCACACCAATCCACAGAGGTATTGTATAATTACATGAACTGATGTATATTATTATTAATATACAAATATATTTGTATATTATAATATATAATATAATAATATGAAAGTATTAATATACAAATCACTTAGTATATTATTTACACAATTAATGTGGTTTTAATTATTAATAACTGTTTTAGTCAGTTTTTTGTTTTTTTTTTTTTTTTTTTTTTTGCTTCTCTGACTAAAAGACCTGACCAGAAAAATTGTAGAGCAGGAAAAGTTTATTTGAGGGCTCACAGTTTCAGAGGTCTCAGTTCATAAATAGCCAGCTCCATTCCTCAGGGCTTGAGGTAAAGTAGAACATCATGGCAGAAGAGAGTAGCAGAGGGAAGTGGCTCACATGATGATCAGGAAGCAGAGAGAGGCTCCACTGACCAGATACAAAATATATACCCCAAAGTCACACCCGCATCACCCACCTTCTCCAGCTACACCCTACTCACTTTCAATTACCACTCAGTTAATCCCCATCAGGGGATTAATTCACTGATTGGGTTAAGGCTCTCAGAATTCAATCATTTCTCTTCTAAAACTTCTTGCATTGTCTCTCATAAGTTTTGGGGGGACACCTAATATCTAAACCATAACAACAACAAAGCCTAATGATTCTCTTCTCTTTCATATTTAGAAAATATTGTAAGGAAAGACTTTTTTTTTTCCAGAGATGGAACCCAGGAGGTGCTTAACCACTGAGCCACATCCCCAGCCTGCTTCTACTTTTTTTTGAGACAGGGTCTCACAAAGTTGCTTAGGGCTTTGAATAGTTGCTGAGGTTGGCTTTGAACTTGTAATCCTCCTACCTTAGCCTCCTGAGCTACTGGGATTATGCCCAGTTTAGACTGATTCATTTCTATGAATAAAATACTTATGAGTTAGAAAAAAAATCCCACATTATGTATGCATATTTCTCTTAAAACCAACTAGTAAATTTCCCTTTTCTAAATTGAAAAAAAAATAAGTTGTTGTTCTATATATCAGCCTATAGGATACATTGGCTGACTAAGAAGTTATAACTTCAGGGATTCTTTTATTAAAAATCTCATGGCATATACAGGACTGGAATTTTAAAAACATTTTCCAAAAATCACATTCTATACTAATTTTGCTTTTTTTTTTCTTTAATTTTTATTGTTGGTTGTTCAAAACATTACATAGTTCTTGACAAATCATATTTCACACTTTGATTCAAGTAAAAAAAAACAAGGGGGAGAAATGAATTACAGTAGATGGGGTAGAGAAAGAAGATGGGAGGGGAGGGGATGGGGGATAGTAGAGGATAGGAAAGGCAGCAGAATACAACAGACACTAGTATAGCAATATGTTAAACAGTGGATGTGTAACCGATGTGATGCTGCAATCTGTATCCGGGGTAAAAATGGGAGTTCATAACCTAATTTTGCTTTTTTAAAACTTGCCTGGTTAAACTGAACATGGTGGCTCATGTTTGTAGTCTCAACTGCTGAGGTAGGACGATGGTGAGTTCAAGGCCAGCCTCAGCAACTCAGCAAGACCTTGTTTTATTTTATTTATTTCAAAGTAAAATAAAAAGGGTTGGGAATGTACCTCATTGGTAGCTCACTTGTGTTGCACTCACCCTGCATTCAATCCCCAGATGGCAAAAAAATTACCTGGTTAATCAAGTCTTTCATATTAAAATCAGTTATAGAAGAATGTTATTTTACCAAAGTCTCAGGGATTTTTAATTTTTTATTACTTTATTGGTATTAAAAAGAGAGAAGTAGAAAACTAGCTGATATAAAATTCTGCTAATATAATGCTTTTTGTAGGACGAATTCTGGATTCAGGCCAATTTGGGCCTAATCACAACATATTCTATATCTTTTGTGCACTAACCATCAAGCAGCTGGAATATCCAGAAGTATGAAGAAGTTTATATTGGTTACACTATTCACTTTGCTAAGAAAATGCACCTGAAATTACTTCAGAAAGATGGTCATCAAGTTGAAGTTTGAGAAGTGATTCTGCTTAACCCTCTAATATCAGGAAATCCAGCCAGCTAATCCACCCAGTATGTGTACAGTTACCTCCGATGGTGCAACGGGGTTCAGCCAAAAGGTCACCTCCCTCCCCCTTAGCCAAAGTTCCCCACCCCAATCCATTTTCTGCTTTGTTGTCTTCTTAAAATTTATTCCTCTATTAAACTCTCTTACTTACTGGTTTGATTATATGTACCTTTAGTCTTCTCCCTCTGCTCTGTGAGGACAGAACCATCTGCCTTGCTCACTCTGCCCACAGCGGTACCTCCACACAGTAAGGGCAGAATGAAGGAGTGACTGAATGGGACAGTGGCTCAAAGTGAGTCACAGAAACAGCCGGCCTGCAGCCTCTTCATTACTCCTTATGGTTGGCAATTTGGGAGTTGGACGTGGATAAACGCTAGGTAGTTAGAGCCCATAACAGTTTTCCAGACAGACGGACCCTGTGTATGGAACTCTGAATTGGCAATGCTGACAGTAAGGGGCTGGAGCTGGTCCATGCTGTCAGGGGCTCCATATATCACAGGTACACACACCCTGACACATTAAACTCATCCGGTGTACTGAGGCTCCTGGATCTGGCACTGGGCACTAATATGGCACCATCCTTAATCCTAAATTTCCACTCTGATGGGGAACTGCTCAGGTCCCCAGAAACGCCTCTCCACCTCCCTCATCCTGTGTCCCCAGTCAACACAAGATAGTAGACACAAGATAGTGTCTACTTGATTAACAGTTTGTGGTTTGTTGTGTCAGGGATAACACTACTTGGAACTGTGGGGAGTGTTTAGATGAGAGAAGCTGTCAGGTAAGGGAAAAGTGAAATGAATTCACTTGGCAAGTTGTGCTGTTCAATGACCACATACACAGAAGGTTCTCCAGCATGCAAAGTGCTTCCAGAAGTGCTGAGGGTCTTTTTTCTTCTCTTCTTTCTTTCCTATTTTTTTCCTTTCTTTTCTTCATGTTCCAATTCCTGGTTCATGAGGTACTCTGGAATTAGGGAAGTATTTGCAATAGTGACACTTAGTGGATGCCACTTTCTATAAGATAAAACAACTTCTCATCCAAATACCATCAGCCCATCCACAAAACAGACATGTGTAATACTCATTAAATTCAACTACATTTTATATTTTGCCAACTTTCTATTTTGTCACCAAGAATGTACATTTTTAAAGATGAGATAAAAGAACATATTTTATTTATCAGTTTGCTCACTTGGTTTATAATCTTAAATATTTAGACATATGGTATGTGGGCCCCCTTTTGGATTCTTGTTCTAGAATCCACAATTTCTAGGGACAGACCTACAGTAACAAGAATATTTCTTGTACTGGATCCCTGGCCTTGTTACTTTGACTACGTAATAATTTATCATCAAAGTCAGCACCTTCCAGACACCATTGAATCATGATAACAATATATGACCAGCTGGTCTGGACAGTTCTCATTCAGAGCCTTTTGTGCATTTGCAGGCAGATTTCAGTTGGGCTACAGTTATTATCAAGGCTCAACTGAGTTGCTTGTCTAAGAAGTCTCACTCAGATGGCCACAGTAGGCCTGGCTGTCCACTGGGAACTCAGCTGGGACTATTGACCACAGGCCTCCCCCATGTCACTTCAGCATGGGGTGCTCAGGGTAATTTCTTATAGGGAAGAGAGAGAGAGCCCAAGAGAATCAGAAAAAAACTCAAGGTCTTTTATGACCAGCTCTTAGAAGTGACTTAGCATCACTTTATTGGCATTCCATTGGTGAATGCAGGCACAAGCTTGTCCAAATTCAAGAGGAGTGCACAGAAATCCCACCTTTCGATCAGAGGAGTGTCAAGGAATTGTAAGCATGTTTTAACACCATCATAATCTTCTTCAGGTTGCAGACAACTCTGCAGCAGTACCCTCAAGAGACTTTTCAGGAGTAACAAATTACCCTGTGTGACACAGGAATACTCTCTGGTCAAAGTCCCATCAAAAAGCAAGAGGAGGCTAAATTATTCTAATGTCCTCCCACAATTCTTCTACCTCCCATCCTGGGTCTAATACACAGTGGATCTGGGGACTATTTCTATTTCCAAAAAACCTGGCGTGGGGCTGGGGTTGTGGCGCGGTGGTAGAGTGCTTGCCTCACACATATGAGGCACTTGGTTCGATCCTCAGCACCACATAAAAAATAAATAAATAAACAAAATAAAGTCTAAAAACAAAAGTATGTTTAAAAAAACTGGAAGTGATAAAACTTCTGGAGAAACTGCTCTTGATGTGGAGCTTGGACCATAAGACAACAAAGAACTATGATATGGATTTTTAAATGGAGCTGAGAGTAAGGCTCTGCCGAATGTGAGTTATGGCTCAGTTTCACTCATCCAGAGGAAGCCTACACTCTACACAACTAAGTTTGATTGGTTCCCCAGGATTCTTTCTCCTAATCCAATCTGACCACTGTGGGTATTGTACATAAGCCAGGTTCCTAGGGAACAGACTCTGAGCAAGGGTTTGCGTGATGAAAATTGATAAGGGTGTGCTTTCCCAAACAATACCTGCAAGGAAGGAGTATTTGTCTCCCATGCTGCTGCAATGAGTTGCCACAAACCTGGGGACTTGGTTTGTGGCAACTCATTGCACATTTATCATATTACAGTTCTAGAGTCAGAAGTGGGAACTGCTCCTCCTGGAGGATCCTAGGGAGAAGCTGTTTTCTTGTCTCTTTCCTCTTCAAGAGACCACCTTCACCCCTTGCTCCTGGCTCTTTCTTCTATTTCCAAAATCATCAGCCTGGTCTCCTCCTTACTTCTGACCTCCCACCTCTTTCTGATAAGGACCCTTCTGATTAAATTTGCCCACCTGGAGCCAGGTGTGGTCATGTACACCTGTAATCCCAGCAGTTTGAGAGGCTGAGGCAGGAGGATCACAAATTCTAGGATAGCCTCAACCACGTGGCAAGGGTCTAAACAACTTACACTGTCTCAAAATAAAAAGGGCTGGGGGTGCAGCTCAGTGGTAAAGTGGCCCCTGGGTTCAGTCCCGGTACCAATAAAAAGAAAAAAAAAACTATGGAACAATAAATTTGCTCAGTGGAATGCTCTGTCCCAAGATCTTTAACTTTATCATATCTGTAAATTTCCTTTGACCATATCAGATAACACAGCCCCAGTTCTGAGGAATAAGGTGTGATCATCTTTGGAGGCCATTCTTCTGTCTGCCAACAGGAGGGAAGGAGAAAGCCTGTGCAGAAGAGGAAGTCAAATTGTGTTGCAGTTGCAGCAGAGACCTCAGCTGATCCTGTAGGCATCTTGATGTGCTCCAAAGATGTCCCAGATCGAAGTGAGGGGCCTGGGCTTTATATTGCCCAAGTTGACAATCGATGATTTTGAATACACCAGGGAGAGGACAAGAACTTGACTGGAAGTCCCCTTCACCTAAGGGCAACTACTGAGGAAGCATCGAGCTCTTGTGACTAAGGGTAAGACTCTCTTGACAGCTGGGGGAATGAGCTTTTGGGCACAAACCACAAAATCTACTAAAGCCACCCTGTGCACAGCTCAGATCGGCTGGAATTGCCCAACAAGTTGCACCATCTTAGAATAGCTGCTCCAAGATTCTAGTTAGTTTCTTTCCTCAGAGAGCCTTACAGAAGGGAATTTAGTGGGACCAACTATAGCCCCTGCTACCACAGATGGTTTCAGGACAGAGTGACACTGATCTTCTCCCTCCTTAACTGCCCATTCCAAATTGGCTCAGGTGGACTCTCTCCTGGTTTAGGTGACTGAGCTGGTGAGGTGAATTAGACCCTCATCCCATCAGGACCTGAGCCCCTGCTGCACAGGCCAATTTATCATCACCAAATCTGGGCAAGGAGGAATAATGAGATGCCCCAGGAATCTCTGCGTGCCAAATGTGTTTTTGTTTTTCCCTGGAAGTCCCAGAGATTAGGTCAGTTTCTGTGAGGGGTGGCAACACCTTTCCTCCTGCTGACCTCTTAGCACCCACCAGAAGCCTGAAGTGACAGGGACTTTTGCTGGGTGGCTACAAGTGTCCCCCTTTTGGAGCCAGGAGATCCGGAACTGCAAAGCCCATGGTGGCCAGTCCTGACTCACATATTGCCCAAGCAGGTCACTGGAAGTCACCCTGAGCAAGTTTACCCCAGACCCTGTTTTATACTGTGAGGGCCACAGTATAGGGGCAAGTATAATGAACTATATGTGTCCTAACTCCAGGAAGCAGCTGAAGTTAGCAAAGGTTTCTGCTCAGAAATCTTTTAGGACGCTCCCATTCATTTCACTGAGAATAAAACCCCAAAGCCTCACAGTGAGGGAGATATAGAAGGGCTTAGGCTGCCAGGGCAAGATGGCAAGTGAGGAGGCCAGGGAGAGGACCAAAACAAAGGAGCATGGAGAGGGTCTTCTCATGAGGTCAACTTATCTGTTTGATGAAAATGATCATTCACACAAGCGGGGACCCAATCAGACACACTTCCATATTCATGATCCTAAGCAGGGAATCCAATAAAAACACTAAAACAGACACGTGGACAGAGAGGGCACCAATCAATAATAGTGAGGAGAATGTGGACAGAGGAGGAGATAAGGAAAGGAGAAAATTCCAGAGAACCATAAAAAGAACAAGCCAAAACTCCCCACTGGATTCCCAGCTCTGGGGCCCTTCTCTTCAGAGAAGTCTATCTCTGTCCCTTTTGCAACTATTTGCCGCTTGCTTGCTATCTCTATGTCCTGTTCTTCAATTATTTGCTGAGCAGAGATAAGGAACCCAGCACCAACAGACGGTAACAACATTGGCTTTCAAGTGCTCATCCAACTTATCCCTCCCTCCCTTACTTTTCTGACCTTGTCTCAGGAAACTGCCCACCTGCTGCTGCAGCCTCCTTGCTATTCCTCAAACACATCCTACATGCTGCCACCTGCCACGGCATGTCAGAGCAGAATAGGTTACATTGCAACAAGCCACCCCCAAACCTCAGGGTTCAAGCAACAAAGTCCATCAGCCTCTCCAACTGGATTTAACTAACTTGAGGAGAAGGAGGCTGGCAAGTCCTGCCCAGGTTCTTAGCCCTTCACCCACCTTGGCGTTCATTAACAAAAAGCAGTTCCAATTCTTTTTTTATTTTTTTTCATAAACCAAAACAATTTCTCTTCATGGGACAGGAGAAACCATCCCACCATGTGGCCAGAGGAGAAGGAGGAGGACAGGAACACCGGCGAACAGCCCCAAAGACCTCTGTGCGTGGCTCCCCAAAGGCCTCAGAACTCACTCTCATACTTTCTTCGAACACTTTGCTCAAATATTCTCAGTGAGATCTTTCCTGATCATTCTGTTTAAGGCTGCAGCAATGCCTGTCCTCTCATCCCTCTTTTACTTTATTTTTCTCCATAGCATATCCCTCCAACACACACACACACACACACACACACACACACACACACTGAGTATTGTATTGATCACTCCCACCCCAATGGAATGTCAGACCTTGAGAAAGGTCACTTTGCCTATTCTGGTCACTGCTGCCTTCCCAGCTCCAGAGCACAGCCATCAAAGGCTAAGCCCCCAATACATGCTGAGGGAATATTCAAGACCTATTTGAATTCCTACTCCTGTTCACATTAGGATTTTGAAAGATTAATTTATGGTTGTCATTTGTCTTCAAACTTCTGACCTAGTTTAACTGATGCGAATAGGGACAAAATAAAAATGAAATGGAAGTCCATTTTTATGGCCCTTTGATATCTGAGTCTTTATGTGTAATTACACATTGGAGAAGCCATCCAGGTGAGTCACAATTCCAAAAGGTAGGAAACAATTGTTCTAAAATTTATTACAATGTTTGTCATTATTGGTTCTGACATTTTTCTATCCTAACAATAAATTTCTAATTAAAGTTATTTTAAATTAAATATGAATAGTTAAAATGCATTAAGGGAAATACATTGTAGAAAGTGATTCCTAAGACATTAAAATTATATCAATCACAATCACAGTTTAGCATGCTACTTACCACCATAAATGATGGGCAATGATTCTGATAAATTGCTCTGGGTTGGCATTAGGTGACTTTCTCACATTTTTTCCTCTTCTATTTCCTCTGCATATGATCAAACTGAGAAAAAAATCCTTTTAAGAAAAACTCCAAGATGTCAATATCTACATTATGGAAAATGTCTATTTTCTTTTCAAATGCTTTGTGAGGATTATTAGAGTATTAACAAACATTTACATTATTTTACCTTCATATTGTTGCAAATGGCAAGTGTTATTAGTTCTCTGGGCATGTTAATCATAAATAAAAGCAACTCAGGAATTCATATTTATTTATTAATTGGGTGGATAATGAAGCGAATTTCTGAATCTTAGTTTTCTTATCTAAAAATCGTAGTAAATAGAAAACTCCACCCTTTGTAGAATGTCTTGTGAATTAATAAATTATCCTGAAGTCCCTTAGGATAATGTGCTACTATAAAAACTTTGGTTACATTTTTTAGTTTTCCACAAGGATAGGAACTGATTGGCCCCTGGATGATGCTGTCTTGTGTTCCCCACAGCACCTGGTTAGCTTTTCACTACTGTGACCAAAATACCTGACAAGAACAACTTAGAGCAGGAAAAATTTATGTTTTTGCTCATAGTTTCAGAGATTCAATATATGGCTGGGGGACTCCATTGTTCTGGACTTGAAGTGAGGCAGAGGAACATGGCAGAAGAGCATGTGGCCAGGAAGCAGAGAGAGAGAGTCAGGAAGGGGTCAGGGGCTGATATAGTCTTCAAGACCATGCCCCCAGTGACCAACTTCCTCAGGCATACCCCATCTGCCTAGAATTAGCATCCTGTAATCCATGAGCTATCAATGTATTTATCCAGCAAGTGGATTGGTCCGCTGATGAGGTCAGAGCCCTAATCACTGGCTAAAAGTCCCACATCTGAACCTTGCTACATTGGGGATCATGCTTTCCACACAAGCTCTTCAAGATCAAAACCATAATAGAACCCAAGAAGGACTTGCGAAAGTGAGAAGGTAGCTGACTGTCCTGACAATGTAAGGACATGCTGAATCTATAGTTTCTGCATTTTTAGCACAATCAATTCCACAGCTGAAAATTTGATTTAAAAATTGCTATACAAAAAAAAGAGAACTTTTCCAATGTAATGTCATCTTTGTTTTATTAGGACACTATAAAGAATGTATTCAAACATCATTATAAAAGTATACCACCTATCTGACAGAAATTACTTTAAAATGTGATATTATAGGCAGGATAAATCATCTGATATGAGCTATAAACGAGCAACACAAATGTCACTCATATTTTAAAATGAATTGAAATGAATGATTTTATGAGAAATAAAAAGAAAATAAAGTTCTGCCTGCAATTTTATAAGAGCATTATGGGGGTATATCAGTTGGAAATATTTTGGTTACAGATGAAAGATAACCAAACCCAAATGAACTTAGAGCCATAAAGGGAGGGCAGGCACAAGGGAAACTTATTTGTTCAAGCCACTAGAAGTTTCCAAGATCTGTTGATTTCAGGTGAAGCTTGATCCAGAGTAAATAATATTACTAAATATTTGTCTTTACTCATATTCTTCTCAATTTCTGAATGATCTTGTAAGAATCACTGATAATTTAAAAACTTTTGCCCAATATCCATACTTAATCAGAGCTCAATTTCCTTTTAGAGAAAGCTACTCCCTCTCTGGTTTAACTTCTTTAAGAAGTACACCTGTCTAATCTCTACTGAAACTGAGGGAAACAAATTTCACCTCTCCCTGTGCCCTTCCCTTCCCTAGTCCTAGAGTCACATATGACTTAAGCTTGATCAGGTGGATATTCCCCCTGGAACTTTAGATCTGGGCAAAAATTTCAAAAGCACAAATAATAAGAGTTCTTTACAAAGTGCCAAACTGCTATGAAGCAAATTTCTAGGCTACTTTATAGGAAGTCACCATGCATTCTTCTTGGATCTAGATACTTATCAGCACTAACCTTGCTTCATTCCTAAAATTTTATCAGAAGTCTTCTTCAGGACAGATTGACTCTACCCAATAGGGCATAAATTGTGTCCATTTTAATACCCAGCAATGTCTCTGACCTTCAGCATGCACCCCTCTTCCTAAATGAAGCAGTGTCTCAATCTGCCTGCCTAGCTTTAGCCTTGAAACCCTGCTCGAAGGACCCAGTGCTGACCAACATGCTCACTGAGTCCTTGCGGGGCGGGGGGGGGGGGGGCTGCCAGGGTTCAGACTCTTGCTCCTTTGTTTCTCTCATTTGAGTCTTGAACCCAGCACCCTGTGAACACACGAGGGCTAAGACCTCTGCAGGGTGCACCTGATTCCAGTACGGCAGGGCAGGGTGCCTGATGCTTTAGACAATGTATTAGATTCCTAGAGCTATTGTAATAAATGAACACAATCTAGGTGGCCTGAAACAATAGAGATTCTCCACTGTCCTGGAGGCTAGACTCAAGGTATCACTGAGGCCATGCTTCTTCCTAAAGCTCTAGGGGCTTGTCCTTCTCTGCCTCATCCAGCTTCTCGTGGCTAGGTGTTCTCTGGCTTGTGCCCACATCACTGCATTCTGTCTCCATGGACAATTCCTTCTCTTCCTGTGTGTGTCTTCTCACTGAGTGTCTGTCCTATAAGAGGTGTGATAACACAACACACACTCAGAAAGCCCAAGAGAAGCAAACTTCTACTCTTAGATACTTAGCCCATTTTTGCCTTGTTAAGCAATAGTCACATGTTCTGTGGATTTAGACAGGATGTGTCTTTGGGGGGACTATCATTCAACCCATCACAGATGGACACACACACTTTCTAGCTGTGTCCACAGTGAGAGCCTGGAGCAATCACACTCAAATTGCTATTGTGAGTACAACTCACAATCAGATCTTGGCTTCCAAATACTGCTTTCCACTGAAAGGAACCAGGAGTGCTTGAAGAAAAGCCTGGATCCAGGACTGAGGATCAAGGAGGGAGGGTACAAAGTGAACCTGGAACATCTGGCAGCCTTGGAAAATGTAAGTTGCTAAAAGAATGATGGGTAGCTGGAGTTGTGGCTCAGAGGCAGAGCGCTTGCCTGGCATGTGTGAGGCACTGGGTTCGATTCTCAGCACCACATATAAATAAATTAACAAAATAAAGGTCCATCGATGCCTTAAAAAATATTAAAAAAAAAAAATAATGGGTACAAGTCAACAAAAACAGAGGCCAGCTTGAAGGGCCTTCCTCAGGGCCAATGAGGGACAATTTGAGCATGAAAATATGTAGTGATAAAAACAAGGTAACATCTATTGAATTAAATAGGAAACCATGAGTCCATACAGGTATAAATAATTTATGAATAAATGAAAAAGTTTAATAAGGAATGAGATATTTAAATTGTTTCAAAGTAGCTCTACACAAAATATTTATTAATTACCAAAGGGAAAATTTACAGAAAAGAAGCCTGGAAAACATCACTTAATACAATGACCAAAATGAACAACATCAATAACGAGACAGATGGCTATCAAGCACCACCTATAAGGTGCCCTAGGAAAAACGTGACAGATCTTATTCATGTCCCTGCTGAAGATGCATGACCCCAATGTGGCTATGGGGAGACATCAACCAACCCAAACTGAGATTATTTTACAGAATAACTGGTCTGTAAACTTAACAAGTGTCAAGGTCATGAAAGTCAAGGGAAGGCTTCAGAATCATTCTAGACTGAGGGTGACTAAGGAGGGAACACTGAATGTAACATAAGACATCATTGGGACAAATCTTGAAACATGAATGGGTTTGGAGAATTAGTTGGCAATAATGTATTAATATTAACGTCCTCATTTTGATAATGTATTACAGCTAAGTAAGAGAATGTCCTGTTGAAGTATTTGTGGGCAATGGGTCATCTGTTTGGCTATTTACTTTCAAATGCTTCACAAATAAGCTCTCTGTACAGCACTTTCCAGGTTTCTCTGATGGTGGTTGTTTAAACACACACGCACACACATCAAAAAAAAGAAAAAAAAAGAAAAAGAAAAGAAAAATCAAGACTGACCTTAAGCCTGTGGATGGTCAGGGACAGAATGTCACTTGAGAAGCTTGATAAATAATTTCCAAACATGTTTATCACTCCATTTGACCCTCACTAGAACAATTTCCATTATTTTTGTAGCTTTTCCAAATCTGCTATCTTTTCCACAACTGCAAACTCCATAAAGGCATAGATCATATTTATATTACTCAGCAACATTTATCCAATGCCCTGGACAATGTAAGCCCTCAATAACTGATCAAATGAATGAATCAAGGCAGCTTGGAGTAGGACAGAGCAGGGCACATTCCTCTCTCTCCCACTTTCTATTTGTGTACCTCCGACTTCATCAGCCTCACAACCTGCCTGATCCAAGAGCCAGACTTTCTGTTGAACTCCTGACTCTGCTACTTCCTAGCTGTGTGGTCTTGGGCAAATGACCTTCATTTTCTTAACCACAAAATGTGAATTTTAATAGTTCATAGATTCATAGGGATGTGTGGCATATTATGAGTGCTAATCATTTGGGCTTGAGTTCTTAGCTCTCTAAGGAGAACATTACTTGCAGGATGGTTGTAAGAATGTTCAACAAACGTAAGTCATGTTTATCATGATGACATTTAATAACAAAGATTATTATTAATCATAACCATATCTAATTATAACTTATAAAGTAGGGAACGCATCTCATAGAAAGGCCTAATGTGGCACAAATCAGTTGAGAGATAAATTCAAGGACAACACTAGCAATGAGAAAGGCCAACTCAGACACAATCACACTTCTACAGACCCAAGACTCTGGCTTTTTCTCTCCCATCACTGTCCTTAAATGGCCCCTGTTAATCTGAAGGCATTTGGGGGAAAATGCAAGGTATGCTTTATCCTTCTGATGAAAGACATTCTATAACAGCAGTTCCTAAGCACTAATGAACAAGTCAGGTGGCTGTTTTGTAAAATAGGCTATTGTTCTTGCCCTCAGAGCTTATGACTCACTATGGGTTATAGCTGGAGAATCTTGAAAACCAGTTTAGAAAGCAAGAAAACCTGTGGTCTGGAGACCAGAGAGATCAGGGGCAGGAAGTAAGAGCTGTCAGGACCAAGTTGAGATGAGACTGCTCTGCCAAGTGGGAGAATGGCACCAAGTCAGACTTGAGCTCAGCTCTGCCTATAGCAAATCACCTTCTCAATATAAAGCAGGCCAAACCAGACATGACCACGAATCACCCCAGATTGAACTAGATAATTTGAGTAGTCCAATAAATATTTTTTTAAAAAATGATTCCATAATTTTAAAATTTCCAAAAATGAAATCTCCCGGGTTCAGATAGTTGTTTAAAGGATATCAAATCTACATAATCTCCTCCAGAATACTGAGGGGAGCATTTCCCAGCTCATTTTATGAACCTGACACAAAAACCATACAAAGACAGTTCAAAGGAGGGAGGGAAGGAAAGGGTGAGGGAGAGAGAGAGAGATAGGGAGAGGGGGAGGGAGAGAGGCAGGGAGGGATGGGGAACATCTACAGACCAATATATCTAAAAAATGTTGATGTCAAAATCTTCAACAAAATATTAGGAAGTAGAAATCAGCAGTACATGAAAGAACTATATGTCATGACAAAATGGGATACAGTATTTGAAAACAATCAATGATGGCAGTAGTGGTGGCAGTCAGGGGGACTCCCCTGAGCATTGATCAAGGGCCTGTGGGATCATGCAAATCTGAGGAGATAAAAAGAAAATTAAACTTTGTTACACATGGCTTTTGTTCAAACAAAACAAAGTATTACACTCCGCACACATTAGGTGAGTCTGAATGTCCAGAGACAAATGGGAGAAAGGTCAGCGTGAGGATCCAGGTGCTAAATGAAACAGTGCAAGCAGGGCACCCACATGCTCCAAGGTCAGAGTCATCATCCCTTGAGCAGTGTCCAGGGTAGAGAAGAGTAGGAGACATTCTAATCAAGAATTTGGCAGCACAAACATAAGAAAACAAGTTCTGCAATTTTTACTCAGGAGCTCTCTATAATTTTGAATCATATTCTTATGAAATTGTATTTGAAAACATTGACCTGGTACTTTTCATATCAAAGGTGGAGACAGTCTGATTGTTAATAAAGCTAATCACTGTATGAAATACCCGGAGCGACCAAACTCTCTGCCTGGGATTTGTCTCCTACAACGAAAAGGCTCCCAGCTGCCACTCAGTTCAGGGCAGGGTGAATATTCAGCTCTCCATGCCTGTCTGCAGGGCTTTGGCAAATCTCCACTGCATGCCCAAATGCAAGCTGACAGTATCCTCCTGCCCTGCCAAGGGGAAGTGCCATCTGAGAGCTAGATCTTGCCCAGCAGTCAGCAGAAGTCCTGGGACTTTAAGTGTCTGAGAGCAACCCTTAATCAGTGGAGGATTCAAGCCAGAGGAAAAACTCCAGCTTCTGCATCTCCAACAAGCTTCCAGGTGATGTCCATGCTGCAAACCTGGGGACCTCACTTGGGGACTCTACCAGGACCTTCTGAAGTTCCCCTTGAATAAACTGCTAGTTCCCAAATTCTTATTCAGGAGTCTGCATCTGGAAAGAGTTGTTTTCCTATCTCACTTCTTGTATTCTGTGCTCTTAGTTTTCACAAGACCCGTCCCTACCTGCTGAACCAGGGCAGACACAATTTCCCCATACTTGGATGAGGGTTTAGGATGTCCAGCTTCCTTTCCCATTGTAGCACTCTGAAGACTTCCTCATTATTTTAGCAATTATGGAACTTTTGCTTCTCTGCTTGGTAAGTTTTCCTACACTTGTGCATGACCTTTTAAAATCAGGCTAGCTTCACATTCTGCTCACATTCAAAGATGTCTCTGAACACAAATGGAAAATGGAGGCCTTTTCTTCCAACATAATAACAAAAATCCTTGACATCAGAGAGAAGTGGAGATAGCAAATGTTCACACATGCAGATGACATTTTCATGTGAAAGGGAGAGAAACACCATTCAGAAAAATACAAAAACAGTAGTTTCTGGCAGGGGCTATTAAAATGAATATCAGTATGAAGCCAACAAAAGAGATGAAGCTATAATAAAAAGACATATAAACAGAAGATAATAAAGATAAGAAAATATAATCATGAGTTTGTATATACTGGGTCTGCTTTTTGATCAATCAGTCATCTCTAGACATACATATACAGATGCATACTATCCCCTTTCAGATAATCACTTTGGAAAGCTACCTTCTTACACCTATGCTTAAACATTTTTGAAATTTCTGAATTTTAAGAAATCAAGTATAACAGCATACACATAATTCAATATTGAAATATACACTTCAGTTTTTCAGTCACCACTTTTTACTAAATAATAATACAGCTTAGCCTAAACATAAGCTTTATTTCCAATAATTTAATAAATTTCTTAAAATATTAAACAATAAAATTCACTTGTGTAATGGTTAGTTATTACTGTGTAACAGACAACCCCAAATATCACAGTGGCACACAACTGTAGTTATGTCTCATTCATAAACCTGCCTATCTGCAGATCGACTGGAATGGCTCACCACTATGTGAATTCAGTCAGATGCCAACAGGCTTCTAATTAGGTATATAATCTTCTTATGGCAGAAGTCAGATGTTCCTGAGGACAGAAATACATGGTTCCTCTAAGGGCAAGGCTTAGAACTGATACACTGTTATCTCCCCACCTTCCATTCCAGGGTAAGTCTCCTGGCCAAGTCCACCATCAATAAATTCAGTAGACGGATTATGTGATGTTATCAGTAGACGGATTATGTGATGAACAACAATCCAATCTACCGATTCCTAAATTGATTCGTCAATACAGAAGATATTGAAAAAAGGTATTAAGAATTCTACAGGTATTTTCCGCTTTTCCAAGAGAATTGCCAAACAAACTATCAATATGATAGCATTATAATTCAAATGAGTATAGTTACAAAAGAGGACTATCTGGGATGCAGAAGCTTTAATTAATTAATTAATTTTAAAATATGTTTTTAGTTGTAGATATACCTTTATTTTATTTATTTACATGCAGTGCTAAGAATCAAACTCAGTGCCTCACTCACGCCAGGCAGGTGCACTGCTGCTGAGCCAGAGCCCCAGCCTCTAATGTATTTTTTTTAAATATGTTTTTGTAGTTGTAGATGGATACAATACCTTTATTTTATTTATTTATCTTTATGTGGTACTGAAGATCGAACCCAGGGCCTCACACATGCAAGAGCAAGAAAAGCACTCTACCATTGAACTACAACCCCAATCCCTTTAATTAATTTTCTTTTTAAATATTTTTTTTAGTTGTAGATGGACACAATACCTTTATCTTGATTTTATTTTTATTTTTATGTAGTGCCCAGATCAAAGCCAATGCCTCATGTATGCTTGGCCAGTACTCTACCACTGAGCCACAACCCAGGCCCCCTTTATTTTTTAAGGAGCTATTTTTAGCAGGGCACAGTAGACTGTAATTCCAGCTACTCAGGAGACTGTGGTGGGAAGATCATGAATTTGAGACTAGTCCGAGTAATACGGGAGAACCCATCCCCCATATTCATGCCAAATAGTCATTTTTATGCTTTTTATAAAAGCCAAGCTTTATACTTGGCTAATGGAATGCATCACATTTTTATTTATGCTTATAAGGGCTAGGAAAATTCTAAAACTATTGAGTCAATGTTTCTTTATTTTCTCTCATTCTATATATATGAATATATATATATATATATATATATATATATATATATATATATAAATTATTTTATATATAATAAAAAATGAATATATGTATATTCATTTTTTATTATATATAAAATAATATATAATAAAAATGAATATATATATATATAAAGTGCAATTATCAGAATCTCCATTTTGCTCTCTCCATGCTGGGGCTTGGCAGCCTAAAGATATGAGGATGAAAAAGCACCACCTAGTCATTAAAGGCCATTAGATTTCTTGGTAAACTCCCTAGGAAGTCAGGCGGTCCTACCCGCTTAGCTGCATGTCAGACCCTTTGCCTCCTTCTCCAATCATCCTTTTCTTCATCACTAAATATGCTCCCCATGACAGCCTGCCCTAACAATGAAACATCCATAGATCTAGTATATGCTGGAGGTTTTCTGAGGTCATGGTTTCTCTAGTGAGAACTGCTCTGTAACATTAGTGATTGCAGCTCTAGGAAGTGTAACAACTTTTGTTGCTGAGCATGAAAAACTCTCATCTGGGGTTTATCCCCCGGTTTAAAAAAAAAATAAAAAAGATTCAGATTCTTTTGGGAAGCGTGGGGACTATTCCTAACAAGATGGGAAGTCTCCAGTTTTAAACTCTAGATGAAACCCAAAACAAACCTTTTCTTTTTAGGTGACTCTGATCCACCTCCAAGCCTCAGCCTCCCTGAGCCCCCGCCCCTTTTACTTGGTTTGCTTGACAGAGGAAACCATTTCCTAACAAATGATCTTTGGATCCACTATAATATTCTAAGAGTCAGAAGGTGGATTTTGAACTAGGGCTTAAGCAGTGAGTGCCTATGTGGCCTGGCAAGCAGCAAACAAAACCCAACTAAACAAACAACGAAAGTGAAGCACTCTTAAATCAGTGGCTAAAGCAAACGTTTTACATTCTCTGGAGAGGATTTAATCACTATTTATTGCCTCCTCGCCTGTCAAGTTCTGCAGACAGACGATCACTGTATTTATTTGCTTAGTAAATACCTATAATCCTTTAGCCAGGTAGGTGCACACTTCCCCGCGCGCTCTCACTAAATTCTGTGCACGGTTCTCAGAGAGAGAAGCACTTTTCTCTCCGGAGATATCGGACGGTTCCCCGGCTTCTTCCTAGGCAGAAAAGCGTGCTCCTTCACCTCCCCGCTGGTCAGGGACAACACTGCCAGCACCTGAACTCTCACCTCCCGAAGCACCTGGCTGCGGGGGAGTGGGAGTGGGGTTCGCAACCAGAGCGGGCGGCGCCCTTTGGAACGGGGGCGGGCCCGGCGGGCGGACACCTCCAGGCCAGGCGCCCCGAGCCCGGGGCTCCCCTCTCTCGGCCTGGACATGGAGCGGCTGGCGGCGCCGGGCGAGGTGCGCATGAGCCAGGCCATCCAGCCGGCGCACGCCAACGCCCGCGGGGAGCTGAGCGCCGGGCAGCTGCTCAAGTGGATTGACACCACCGCCTGCCTGGCCGGTAGGCGCAGCGGCCAGGGCGGCCGAGGGGAGCCGGCGGCTGCCGGGCGGGCTGCTGGACGTCTCTGGGCTGCGATGCGCTGAAGGCTAAGAGTGGCGAGGGACGGTGGTGGTGCGGAATCCAGAGTGCAGTGGAGTGGAGAGCTGGCCTTGGGTTGCGTTGGCTTGTGGGGATGCAGGTTGGCCCGAGATGTGGGAGCCTGGGAACAGCCCGAGAAGAAGGAAGGGGAGGATCCAACTTTACAGAGCTGTGAGACCTGTGCAGACAGGGGCAGTGATGTCTGAGATAGTTCACCTGACAATGACGTAGATGCTTTGGATTTAGGGTTCCTTCATCCCATGAAAGAATGAGTGAGAAATATGTGTGTAGTAGGTTACTTATATCGATATTTACCTTACAAAAAATGCCACAGAATTTAATTCATTTAAAAAGAAAACTCCATTACGTTTTTTAAAAGAATCCATTACATGTTAATACAACATATTCTTATTGAAAAATAATTAGATTTTCAACAGTACCAAAACTGTACTTAAAAGAGTGATAATAGTTTGCACTTTTGCAAATTGTTTTAATGTTTGGTTTAGTAGAGGACTACTCACTTATCAGATTTCTTTCTGCTGTTCAATTTGTTGCTAACACATTATTATGTAGTCACTGGAAGACTCTGCTGTATTCTTCTGAGAATGAGGATGGCAATACATCTACTATGGACTGAATGGTGCCCTTCCCCTTCCCCAAAATTAATGTGTTGAAGCTCTAACCCCCAGTGTGGCTGTATTTGCGGTAAAAAAGTAATTAAGGTTAAATAAGGTCATATGGGTGGAGTCCTGATCCCATAGGTTTAATATTCATATAGGCTTAGAAATGGATAGCTTCGTCTCTGACATGTGAGACCACAGCAAGAAGACAGATATCTGCAAGCCAGGAGGAGAGCCCCTCCAGGACCTAAGTGGCAAGCTTGAACTTCACAGCCTACAGACCTATGAGAAATTTCTATTGTTTGAGACACCCAGTATATGGTATTTGGTCCTAACTCAAGCAGACAAAGGAAACCTCTTAGTATTATTATGAAAAGAGTTTTTAGTTGTAGGTGGTCACAATACCTTTATTTTATTTATTTATTTTTACGTGATGCTAAGGATTGAACCAGGCCTTGAACATGCTAGGCGAGTGCTCTACTGCTGAGCTACCACCCCAGCCCCATGAAAATAGTTTTGACCTCTGAATCTTTTCCAGACCACTGAGAACCTGCCTAATACTTATGTCTAGGTAAAAAGACTCCATTTTCAAAAATAGCAGGTTATCATGTAAATGATGTTCTAATGGAAAGGCTGGGTGAGGCAGTATTTTTGAGAAGTTGGTCTTCTCCGCCTAATGACTTCTCCCATCTTCAGATCAGTGATAAACACAATTTTTTAAAATTTTTGTTTTAGTTTTAGTTGGACACAATACCTTTATTTTATTTATTCATTTATTTTTTATGAGGTACTGAGGATCAAACCTTGCACAGGCTAGGGGAACACTCTACAGATGAGCCACAGCCCCAGTCCTGATGAACACAATCTTTAGTACCAAAAAGTCCCACCAGCCCTCACTCCTGCAAACCTTCCTTTGGCTTCCCTTTCTCCATCTGACCTCCTGGGACCTAGTCTCTGCACAGAGGTTAGAGTGGACTTTAGGTATAGGGATCACATCCCACCACTCCCCAGCTTAAAACCTTTCAGTGCCCTCTCATCACACTTGAGGTGAAACCCAAACCTTTTGTCATTCTTTATAGATTCTAGTTGAAGTTGGAAATTCACATAGGAGCCAGCCAAGTAACCATAAATGTGAGATGAGTCTGAGTCCAGCTGAGGACTTCAGGGAGAGAGTGGTGGTTACCTGGTAATCTGTAGGATCCCCTACCAAAGTACATTAACACCAAGAAAAAGTATAACATTATGCTGCTCAGACAAACCTTGTATCATGGACTGGGGCCACGGGTATAGTTCCTGTCTCCCGTTGGTTTGGTACCAATCTCCTCCTAGTTCATAGGATCCAGCAATACTAGGCTTCCACATTTCCCAGGACATGCTCACCTTTTCTTTTCTCAGGCCTTGGCACTTGCTCTTCTCTTTTTCTTAATAATTTTTTATTTGTTCTAATTAGTTTTATATGACAAAATAATGCATTTTGATACATCATACATAAGTGGAGTATAGCTCCTCATTCTCTTGTTGTACACAATGTAGAGTTAGACTGGTCATCTAATCATATATGCATATAGGGTAATAATGTCTGATTCATTCTACTATCCTTCATATCCCCATATCCCCTCCCCTCCCTTCATTCCCCTCTGTTAATCCAAAGTATCTCTATTCTTCCCTAGCCACCCCCACCCATTGTCAGTTAGTATCTGTATATCAGAGAAAACATTTGGCCTTTGGAATTGGCTTATTTCACTTAACATAATATTCTCCAGCTCCATCCATTTACTGGCAAATGCCATAATTTCATGCTCTTATTTTTGCTTTTACACTCTTTTCTTGGACCTTTCCATGCATTACATCTCAGCTTAAATGTCATTTCCTCAGAGAAGAATTTCCTGCTCACCTATTTACTTCTGTACCCATTCATCACTTTACTTCCAATGCCCTGTCCAACTTCCTTCATAACACTTAGCCCAATCTAACTATTTTGTCTATTTGTTTGTTCACGTCTTTATTTTCGGACTGGCCAGTTATCACGTAAACTAAGCTAGTTCTCCACTGCTTAATGCTTACTAAAAGACTTCTGGTTATCTGGATGGTCCTACAATTTGAGTTCTCATGTCCAAAAGGAATCCAGAGTTTATATGTGAAACCTGAGACTTAGAAAATGTACATTTAAAAACAATATATGTGAAGATAAAATATTAGAGTTGGAAGTGGCTTTAAACATCATGTGTTTCAGGGCCCTTATTTTACAGATGATGAAAGCAAAACTCAGATGATTACAAAACTCTGCTTTTCTTAGTGTTAACAGAGTTTCTAATACCTTTTGTCTTAACCATCTGCAAAACTCAGCTATATATTTGAAGTCAATCTGTTTGTTTGCTTTGTTTGCTAATCTGTTTGGTTTCTATCTTAACAGTTTTTAACAGGATTTGAGTTTTGGTTATAATAACATAATAATGGGAACACGAATATGAAGTTAATCTGCATGTAAGAAAAAGAAATGAGTATTAAAATCCTTGAAGTTGCTAGTAATAATGGTGCCTGTTTCCAAGGCAACTGAGTGCATGATGTGACTACTGAAATGAATTTTAAAGCTACTGTTTCAAAACCAGAATAAGCTGGTCACAAGCAAAATTTGTGGACCCAATGTTGGTCCCCCATATTTTTTTATTCTTTCTTATTATTTTATGGTTCTTAAAAATTTGTAGTATAAACTGTGGCTATTAAGGCCCATTTTCAGCCAAGTTCTTTAGTAGCATTCTCTGTTTGGTCTACCCTACTCTTTTCTGAGAGTTTCTATTACTGTTGTAGTCAAAAAAATCACTATTTAGAACAACATGTTTAATCTTTTAAGCCTAAATGTCCTAATTTATAAAACAGAACCAGACTTGTGATTGACAAGTGTAAATACTTAGCTCAGTACTTAGTAAATGTTAGCTGTTTCTCTGTTTATGTTTCTTCTTGATCTAGTATAGTGCTATGACACACTGTAGATTCTAATAGACATAATAAAAATTAATATTTTATTGGTTACTGCATTTTAGTTATCATTTAAATCATTCAAAATTGGCAACTCAATTAATAAAAATTTATTAATAAGAGTAGTTTAATTACATCAATATCCCATTTTCTTATGTTAGTCAACTGAAATGAATGTTTGGGGATACTTTTTAGTCAATGTTTTACAACGTATATTTGAAAGTGTTCAGTAGTTACCTGAAAAACTGTAAAAGGACACCTATGGGGGACTGGGGTTGTAGCTCAGTGATAGAGCACTTGCCTTGCATTTGTGAGGCATTGGGTTAGATTCTCAGCACCATATAAAAAATAAATAAATTAAATAAAGGTATTGTGTCCATCTGCAACTAAGAATACTTTAGGAAAAAATTGTATTTTCCAAATAATATAAATCATTGTATTTTCATATAAAGCAAAACCAACGATCCAAAAATATTCTGAATAAATTAAGTGCTGATATGGAACATTAAGTTGAGGAGCTGATAAACTCTCCACCCTGCTCAATACTCTCCCCTCCAACATAATTAATGCAGAGTGAATTTGGTGTGAAGCTGGTAAAAATAATAAATATTGACTAAATACCTCCTTGTTCCCATCCATGCACCATCTGTTTCTGGTGCATCTGTGATTTGGAAGATGATGTCAGGGTCTCCCATACTTATAGTGGTTAAGTGATTTAAATTCATTCAACTGCAATAGAACTAACTTTGGTGTGTTGTTTTAAAAATGAAAGAAGCATATTTCCTGACAAAATAAAGTCAGTGACAACTTCCTAAAAAATGTTATCTATAATTGCCAGATTTTCTGAGTATTGGTATTGAAATTTAAAGCAAAGATCAAGTAAGTTAAAATTTAGGAGAAAGTAGCCAGGCACAATGGCATGGCTATAATTTCAGCTACTCAGCAGGCTGAGGCAGGAGGATTGCAAGTTCAAAGCCATCCTCAGCAATGTCGTGAGACCCAGTCTCAAAATAAAATAAGAAGATCTGGGGGTATGGCTGAGAATGCTTACATAGCATGCCTGAAACACTGAATTCAGTCCCCAGAACTGGGGAAAAATTAGGAGAAAGTATAGTAATTGCCATGCAATAAAAGCATAACTTAAAGAACAAAGAAACTCTCATAAACTGACATCATCCAGAAAGTGTGGGCACAGTGGTGTTCTATTGAATGAGTGAATGGGTAAATTAAATAAATCTTCTGAAATTTAATTCCTTTTCTCTTAAAATGAATTGAAATATTCAAACATAACTATTACTAACAAACACGTTTACCTATTTTTTTTGAAGCTGAAAAACATGCCGGGGTTTCCTGTGTCACAGCCTCAGTGGATGACATTCAATTTGAGGAAACAGTTAAGTAAGTGATATTACTCTTTCACTTTTCTCCCAGGTTTATTATGTTGGTTGTGACATATATTTGTGGCACCTTATTTGTTTGGGGTCCATGATCCTATTAATAAAACAAATTACATTTTACTCAATCTAAGTGAGTAAAACACACTACCTTTAGTAGTGCCTACCTTTAGTCAACATTATAGGTGTAAAATCCCATTCACGATTTTGTTGAGAAGCAACTCTCAGCATGAGATGCATTGTGGAGTCATGCATAGCAAGCTATCTGGCACCTCTTAATGGCTCCTTTCTCTACTTATAGAATAATTAATGATGGTAAGTGTCTCTACAATGGTGAATTTCGTCATTAGGTTGGCTAAACACTAATTCATCTGAATAGAGACAGTAAAATATGAAAAACATTTTATGTGTGAGAGTGCTTAATATGCTTTACCAACTCATTATGCAGAAAATTTCAAGTAAACAAATAATTCAAGCATATGTAAAATTAGAGAAAATTGTATAGTGTATCCCAGGGACTTATCTCCTAACTACATCAATAATCAAATCTTGCACACTCTTGTACCCTTCTATGTTTCCCTACATGACTGGGTTATTCTGAAGCAAATTCCAATCATTATCTATAATTATCAGTATATATTTCTAAAAGATCAGTACACTTTTGAAAGACATAGTAATATAACAACAATCACTGTATTTTGAAGCCACTTGAAATAATTCTCTCCTACATGGTTAAATTGCCAACTTCACATGTAGATAAGTTCAATTGTTTTTTTATTTTTTGGAATTAATTTTTTATTTTATTTTATAATTTAATTGGAAACCAGATACATTTGGCTCTGGGAAATAAAGCTCTTATCTAGCTTCTATCCAAGCATCTTTCTCTTTCTATAAATAGCCATTTTAATTACTTTCTGACTTTAAAAAATTTTTTAAATGTAAACAAGTTTTTACATATTCATGTCCTTTTAAAAGCGAATTCTAACACATTGTATATACTTTTCTCCACCTTTTTTTCTTAATATTATATATAGAAAAACATTCTTTAGCAATGTAAAGAGATATTCAGAATTCCTTGTAATTAGCTACATGGTAGTCCATTGTGTAGATGCCTTATTTTTTTCCTCTGGTCCCTACTGATAAATTTTAAAATTGTTTCCAGTTTTTGCTATTACAAATATTTCAAAATGTCGTTTTGTGCAGGCATATGTCCACGATTTTACAGTGTATTTTTGGGATAGAGTCCTAAAAAGAGGATTACTGAGTCAAAGGGTAAAGGTACATTTCATTTTATTAGACATTGACAAATTCTTCTCTGTGAGGATTATTATGTGGGCAAAGGACTAGTAAAATTGTGATAAAAGCATAGATTTGTTCAGATTTCCCACATAGTTATTAATTACTTAAATATACATCTGCATGTCTATGTTAAATTCCTTCCTTTACTTCCAGTCTTTCTGATTGAAATGCTACAGATTATGACAGGTACACTACGTAGAGGAGCAATGTATGCACAAAGGCATTAATCAGATGTGGTCACTCTTCTAGGCAAACCCAACTGATTCACTTTGTAGACAGTCCTTAATATATCTTCACAAGCCTTTCTAGAGGTGATTAAATTAATTATGTTAAAATGGAATTACCAAGAGCCCAAGTCGGGCCTTGGTAAAGAATAGTTCAAGCCTTCGAAGTCAGATAAGACCAGGGTTTGAACTCTGGCTCTGCCTTTTGCTGACTCCATTGCCTTGTAAGCCCATTTCCTGATGGGAATGAAATGGGAACAGTACTACTTCCCTCACAGGGTCCTTGCCAGTGAGTGACATGTCAGATATTATACAAAGCATTCAGCTTAGTGCCTGATTTACACATAGTACTAATAAAGGACAGTCATAGTTACTACAATGGCCACACTAGAAACAGTACTTTGTTTAATTAATGACAAGGGCTTTTATTGTTAATGATTTATTGATCAGTCTTTTATAATATTTTGAACTTTGTCTGTTTACACATCTGTGTCCCGAAGAAACATTAGTCTCCTTGAAGCCAGCAACCCAGTCTTGCCCATCACTGTACCTAACACCTTAGCTGAACACCAGAGCTAGTCCTCAGTAAACAGTCATTAAATGTGTGAGGTAGAAAAATCAATGATTCTTTTAGGAGAGTTTCATATGCAGAAGAGAAAAAAAAATATATCAAAATAGAATAGGTTTTAAAGAAAGGTTTTAAATAGGAGAAGCCTTAAGCATTTTCAAAGAGTAAAAAAGAGAGAAGGGTAGAGATGGAAGGTGCAAAAGAGAGTAGAAATGACAGAGGAGAGGAAAGGTCAAGAGCACAGGTAAGACAGGAGATCAGGTCTTGAGGAGACCTTCTACTTCCTCTGAAGTAGAAGAGTCTCGGTGTCTCTGAAGACACTGAGAATATAGTTCAATTTTGCAGTTAAGGGAGAAAAATCGAGGGTGCTCATATTGGACAGATTCTTAACTTCTGCTAGGGCGAAGGGATCAGAAGTGACAGAAGGGCCTGAATACAAGAGTTTTGAAACAACTTCAAATTACATAATCAGAGTTCTAGTAGTAGCCGGGAATGAATGGCTCTTCTAGCAGCAATGAGGACCCATGTAAACCTATCAAAATTAACCAGTGGACTTGCTTGCTTATTTGTAGTTTGTTCATCCATTTACTTATTAATATTTTAAAATAAATAAAAATTGTATCAGTTTGCCTGTGTGTTTGTCTTAACTTGTATAGTGGCTTGAAAGAGCTACTAAAAAGTCCAAGTATCTGTTGCAAATTTGAAGTCATCTTGCATTCTACCTTTGCAAAGTCCTTTTACTGTTTGAATAGAGGGAGTCAGTTAACCTGAGTGTGGTTTATGATGATCAGCATTTGCCCTTAAGCCCTGTCTTTCCTGTTATCATGAACCTGAGTGCTGCATGTGAACATTATCAGCAAGCTAAAGTGGAAATACTTTATGGCACGAAGGATTTAAGTGAATCTTTAAATCTGAAATAAAATGTGTTCAGATTACTAAAAAAGAATTTTTTTGTTTTGCTAGAGTTGGACAAGTTATAACCATCAAAGCAAAAGTTACTAGAGCATTCAGCACAAGCATGGAGGTAAGAGTGCACTTTCTTTACTTCTATCTACTGGTGCTCATCTCTTCATTGTTTACAGAGGGCTGAGGAGGAGGCCTAGAATAGTATCTGCAGGTAATGAGATTCTGAGGTTAAGAAGGCTCTTAAATCTGCAGACTCCAGGTAAATAATAAGGAGCTGGTGTTTCCCAGTCAACCCAGACACTAAAATTCAATGTGATGTAATTCACTGTTTTTACATAGAAAGGTACACAGAAAGTAAACATACAAGGTTGAAGGGCACTGTTTTGCTCTTTTGCAAGATATGGGTTTTCTTTCTTAATTATTCTTTCTCTACTATTACTAAAACTCTGCATCTCTGTCTCCTTACTCCCCATTGGAAGCTAACCCCATGATTATCTAGTTTTTGAAAGGACCAGTAACTCAGATTCAGAAGGTAAGAAAGTAAGTTTAGATGACTTTTTTTCTACACCCACTTGGTTTTCCTTTCTTTAACATAGTTGAGAAAACAACATTCTAGGATTTGCTGAAGTCACTATCCAGGTTAAATTAGCAGGAAGGGAGTTGTTGGATTCAGCTTCTAGGTTGGCTGGTGGCAGTCAGTTACAGTCAGTCCCTTTGATCCTAGGTACCAAAGATATGTAAGAACTTGTCACCACAGATGGGGTGACTTAACCAACAGAAATTTGTCTTCTTGGAGTTCCAAAGGCTGGAAGAACTAAGTCAAGGCCTCAAGAAGATTGGTTCCTTCTGAGGGCTGTGAGGGTGAATCTGTCCCTGCCTCTCTCCTTGTGGTTTATGGCACTCTTCAGTGTTCCTTGGCTTGTGGAAACGTTACCTGATCTCTGTTTTCATCTTCACGTGTGTCCTCCCTGTGTGTGTCTTCTGTTTTCAAATCTCCTCTTTATGTAGGGACAGCAGTCATACTGGATTAGGACTCAATCCTAGTCTGGTACGATCACATTTTATTTAATTACATCTGCAGTGACCCTATTTACAAGTAAGGTCACATTTGGAGGTGCTGGAAGTCAGGGTTTCATCATAGGAATTTGGGAAGGAAGGAACATTTCAACCTATAACAGAATGATTTTGGCATAACTATGCTTAGAGTAATGGCTTTACTCTGATGTAGTTACTTTCCACCCATGTCCACGTTCACAGAATACGAAGCACTTGAAGAAAGCTCTTATGGAACCAATGGGAGCTCTGTCAGCAACAATTGCTTCTTCCAGACCCTGACTTCCCAGTGGTGGGACCTTTGACCTTTGCCCCTTAGTAGTCCCTGGACTTGGCCTTTCTCCTGAGGGACATGTACTGTTCTTTATAGTCAGCCCAAACACAGATAAAGGTCTCTTTTATTTTATTTTTTTCTTCCTATTCCCTGAGACAGGCTAGAATTTTCAAAAGAAGTTTGAATAGAATATAAGAAAAAAAAAAATCCAGTATTTG